>NC_141010.1:14423851-15023851 GCF_052327205.1 Somniosus microcephalus
GTCAGACACATAGCCAAAGGGCCTGCGGCATCCATATGGATTTTCTGATAGCTTCACAGACTGCATGTTTAATTTGAACAATGCAGTGAGGCAAGCTCAGTTGTATTCATGCCCTGAGGCAGGTTATCAATTGTTTGCCTACACAATCTAAGTTCGGGCGGAGATAGTCCCAGTTGCTTGAGGAACATTCAGAACAATTGAGGAACATTCAGAACAATTAAGGACATTCAGAAAACAATGGAAAGGCAGTTGTGGTACTGATCGGTGCCATCAACGTAAATGGGCCAAAATCAAGGTCCTTTTGTCTTACGTTTTCGAGCCCAAATCGGACAATGGAATGGACTGATGAGGCGCGATAATGACCCATTGCCGAGAGGATATAACTGGGGTGGCCCAGCACCTCTCTCTCTCTCTTTGCCTCGGCCCAGTGTCCTGTTTGTCTGCTAGCAACCAAGAAGGAAAACCATCTAGAAAGCATCGCAAGCACATTTCGACGGCAGCAGCGGG
This sequence comes from Somniosus microcephalus, assembly GCF_052327205.1. Classification (NCBI taxonomy): domain Eukaryota; kingdom Metazoa; phylum Chordata; class Chondrichthyes; order Squaliformes; family Somniosidae; genus Somniosus; species Somniosus microcephalus. The sequence continues at coordinate 14,424,359 of NC_141010.1, forward strand.
GCACAAGGGCCAGGCCTTTTCATCTGTTTCACCGGTGAGCATTATCTTTCTGGCCATCACAAGACAACCTAGCTAGGTGTAAGGGTGGGAGTTAAAGGGGTATTACAAAATTGTGATTTTAGAATTTTTCCCTCGTTGTGTCCGTTTCTTCTCCCGTTAAGTGTAAAACTGTATTGCATCCATAGCGATTTCTTTTATCTTCTGTATAATACTGTTTTTCTTGTCGTGTTAGTTTTTCTAATTAATAAACATTGGTTTTCCTTGCACCAATCCACTGGTCTGTTCGTTTGTCCTTGTTACCACTCGATAAGTCCTGAGCTCAGAATCAGGAAGGGGAAAGCGATTCGCAACCGCACAGCGGGCAGGGCAACTCAGGAAAACATAACTGGCTGACCTACATTAAGCCCCTGGAACAAAACCCCCTACAAATGTAGTAAACAATGATGAGGATAGTAACAGGCTTCAGGAGGACATAGACAGACTGGTGAAATGGGCAGACACATGGCAGATGAAATGTAACACAGAGAAGTGTGAAGTGATTCATTTTGGTAGGAAGAATGAGGAGGGGAGATATAAACTGGTACAATCTAAAAGTGGGTGCAGGAACAGAGAGACCTGGGGTTGTACGTACACAAGTCTTTTAAGGTGTTGGGACAAGTTGGGAAGGCTGTTAGAAAGGCATACGGGATCCTTGGATTTATAAATAGAGGCGTAGAGTACAAAAAAAAGGAAGTTTTGCTAAACCTCTATAAAACACTGGATTAGCCCCAGCTGGAGTATTGGGCCCAATTCTGGGCACCACACTTTAGGAAGGATGCTAAGGCCAGTGGTTAGCACTGTTGCCTCACAGCGCCAGGGACCCGGGTTCGAATCTGGCCTCGGGCGACTGTCTGTGTGGAGTTTGCACATTCTCCCCGTGTTTGCGTGGGTTTCCTCCGGGTGCTCCGGTTTCCTCCCACAGTCCAAAGATGTGCGGGTGAGGTTGATTGGCTATGATAAAATTGACCCTTAGTGTTAGGGGGATTAAATATACGTGGGGTTACGGGGATAGGGTGGGATGTGTGTTGGTGTAGGGGTTACGGGGATCGGGTGGGATATGTGTCGGTGCAGGCTCGATGGGCCGAAATGGCCTCTATCTGCAGTGTGGGGTTTCTGTGATTCTGTGATTCTTAGAGAGGGTGCAGAGGAGATTTCCCAGATTGGTATCAGGCATGAAAGACATCAGTTAAGTGGAGAGACTGAAGAAACTGGGGTTGCTCTCCTTAGAGCAGAGAAGGTTAAAGGGAGATTTGATAGAAGAGTTCAAAATCATGAAGGGTTTTGATGGAGTAAATAAGGAGAAACTGTTTCCAGTGGCAGAAGGGTCAGTAACCAGAGGATACAGATTTAAGGTAATTGGCAAAAAAACCAAAGGCGACATGATGAATGATTTTTAACGCAGTGAGTTGTTATGATCTGGAACGCGCTGCCTGAATGGGTGGTGGAAGCAGATTCAATAATAACTTCCAAAAGGGAATTGGATAAACACTTGAAGGGGAATAATTTGCAGGGCTATGGGGGAAGAGCAGGGGGAGTGGGACTAATTGGAGAGCTCGTTCAAAGAGCCGGCACAGGCATGATAGGCCGGATGGCCTCCTTCGGCACTGCATCTTTCTGTGATTCTGTGATATCTGCATCTCTGTAGGGAAAAACACATTTCTTCTACTCTCTAGTCTCATTTGAGGCTTATTAATTTTGTACTTCTGTTCTTCAGTTCTACAATCTCAGTTCAAGTTAAAAGGCCCTCATATTTCTATATTATCCATACCTATCACCATCTCCCCTTAGTATATCTACATAACTTGATGTTCAAAGTCTTGGAATCATCAGGGCAGATTTTCCTGTTGTTGTGCTTGGGCATAAATGATTGCCTGAGTACATAGAGGAACATCAGGCAGGAAGGACTGCACAGTACAACGGAACCTGCCTGATTTACCATCCATTCAAATAAATAGATTTAAAAAATCAGACAGGTTCTGTTACGAGTGTGTGAGCCTTCTGGCCTGATTTTCCTCTGCGTGCTATGCTCAGGTGTTTTCTTTTTCTATTCGTTCATGGGATATGGGTGTCGCTGGCAAGGCCAGCATTTATTGCCCTCAAGAAGGTGGTGGTGAGCCGCCTTCTTGAACCACTGCAGTCCGTGTGGGGAAGGTACTCCCACAGAGACTTTGTCGGAGTGGTTTGTTACAACTGAGTGGCTTGCTAGGCCATTTCAGAGGGCAGTTAAGAGTCAACATCACATCTCTGCATCATTAGTCCGGGCCTACTGGATTACTCATCCAGTAACATAACCACTATGCTACCGTACTCGTTGTGTTATGCCCAAGTACAATAAGAAAAGTATCATCTTTGAATGCACTTCTTTGAACACTTTCTAAGACATCAATGTGCTTCTGAAAATGGGGTGCAAAAACTGCACGCAATATTCCAAATGTAACCAATAATTTACTCAATGTTAATTAACTTGACCGAGACATTTGTCCTACTACTTAATTAGGTTTGTTGATACCATCTTCACATTGAATGGAATGCATTCATTTTGATCATGTTGACCGTACCCAGTCATGAAATAATGGTGACATCCCAATGGCTGCTTCCAGAATGTGCAAGAATGAGGGTAATTGAAGTATTGAAGCCTGTATGGGATCAATCAGCCGTGGCTCAGTTGGGAGCACTCTTGCCTCTGAGTCAGAAGGTTGTGGGATCAAGTTCCACTCCAGAGAGTTGAGCACAAAAATCTAGGCTGACACTCCAGTGCAGTGCTGAGGGAAAAAGACGTTAAAACCGAGGCCCCGTCTACTCTCTCAGATGGACATAAAAGATCCTTTGGCACTATTTTGGAGAAGAGCAAGGGAGTTATCCTCAGTGTCCTAACCAATATTTATCCCTCAATCAACAACTAAAACAGATTATCTGGTCATTATCCCATTGCTTTTTGTGGGAACTTGCTGTGTACAAATTGGCTACCGTGTTTCCTACATTACAACACTGACTACACTTCAAAAAGTACTTTATTGGCTGTAAAGCACTTTAGGATGTCCAGTGGTTGTGAAAGGCGCTGTATAAATGCTAGTCTTTATTTCTTTCTTTTACACCATCCAGGACAAAGCAGCCTGCTTGATCGGCACCCCAACCTCCACCTTAAACATTCACACCCTCCACCACCAGCGCACTGTGGCTGCAGTGTGTACCATCGAGTACAGGAACAAGGATGTCTTGCTGCAGTTGTACAGGGCCTTGGTGAGACCACATCTTGAGTATTGTGTGCAGTTTTGGTCGCCTTATCTGAGGAAGGATGTTCTTGCCATGGAGGGAGTGCAGTGAAGATTCACCAGGCTGATACCTGGGATGGCAGGAATGACATATAAGGAGAGATTGGGTCGATTGGGCTTATACTCGCTGGAGTTTAGAAGAATGAGAGGGGATATCATTGAAACTTATAAAATTCTAACAGGACTAGACAAACTAGATGCAGGAAGGATGTTCCCGATGGCTGGGGAGTCCAGAACCAGGGGTCACAGTCTAAGGATAAGGTGTAAGCCATTTAGGACAGAGATGAGGGGGAATTTCTTCACCCAGAGAGTGGTGAACCTGTGGAATTCTCTACCACAGAAGGCAGTAGAGGCCAATTCATTAAATATATTCAAGAAGGAGTTAGATATATTTCTTAAGGCTAAAGGGACCAAGGGATATGGAGAGAAGGCAGGGACAGGGTACTGAATTTGGATGATCAGCCATGATCGCATTGAATGGCGGAGCAGGCTCGAGGGGCCGAATGGCCTACTCCTGCTCCTATCTTCTATGTTTCTATGTTTCTATCTACAAGATGCACTGCAGCAACTCGCCAAGACTTCTTCGACAGCACCTCCCAAATCCACAACCTCTACCGCCTAGAAAGACAAGGGCAGCAGGTACATGGGAACACCATCACCTCCAGGTTCCCCATCATCCTGACTTTGAGATATATCGTTGTTCCTGGGATGCCTGATCTGATCTTGGCCTCAACTCCACTTTTCTGCCTGTTCCCCATAACCCTTGACTCCTCTGTAGTTCAAAAATCTGTCTATCTCACCTTGAATATATTCAATGACTCAGCTGTGGCTCAGTGGGTAGCACACTCGCCTCTGAGTCAGAAGGTTGTGGGTTCTAAGTCCCACTCCAGTGCAGTGCTGAGGGAGTGCTGCACTGTCAGAGGTGCCGTCTTTCGGATGAGACATTAAACCGAGGCCCCGTCTGCTCTCTCAGGTGGACATAAAAGATCCCATGGCACTATTTCAAAGAAGAGCAGGGGAGTTATCCCTGGTGTCCTGGGTCAATATTTTTCCCTCAACCAACAGATTATCTGGTCATTTTCACATTGCTGTTTGTAGGAGCTTGCTTACAACAGTGACTACACTTCAAAAGTACTTCATTGGCTGTAAAGTGCTTTGAGATGTCCGGTGGTCGTGAAAGGCGCTATAGAAATGCAAGTCTTTCTTTCCTTCACAGCTGCTGGGTCAAAATCCTGGAACTCCCTCCCTAACAGCACTGTGGGAGTACCTTCACCATGCAGATTGCAGCGGTTCAAGAAGGTGGCTCACCGCCACCTTCTCGAGGGCAATTAGGGATGGGCAATAAATGCTGGCCTTGCCGGCGATGCCCACATCCCAGGAACGAATAAAGAAAAAGGCAAGCTGGGATGAATTCTATCATTTAGTATACTATATCATATCTCAAGTATGTTATTACTGACCACCATGTGCATTTTTGTTATTTTGCCCACTTGCACTTATATAAAAAATTCCCTCCATTCTTTCCAAATATTTCACAGTTCTTTGCATATAACTGTTACGAACAAACAATTACCTCAGACACATGGTTAAGACTTTGCCTTGTGCTGCTGACTCTCACTAATGAACAACCCTGGCACAAGATGTAAACAATTACCTCAGGAATACTGGAAGACTCAATACCTCAGTCTACTGGGTCTCACCAATGAACAACCCTTGCCCCAGACGTAAACTAACAAATTCCAAACATTTTTGCTGGTGCTACCCCACACTCCAATCACATCAAGATATTTTAAAAGGAAAAATGTATTCTCCATAGTGATTACAACAAGCAACAGAACATTAGATTTGGCTAGCAACCATTCAAAATACCTGGGAAACTAAATTATGTACAGTCTCAATGAAAAACCGCTGGATGAATGAAAAATATACTGTCTCCTCTCGTGAATCTTAGGAATTCTCTACCCCAGAGGGCTGTGGAGGCTGTGTAAGGCTGCGATAGACAGATATTTGAGCTACAGGGGAGTCAAGGTTTATGGGGAACAGGCAGAAAAATGGAGTTGAGGCCAAGATCAGATCAGCCATGATCTTATTGAATGGCGGAGCAGGCTCAAGGGGCCAGATGGCCGACTCCTGCTCCTATTTCTTATGTTCTTATGTTCTCCTTTGACATTTCCCTCAATATACTGGAAATAATATACATCACAGAAGTAGCTGAGGAACACAACAGCGATGAACTCACCTGCAGCGACCCCAACCACTTCTTAAATGCAACCAGCTGAACCAGAAGCAGAACAAAAATAGGCCTTAAAAAGAGGCATTTCATCACTGAGACTGCTTTCACAAATAAAAGGTTACATAAGCATCTTTTATTTTGTTCTGTTCATTGTAAATTGTATATATAGTCAACAATCCAAAGAAGCACAACAGTGGGAAATCTAGCAGTGTGGTGAAATTGAGCAGCTTTTAAATGCTGCTGTTGCTGTTCGGTGTGAAGAGAGATAAAGATGTTAGTCCTACTGAATAAAACATCAGTTACCTGCTCGATACATCTATGGACAGCAAATTGGCTGCTACCACAGATGCCCCTGATGCTAGGCCTGGAGGAAAGCAGCGGCATAAATGCTTAGGGCCCTGGCCACCTTTAGTGCCACTAAACCGCACCATTCCAATGGTGAGGTTGGCTGCAGGTGTCCTTGAAGCAGATGCCCCAATTCCATAACTCCCCCCCTGATGGACCTGCAGCGTGCCCCTCCATCAGGGTCAGGTAGCTGTGCCCGGGCCTGGTCGATGCAGTGCCAATGGACAGCCCAGGCATCCTATTTTTGTCCTTTGCTCCCTTCCATGAAATCCTGCGAAAAGGGACCACTGCCAACAAATCCCGTAGCTTGCAGCTGAATGGCAGCAGCAAGAAATTAATAGGGCTGGATTTTGTCAATGGGGACGTGACGGAGGAGGGACTCCCACTTTTTGGGTTGTAGTCCCGCCTCCATCGACTTGTGGCCAACCCATGCTATTTTCCCTTGATTGACCTTGTTAAGCCCGCCCAGTGGGCTCAGCAGGCCAGTTAAGGGACACCTGGTTACTGGTGACGTCAGCGATTGACATTTCATCTGTCAAGAGCTTTTGACAGATGAAAAATCAGCGTTTGACAGCTCTGTGAAGCTGTCAAACACTGACAATCTGTCTTCTAACTTGAGTGCTTCCACTCAGACTCAGTTAGAGATCTCTCCAGACCAGAATGCAGAATGCTGCAGCTTTTGATAGTTCAGCGGCCATTCTGCTTTCTGTTTCGGTGAACTGAGGGACTCCCGAGAACTGAAGGAAGGAAGCCTGCAGGAGAAAGTAAAGGTAAGTAAAACTTATTAAAACACTTTACACTTACCTCACACACTTACCTCTGCACACATGCACCCATCACTCACCTGCACAACAGACACCTTGACCCCTCCAACACCTTCAGACCGACGGTCCGCCTCGTTGGTGTGGTTCGGAGCCGTCGGGAAGCCCACACTTCAGGGCTAAAATAGGGATTAGGCAAAAAACTGCCTGTTAACTACCTGTTAACAGGCAGTTAATTGGCACTAATCACCTTCCCGCCTCGGGGAGGCGGCTCCCAGCACAGGTCAGGTACCCGCCTCCTGGGACATTGGCACGGAGGCGGGTTGAGGCCGGAATGGGTTCCTGTCCCCCCGATTCTGCAATTTTCCCACCACTCCCGCCTCCAAACCCGCCTCCACGGGGCTTGGAAATTCAAGCCCATAGTGTAGCTTTAAGGGATCCCTTCATGGTTAACGAGAACCTGCCTGGCATTAAATATCCATTAAAATGGGCAGGAATAGTGCTCTGTAGTTGTAGTGCAGGAAAATCAGGATCATTACAAACTCCTCCATTAGCTCTTCCCTTGCCTGGAATTTAAATGAATGGTGGTAGATTTCCATGGAGTTTTCCTGATCTCCTGCCCTAACTTCCCTGTAGCATCATAACTTTTTGCCATTAAATATGCTTCTAACACGGGCAAATTATTCTCAATACTTCTGGCATTGAGATACAGACAGTTTATTGCATTCCTTATTGGGTGAAAAGTTCAGTTGCTTTGCCCCAGGGGGCGCTAACAGGGCGCAAAGCACCTAGTGCCCGGGCGCGGTGCTGCTAATGCCTCCTGCGAAATTCAGCAGGAGGTTAGCGGCAGCAGTAGCCAGTAGCGCCCCGCGGTGCTGCGCCTCCGTCGGTGATGACACCGCCGTGTGCAGCGCCCCGCTCGCGCCCCGGCCGCAACATTGGCCCGCGCCCCCTGACCTACCACCGGACGATATGTCCGGCAGGGTCAGGGTGCCGTGTTTGCGGCCGGGGCGACGCAAATTAAAGGGTAGGTGCCAGGCGGCCATTTTTATCGGGCCGCCTGCCAGCACCTGCCCCCTCTTGCTGCAGGTTGCTGCGATCGGTCAGCCCTGTATTCCCCTTGAGTGCCAGGCTCTTTTGCCGTCATCCCGCTCCTCGGTGGACCAGCAGGGCCCCAGTGCATGCTGCGTTAGGCCCCTCCCCTTTAATCATGGGAGGGAGGCCTGTAGTAGCGCGGCGTTACGTGCCGACGCTGCACGTAGCGCCATGATATTCAATGGGAGCGCCCCAGGAGGGAGGGGGAGCGCTTCCAGTAGCGCCCCACCTCCTGCTTAGGGCGCTACCATTCAATTTCGAGCGTGGGGGTGCTAACTTTTTCAGGGCGCTAAAAGTAGCGCCCCGGCGAAGTTAGTGCCCCAAAGGAGGTGCGAGCCAATTTTACCCCCATTATGTTTGGTTTCTTTGCATTTATTGATGATACCAATCTTTACTCTTTGTTTATGGTTTTCTCCTCCTCCTGTTGAGCACTCTCCAAGCTGTGTTTCAGTATACTTAAGGTCTAGGGGTAAAAATCCTGCTCTTTGCTGCTGGCATGGGCTAGAAGTGCAAAGGTGCAGCCCCCAACATATGGTATTTCTTGATGAATAAACAATATTCCTGTCTCAGATCGAGCTACTATATACATGTTGCAACACTGCCATCCTATTTCCCTTAACTGCATTTCTCTGTACAATTAAAACCTTAGCTCTAGCTTAAAAATATCTCCAGTACAGAGTACTAAGGAAGTGCATAATTGTGCATAATCCTTTGGATAAGTCAAGCTTTGCCGATCTAGTCTGGTGGTTCAAGTTGACATTTAAGACTCCATTGTCACGTTTCAAAAAGAACTGGGCGTTGTCCCAGTGCCCTGCCCAATGTTCCTCCCTCACCCAATATCAGCAGCTGCTTGCATTTATATAATGTCTTTAACATAAAATACCATTCAAGGCACTTTATAAATAGGCACATGAAACAATTCTGAACCAGAAATGAAAATAAATTAGGAGTGATCAAAAGTTTAGTCAAAGAAATAAGGTTTTGAGAAGATTTTTGAAGGTGAATAGAGAGGTGGAGAGGGTTTTGGAGAGTAGGACCAAGGCAGTCAAAGGCTCTGCCACTAATGGTGGAATAAAGGGAAATGCCTGGAACGTCAGTGTCAGTGGAATAGAGCATTTGGGAGGGAAGCGTTTGCAGAAATATAATGGGGCAAGGCCATAGAGGGTCCTGAAGATTAAGTATAGATCAGTGAGAACAGGGGTGTTGGGTGAGCAGAACTTAGTGTGGGATAGAACATATGCAGCAGAGTTTTGGAAAAGTTGGAGATGGTGGAGGATGGAACATCAGCAAGGCGACTGTTAGAGTAGTTGTGTCTAGAGGCGGCAAAGGCATGTGTAATGGTTTCAGTGGCGGAAATTGAGGTAAAGGCAAAGGCTGGGAATGTTGAGTAAGAGGTCTTAGTGAGGAATAGGATATGGGTTTTAAAGCTCAGCTCAGGGTGAAGCAGGACACCAGGAATATGAGCAGTATGGTCCAGCCTAAGAGAGCGGCTGGGAAGGGGAATGGAATCACTGGCAAGGACAGAGAGCTTGTGGTGGTGGCTGAAGACCAAAGCCACCACCCGCCCAAAGTTGAGCTGGAGGAAGTTGTGATTCATCCAAGACTGGATGTAAGACAAGTAGGCTGAGGGCACAGAAACTCGCAAAGGGAAGCTGCTGGCTACTATGCTTGCCTACATATTAACCGTCAGGGCACGTCAAAAAAATAAATCACCGTGTGTAAAAGCGTTTTGAGGCAAAGTGCATCATGTAAATGTGGGCATTATTATCAAGGAAAGTTCGATGGAAGTAAGGAGTTCTATTTTTCAAGGTCTTGGAAAAATAAGATAGAGTAGGAGATGGAGCATTTTTCGACACAGTGAGCATGCAGGGAGGAAGGGAGCATATTTAATTTTGTGACATAGAGACAGACTACAGGCAAGAAGAGGATCCCTTATTTGATAACAAACTTTCTCTTGTAACATCGCGCAGGAGTGTAGGAGAGGTGTCACAAGGGCCTCTCCAGCTATGGCTGAGAAAATGGCCACCACCAGTAATATTAATTTCTATGGATATATCAGAGAGCTTAGAGTTTCCACTACCACCTGCTCAATGTTCCGGGCATTAATCAGACAGCTGACAGTGAGAAATGGGACAGAGATCCATTGCACCGGATCTCTGTTTACTTTTTACCCATTCAGTTTCCGCTCTAAATTCCAGCTTGCAAATGGGGCGGTGATAATAAGGTGGTGTCCTAAATCCCATTATCTATCGGTTCCCTTTGGTGCTGACTTCTCTGTCCAACCCCTTCCACTGACCCTCTCCTTAGCAACCTCTGTCTCAAACAGGGCCTCTATCCTAGGCACTTTACAGCCTTCCGGACTCAATATCGAGTTCAACAACTTCAGATCATAACCTCGGCCCCTATTATATTTTTATATTTTTTATCCACACCTTTGGTTTGTGCCTTTTCCTTTTTTCTCTCTCCCACATGGCAGCTGTCTCTCACTCTGCCAGCGCATTTCACACTTCATCTAGAGCCATTGTTTGTTTCTTTACCTGTCCTATTACCATCTCATCTCACCTTGAATATCTCTTAATGTCTCTTCTTTCATCCCCTCCCCCATTTCCCAGCCCCCAAACTGCCTTTTAATCTCTTTCATTTCCTGCCTTTTCTTCTCAGTTCTGACAAAGGGTTTCGACCCGAAACGTCGACTCTGTTTCTCTCTCCACGGATGTTGCCTGGCCTGCTGAGTTTTTCCAGCATTTTCTGTTGTTATTTCCTCTATCCTCTCTGCCTGGTTTGGTCCACCAGCACCTTCCCAGCTGGATCAGTGAATCACGGGGCTCTCCGCGCTCCCGGGCAGAGTCAGGAGAAAACTTTCAGCTCCAGTGCGAAACTGATTTTCCGCGTGTCTTTCCACTTTAAGCTGCTGGGCGCCTTCAAATCCTGCGGCAGCGTGCGAGCTCCTGGGGTGTTCCCAACGATTGCCATTCCTGATATCGGGAGCCCACCCCAGTGATTAACAAATGGTGAAGTCACCCTACTTGGCATCGGGAGGCACAAATTGCGCTCCGCCCTACTGCCGCCTTGGATTTTGTCTGCGCAGAAAATCTAAGCTGATGTGTCCTACATGCCTTGTGCCATGTTTTGAGATTTTTGACTACTTGTCCTGGGAGGGATTTCAGATCAAGCCATATTAGGATAGTGCTATTAAGTTAAGTTCAACTTGCAAGAGGTTAAATCCATAGCACACAGCGTCCAAGAGTCTGGAATAGATTTAGATGAAGTACCGATCTAGAATGAGCTGCAACATATTTCTTTCCCTATAACACTAGTGCTTCCTTCAGATTGGGCTCAGCCCTCCTTTTCTCGACAAGTTTGACTAGAGTCCAGCAAGCAAGCCAGAGAACCAATTCAAACTCTTAAATATACTGTAGTTCTTTAGAAATCTCAAAGGAAGTTAGAATTGACCTATACAAGTAATAGAGAAGGAATAAGCAGTAAAGGAAATTGTTATAATAAAAACAGCCTATCATCATAATGCAAAGTTGTCAGGCTGGATAATTCCAGAGACAACTAGGAATAGCCCAGTCTAATTTTGCTACTTTTGCTACTAGGTTCTGTAGGTGCTGTGGCAGATACTCTACCAATTGCAGGGTGAAATTAGATTTGATTTTAAGTTCAGCTTCAAAGTTTAAACATTTCATAGGAACAGTTTTTAGGAACAGGAAAATATTAACATATACTTGGCTTCTTGAATGATCATCTCAGCCCAACTACCTTCTCATTATATCCCGCAATCGCTTCTCATTGCTGAAACAGGTCAAATTGCTGTTTGAGCCCATTTATATTGTCCATTTTAATAGCTTGCCCAGAAAACTTACTCCACAACTCTTCTGGGTGACAAGTTTTGCGTGAATTCAAATCAAGCTTGGTGACGCAACGATGACATTGAATCGTTGAGCATGGAGTTCCAAACCTGGTAAAATCTCTTGCAAGCCAATTATCGGAAGGGAATTTAATTTGCACTAGTGTTGGACAATAGTATAAAAAAAACCAGCAACAAAATAATTCCTTTACCAGACCCAGTAAAAATATTGTGACGATGTCGCCCACAAGCGCAATCAATGCATGTTTTTCCAGTTTGTTATTTTTGCTCCTTAAACACGATCCTGGAGTTTTTCAGGAGATTCACTTTATAAAAGAAGCCTTGTTCTTTAGGTGTTATAAATCATTTTGTCATCTCCAGGCTGTCACAAATTAACACAAGGAAAACTTCACATTGAGTAACAAAATGCAACTGCCAAACGAACAGCTGAGCGATCACAGCACCAAGAAATTGCAACTGTTAGAAATGGAGCAAAGAATTGGCGGGAGTGTGGTTGGTAGCAGGTTTAGAATAAGAAGTGGTAGTTTACAATGTAAGAGTGACCATTCAAGCATTGGCATTTATCAAAAATAAAGCTTTGGCTATTTTCAACTCATCACACCTTCTGTCCCCCTCCCAGGTTATGGTGCATCTCCAGTGCTATGGGACCTCTGCCCCGCTGACCTCAGCCTTGTCTCTGGCTGACGAGTGAGCTGCCTGTTTCAAAGAATTTTTTTTAACTTGGGGGGTTTAATTTGGGGCCTTTTCACGGCTATGCTTCGAGGGCAGTTTATTTATTGCCCAAAGCTCTCACTGATGGCCCCGGTCTCCAGGGTTCAAAAGAGTGCAAACAGCGGGAAACAACATGGAGGCTATGTTTTCCTCATTGGTGTAGACTTTACATATGCCCTGATGAGATCGTGCCCTGGAAAATGGCAGGGAGGTGGCGGCGCAGTGGAGCATGTCCCTGAGTTGTTTTCGACCTCCCGCCACCCCAGATTGACCAAACAAATGGTGGAGGAGGAGTCAGAAAGAGGAGCAAAAAGAGAGTATATAAGAATAGATTAGTGGCCAACATAAAAGGTAACCCAAAAGTCTTTTATAAACACAAATAGTAAAAGGCTAGTCAAATGAAGGGTGGGGCTGATTAAGGACCAAAAAGGGGATCATTTTGTGGAGACAGAGAGCATGGCTGTGGTACTAAATGAGTACTTTGCATCTGTCTTCACTAGAGAAGAGTATGCTGCCAATGTAGTAGTAAAGGAGGAGGCAGTAGCAATATTGGATAGGATAAAAATAGATCAAGAGGAGGTACTTAAAAGGTTGGCAGTCCTCAAAGTAGAAAAGTCACCCGGTCCAGTTGAGATGCATCCTAGGTTACTGAGGGAAGTGAGGGTGGAAATTGCGGAGGCTCTGGCCACAATCTTCCAATCCTCCTTAGATATGGGGGTGGTGCCAGAGGACTGGAGGATTGCAAATGTTACACCCCTGTTTAAAAGAGGGGAGAGGGATAAACCCGACAACTACAGGCCAGTCAGCCTAATGTCGATGGTGGGGAAACTTTTAGGGACATTAATCTGGGACAAAATTAATGGGCATTTGGAAAAGTGTGGGCCTATAAATGAAAGTTAGTACAGATTTTTTAAAGGCAACTGACTAACTTGATGGAGTTCTTTGATGAAGTAACAGAGAATGTTGATGTGGGTAATGCGGTTGATGTTCTGTATGTGAACTTTCAAAAGGCATTTGACAAAGTACCACATAATAGACCTGTTAGCAAAATTGAAGCCTATGGGATTAAAGGGACAGTGGCAGCATGGATACAAAATTGGCTAAGGGACAGAAAGCAGAGAGTGGTGGTGAACAGTTGTTTTTCAGACTGGAGGGAAGTGTACAGTGGTGTTCCCCAGGAGTTGGTATTGGGACCACTGCTCTATATATCAATGACCTGGACAGGGCTTCAATGTTTGCAGATGATACGGAACTCGGAAATGTAGCAAACAATGAGGAGGATAGTAACAGACTTCAGAAGGACAGAGACAAGCTGGTGAAATGGGCAGACACATGGCAGATGAAATTTAATGCAGAGAAATTCAAAGACTTGCATTTATATAGCGCCTTTCACGACCACTGGACGTCTCAAAGTGCTTTAGAGCTAACGAGGTACTTTTTGAAGTGGAGTCACTGTTGTAATGTGGGAAACGCAGCAGCCAATTTGTGCACAGCAAGCTCCCACAAACAGCAATGTGAAAATGACCAGATAATCTGTTTTTGTTATGTTGGTTGAGGGATAAATATTGGCCGGGACACCGGGGATGACTCCCCTGCTCTTCTTCGAAATAGTGCCATGGGATCTTTTACATCCACCTGAGAGAGCAGACGGGGCCTCTGTTTAACGTCTCATCCGAAAGACGGAAGTGAAGTGATTAATTTTGGTAGGAAGAATGAGGAGAGGCAATGTGAACAAAATGGTACCATTTTAAAGGGGGTGCAGGAACAGAGAGACCTGGGGGTGTATGTACACAAATCCTTGAAGGTAGCAGGATAAGTTAAGAAGGCTGTTAAAAAAGCATATGGGGTCCCTGGCTTTATTAACAGAGGAATAGAATACAAAAGCAAGGAATTTATACTAAACCTTTATAAAACACTGGTTAGGCCTCAGCTGGAGTATTGTGTCTAATTCTGGGCACTGCACTTTAGGAAGAATATCAATGCCTTGGAGAGGGTGCAGAGGAGATTTACTAGAATGGCACCAAGGATGAGGGATTTCAGATATGTGGAGAGACGGGAGAAACGTATGAGGAGAGATCGGGTCGATTGGACTTGTACTCGCTGGAGTTTAGAAGAATGCGAGGTGATCTCATTGAAACTTATAAAATTCTGACAGGACTGGACAGACTAGATGCAGGAAGGATGTTCCCGGTGGTCGGGGAGTCCAGAACCAGGGGACACAGTCTAAGGATAAAGGGTAGGCCATTTAAGACAGAAATGAGGAGGAATTTCTTCACCCAGAGAGTGGTGAACCTGTGGAACTCTCTACCACAGAAGGCGGTGGAGGCCAGTTCATTAAATATATTCAAGAAGGAGTTGGATATATTTCTTAAGGCTAAAGGGATCAAGGGATATGGGGAGAAAGCAGGGACAGGGTACTGAATTTGGATGATCAGCCATGATCGCATTGAATGGCGGAGCAGGCTCGAGGGGCCGAATGGCCTACTCCTGCTCCTATCTTCTATGTTTCTATGTTTCTATGTAAGCTGGGGTCGTTCTCTTTAGAGCAGAGAAGGTTAAGAGGAGATTTGATAGAGAGTAAATAAGGAGAAACTGTTTCCAGCGGCAGAAGGGTTGGCAAAGCAGAGGACACAGATTAAAGGTGATTGGCAAAAGAACCAGAGGCGACACGAGGAAACATTTTTTTACGCAGAGAGTTGTTGTGATCTGGAATGCGCTGCCTGAAAGGGCGGTGGAAGCAGATTCAGTAGTAACTTTCAAAAGAGAATTGGATAAATACTTGAAGGGATAAAATTTGCAGGGCTGTGGGGAAAGAGCAGGGGAGTGGGACTAATTGGAGAGCTCTTTCAAAGAACCGGCACAGACACGATGGGCTGAATGGCCTCCTTTGGTGCTGTATCATTCTATGATTCTATTATTCTCTGAATGAGTCTCATTGTACATCGAGTCCAGTTTCTGACACAGTTCAGGTCGGTCTACAGCTGGGGCCTATAAGGATACATGGACTACAGTAGCCATTGCTATTTAGGGAAGATATTTGTACACTATATCCCAGTTAAGCTCGCAGCTTGCCTTCCATGGGTTCTTGCCATAGGGCAGCTAGCAGACACAACACAGACCACGAGACAAAATACGTAGAACACAAATCAACACAGTAGAGCTTTAACATTTGAAGTTCTTTAGTTCACTATCCCAGCCATTTCATAATTATAACTAATCATTTGTTTTAAGTTTGTGAGGTTTGGGCTGATCAACATTAGCAAAGAACAAATTGTATGATATTGTCAGTTGCTCTCAATACATGAAAGGTTTGGCAGAGTTTGTTTTCACTTCAGAAGTCAGGTTTAACTCAATCCAGATTCTTCCTGTGCGCACAGCATTTGAAGGGGGAGGGGTAAAATTGTTCCATTAACAAAACCCTGTGCATGACAGATTTGCGTAATTCATAGAAATTACAGCACAGAAGGAGGCCATTCTGCCCACCCCGCCTGTGCTAGTGCCACCTCTATAACTGAAGCTGTCTAATCCCAATTCCCTGCCCTGTTCAGCAGTGGCTCAGTGGGCAGCACGCTTGCCTCTGAGTCAGAAGGTTGTGTGTTCAGAGTCCCACTCCAGGTCGGAGGTGCCGTCCTTCAGATATAGACGTTAAACCGAGGCCCCGTCTGCTCTTTCAGGTGGATGTAAAAGATCCCAAGGCCCTATTTTGAAGAAGAGCAGGGGAGTTCTCCCTGGTGTCCTGGCCAATATTTATCCCTTCATCAACATGACAAAAACAGATTATCTGGTCATTATCACATTGCTGTTTGTGGGAGCTTGCTGTGCACAAATTGGCTGCCACGTTTCCCACATTACAACAGTGACTCCACTTCAAAAGCACGTCATTGGCTGTAAAGCGCTTTGGGATGTCCGGGTCATGAAATGCGCTAAATAAATTCAAGTCTGTCTTTCTTTTTTTCAATTTGTTTTATGGGATGTGGGCGTCGCTGGCAAGGCCAGCATTTATTGCCCATCCTTAATTGCCCTTGAGAAAGTGGTGGTGTGCCGCCTTCTTGAACCTCTGCAGTCCGTGTGGTGAAGGTACTCCCACAGTGCTGTTAGGGAGGGAGTTCCAGGATTTTGACCTAGCGATGATGAAGGAACGGCGATATACTTCCAAGTCAGGATGGTGTGTGGCTTGGAGGGGAAATTGGAGGTGGTGGTGTTCCCAGGCGCCTGCTGCCCTTGTCCTTCTAGGTGGAAGAGGTCGCAGGTTTGGGAGGTGCTGCCGAAGAAGCCTTGGCGATTTGCTGCAGTGCATCTTGTAGATGGTACACACTGCAGCCACAGTATGCCGGTGGTGGAGGGAGTGAATGTTTAAGGTGGTGGATGGGGTGCCAATCAAGCGGGCTGCTTTGTCCTGGATGGTGTAGAGTTTCTTGAGTGTTGTTGGAGCTGCACTCATCCAGGCAAGTGGAGAATATTCCATCACACTCCTGACTTGTGCCTTGTAGATGGTGGAAAAACTTTGGGGAGTCAGGAGGTGAGACACTCGCCACAGAATACCCAGCCTCTGACCTGCTCTTGTTGCCACAGTATTTATGTGGCTGGTCCAGTTAAGTTTCTGGTCAATGGTGACCCCCAGAATGTTGATGGTGGGGGATTCGGTGATGGTAATGCCATTGAATGCCAAGGGGCGGTGGTTAGACTCTCACTTGTTGGAGATAGTCATTGCCTGGCACTTATGTGGCGCGACTGTTACCTGCCACTTATCAGCCCAAGCCTGAAATTCATCCAGGTCTTGTTGCTTGCGGGCATGAATTGCTTCATTATCTGAAGAGTTGTGAATGGCACTGAACACTGTGCAGTCATCAGCGAACATCCCCATTTCTGACCTTATGTTGGAGGGAAACATCCTTTTTTATATTATCCTTTTCAATTATTTATCCAAGTCTCCTTTATGTAATATATTCAGCAAAACATCCACTGATACTCTTCCCCTCAAATCACTCCTGGATCCACTATCTTTCCACGACTCTATCCGTACCTCGACACTGGTTTGTGGAAGCTCCAAGCAGACTCTATCCTGTCTACAAGTCAAATTCGTTCCACCACAAGACCTCAGACTTTAACTTTGGAATCTCTCACATTGTCTCCTCCCTTTCTACTGCCTCTTCTCTATCCTCTGTTTACGATGTTTTTCTTAATCTCTGCCATGCCTATGTAACCTTAAATACCTACGTCCATTTTCCCGCACATTTTGACGAATACTCTGGACCTGAGCCCATTACTTTCATCTCTTTTTTTTCCCTCCTGGCCTCTTTCAGGCCCTTCTCGCTTGTCTCCTCCCTTTCATCTCACCCAGTCATGCCTCTCAGGCACTTTGTCTGGCCTAATCACTACCCCAACCCAGCACTACTCATTTGCCTTCCTACTCTCCTGCCACCATCCTAGGCTTGAATTACCCTTGAATAAGTCCACAGCTACCCTCTGTGCTTCTGTAGTCATTCTCTGAAGCACCCAACTCTGCATCAAGGCATTCAACCCCAATTGCCCCATCCTCCTCTCTCTTGCCCAGTGCCCACTGGGAACTATCAGCAACAACAAAACTTGTATTTATATAGCGCCTTTAACGTAGTAAAACATCCCAAGGCACTGCACAGGATTATTGTAAGACAAAAAATTTGACACCTTTCCACATAAGGATAAATTAGGGCAAGTGACCAAAAGCTTGGTCAAAGAGGTACATTCTAAGGAGCATCTTAAAGGAGGAAAGAGAGGTAGCGAGGTGGAAAGGCTTAGGTAGGGAATTCCTGAGCTTAGGGCCCAGGCAACAGAAGGCACAGCCACCGATGATTGAGCGATTATAATCAGGGATGCTCAAGAGGGCAGAATTAGAGGAGCGCAGATATCTCAGGGGGTTGTGGGGCTGGAGGAGATTACAGAGATAGGGAGAGGTGAGGCTATGGAGGGATTTGATAACAAGGATGAGAATTTTGAAATCGAGGCGCTGCTTAACCGAGATTCAATGTAGGTCAGTGAGCACAGGGGAGATGGGTGAACGGGACTTGGTGCAAGTTAGAACACGGACAGCTGAGTTTTGGATGACCTCAAGTAGGGTGGAATGTGGGAGGCCAGCCAGGAGTGCTTTGGAATAGCCAAGTCTAGAGGTAACAAAGGCATGGATGAGGGTTTCAGCAGCGGATGAGCTGAGGCAAGGGCAGAGACGGGCAATGTTACGGAGTTAGAAGTAGGCTGTTTTTGTTATGCTGCGGATATGTGGTCGGAAGCTCATTTCAGGGTCAAATATGACACCAAGGTTGCAAACAGTGTGGTTCAGCCTCAGACAGATGTTAGGGAGAGGGATGGAGTCAGTGGCTAGGGAACAGAGCTTGTGGCGGGGACCGAAAACAATGACTTCAGTCTTCCCAATATTTAATTGGAGAACATTTCTGCTCATCCAGAACTGGATGTCGGACAAGCAGTCTGACAATTTAGAGACCGTGGTGGGGGTCGAGAGAAGAGGTAGTGAGATAGAGCTGGGTGTCATCAGAGTACATGTGGAAACTGATGCTGTGTTTTCAGATGATGTTGCCGAGGGGCAACATGTAAATGTAGCATTCTTGCCTCGCTCACCCAGCTACCACTGGAGTTTTTCAGCAGATCTACAATCACCACCCGGCTCCACATTTCCCTCCAGAATTTCCATTCATTTCTCAAACAAGAGCTTTGCCATCCACAACCTTACTCAGGATGATTGCATTGACGTTCTGGCTTTGACTAAAGTGTGGCTCACCTAATCGAAGCCTCTCCCCCATCTGGTTATACCTTCCACCTCCAGCCCCGCCCAAACCGCCGCAGTGGTGGTGTGACCCTTATCACCAAATCACACCTTGGCCTCTCCCCCAACTCTTCTCCTTCTCCTTTGAGCACCTGTTCCACCCTTCTTGCCTCTCCTTTACAATCCTCATTGTCTGCCATCCCTCCCAAGCCCCAGCCTGAGTTTTACACCGAGATATCCTCCCTCCTTTCTTCCTTCAGCCCCTGCACTGACTGACTCCTCATCCTCAGTGATTTCAATCTCCATTTCTTCTCCACTTGTCATCTCACCTTTGAATTTATTGCCTCCTGTCCTCCCTAAACCTTTCCCTCCATATAACACTCCTACCCATAGTCAAGGCCACTCGCTTGACCTTGCCATCCCCATGCCCTCTCTACCCCTATGGTCTTTGTCACAGATAAGCTGTCCCTGACCTTTTCCTGATATCCCACACCATCCACATCTCCTAACCTCTTCCAATCCCACTTTCTTCTGCATCCTTCATGGAAAAAAAGCTCTTCCCTCAAGTAATTTACAATTGCACTTTCAAACTCCCAACTTCCTAGCCTCACCACAATATTTCTGTAGCTGTCAATCTGATCCACAAAGCTCCCATCTCCACCTTTGATGCTCTTGTTCCCAGCAAAATCTTTACTGTCTCTCATCCTGATCATTCCCGCTAGTGTGAGTCCTATCTTCATTCCCTCAAGTCCAAGGGGTGCAGAATTGAGCGTATCTGATACACAACTAGTTTTGCCATCCATCACTAGATCAGGCTGGACTATATCAAGTGTTATCAGGCTTCAGTCTCCCCTGCCAAAGCTGCACCTACTCTGACATCATCCCAGAGAGAAAAGTTAACCCCTGTATTTTTCCTCTCCACTAAAACCATTTCTTTAAACCCCTCTAGCATGTCATCGCCACCCTAACTTCCAACAGGAATTGTGAGGAGCCTGTGACTTCCTTGTTAGTAAGTTTGAGTCCATCCGTTCAGCTGTCTCTGTTCGTTCTTCCCACCTTCCCCTCTCCCATCAAATCAAACCTACCCCCAGGCTCCCCCCGGCCTAGCCCTCTCTGATATGTTCCTGTCTGAGCTCATCTTGTCCTTGACACCCACCTCCTGCTCCATTGACTCCAGCTCCACTAAATTGCTGCCTACCCAAGTTCTCTTCCTGGCTACCATGCCAACTGACATTGTAAATGGTGCCTTCTCCTCGGGTATTGTCCCCTCCCTCTTCAAAACCGCCGTCATCACCCCAATCCACAAAAAACTGACCATTGGCCCCTCTGTCCTTGGAAATTACTGCCTCCTCTCCAACTTTCCTTTCCTCTCCAAAGTCCTTGAACATGTTGTCACCTCCCAAATCTGTGCCTATCTTTCCTGCAACTCCCCGTTTGAATCTTTGCCCGTGCCATGGCACTGAAATGATCTTATAAAGGGTTCTGAGATGAGAGCTTTTGTACATCAACCAGACTGTAAAAGCACTGAACGTCATACAAGGGTCTAGGTGTCAGTATTTCCATCACACAAAGTTAACCAGATTTTTGGAACTCAAAAATTAATCATTTCCCTGAAAGAAACCCCCACTGAGGTGTACGCAAAAAGCCTTGCGGACAGCATACCTGTGTGAAAACATAGTACCATTACCCTTGACATGAATCTTGTCATTCATGTGGAAATGACTTACAAAATGATACTGGGCGGCCTGCTGGTGGCGCTGTCCAGGGAGAGTATAAATACTCGGGCATGGCCCAGCTTGCTCAGGATATTCTTTAACAGGAACTAGTGAAGGACACAACTAGATCTCCATGTTGAAAAACAGTTGATTAAAGCCTTGTTTAATACTTAGACCAAGTGCCTAATAGTTTTCTTACGTCAACCCTGTGTATTAATTATGCTGTTTGCCCACATAACTGTGATTGCATTTCTAAAGTGATTTGTGTGACATTTGTAAGTGATTTGAGATGCTTCTCTTGGCGTTATATAAATGCCAATCTTTTTCCTACTCAAATGTTCTTGGACTAGTCATCCACAGGGGTGGGGGGGTCCCGGGGCAGCAGCAGTTCAAATGATTCCTTGTGTGGACCATTGCTCTTAACCTCTGACATCACTGACCCATTCTTCTTCACCTTTAATATTACACCTCTAATGTCTCACAGCCATTGATCTTCGCCTAAGATTTAACAGGCCACCTGTTATACCTAGAATACAGTCAGTACCTATTTTGCTATAAATGACTTAACCTGCATTGATCAGTGGGACTAAGGGTGTTGTGTTACTTATTTTACAACCTCTGCTGCTGTATATTTGTGCATTTGGGCACTTTGTGAACATTTACATTTATGCTTTCAAGTGAACTAAACTCTAAGGGGCCGATTGTAACCCTGCCTGCCTGGCGGAAGCTGGGCAGGCTGTTAAAGTGACCACAGCGACTTACCTGCACCCATTCTGCTGCTTCCCGCAAATTACAATTTTAACCTCCTCTTCTGAGCAGCTGAGAGGGACATCGCTGGGAGGCAGTGGAGTACTCAGTTAAGTATGTGGATCGGGCTTCAATGATGTCATTGGGGACCCGACTGCAATTTTAACCTGAGGCCTGTGCGGCGAAGCTGCCGTGGCTTCCCCACCAGGCCAACCTGGTGGAAAGAGGAGCCGGGGACAGAAGAGTCCCAGAATGTTGAGTATTGCTTATTTTTCTTAAAAGTGTCCTTGTGGGCCAGGAGCCTTCCTCCAGGCCTCACGAGGAAACCATGGGCCTGCCCTGGCATCAAGCTTTCTTCGACCTCCCCGACTGCAGCGCCGTCCTGAACCCCACCCCCCTACCACCGCAACCACTTAACTGAGTGCCAGAGAACGTTCTCTCCTCCTACTTACCGAAACCCCTCTCCTGCCTGCCAGTCAGCGGAATGCTTCCGGTTGTGTTTGGGCGGGAGAATGATGGGGCCTACGCAGGTAAGGCTTGGGAGTTAAAATCTCATGGGCCTCACACTTGGCAGGCCCCCTCCTGCCTGCACAACCTCCACCGGCAGTTAAAATCGGCCCTCAAATTAGTAAACTAAAAAAAATACAATGCTTGCAGCCGCCTGTTGGGGATTAGTTCCTGAAACTCACTGATGGGTGTAAAGCAAGCTTATGTCATCGCTGATGTGTAAAATCCACAAACAGCAAGTAATTATACCAATGTAGAAAAAGATCAGTGCTGGAAAAATGTTGATTCTGACAAATGACTCACTGGAAAAACTTTGAAGCCTTTTTCCAAGATATTCTGAATCATGTTGACTGAGAAGGGACCATGGTTTTTGTAAAAAAAACTTGATTTGACAACTGAAAGATCGAAGCTCCAACAGATTAGCTTTTATGAGAATTTCTAGGAACAGGAAGAGGCATTAATCCAAACCAGCCTGTGTTTTTCAATAAATCTCAAACTCACCCACACCGCCTTATCATCATATCCCTCAATTGTGTCTCTCTAGGTAAACATCCAATTGTTACACTATTCGCTTCAATGACTTTCCTGCTAACTTATTCCAACAAAAAAGTAATCCATTAGTTGCAAATCACCTTGTGATGTCCTAAGGACGTGATAAGGCATCTTATAAATGTAAATTATTTCTTCTTTCTTTCCACAAATCTATCACCCTATGTATGAAAAATAATTGCCTGATTTTTTTATCCCCTTCATATTCCTAACTCTCTAATGTTCAAACATTTGTCTGGTGGTATTTGCAAAAATTGGGCCATCTTGAAGTGTCCTCTTTTCCAGAAAGATAATGCACAACGTTCTTTACCCTTCCTCTTAAGTTAAACACTGCGACAACTTGCATTTATATAGCGTCTTTAATGTGGTTAAACGTCCCAAGGTGCTTCACAGAATCAGACAAAAATTGACACTGAGCCACAGAAGCAGCTATTAGGAGGTGTGACCAAAGGCCTGGTGCCTGGAATTATTGTGGCTCCTGCCTTGTATCTCCTACTAAGCCACCGTTCATGAGGAGAGGGAAATTGCCCCTCCAACCTCTTTAACAAATGCAAATTTAGATACTTTAATCACAAGTTTCTAGCTGGATGGTGGGCTTTTATCTAATTTAAGTTCACTCCAAGCTCTGAAGAAGACTACATCTTATCTTCAATATATATAGGGCACCTTGTATAATTTTTGGGATTGTTAGGACTCCAGCCTAATAACATGAGCCAAAGAAAGACTGAGATCATTGTGTCAAGGCTGAGATGGACTGCGATGGCACAGTTAACAGTGCGGACAAAGTGCACGAAAACCTCATTGCTCAGATTATCTTTGCAAAGAAGTTGACTGGGTTCAGTGAAATGTTGGCAGGTTTTGATTTCCTCAACATTACCACTGGAGACAGAGAGCTGCTTTGAGCATTTGCATTCGCAACCCATTCCAGATTTTGATGTTTGTTAGCACATGATAAAAATCTTTTTGACGGCTGTTCAAGGGGCTTGACTTATCCAAAGTAGACAGCCAGAGTTTATGTGTAATATGACTTCTTACTTTTTTGCCAACGGTTGTACATAAATGTTGCAGAATTAAAAGAGGCTGTTCTGTGAGCACGCAAGAAAAGTGAGGCATTAATTTCTAATTCCACATAAGCAGGGCTTGGCAGCGTTACAGAATCAAACAGAAATGTTGCCAACTGTACTAACCTGTGAACAAAAAACAAACTGTGTGTTTCTTGTAAAGTTTGAGGCCTTCGCTCTGCTTTCATTTATTGACAACATTTTCCTTTGAGAAAGGTGTAACTCCCAAGTGAAGCTGTCAAGTAAACCTTTAGGATTTTCTGACAAGATGTCACCAATACAGACTACAATAGATCTACCTGTCAGAGAAAGAATGGCAAGCAAGAAACAACAGATAAAGAGTAAAACAGACAGAGGCAGCTTGCAAACCTATAGCTGCTGCTGTGGCAAACTCTTCAAATGGTAAGGAACTTGGAAATGATGAATCCTTTGCAATCTTAACTCTTTTATCGTCTTTAGGACATGAGTGTGTCAGCTTGGCTCTTACCACTGATTCAAATGGTTGTGGGTTCAAGTCCCACTTCCAGTCTCGAGCTTCTTCTCTTCTCTTAGGCAGCCCCTCGGGAACCGAGGAAGACTTGCTTCCACATTAAAAATGAGTTCTCAGGTGAATGATGAGTCCAATGCGGGACCCACAGTCTCTGTCACAGGTGGGGCAGACGGTGGTTGAAGGGGCGGGTGGGTGGGTGATTGGCTCGACGTGCGCTCCTTGCGTTGCTTGCGCTTGGCTTCCGCTTGCTCCCGGTGAAGGGACTCGAGGGGTAGGATTTTCATTGGGCTGTGGAGGCGGGTTCGGAGGCGTGCGGGGGGTTAAAATCCTGAAATCGGGGGGCACGACCCCATCCCGCCCCCAACCCGCCTCCATGCCAGTTTCAAAGGAGGTGGGCACCCGACCCGCACTGGAACCCGCCTCCCCGAGGCGGGAAGAGGATTAGTGCCAATTAACTGCCTGTTAACAGGTAGTTAACAGGCAGTTTTTAGCCTAATCCTTATTTTTATTGCTGAAGTGTGGGATTCCCGATGGCTCCAAACCACGCCAAGTTAGTGAGGCAGGCCGTCGGGATGAAGGGCTAGGAGGGGTCGAGATGTCCGGTGGTCAGGTGAGTGATGGGTGCATGAGTGCAGAGGTAAGTGTGTTTTGTGTGTTTAAAGTGTTTAAAGAAGTTTTACTTACCTTTACAACCTTCCTTCCTTCAGGTCTCGGGAGTCCTTCATCTCACCGGCACAGAAAGCAGAATGGCCGTGATCTGTCAAAAATTGCAGCATTCAGCTTTCTTTTCCGGAGAGATCTCTAAATCATCCTAAGAGGAAGGAATTAACTTGTAGTACAGATTGTCAGTGTTTGACAGCTTCAAACAGCTGTCGAACACTGATATTTCATCTGTCAAAAGGTCTTGACAGATAAAATATCAATCTGTGACATCACCTGTTGCCGGGTGGCCCTTAATTGGCCTGCTGAGCCTGCTGGGCAGGCTCAACAAGGTCAATCAAGTCAAAATCGCGTGGGTTGGCTAGAACTCGATGGAGGCGGGACTACAACCCCGAAAGTTGTAGTCCCGACTCCTACCCGCCCCCTCAATGAAAATCCAGCCAGAGGTGCTCGGCGCCTTCCTGGATGCTTCTTCTCTGCTTTGTGCAGTCTTGAGCCTGGCCCCGGTCTTGAGCACAGCATTGCAGATAACCGAGGCTGACATTTTAGCGTTGTGCTGAGGGAGTGCTGTATTATTCGATGTCTTTGGTTGAAACAGTAAATTGAGGCCTGTTTGCCAGCTTAGATGGACAAAAAAGATTCCATGGCACAATTCAAAAAGAGCAGGGAGTTCTGCTGGTGTCCTGGCTGACATCCTTCCCCCAGCCAGTATCACTAAAAGTATCCAAAGATTATCTGGTTATTCATTTGCTGTTTGTGGGACTTTGCTAACTGGCTGATGTGTTGCCGACAGAACGATAATGTCTGTACTTCAAAAGCAACCCATTGGCTGTAAGGTGCTTTGGGGTATCCCAAGGACATGAAATGCATTATATAACTGCAAGTTGTTCTTTATCTGATTAGTTTGTATGTATTGAAGAGGCTGCATCACTGCTTATAGATTGTGTAAATTTACCATCATTGAAGAGGTGATGAATGGGGTATGTAAGCCAGGCCATTATAAGCACAGTAGTTTCTGCATTCCATGGTTAGACATGTGGAATTGTCCTGTGTGATATTTGAACGCTTAATGCAGTAGCCAGATGTAGTAATCAAAAGGACTCC
Organism: Somniosus microcephalus; assembly: GCF_052327205.1. Lineage (NCBI taxonomy): Eukaryota > Metazoa > Chordata > Chondrichthyes > Squaliformes > Somniosidae > Somniosus > Somniosus microcephalus. The sequence goes on from NC_141010.1 coordinate 14,450,276, forward strand.
TGTATCAGGATTTCATGAATGTCTCCTGCGGCTGACACAGTAATCATCTGTAAATGTGTAAGATCATCCTTTTAAACTCTCATCTTCCTTCAACACAGCACTTATCAACCCTTAACATCTGTTTTAAAGTGGTGTGGCTGTGAATGAGCATAACTCAGGCAAAAAGGACAGCAGAAAATGGGACCTATCACATTATTACCTCCCCATGTGCTTGCTCCAAAATGAGGGCCATTCCCACCAACTGCTGCAAACAATGGCGGAAAATGGGCTGTGTGTAAAAGTGAGCTGGGATCCGGCATTACAGACCTCCATGCCTCCCACCTGATCATAAGAACATAAGAAATAGGAGCAGGAGTCGGCCACATGGCCCCTCGAGCCTGCTCCGCCATTCAATAAGATCATGGCTGATCATCGAACTCAACTCCACTTTCCCGCCCAATCTCCATAACCCTTGATTCCCCTAGAGTCCAAAAATCTATCGATCTCAGCCTTGAATATACTCAGTGACTCAACATCCACAGCCCTTTGGGGCAGAGAATTCCAAAGATTCACAACCCTCTGAGTGAAGAAATTCCTCCTCATCTTGGTCTTAAATGGCCGACCCCTTATCCTGAGACTATGCCCCCTAGTTCTAGTCTCTCCAGCCAGAGGAGACAACCTCTCAGCATCTACCCTGTCAACCAGTGCCATATAATTGGGCAGATGGTGGGGGAAACTTCAGGAAGTTTCCATGTTTGAGTTTGTGCCCAAAAGAGGTAGTTTGTGAATTGCAAACTTCCCTGATAGCTATAACAGACCCTTTTACAAAATAAGTGGAAAATCATATCCCTGTTTCTGGTCAAAGTAAGCTTGTGACAATGGCAAGGTTCGTGGGTTTTTTTTTGTACACCCAATAGAAATGTATTGACGCACAGAACGCAAGCCAATTTTGCATGTGCTGCCTGGAATACAAGTGCTTACTTCAACACAGTAATCTTGTGACGTGGGTTAGCAGTTGGCTGGGAGGTAGGAGACAAGAGTAGGGATAAAGGGAATGTACTCTGATTGGTGGGATGTGACAAGGGATTCCCAGGGATCTGTATTGTGGCCTCAGCTTTTCACCATGTACATCAATGACTTGGGATGAAGGAATAGGAAGTTAGATATTCAATTGGCAGATGACACGAAATTGGGAGGCAGAGTAATTGTGTAGCTGGTAGTAGGAAGTTACAAAGTGACATAGTCAGATTAAGTGAGTAGGGAAAGTTATGGCAAATGGTGTTCATGAAGGGAAGTGGATGCAAGCATGACAAATCAGCATATTTTCTTAATGGCACGGGACCAGAAACTGTGGAGGAGCAAAGGGATTTGGGTGTCCATGTTCCCAAATCACTAAAATCTAGTGCACAGGTACAAAAAGTAATTGAAAAGGCGAATTGCTGTTGGCCTTTGTCTCAAGGGAGTTAAAATACAAAGGGAAGGAAGTTATGCTTCAATTGTGCAGTGCCCATCTGGAGTATTGTGTTCAGTTTTGAACATCGCACCTCAGAATGGATATATTGGCCTTGGAGAGGGAGCAGCGCAGATTCACCAGAATGATACCGGGGCTAAAAGGGTTAAATTATGAGGACAGGTTCCATAAACTTGGGTTATATTCCCTTGAGTTTAGAAGCTTGAGGGGTGATCTAATTGAGGTGTTTAAAATGATAAAAGGATTCGATAAGTAGATACAGAGGGGGGAATTTTCCCAGCCCTGGGGAGGCGGGTATGAAAGCGGGACTGCCGGGAAAATGACAGAAACTGGGAGCGGGTACCGACCCCGCTCCCAACCCACCTCCCTGCCATCTTCCCGGGAGGCGGGTCCCTGAGTCACGCAGGGACCCGTCTCCTCGAGGCGGGAAGGGGATTAGAGCCAATTAATGTTAGCTTTAGAGGTGAGTGTTGGGTGCAAGTGTGGACAGGTAAGTATGAGAGATGAGTGTAAAGTGTTGAAGAAAGTTTCTTTACCTTCACTTCTTTCTGCCGGCTTCAACTGTTGAGAATCCGGAGGTGCCTCATCTCAACAGCAGAGATGACAGAATGGCTGCTGCATTCTCAGATGCAGCAGCCATCTGCTTTCTGCTGAGGAGAGAGCTCTTGGTGAGCCTCTGTGCAAGGGCTCACCTTAGAACAGAGATTGGCAGTGTTTGACAGCTTCTCAAAGCTGTCAAACGCTGACAATTCATCTGTCAAAATGTTTTCGACAGATGAAGCATCATACGCTGACTTCACCTGTCACCGGCTTTCCCTTAATTGGCCGGTATGCCAATCAAGGGAAAATAGCGTGGGTTGGTCAGACGTCGCTGGGGGTGGGACTGTAACCCGGAAACCAGAAGTCCCACCTCCAGCATGTCTCCATTGACAAAATCCAGCCCAGAGAAACTATTTCCTTTGGTGGGAAAATCCAGAAAAAAGGAGGCGCAATCTTAACATTAGAGCAAGGCCATTCAGGAGTGCAGTTTTCCGCACACAGGTTAGTGGAAATCTGGAACTCACTCCCCCAAAAGGCAGGGTCAAGTGAAATTTTCAAGACTGAGATGGGCAGATTTTTGTTGGGTAAGGGTATCAAGGGATACGGATAAATGGAGTTGAGGTGCATTGAGGGGATGAGGGGGTGGTCATATGAGGAGAGGTTGAGTAGATTGGGACTCTACTCATTGGAGTTCAGAAGAATGAGAGGCGATCTTATTGAAACATATAAGATTGTGAAGGGGCTTGATCGGGTGGATGCGGTGAGGATGTTCCCAATGATGGGTGAAACTAGAACTAGGGGGCATAATCTTAAAATAAGGGGCTGCTCATTCAAAACTGAGATGAGGAGAAACTTCTTCACTCAGAGGGTGGTAGGTTTGTGGAATTTGCTGCCCCAGAAAGCTGTGGAAGCTACATCATTAAATAAATTTAAAACAGAAATAGATAGTTTCCTAGAAGTAAAGGGAATAAAGGGTTACGGGGAGCGGGCAGGAAATTGGACATGAGTCTGGGTTCGGAATGGTCATGGCCCTGTGGGTAGTGGAGCGGGCCCAGGGGCCGTGTAGCCTTGTTCTGCCCCTACTGTGTTCTAATTCTGTTAGATTTCAGGAGATGGTTTTATTCCTGTTCCTGGCTGGGGTGGAGATCGCCTTTACAGAAGGTAAGTACTGTAGAAAATATAGGGACAGAGTGATCTCCTGGAAGAATTTCGATCGCCTAGATGGGTCGGAGAGGAATTTCCCAGATTTTTTTCTCCCAAATTGGCCATTGGGTCTTTATCTGGTTTTTCGCCTCTCCCGGGAGATCACATGGGTTCGGGTGGATGCAGAGTGATAGAAGATTTGAGGTTAGGATCAGATCAGCCATGATCTTATTGAATGGTGGAGCAGGCTCGAGGGGCCGATTGGCCTACTCCTGCTCCTATTTCTTATGTTCTTATGTTCTTATGTAGATCAGCCGTGATCTAATTGAACGGCGAAACAGGCACGAGGGGCTGAATGGCCCCCTCCTGTTCCTAGGTTGGTATGTTCCTGTGATCTGACTCGAGCTGAGAAATATAGACCAGAGGTAAGAACGATTGTTGGCTCATAGCCTGTAATGTGATCCCACCCTCCTGGAGAGATCAGAAACCCACAGGTTATTTTTCATGCGCTAAAATTATACCAACTTTTCCATGTCATTTTACAATAGAACCAGTTGTGTTACTTAACAGAAATATATAGCGAATATAATTCCATATAGTTGGCACTGGAGCCACAGCTTGTATTTCAAGAGTGAATTATCCAACACTCATCAAAAGTTAAAAGAAATTGGCACCAGACTGCCGAGCACACATTTTAACATAAGAACATAAGAACATAAGAACATAAGAAATAGGAGCAGGAGTAGGCCAATCGGCCCCTCGAGCCTGCTCCACCATTCAATAAGATCATGGCTGATCTGATCCTAACCTCAAATCTTCTATCACTCTGCATCCACCCGAACCCATGTGATCTCCCGGGAGAGGCGAAAAACCAGATAAAGACCCAATGGCCAATTTGGGAGAAAAAAATCTGGGAAATTCCTCTCCGACCCATCTAGGCGATCGAAATTCTTCCAGGAGATCACTCTGTCCCTATATTTTCTACAGTACTTACCTTCTGTAAAGGCGATCTCCACCCCAGCCAGGAACAGGAATAAAACCATCTCCTGAAATCTAACAGAATTAGAACACAGTAGGAGCAGAACAAGGCTACACGGCCCCTGGGCCCGCTCCACTACCCACAGGGCCATGACCATTCCGAACCCAGACTCATGTCCAATTTCCTGCCCACTCCCCGTAACCCTTTATTCCCTTTACTTCTAGGAAACTATCTATTTCTGTTTTAAATTTATTTAATGATGTAGCTTCCACAGCTTTCTGGGGCAGCAAATTCCACAAACCTACCACCCTCTGAGTGAAGAAGTTTCTCCTCATCTCAGTTTTGAATGAGCAGCCCCTTATTTTAAGATTATGCCCCCTAGTTCTAGTTTCACCCATCATTGGGAACATCCTCACCGCATCCACCCGATCAAGCCCCTTCACAATCTTATATGTTTCAATAAGATCGCCTCTCATTCTTCTGAACTCCAATGAGTAGAGTCCCAATCTACTCAACCTCTCCTCATATGACCACCCCCTCATCCCCGGGATTAACCGAGTGAACCTTCTTTGTACTGACTCGAGAGCAAGTATGTCTTTTCTTAAGTATGGACACCAAAACTGTATGCAGTATTCCAGGTGCGGCCTCACCAATACCTTGTACAACTGCAGCAATACCTCCCTGTTTTTATATTCCAACCCCCTAGCAATAAAAGCCAACATTCCATTGGCCTTCTTAATCACTTGCTGCACCTGCATACTAACTTTTTGAGTTTCGTGCACCAGGACCCCCAGATCCCTTTGTACTACAGTACTTTCCAGTTTCTTGCCATTAAGATAATAACTTGCTCTATGATTTTTCCTGCCAAAGTGCATAACCTCACACTTTCCAGTATTGTATTCCATCTGCCAAATCTCTGCCCACTTACTTAGCCTGTCTATGTCCCTTTGCAGGTTTTTTATGTCCTCCTCACTCACTACTTTCCCTCCCATCTTTGTATCATCTGCAAACTTTGATATGTTACACTCGGTCCCCTCCTCCAAATCGTTAATATAGATTGTAAAGAGTTGGGGACCCAGCACTGACCCCTGCGGAACACCACTAGTTACTGGTTGCCAATCTGAGAACGAACCATTTATCCCAACTCTCTGCTTTCTGTTAGAGAGCCAATCCTCCACCCACGCCAGAATATTACCCCCAATCCCGTGATTTTTTATCTTGAGCAATAATCTTTTGTGTGGCACCTTGTCAAATGCCTTTTGGAAGTCTAAATACACTACGTCCACTGGTTCCCCTTTATCCACCCTGTATGTTACTTCCTCAAAAAACTCAAGCAAATTTGTTAAACATGACTTCCCCTTCATGAAACCATGCTGAGTTTGCCCTATTAAATTATGTTTATCCAAATGTCCCGTTACTGTCTCCTTAATAATGGACTCTAACATTTTACCAACCACAGATGTTAGGCTAACAGGTCTATAGTTTCCAGCCTTCTGCCTACTACCCTTTTTAAATAAGGGTGTTACATTAGCAGTTTTCCAATCTGCCGGGACCTTTGCTGAGTCCAGTGAGTTTTGGAAAATTATTACCAATGCATCCACAATCCCTACCGCTACTTCCCTCAAGACCCTGGGATGCAAGCCATCAGGTCCAGGGGATTTATTCGCCTTGAGTCCCATTATTTTACCAAGTACCACTTCCTTAGTGATTTTAATTGTATTTAGTTCCTCCCCCCCTAGAGCCCCCTGTTTGTCCAGTGTTGGGATATTCTTAGTGTCCTCTACTGTAAAGACTGATACAAAATAATTGTTCAGTGTTTTTGCCATCTCCATGTTTCCCACCATTAATTTCCCGGTCTCATCCTCTAAGGGACCAACATTTACTTTAGCCACCCTTTTTCTTTTTATATAACTATAGAAACTTTTACTGTCAGTTTTTATATTTTTTGCTAATTTACTTTCATAATCTATCTTCCCTTTCTTAATCAATCTTTTTGTTATTTTTTGCTGTCTTTTAAAGACTTCCCAATCTTCCATCCTCCCACTAGATTTGGCTACCTTATATGCCCTTGTTTTTAGTCGGATACTATCCTTAATTACTTTACTTAGCCACGGATGGCTATCTTTTCTTTTACACCCTTTTTTCCTCAGTGGAATATATTTTTTTTGGAAGTTGTAAAATAACTCCTTAAATGTACACCACTGGTCATGTACCGTCTTACCCTTTAATCTATTTTCCCAGTCCACTCTAATTAATTCCGCTCTCATACCTTCATAGTCTCCTTTATTCAAGCTCAGCACGCTTGTTTGAGATCCAACCTTCTCACCCTCTAATTGAATATGGAACTCAACCATGTTATGGTCACTCATTCCAAGGGTGTGACTCATTTTCCATTTATTATATGTGTGTGTGTCAAATTTTTAATGAGATACAATGATTTCTTTCCAACTTTTTTTTTGAATGGGCAAATAAGCACCTTGCGTCAATCACTGCCATACAAAATATCAAAGCTAAGATAAGTTCCATGAAGATCAAATTCTGCTCAACAGCAGCCTTTTTTAGATCAAGTTTTAAATTTTTTGTTTTTGTTTATTCCTCCCCCTTTCACTCTTGAAGTTTCAGACTTGTGACGCAGTGTGTATCCATGAGCCCTCTGGCATCTTGCTCAAGTGTGGCCATAATGTGGACAAAAAAGACCCTTTAGCCCATTTGATTTTCATCCTCTCAGAATACCAATCCCACCATCTCACCGTTACAACATCTAGTTCAAAACCATGAGGGGGTCTAAATAGGGTAGATAGAGAGAAACTGTATCCATTGGCCGAGAACCAGAGGACACAGATTTAAGGTGATTGGCAGAAGGACCAAAGGCGATGTGAGGGGAAACTTTTTTACGCAGCGAGTGGTTAGGATCTGGGATGCACTGCCTGAGAGGGTGGTGGAGGCAGATTCAATTGTGGCTTTCAAAAGGGAACTGGATAAGTACCTGCAGGAAAAAATTTTACAGGGCTACGGGGAAAGGGCGGGGGAGTGGGACTAGCTGAAGTGCTCTTGCAGAGAGCTGGCACGGGCTCGACGGGCTGAATGGCCTCGTTCTGTGCTGTAATCATTCTATGATCTCTATGATAGTTACATCGCTTAAATGAGCCCAGTGTCCAGGCCTGGCAACTTGTTCTGGTTGTTGATCATCATGTAACCGGTTTATTTCTGGTATCTGTCTCCAACTTGCCTTTGGCAATTTGCCTTGGCATATCCAAAACTATTGTTCCAGAATTACATTTCAGTATTTTTGATCAATCTTCCACAGAAAATTGTATTGACTTCCTAATGACATCAGGTTGACCTAATTAGAATATATTTATGAAGCTCTCCCCTAGCTCAAATGGGAGCTTCCGCTGCCACCCCCAAACATCACTGGACACTTGACCAAGACAGAAAATATGCAGAAATCAGACGGAACTTATATCTGCCTAATTTTGCACCCATCTGTGCCCATTTTCAGGGCATAATTGAGATGAAAATCAGCCCCAATCTTGCCCCCCTCGCCCATTCAACCCAACTACTTTTTTCTCTTTATTACAGTACTAATTCATTACTAGTCTACAACCATGTCTTATCCTTGATACCTATTAACCTCAGTTTTTAAAGGATTCTCTCGTATAGCATTTTATCAAAGCCCCTTTGGATGTCGAAACACATCATGTCATTTGGCCTTCCTCTGTTCATTTGGGCTGTTACATCCTCAAAGGAAGTCCATAGGTTTGGTCAGGCAAGCTCTACCCCCTTTGAAATGGTTTTTGAAGCTGAGGGGTCGATGAGTAGTTGGTTAGATGGGACTGATCCATCAAAAAAAGGATGGGCTATTTCCTTATGGGTGCTTTTTCTTCTGATTATTGATTCCTTTATTTTTTTAATGTTCCCTGCCCCCAGTTACAAGCTCTAAGAAGTAATCATTTAGCATATTCACTATTTCTCATTTATCCTCATTTTCAACTCCACGTGGATCCCTTAGAGACTTGACTTCCTCCCTGCCTGTTACCCTTACTGTTACAGTGTGGGAAGGACTTTTTGGCATTGTATTTTACAATCTTCTGCTATATCATGTTTCACTCTGTCCCCATAACCCTGCAAATTCCTCCTTTTTCTAAGTATTTATCCAATTCCCTTTTGAAAGTTACTGTTGAATCTGCTTCCAACACCCTTTCAGGCAGCGCATTCCAGATCACAACAACTCCCTGCTGGATTTTTTTGCCAATTATCTTCAATCTGTGTCCTCTGGTTACTGACACTCCTGCCGGTGGAAACAGTTTCTCTCCACCTACCCTATCAAAACCCCTCATAATTTTGAAAACTTCTATTAAACCTCCCTTCACCCTTCGAGTTTATAAAGGTCTGTTTGTGTTTATAATGGTGTCCATCTGAATCAGCACCAGCATGAATGCCTCCCTGATAGGCTGGGGTGGGGGGGATGCCTCTTTCACACTGCAAATTGAATAACATCAGCAAAACAAAAAGCTATTGGCTGTTGCTTTGATGGAGGTTGATGGAGAGAGAAAGGAATAGAGGGATAGATTGATGAAGAAGGGTGGGAGGAGGCTCGTGTGGAGCATAAACACCGGCATGGACCTGTTGGGCCGCATGGTCTGTTCCTGTGCAATAAATACTATGTAAGACTATGTACTATGTAAGATATCACAGACTTGGGGACCAACCTTGTAAATTGTGTGATGTGTGCTCAGAGATTGTCCAGTTTGGAGTTGCATTGCACCATTCTTTTGTTTGAAAACAGCTATTTTCATCACGCTAGGCCACAATATTGAAATTACACGTTAATGCGCCTGACCAGTTGGGATGCTACATTGGTGACATCACCATAGGTGTCCAACCAAGATGCATCTTCTTTTGTGATTACGTAGTTTTACCGATGAGCAAAGTTTCCAAAAAATGTAAATGAAATGGCCGTCAATCTCCCACAAAGAAAGAAAGACTTGCATTTCTATAGCGCCTTTCATGACCACTGGACGTCTCAAAGTGCTTTACAGCCAATTAAGTACTATTTGAAATGGAGTCACTGTTATAATGTGGGAAATGCGGCAGCCAATTTGCACACAGCAAGGTCCCACAAACAGCAATGTGATAATGACCAGATAATCTGGTTTTTTGCTATGTGGGTTGAGGGATAAATATTGGCCCGGATACCGGGGATAACTCCCCTGCTCTTCTTTGAAATAGTGCCACGGGATCTTTTACGTCCACCTGAGAGAGTAGACGGGGGCCTCGGTTTAATGTCTCATCCGAAAGACGGCACCTCCGACAGTGCAGCACCCGCTCAGCACTGCACTGGGGGTGTCAGCCTAGCTTTATGTGCTGAAGTCCCTGGAGTGGGACTGTGAACCCACAACCTTCTGACTCGGAGGCGAGTGTGCTACCAACTGAGCACGGCTGACAAAGAGCATGAAATAAACAATTTGGAATAAGGAGTAAAGATTCAAATATTTGAGGACACAACTTTAATTTACTCCTTACTTCCTCATTTTTGAAAGTCAAGCAAAACAAGGCCACCCCAAGCAAATAGGTTTGGAGAACAAGGTAACAGGAGAGGTCACTGAAGCAAATGGTATAATTGGATGCAAAGGAGGGGGTTGAGGGATATGGTCAGTAGGTGGTTAGATGGAGCTAAACCATCAGAAAGGGATGGGCTTCTGGGTTTAATGATTTTTTAAGTAAATAAAACAGAAAATGATGGAAAACACTCAGTAGGTCAGGAAGCACAGGTGGAGATAGAAACAGAGCTAATGGGGTGAATTGTAACCCTCCAAAAAGTGGGTGGGTTGGGGTCGGGTGAGACGTAAATATTTTTAAAATCTCAAACCCGACCCCAACCTGCCTCCAACCCACCCACCTCTGGGATTAACAGAGGCGGGGCAAGGGGCGGGCAGCCAACCCGAACCCAGGAGGTGGGCTGACATTTAAATATCACATTGAGGCCGGGAGTCTCATATTTAAACTGTTTTACAGGTTTAACCCTGGCTGGCCGTGTTTCCGGCAGCTCAAGGGAGGAGAGGACAGCTTCGGGGAGAAGGCAAGTGCCTTCACAGCACTGCTTGTGGGCCAAGAGGATCAGGCGTGCTTCCCCCTGGCCCTCCCCCCCCAAGCTTCCCTGGCATCACACCCCTTCCTCCACCTGACCCCCCACATCCAAAGGCCACACCCCCCCCACACTGGGATCACAAACCCCTGCCCCCGCCCCCCCCCCCATGGAGTCAAGGATCAGAACCCCCCGGGATCTCACCCTCCACCCACGGGGTCAGGGATCAGAATCCCCCAGGATCTCACCCTCCACCCACGGGGTCAGGGATCAGAACCCCCCGGGATCTCACCCTCCACCCACGGGGTCAGGGATCAGAATCCCCCGGGATCTCACCCTCCACCCACGGGGTCAGGGATCAGAATCCCCGGGATCTCACCCTCCACCCACGGGGTCAGGGATCAGAATCCCCCAGGATCTCACCCTCCACCCACGGGGTCAGGGATCAGAACCCCCCGGGATCTCACCCTCCACCCACGGGGTCAGGGATCAGAATCCCCCGGGATCTCACCCTCCACCCACGGGGTCAGGGATCAGAATCCCCCGGGATCTCACCCTCCACCCACGGGGTCAGGGATCAGAATCCCCCGGGATCTCACCCTCCACCCACTGGGGTTGGGGATCGGACCCCGCCCCGGAGTCAGGGATCGGATCCCCCTCCCACACACCCACTAGCAGCTGCAGGGCCCCTACCTGCTCCTGCGACCTCCTCCGGAGCATTCCCCGCTCGACAAGCAGCCGAGCCTGCCAATCAGGCGAATCTCCGAGCGGGGATCCTGCTAGTTAAAAAAAAAGATACACGCTGTGTATTCCAGAGTGTATGGGGAAACCTGGACTTCTGGGTTTCCCGTCTGAAACTCCGCCCCCCTCTCCCCACCGGCTCGGAAAACCCGACCCGGTCACTATTGGGGCCTCAGTGTCAGCTGTGGCTCAGTTGGTAGCACCCTCGCCTCTGAGTTAGAAGATTGTGGGTTCAAGTCCCACTCCAGGGACTTGTGCACATAAAGTTAGGCTGACACTCCAGTGCAGTGCTGAGGGAGTGCTGCACTGTCGGAAGTGCTGTCTTTCGGATGAGACGTTAAACCAAGACCCCGTCTGCTTTCTCAGGTGGACGTAAAACATCCCATGGCACTATTTCGAAGAAGAGCAGGGGAGTTATCCTTGGTGTCCTGGCCAATATTTCTCCCTCAACTAACATAACAAAAACATATTATCTGGTCATTATCACATTGCTGTTTGTGGGAGCTTGCTGTGAGCAAATTGGCTGCCGCGTTTCCCACATTACAACAGTGACTACACTTCAAAAGTACTTCATTGGCTGTAAAGTGCTTTGAGACGTCCGGTGGTTGTGAAAGGCGCTATAGAAATGCAAGTCTTTCTTTCTTTAGTCTCAGCTACCATGACACCACCTCCTCTCCCCCAACCCCACCCATACTTTGTTCTTTCAAATCATGTGTCAATGTTTTCAGACTCTTTTGTAACTGCGGTGTTGCCCAGCTCAGAGGGCAGCGCAAGGGGAAAGCTCTTCTTGATTTGCACTCCTGTACATTGAAGCAGGATCACAGGCCTGGCTATCAGTATAAGCAAGGCTTTAAACTCCATAATCCTTGAAATAGGTAAGTAAGCAAAACTGTGGTATTAGTGAGCTGACTAGATTTAGTGTATCGACCATTAAAAAACAGGATATTTGGGAAATACTTTATACATGGATCAGTATTTTTCCAAAATTGAAATGTTATGTTTGGATGAGGAACTGTATACAATTGGAAGGAATGGGAAGTGGTTTACACACTGAAATTCTATGTTTGGTCAGGTATGCATTTATCTTATGTCAACTGTATAATATTGACTGAGTGAACTACCAGCCACAAATAGCAGAAAGCGTGCTCTGTGTCACCTTCTTCTTTATTTTCACTGCCATAGCAACAACCGAGGGCAACATAAGAAACTCAAATCATGCTTAAAGGAGCTGTATGACATCAAACTGTCTTGTTAGCAGTTATCAATCATAACCAGTAATCTAGCAAACTAACATATTTATGTATAGAAAGAAAGACTTGCATTTCTATAGCGCCTTTCACGACCACCGGATGTCCCAAAGCGCTTTACAGCCAATGAAGTACTTTTGAAGTGGACTCACTGTTGTAATGTAGGAAACGCAGCAGCTAATTTGCGCACTGACAGCTCTCACAAACAGCAATGTGATAATGACCAGATAATCGATTTAGTGATGTTGATTGAGGGACAAATATTGGGCAGGACACCGGGGAGAACTCCCCTGCTCTTCTTCAAAATAGCGCCATGGGATCTTTTACACCCACCTGAGAGAGCAGACGGGGCCTCGGTTTAACTTCTCATCCGAAAGCCAGCACCTCCAACAGTGCAGCACTCTCTCAGCACTGCACTGGAGTGTCAGCGTAGATTTTTGTGCTCAAGTCTCTGGAGTGGGACTCTGAACCCACAATCTTCTGACTCAGAGGCGAGAGTGCTACCAGCTGAGCCACAGCTGACAGTGTTCAAAAAGTATCTGGTTCAAAAAAGAGAATTAAAGTGGGAGGAGGCAATGCTCTACTTCAAAGCTGTCATTTGCAAAGAGGCATCCGCCTACAATCTGACCCTACTTTCCAAACCGTGCATGATACAGGAACAGATGTATCACATCGGATTGGTCACTGAACCTGACCTAGAGACACTGTGGAAAGTACCTGACTCATTCCCAAATCACTTAACGTGGGGGGAGGACAAGCAATAATCTCCAGGGGATGTGTGGAAATAACTCTCTGCTTGTCTTCCAGGTGTCAATCAATCATCTTCCATTTCACCCAGGTTGGAAAGTGCAAACTGGATTGAAAAATAATGATTTCTGTCCGATCTTTCTGCCAATCTCTATTTTCCATGTTCTTTTGAGTAAAGTTTTTTTTCCCTGTACAGTGCTGAAATTTGCAGCCACCCAATTATCAGGCAGAAACCATTTTGTCACATGCAGAATTTAGATTCAATCAGAATAAGTTTCAAAACACAAGATAAAATTGAAAAATATTGATCCTTTAAAAAAATTATATTACAATTTATACTACAACTTCCATTTTTAGTCAGTAATACAATGGGGAAAAATTCGTCCCCTTAGCCCCAGTAGATGGCGCTAATGGGGCACTAGAGCAGTATCGCCGGGGTGCGGCAAACCCAGCGCCGCATATCAAATCCGCCCCCCCCCGTAGCGCTGCTGGTAAAAGGTATCATCGGGAACGTCACGCCAGGTAGATCGTGAGTGTACAATGCTCACTGACCGTCCAATTTGCTAAATTGATTGTCGCCACCAACCTCAGCACCCGGAGTAAACACCGACAGGGAGAGCTGGCATGCAGCAGCAGGAAGCTGGCTCCAGGGATGTTATTTAAATGGGTCATCAGTAATCACTCGCAGCTGTCAAGTTAGTGCAGTTTCAGTGGTTTCTTGTCAGTTTCTCCTGGTGCAACAGTTTCATTCTGTAATTTGAAGGTTCTTTTGTATCAGGAGTCTTCTGGCAACTAAAAAGAAGAGACCTTTATTCTTCAAAGATTCAAACTGCTACACTTGGTAACATTAACGGGGGCAGTACTGGCATGCCACCTCGCCCTCCAGGATCTATGGCAGAGGGAGCGTAGGCAGCCAGAAATATGGGAACATGTGTGCCAGGAGGCCTTACCCTCTGAGGGTATTCCGAGAGCACTTCTCCTACCTTCAATTAAGCGAGGAGCAGTGTATTAGACGGCCCCGCCTCACCAAGAAGGTGGTCACAGAACTCTGCCACCTCCTCCAAACAGACCTCCAGCCTTACACCAGGATAACTTAAAGCCCAGATCCCCTTTGCTCACCATATGCCCATCATTCCATCCCTCAAGCAAGGCCTTATCACACCGCAAAGCTGAAATGACAGATACCACAAAAGAATGGTAAGTGAATTAATACATTTAGCAAAAAATCAGTGAACACATATTTACACCAAAAATATTAACTATTCACCCTTGTGCAATCCCTTAGTGCCTCTCGTTACTGTGCCTTTGCCTACCCCAGTGCTCCCACGAAGTGTTGGTCCAGTGGATGCAGCACAGCTGGTGGAAGGCTGCTGACTGTCCGTGTGGAAGACTTCAGATGGCCTTGCAGGACACCCTCGACTAGCTCTGGAACAGCAAGGCCCAGGTGTAGACTGCACCACCTCAGCATGGGTGGCAGCAGTCTGGGCTGGCTGGATGACAGGCAGCGACAAAGGCAATGGCGGAGTGGCAGTGGTGGGAGCAGGAATGCTGCCATCCTGAGAGAAGACAGCAGTTTGCTGCTCCACAGACCCACTGCCACTCCCCCGGGGCAGCCCCTCAGCATCCCTAGCAATCTGTTGGAGCAGCATGGTGTGCGCAGAGCCTTGTGCAATGTTGGAGGCGGACTCCTCCACACTCCTTACCATTGCCAAGAGGCTCTCGGGCACCCTTGCCATTGCACCTATCATCTCCTTGTGCATGCCCATTACACTTCTTCTAAAGGCCTCCCCACTGAGGTCCTCATCTGAGTCCTGTGCAGCAGAACTCCCATGCGAACTCGCCCTCCGGGGAGCTGGTCCCTGAGCTACCCTTTCCCCCTGGCTTGCTGTAGCCCACTCATCCCCGGTACCTCACCCTGTGCAGATCCCACTCCTATGCTAGCCTCTAAAGAACACCTAGTGCCAGTATCAGAGCTGGTGTCTGCGGGTGAGACATGTAGTGACGCGATGTGTTCTTTCTCCTCCTCTCTCCTGCCTCGCTCTCAACGGTGCCCTCAGGGACAGGATGCTCAGGTGCTTGCTTATTATCTGAAAGCATAAAAGCACAAGAGTCGGTTTAAGGTGAGGGGAGGGGGGCAGGAGAAGAGGAATGCATGCATACAGCATGAATAGCTGGAAAGTTTCCTTACCTTTGCTTCTTCCTGTAGGCTTCAACCCTTGGGGATCCGAAGGTGCCTCATCTCAACGACAGCGATGACAGAATGGCTGCTGCATTCTCAGATGCAGCAGCCATCTGCTTTCTGCTGAGAAGAAAGGTTTTGACAGCATGATTAGCTGGAAAGTGCGAAAGGCTTGTGGGGTGAGGGGGAAGTGGGGTGTGAGAAGAAGCAGTAGGGATGAACAAACCGTCATTGTCCCCAAGGGGTCACGTTGCCAGTGGCCACGGCGCCCACCACCTGGCGCCCAATAATCTGCAGCACTCTATTTTCCAGCGCAGGCAGTGGTTGGGTGTCGGCTTGTCCCCCACCTGTGTGCTCCTGCTCCCTCCTGTTGTGAGCCACCTTGGCCTGCAAGAGAAAGGAAAGTGTGTGAGTGAGTGTGGAGCAATGTGTTTGGAATGATGTGCCTGCCATAGTTGAATAACTGTCATTGTGAGCAAGGTGTGCGATGCGGGTGTGAGTGTTGGTAGGTAGAGATTGTTGGTGGGTGAATGCTGGGGGTGTGGTGCTTTGGCCAGTGTGTGAAGCTTGTGGTTCAGATGGTGGTATGTAGCATTTGTTGAAGCATTCACTCACCCTGACCACCCGAGTGAGGTCGTTAAATTTCTTCCTGCACTGTGTGTGGGTCCTGGGGACCACAGTGCTGCCCAAGACATGCTGGGCTACCTCCCTCCACATGGTGTGGAAGACTTGCGGCAAGGGCCTCCTGCCACTTGCCAGGTAGAGCACCGCCTTCCGCCTCTCCACAGCGAAAACCAATTCCTCCAATGCTTCATCGGAGAAGCTGTGGGCTCTCTCCCTGGGGTGTGGATCTACCACGAGCACACCTGGTTCAGTCCTCCGGCTCCTTCTCCTTGTTCTGCTTCTGCTTGCTGAGGCAGCTGCACAGCCAAGAATGCTGTGAATGAGGTGCTGCAGCATCAGTGAACCTCCCCTTTAAGTAGTGAAAAAAACCTCTGGCGATCATGGCCGGGATTTTGTGAATGGAGACGTGCTGGAGACGGGACTGCTGGTTGTCGGGTTTCAGTCCCGCCCCCAGCGACGTCTGATGAACCCACGCTATTTTCCCTTTATTGGTCTTGTTAAGCCCGCCCTGCGGGTTTAGCCAGCCAATTAAGGGAAAGCCAGTGACAGAGAACGTCAGCGTATGATGCTTCATCTGTCAAAATATTTTTCACAGATGAATTGTCAGCGTTTGACAGCTTTGAGAAGCTTACAAACACTGACAATCTCTGTTCTAAGGTGAGCCCTTGCACAGAGGGCTCACCAAAATCTCTCTTCTCAGCAGAAAGCAGATGGCTGCTGCATCTGAGAATGCAGCAGCCATTCTGTCATCTCTGCCGTTGAGATGAGGCACCTCCGGATCCCCAACGGTTGAAGCCGACAGGAAGAAGCAAAGGTAAGGAAACTTTTTCCAACACTTTACCCTCACCTCTCATACTTACCTGTCCACACTTGCACGCATCACTCACCTCTACAGCGGACATTTGGACCCCTCTCACCTCGCAGACCCACTGCTCACCTTGCTGACCCTGGCGGGGTTTCCCGACGTCGGGAAGCCCGCATCAGCAGGCATAAAATGGGAAAAAGCCTCTTAACTGCCTGTTAACTACCTGTTAACAGGCAGTTAATTGGCTCTAATCCCCTTCCTGCCTTGAGGAGACGGGTCCCTGTGCGACTCAGGGACCTGCCTCCCGGGAAGATGGCATGGAGGCGGGTTGAGAGCGGGGTTTGGACCTGCTCCCAATTTTTCCCATTTCCCCACCAGCCCCGCCTCCAAACCCACCTCCTCAGGGCTGGTAAAATCCAGCCCCATGACTTGCGATTAGACTGCACCTAATATTGGTCCACCCTTTAAGGCTAATGCCAATGAGTTTGGGTTTTAAGACTTGATTTAGGACTCCTTGGGCCTAGAAATTGGGTTGAGGCGCCAAAGTGGCGCCAAGTTCGCCTGGGCGCTGATTTTTGCGCAGCGTTCGGAGCATTAACAAACGTCAGAAATTCAGTTTCAGCGCCCCTAGAGGGAGACGGGGCAAGGCTCGAGGCGCTCCGCATCCCTCTTACGGTGCTAAAACTGAATATCGCAGCGCAACGTGCCGCAGCACCACATGCTGCGACACTGCACGCTGCGGTACTGCAGGCCTTCCTCCCATTGTTAAGGGGGAGGGGCCTGCTACAGCGCGATCCCCGATCGTGAGTGCTGGCAAAAGAGCCTGGCACCGAGGAGAAGTGCCGGGCTCTCAGGAAACAGCCGGGGGGGCGGGGGTGGTGGTGCCAGGAGGCCGGGGATCGAGGTGCTGGCAGGCGGTCGCCGAGAAAGGCGGCCGCCCCGCACCGCCACCTTAACTTGCGCCACTGCCGGCACAGCAAGGCCCCGTGAACCGGGCGCGGGTAGCGAACAGTGCTACAGCGGCGTTCGCTACCAAATATCGCGATCGGGGCGCTATTGGGGCACTGCGCACACCGATGATGTCATCGGTGGCAGCGCAGCGCAACAGGCTAACGCTGCCAATAGCGCCCCCGCTGAATATCGCGGGAGGCACGGCCAGTGGCGCTACAGCCACTGACTGCCCTCTTTAGGCGCTAATAGGTGGCGCTACATACCCAATTTCTCCCCCCAATCATTTTATTGAGCACTGAGCACGAATTTTGCGTGCAGTCTAAAGCTTTTGCGCCTGGCGCTAATTCTCCAACTTCCTACAGACACCACCCATTCCTTGGCTATAACGAATTTCTAGCCCAATCCAATGATTCTTACACAAATTGACAAGTAGTAAAATATCCTAATGCACAGAAAGCAGGGCAGTACCATGGTTACGCTGATTTACTGTAAAGACCCACTTTACAAAGTGTGCACATGAAAAGTTAGAGATATGACAAAAGAAACTCACCTTTATAAAGCACCTGTGTCTCAGGAATATCTCAAATCATTTCATATACTTTGAACAGTGACTGTTCTCAGTATAAATAAATGATCTGATATAGGGGGTATAATATTATAATTTTAAGATGGCACAAAAATAGATAAAGAAAGGACATGCATTTATGTAGCACCTTTCATGACTGTAGGTCATCCCAAAGTTCTTCAAGCAATTAAGTACTTTTTGAAATGTAGTCACAGTTGTTTTATAGGAAAACACAGCTGTTAATTTGTACACAGTAAAGTCCCACAAACAGCAATGAGATAAATCACCATATAATCTGTTTCAATGATGTTTGTTGAAGGATACATATTGGTCAGGACACTGGAAGAATGCATCTGCTCTTCTTCAAAAAGCACTGTGGGATCTTTTATATCCACCAGAGAGGTTAGAAAGGGCCTCATCTGAAAGATGGCACTACCAGCAGTGCAGCACTCCCTTAGTACGTCCCTGAAGTGTCAGCCTAGATTATGTGCTCAAGTGTTTCATGTGTGACTTAGAACTCACAACCTTCTGACTTAGAGGTGAGAGTGCAACCAGTGAGCCAAGGCTGACACCTTACATGGTTAACTGTGAAGAGGACTGTAAGTGGCTTCAGGAGGACATAGATAGATTTGCGGATTGAGCAGATAGATGTCAGGTGAAATTTAATGCAGAGAAATGTGAGGTGATACCTTTTAGGAGGGTGAATAAGGAGAGGAAATATACACTAAATAGTAAACTTTAAAAGGAGTATAAAGGCTTTGGGGTTCAGAGACAGAAACCTTTAAAAGTGGGAGGACAGGTTGAAAAAACACATTTGGAAACTTAGGTTTTAAAAGTAGAGGCATGGGCTGGATTTTATCAATGGAGGCGAGTAGGAGGCGGGACTCCCACTTTTGGGGTTGTAGTCCCGCCTCCATCGAATTGTGGCCAACCCACTCGATTTTCCCTTGATTGACCTTGTTGAGCCCACCCAGCAGGCTCAGCAGGCCAATTAAGAGCCACCCGGCAACAGGTGACGTCACAGATTGACATTTCATCTGTCAAGAGCTTTTGACAGATGAAATATCAGCGTTTGACAGCTCTTTGAAGCTGTCAAACACTGACAATCTGTACTCTAAGTTAATTCCTTCCTCTCAGGCTGATTTAGAGATCTCTCCAGAACAGAAAGCAGAGGCTGCAGCTTTTGACAGTTCAGCAGCCATTCTGCTTTCTGTGCCGGTGGGCTGAGGGACTCCCGAGACCTGAAGGAAGGAAGCCTGCATTAGTAAGTAAAGGTAAGTAAAACTTATTTAAACACTTTACACACACCAAACACACTTACCTCTGCACTCATACACCCATCACTCACCTGAACACCGGACATCTCGAACCCTCCAAGCCCTTCAGCCCGACAGCCCGCCTCGCTAACTTGGCGTGGTTTGGAGCCGTCGGGCAGCCCACACTTCAGGGATAAAAATAGGGATTAGGCTAAAAACTGCCTGTTAACTACCTGTTAACAGGCAGTTAATTGGCACTAATCTCCTTCCCACCTCGGGGAGGCAGCTCCCAGCACAGGTCGGGTATCCGCCTCCTGGGAAACGGGCATGGAAGCGGGTTGGGGGTGGGAAGGGTTCGTGCCCCCCGATTTTGTGATTTTAACCCCCCACACGCCTCCATTCCCGCCTCCACGGACCTGGGAAATTTTAGCCCGAGTGGAAAAGCGAAGAGGTAATGCTAAACCTACATAAATCTTTGGTTAGTCTACAGTTAGAATATTGTGTCCAGTTTTGGGTTCTTGTCACAAGAACAGGGAATGTTAACATGAGAGTTGATAGAGGAGTTTTGAAAAGGTAATTATGGAAAAATTATTTCCAGTGGCATAAATATAAGATCATCATCAAGGGAACAAAGGCAGATTTTTTTTACGTACAGTGGGCTGTTAGGACCTTAATGCCCTACCAGAAACAGTGATGGAAACAGAATCCATAATAGCATTCAAAAGACAAGTAGATATATAAAAAATTGTAACAATAGGGACTAGGCTTCTTCAGCAGCACCACCCAAACCCGTGACCTCTACCACCTAGAAGGACAAGGGCAGCAGGCGCATGGGAACACCACCACCTCCAAGTTCCCCTCCAGGTCACACACCATCCTGACTTGGAACTATATCGGCCGTTCCTTCATCGTCGCTGGGTCAAAACCCTGGAACTCCCTCCCTAACAGCACTGTGGGAGTACCTTCACCACACGGACTGCAGCGGTTCAAGAAGGTGGCTCACCACCACCTGCTCAAGGGATGGGCAATAAATGCCGGCCTTGCCAGCGACATCCACAGCCCATGAACGAATAAAAAAAAAATTGATAGTGGTTTGAGGGCAAGGTGCAATGGGTCAAACATCCTCCTCCTATGCCGTTAAATTCTGTTATGTAGGCAGCGATTTTGCATACTGCATAAGATCCCACAAACAGCAGTGGGCAAATAGACTGTGCTTGTTGTGCACAGAATGCTGGCCAGGGCCAAGAGAACGCACTGCTTTGCTTTGAATAATACCACAACATCTTTTTATTCCCACCTCAACAGGCAGACAGGGCCTCATTAATGGAAATATATGCAGAATAAAAGAGAAAAACTGGGACAGATGATTCCAGAAAATTCTAGCAAATGTTGGATGACACTGCAATATTTGAGCTTGTGCAACTTTTGCACGACATAGGAATGTAAAGCAATGACAGCGAAGAAAAAAGAGGCAAGAAGAAGTGATCAACGCAAAGCTTTTGCTCCAATTAACAGAAGTGTTTACCCAAAGTGAAATAAGTACAGGAAACTCTTTTTTATCCGGCACCGACGGGACCGGCGTGGTGCCGGTTGATCAAAAAGTCCGGATTACAGAGAGGTATACTTACCAAGGTACGAGGGCCCCGTACACGGCCACAGGTGCAGGAGCCCCGGTTACACGGCACTTATGTGGGAGTCCCGGTTACACGGCCACAGATCCAGGAGTCCCTGTTGCACGGCCACAGGTGCAGGAGCCCCGGTTACACAGCACTTGTGCAGGAGTCCCGGTTACACGGCCACAGGTGCAGGAGCCCCGGTTACACGGCAATTGTGCAGGAGTCCCGGTTACACGGCCACAGGTGCAGGAGCCCCGGTTACACGGCATTTGTGTGGGAGTCCCGGTTACACGGCCACAGATCCAGGAGTCCCTGTTGCACGGCCACAGGTGCAGGAGCCCCGGTTACGCGGCCACAGATCCAGGAGTCCCGGTTACACGGCCACAGGTGCAGGAGCCCCGGTTACACGGCACTTGTGTGGGAGTCCCGGTTACACGGCCACAGATCCAGGAGTCCCTGTTGCACGGCCACAGGTGCAGGAGCCCCGGTTACACGGCACTTGTGCAGGAGTCCCGGTTACACGGCCACAGGTGCAGGAGCCCCGGTTACACGGCATTTGTGTGGGAGTCCCGGTTACACGGCCACAGATCCAGGAGTCCCTGTTGCACGGCCACAGGTGCAGGAGCCCCGGTTACACGGCACTTGTGCAGGAGTCCCGGTTACACGGCCACAGATCCAGGAGTCCCTGTTGCACGGCCACAGGTGCAGGAGCCCCGGTTACACGGCACTTGTGCAGGAGTCCCGGTTACACGGCCACAGATCCAGGAGTCCCTGTTGCACGGCCACAGGTGCAGGAGCCCCGGTTACACGGCACTTGTGCAGAAGTCCCGGTTACACGGCCACAGGTGCAGGAGCCCCGGTTACACAGCACTTGTGTGGGAGTCCCGGTTACACGGCCACAGATCCAGGAGTCCCGGTTGCATGGCCACAGGTGCAGGAGCCCCGGTTACACGGCACTTGTGCAGGAATCCCTGTTGCACGGCCACAGGTGCAGGAGCCCCGGTTACACGGCACTTGTGCAGGAGTCCCGGTTACATGGCTACAGGTGCAGGAGCCCCTGTTGCACGGCCACAGGTGCAGGAGCCCCGGTTACACGGCACTTGTGCAGGAGTCCCGGTTACACGGCCACAGGTGCAGGAGCCCCGGTTACACGGCACTTGTGCAGGAGTCCCTGTTGCACGGCCACAGGTGAAGGAACCCCAGTTACATGGCCACTAATATATAGTAAAACTTACCGAACCTACTCCTGAATTTTGCCGGTTAAGAGAGATTTCCGGATATTTAGGTGCCGGTTAAAAGAGTTTCCTGTATTGGGTTTGTACATATGCTAAATAAAATATCTACTACATGACTTTTAACCTTGAAACCTATGTGAATATCCGCAAGAAATAACTGAATGGAATGACATTATTTGAAATACTAAATACAGTAAACTCTTGTTTAAACGGCACTTAATCATCCGGAATACTTTAATAACCGACAAAATAAATAACCGGTAATCTTGCCGAATCCATCCAGCACTCGTTTTGCCGAGTCCGAGTCTCCCGCGGTGGCCGAGTTAGTCAGTTGGTTTTTATTTTTGTTTGTGTTAAAAAATTGCCTTGGTAGGTATACCTCTCTGTTATCCAGAACTTTTGATCAACAGGCACCATCCTGGTCCCATCGGTGCCGGATACGAAAGAGTTTGCTGTAATAATGAATTAACACCAGGACCAACTCCAGATGCTTGGGTGCTCCTTGCAATAGATGCTCTCTAACCCACCCACCCCCTCCCGATCTCTGTCATTTTCTGTTATCCCTGATCTCCTTTGTTCTCTCCTTATTATCCCTTGTTCTCCTTGTGTTTCTCTCTGTTTCTATCTCCCTGTGTCTCTGTTACTGTTTTTCTGATGTTGGCTGACGGCTAAATATTGACCAGGACACTTGGGGAGAACTCCCTTGCTCTTTATTTGCTTACATTACAACAGTGGCTACACTTCAAAAGTACTTATACGATAGCAAAATACTGCGGATACTGGAAATCCGAAATAACAACAGAAAACGCTGGAAAAACTCAGCAGGCCAGGCAACATCCGTGGAGAGAGAAACAGATTTAACGTTTCAGGTCGAAGACCCTTCGTCAGAACTGAGAAAAAAGCAGGAAATGAAACGGATGAAAAAGCAAGTTTGAGGGCTGGGAAATGGGGGAGGGGATGAAAGAATAAAGGGGAAGGTCTGTGAGAGGTGAAGAGACATTAAGAGATATTCAAGGTGAGACGAGATGGTAATAGGCCAGGTTAAGAAACAAAAGATGGCTCTAGATGTAGTGTGAAATGCGCTGGCAGAATGAAAGTACTTCATTGGCTGTAAAGCACTTTGGGATATCCTGAGGTCGTGAAAGGCGCTATAGAAATGCAAGTTCTTTCTTTACTCTCCTTTTTGTTTGTCTCTGTTTTCTCCCTGTATCTTGTTACTTTCTCTCTCCTTTACTCTTTATTATTTTCTGACTGTTCCTGGTGATTTCTTCAGCAATCTCGCCCTTCTACATCCTTTTCCTCCAGTGATCTCCAACAGCTGCCTTCTCCAATGATCCCTGCCAACTGCACTGCTCCTGAGCATTTGGTTGGTGTGCTCTCTAAGACGCTCCTCTGCTACTTGGGCCCTTGAACAGTTAATCAGTGAACATGCAGCAAGACTGAAAAGATAAATCACATCTGTACAGAAGTTACGTGGCTCAGCATCGCCCCCTCGAGTCAAGAGGCCCCTGCGACTACAGAGCTCATAGGTGTCTTAAGCCAGTTCTGATCAGTACAACATCAAGAGCAAAAATATGTTCCTCTATGTCTGTAGCGGTATAGCATGAAGCGTGAGGTCGATAAATGAGAACAGTATGAACACAGTGCGTGTGTTTTATAGTGACAGATTTTTATTCATTGCTACTTGAGGAGCTTTGGAAGAAAGGCAGATGGGACGCACCCTTCTTAGAGTCAACCACAGGACAGAGTGTCACATTAACACAGTGGCTACTACTAGGCAAACCCTCACCAAACCTATGGATATCTGAATGGTGGCATCCCAGTGGAATAGGAGGACTGGTGAAGTCTCACAACTGTGTGCATCACATCAACCTGAGAGCTGGCATTCTGGCCCCAACTGTACTGCAAAGCATCCTGTATTATAGCTACACACGTGACTCAATGAACCCCATATTGCACAGTGACCACCAGTACAACTAACCTCCGTCATTTGCGGCTGTTCTTCCTCCTGCATTCTGTGGGAGTGTAGTGGGTGGGGGTGAAGGGACCGAACTCTGAATTCTGTATCACTTCTACCTGTGCTGGGTCTATGGAGAATGGAACATCAGGCAAGGGAGATGCATGTTCATTGCTAGATTCCAGAGATTCAGGAGAATTCCTAGCAATAGGTCACCATTTTTAAAGACATAATGGCCCAGATTTTGCGGTCAGCGGGTAAGGAACGGCGGTTGCCGTTCGCCTCGCTGACAACTGCTCACAAAGTTTTTGCGGGCTTTAGAGTGGAGACTTGCTCTAATCAGGTGTCTGAGCCAGCCGGCACCCTCTACAGGGGATCTATGGCATCTGTGAGCAGTGAAAGAAACAGCGAGGCTCTTCAACCAATCAGACTGAAGAATTTCCACTGAGACACGCAGATTCTAAACCAGGAAGTATAAATTAGATTTAAATCACGTACAGAGAGCAAAATAAAGATTGGGAAAGACAGATGGGATTAAAAGAGAGGGAGATAAAAGAGACAGACATAAAAAGTTAAAAAAAATGATTTAAAAAAAATCTCCAACCCTAATTAACCTCACAGGGAATGAGACTCCACACTTGTAAAATTTAATTTTTTGGGGTCCCAGATTGTTTGGCAGCAATTATGACTTATCACTCCATTAAAAAGTCACTTACTCCTGAATGCGCCGGCCCTAACTTTTTCTGCTGCCTTTAGTGGGGGAGCTAGTGGGCAAGTACCCCAAGTTCACGCTGTTGCATTGATTTCAGCGCCAAACCTATCGCCGAGGGCTGTAACAGTGTGCCCTGTGGCGGAGCGAGGTATCTCTGACAGCAACGTCCGGATTTCCGCGTTTGACTGCGCATGTGCGGACACTGGAAGTTGCTATCCGATTTACCCCATTATCCCGGTGAGCACTGCTAGCCTCACTGTTATTAGCCACGCAAAATCTGGCCCAATATTATCATCACAATCGGCAAAAACAAATCCATACTGCAAACCCATTAAACTATCAGGAACATTTATAGAGCTCCTGAGATCGCTTTGAAGAAATAGAATTAGCACTGGGTGGATTAGACATTTGGCATGTTTTCCTTGAAGGGTTTTATAGATGTTTGGAAAAACACACAAAGGAGAACTGCTTCGAATACAGGAAAAGCCTGACTGTGATGGAATACTAAAACCCAAATATTCTAGGGGGAAAAAAATCAGCTAAATTCTTGCAAAAACCGACGGAGCGCTGTGTGGAACCGTGCTAGCGACATCACGTGACGGACAGAAAGGAAATACAGGGCTTTGTGAGGTAGTCACTGAAGCATTACAACGTTGCGTGACTGGCAAAACGGTTCTCGATGCAGGGTCATTTGCTAAGCAGCCTGCAGAAATGTAGGTCAGGTTTCCACATTATGGAACAGAATGCACGCTTGATTCCACGTGTGAGTTATCAAAGTTGTGAGCCAAATAAAATTCACTTTCTGTTGACTAGCAAGGGGATTCTGTTTGTTCTGCTAATGGCCAATGAAAGCCAAATGTGTTTTCTTTTGTTCCTGGGTTTTTTGTGTTTTTTACGCAATCATTTTATTTTGCTGATTAAAGAGCAAGCGAGGTTAATTAGAGGTGAAATACCAACAGAAAACGCTGGAAATACTCAGCCGGCCAGGGCAGCGTCCGCGGAGAGAGAAACAACGGAGTTAACGTTTCAGGTCGCTGACCCTTCGTCAGAACTGGAAAAAAGCAGGAAAGGGAATAGATTTTAAAGCAAGTTGGGGGCTGGGAAAAGGAGGAGGGGATGAAAGAACAAAAGGGAAGGTCAGAGATAGGCTAGAAAGCAGGAGAGATAAAGAGACATTATAATAGGGCCAGAACTTCGGGTCCCCACGGGCGAGTACGCGCTGGGTACTCACGCGTAGGCCCAACGAAAGTGCTGGTTTCGTGCATGCACTGCGCATGCGCGGAAAACCGGAACTTCCACTCCCTTAAAGGAAGGGGTTCACAGGTCGAACGCGTGCGCCGTAGAGGCAGCGCGTACGCCTGGAACTTCCGTTTTTTTTGCAGGTTTCTCCGGGACGGTAAGTCTCCAGGAGCTACGCTTCTAAAAAGCAGTCGCAAGGCCAGCTTTTAACAAGGTAAGTGGTGAATTAAGTTAAATGAAAACATTTTTTCCACAGGTTTATTATTTTTATATACTTTAAAGAAAGGTAAGTTTATTTTTAGCCTCGTTAGAAACTGTAATTAATTTTTTCAGAAATTTAAATTATTGTTTAAAATAGTTATTTTATGTAATTTATAGTTATTTTAAAAATGTGATGTGCTTTTTAAAATTTATTTGAAGTTTTATGTTTTGGGGCTGAATTGTATTCATAGATTTGACAGGTCTTCCTGTCAAATCTATGAATACAGATTCCCTGCTACCATTGGCTCTCCATGGCCCATGTGATCCGAGGGGATGCTTCGAACTAACTGCGCCCCTAGGATATGCAAGAACTGCGCGCCGACAGTTGGAGCAGGCCCAGGACAGGTAAAGTAACAAAGGATGGCTCTAGATGAAGTGTGAATGGCGCTGGCAGAATGAAGGACAGCTGCCATGTGGGAGGGAAGAAAAAAGGCCAGACAAAAGTGTGGATTAAAAAAAATCCGGCCTGCTGAGTTTGTCCAGCGTTTTCTGTTGTTATTTTGGATTTCCAGCATCCGCAGTATTTTGCTATCGTATTACAGGAAACTTTGTGATATCCGGCACCGACGGGACCGGCGTGTTGCCGATCTATCAAAACTGCCGGACATACAAAGTTAATGTTGAAGCATACGGAGGTTTTCATCTCCGTATCTGACAACAAACACTGTTGCTTAGCAACAGCTTCTAAAGAGTCGGCTGCAGCTGCAAGTGTCTCTAGCTGAAGCTGTTGCTATAGCTACAGGCCTTGCAGTGCCTGACTGGGAAAAAAAAAGAGCGAGAACTAAAAAAACTTATAGAAAACGGCTCCTGATTTTTGCCATTAGATCGAGTATTCCGGACATACAACCTCCGGATAAACCAAAGTTTCCTGTAATTAGAGGTGAACCGCTCATTAACTCGGTGAGCTGTCTTAAAAGTGTGAGAAACCTATAATTCACAAAGGTCACTGATAACCCACTATAGGGAAAGACAGCTTATATATAGTTTTGCGCACTCCAAACGCCATTGAATAATTAAAAATCAAACTCCGTGAGTACCCTTAAGAATAATGCAACTGAATTACTTTCACTCCTTTTATGTTTGGGCTTTTCCAGCAGTTGTATTTCCAAACAAAATGGAGAATTAATTTTCAAGCAATATTGTGTAAATTATTAGAGGTACTATGGTTCTGACCAGTCCCTGTGACCAGTTTCACATCTCTCCTACCATAGTGGCGCACTGAACTGTACAACTAGGCTCCTCATTTAGGTTGTTCAATGGAAAGAAGCTGTAAAGTACTTGTGGGATTGTAACACAGAATCAAAGAATCAAAGAATGGTTACAGCACAGACGGAGGCCATTCGGCCTGTTGAGCCCATGCCGGCTCTCTGCAAAAGTACTTCAGCTAGTCCCACTCCCCCGCCCTTTCCCCGTAGCCCTGCAAATTTTGTTTCCTTCAGGTACTTATCCAACTCCCTTTTGAAAGCCATGATTGAGTCTGGCTCCACCACCCTTTCAGGCAGTGCATTCCAGATCCTAACCACTCGCTGCGTAAAAAAAGCTTTTCCTCATGTCGCCTTTGGTTCTTCTGCCAATCACCTTAAATCTGTGTCCTTGGTTCTCGGCCCTTCCGCCAATGGGAACAGTTTCTCTCTATCTACTCTGTCTAGACCCCGAATGATTTTGAACACCTCTATCAAATCTCCTTGCAATCTTCTCTGTGCCAAGGAGAACAACCCCAGCTTCTCCAGTCTATCCACGTAACTGAAGTCCCTCATCCCTAGAACCATTTTAGTAAATCTTTTCTGCACCCTCTCTAAGGCCTTCGCATCCTTCCTAAAGTGCGGGTCCAGAATTGGACACAATACTCCAGTTGAGGCCGAACCAGTGTTTTATCATAACTTCCTCACTTTTGTACTCTGTGCCTCTGTTTATGAAGCCCAGGGTCCCGTATGTTTTTTTAACTGCTTTCTCAACCTGCCCTGCCATCTTCAATGATTTGTGCACATACACCCCCAGGTCTCTCAGTTCATGCACCCGCTTTAGAATTGTACCCTTTAGTTTATATATTTAGTATATTCAAGACTGAGATCAATAGATTTTTGGACTCTAGAGGAATTAAGGGATATGGAGATCGGGCAGGAAAGTGGAGTTGAGGTCGATGATCAGCCATGATCTTATAGAATGGCGGAGCAGGCTCGAGGGCCCGTATGGCGGAGCAGGCTCGAGGGGCCATGTGGCGGAACAGGCTCGAGGGGCCGTGTGGCGGAGCAGGCTCGAGGGGCCGTATGGTGGAGCAGGCTTGAGGGGCCTTATGGCTGACTCCTGCTCCTAATTCTTATGTTCTCACCACCGTGCGTAGCGCCCTGTTTTCACCCCACCTGCAAAATTGTTCCGCGCCCTCTGAATCTGCATCGAGCGATGACAGCGACCGATTCAGGGGGCAGGAACGGAGCAGCAGGAGGCTTGCAGAGCACTAACTAAAGGGGAGGTGATGGGTGGGGGGAAAAAAATCGTCCGACTTACTTGTCGGGGCCCGTTGCGTCTTTGAACGCGGGGTCTGTGCCGCGATCTGGCAGCCCGACACTCCTCTTGTGTGCTGCTGGCACAGCACCCCACTCCCTGGTGGCCCAGGTAGGGCCTCGCAGAGTTGTGGGCTTGGGCCCTCCCCTTTAATGAGGGGAGGAGCCCTTCCGTGCGGCAGCGTTACGTGGCCCAGTGTGTAGCGCTACAGAACGCTCTGCCCCAATATTCGGGGTTAGTGCTCTAAGAAGGAAGTGGAGCACTTGAATTAGCTCCACATCCCTCTTGGGGCGCTAAAACTGAATTTAGTGATCGCCGGTGCTATTTTTCGCCGGGCGCTAAATTTAGCGCTCAGGCGATGTTAGTGATGGTCACTAACCTATTTCCCCCCTTTGTTTTCATATTTTGTTTAAATAAGGTAAATAAGGTACTGAAACATCTTGTTATCTTGAGTGGAAGCCCATAGATATTTCAGCTGTGGCTCAGTGGGTAGCAGCCTTGCCTCTAGAGTCAGAAGGTTGTGGGTTCAAGTCCCACTCTATGACACGTTGAGCATAAAAATCTAGGTTGACACTCCAGCGCAGTGCTGAGGGAGTGCTGCACTGTCGGAGGTGCCGTCTTTCAGATGAGATATTAAACCAAGGCCCTGTCTGCTCTCTCAAGTGGACATAAAAGATCCCATGGCACTATTGCGAAGAAGAGCAGGGGAGTTATTCCTGGGGCCAATATTTATCCCTCAATCAACATCACTAAAGCAGATTATCTGGTCATTATCACATTGCTGCTTGTGGGAGCTTGCTGTGCGCAAATTGGCTGCTGTGTTTCCCACATTACAACAGTGGCTACACTCCATAAATAGTACTTCATTGGCTGTAAAGCGCTTTGGGACGTCTGGTGGTTGTAAAAGGTGCTACATAAATGCAAGTCTTTCTTAGTTGTGGGATAAAAGTAGTCTGGGTTTGTGAGTGGGCTGGGTAAAATTTCTAAAACCAAGAAGGCCTGTTGTTAACCCTTTGTGTGCTGCGGACGATGTACCTGGTCTGGGTCTGATCACATTTCTGATGCCGTGGTTGAGAAAACAGTTTCTGCAGGAGTCGAGTCAAACTCCGTCTGAACTTGATGCAACCGGTTAACCCTTTACAATGCTGCCTTTCGATTGGCGGAATGAAATAGCCTTTGCTGCTGCTCTTCAGCCAAAACCAGAAACCAATTTTTCCAAAGTTCCTTCGACATAAATGGAGAGTGACATCTGAAGGTTACAGAAATAAGGGAAGTGAAATGTTATTTTTAAAGAACAAAACATATGGGGGGAAAAATTCAGTATCGCCTCTTTTGGGGCACTATTATCGGCCGTGCGCAAAGTTTATAGTGCCTGGCGCTAATTATCGCCTCCGACGGCAAACTTGACTTTTATCGCCCCTGGAGGTGATTGGAGCGCTAAATCAGGCACTGCACACCTCACTTAAGGCGCAAAGGCTGAGGAGCGAGGCACTACCTCAGAGCACTGGCGAAGCAAGGAAGGGCAAATCAAAATGAACCTGCATAGTGCTGCTCAGTACCCAAAACACCTTCACACAGCGTTGAATCTCTCCAGAAGTCTCTCTCTCTCTCTCTCTCTCTCTGAATGCGTGGTGCAAAAATGTCACCAACAAAAAAGGCAGGAAGTGGTCGCCTTTAAATAGCGCTCCCCCAGTCCCTTCCTGACTGCAAAACGCTCCCCTCAACCTGTCGTTGCTAGCGGCAGGCAGTAAGGCAGGGGGCGCCACTCAATATCCGGTCCGGGGCACTACCGGGGCGTTTCGCACTTGACTGACGTCACGATCTGCTGGCGCAGAAGATCGTGGCGGTAGTGCTTAGTGCCGCCGCAAAATGTCTAGTTAATTTCGCGAGCGGTGCTAGTTGCTTTGCACCCCATTAGCGCCCTCTTAAGGCGCTAACGGGAGGCACAAACCAACTGAACTTTTTCCCCATGGAAAAGGAAGAAGAGGTTATAATAGATACAAAAGTTAAAATATTAAAACTAGAAGGAAGAGAATGGGCAAAAAGGAAAGTACGGTGTGCATAGGAACATAGGAATTTCTGGACGGCAAAGCACCAAGGTCCACTTATGTTCCATTCTACCATCCAAATAGTTACATGATACAACGATAATGGATTTGTTGACTAATTACGGCAATCACTCTCTACAACAATCAGTCTACAACAGACCCAGACACGAGGCGAGAACAACCTCCAGTGGTGGAGAGCTTTGGGAGCCACAGGTCCAAAGTCACCTGTTCCTCCTGAGCTCGCTACACTCACCACACGCATGTCTCAAATTACTCATAGGCTGTGCCCCAAAATACTTCTGAATTGCATTTGAAAGCGTTGGTACTACAGAAAACTTTTTTTTATCCGGCACCGACGGGACCGACGTGGTGCCGGTTCATCAAAAATTCCGGATAACCGAAAGCTATAGTAAAAGATACGAAGAGCTGACAGCTCCGTATAAAGCAACAAACCGTGTTGCTTAGCAACAGGTGCAGAACAATGGCCACAAGTTCCAAGCGTCTCTGTAGCTTAGCAACAGCTGCAGCCACACCCTTGCACAGCAACAGATGGAGGAAGGCAAGTAGAATATGAAGTAAAACTTACCTGAACCTACTCCTGAATTTTGCCGGTTAACTGAGATTTCCGGTTATTTCGGTGCCGGTAAATTGAAAGTTTCCTGTATCTGCTTTAATTGCCTCCCTAGGCAGCCTACTCCATAGATTTACCACTCGCTAACTGAAGTAATGCCTCTGCAGATTAGTTTTGACTTTACCCCCCTTCACGTACAGGCCGTGTCCTCTGGTTCTATAATTCGGGAACAAGGTGAAACAGCTTGTCAAGGTCCGCATTATCGAGTCTCTTTAGAATCCTAAAGAACAGCAATCGCATCACCAGAATTAAATTGTTTCAAGTTTTTAACGTTTATTTCAAATGTTCTTGTGGTTAATTTAGTTTTAGAGTTAATGTAGTAATGAAGCCACTTCTCACTCTGACTAACGATACAATTGTTGTAAGTGTTGTTTCAGAGCCTGTGTGTGAGCTGCAAATGGCCAATAAATTCTATGATTCTATTCTAATAAATGGATGACTCGGAGATATTGGAATCTGCTACTGGCAATTTAATGCTTAAAGCAGAAATAAGGGGAATTGGGTGGTATAGTAAGTTAAACACCAGTCCTTTGCCCTGTTCTTGGGGCGGGCAAATACAATATTCTTTTGTTGAAGGTACTGGGTTAATCCTGGTGCCACTTTATGGCCCTATGAAGAGAGTCTCAACTCAGAAGCTTTAGTAATTTGTGCCCAAAGTGCCAAATCACAAGGGGCTCCTTGACCTGGAGGCCAATGATCAATTTGGGGCCTTTAGTTTGTTCCGATTGAATCCAGATAGTTGATGCACCAAAATCATCTCTTTCTAGAACTGGGCAGTCTATATAAATATAGCTAGACCTCGTACTTTCTGTCCTATTCTATCCTTCCGCAATCCCTTACAACCTAGAAGAAGAAGAGTTGTGAAGAGGAGATAAAGCTAACGACCACACTCGTCTTTTGTCTCTGGGAGTAGGGTTCAAATGCAACCCAGACTGATGGAACAAAAGTGCCCTCTGTCTGCTGACTGTGAAGGTTCTATGTGAAACGAGTTTGCACAGCCTCGATCCCGGTCCATGTCAGCCTCAACCCTGGTCCATGTCAGCATGGATCTACAGCACAAAATTGCCTCTAATTTGGAGCTACAATTGTACTCAGGCAGGCCAGAGGATGACTGGTGTGGGAAATGGGAACATACCACACTGGCACAGTAAGGGATGCTCTTCTAAGGTTGGGGCAGAGATGTGAGAGCTTTACTTTGCATCTGGCTGTGCTTTGGCAGGCGTGTGAGTGCTTGATGTTAACACCGGGTGCCTGAAGAAAAATTTCATTTCCCAACACTCACCACCATCATCCTGATGAGCACACAAAAAAAACAGACTTTCTTTCTGCTGTTTAGACTGCCAGCAGAACTCAAGTATTCACATTAAGGTTTGGACTAGGGAAAGATGGCAACAGTAATCAACCGTCCTCTTCACTCATCCATCTCTCCAACACTTGCTTTCCTGGTTAGGGGAGTGTGTTCTAGAGCTCTAAATGAGAAGTTGCGAGCACTATTTCTGCAGAATCTTGTGGCTGATTTTCACTATCCCTCTCTAACTGATCTGCTGGATAGTATATGCAGTACTTCACGATCAATTAAAGAAACTATTAACTCACTTGGGTCAATTGGGTCAATTTATCTCATTGAAACTTATAAAATTCTAACAGGACTAGACAGACTAGATGCAGGAAGGATGTTCCCGATGGCGGGGGAGTCCAGAACCAGGGGTCATAGTCTAAGGATAAGGGGTAAGCCATTTAGGACAGAGATGAGGAGGAATTTCTTCACCCAGAGAGTGGTGAACCTGTGGAATTCTCTACCACAAAAGGCAGTAGAGGCCAATTCATTAAATATATTCAAGAAGGAGTTAGATATATTTCTTAAGGCTAAAGGAATCAAGGGATATGGGGAGAAGGCAGGGACAGGGTACTGAATTTGGATGATCAGCCATGATCTCATTAAATGGCGGAACAGGCTCGAGGGGCCGAATGGCCTACTCCTGCTCCTATCTTATATATGATCGCCATTACTTTTAATCGGAACCGGTGATAGAGCAATACCGTCACATTGTTTGATCAGCAAAAGCCAAGCTTCCATGAGGGAGATGGATTGGGATGTTGTGGTTTGCCAATTAAGAGCTGCAATGTGTCGTCCATATGGTTTGGCAAGTGGAGGTCTTCGTCAAGCTCACATCCTTGCGAGTGAAAGCAGCCATGAGACTACCAAGCGGCCCCATTACTGAAAGGATTTTTCTGTTCAAGTGTTAGCCTTGGCTCATTGATAGCACTCGTGCCTCTGAGTCAGTGGGTTGTGTGTTCAAGCCCCTCTCCAGAGACTTAAGCACATAATCTAGGGGCTATACGAAGTCCTTTCTTTCTGATATTTACAAAGAAAAGAATGACATGCTAAATCGCTGTGTAAAACTTGTCCGTCAGTGGCAATCAATAATGTACCTTTGCTTACATCATAAATGCCAGTGAAGGTGACCAGGTGCTCACTTTCTAGCCTGTTGGCACTTGGATGCTGTTGATCCTCCAGCCAGACAGCGA
Organism: Somniosus microcephalus; assembly: GCF_052327205.1. Classification (NCBI taxonomy): domain Eukaryota; kingdom Metazoa; phylum Chordata; class Chondrichthyes; order Squaliformes; family Somniosidae; genus Somniosus; species Somniosus microcephalus. The sequence goes on from NC_141010.1 coordinate 14,484,321, forward strand.
AACCAAAGTTATTTCCTGAGTCACCCTTGCATAGTTCAGAAGGAGATTTGTGAAAGTAACATTTACTAACGGTTCGTGCAGTGGCAAGAGAAACAATGAGGCACACTTTGCTTTTGCTGCATTGCTCAGTTCCTATGGTTTGACTGACATGGACCCAACCGTGCACCCGCTGGGAATGTCCATGTTTACCCACTACTTGAAATAAAATGAAATTACTACATGGAAAGTACCGCTGTCTGTTTATTAATATAATATATACTGTGGAGTTGCTGCTGGCAGTTATAATCTTCCTGTTGGTTTTTTTTCTCTGAGTGTGGGCCTCTTTTTCTTTAATTTAAGTTCAGAATTATTGTTGACTATTTTATCTGCTGACTCAGTCACTCCTCCTGAAGGAAAGGCTTTTGCTGCCCTGTTGTATTCTGAGGGTCTGGACAGCAGGTCTGTGAGGGCCTGGACAGTAGGCCTGTGAGGGCCTGGACAGCAGGCCTGTGAGGGCCTGGACAGCAGGCCTGTGAGGGCCTGGACAGCAGGCCTGTCGAGGGCCTGGACAGCAGGCCTGTCGAGGGCCTGGACAGCAGGCCAGTCAAGGGGTTGGAAAACAGGCCTGTGAGGGCCTGGACAGCAGGTCTGTGAGGGCCTGGACAACAGGTCAGTCGAGGGTCTGGACAACAGGTCTGTCGAGGGCCCAGACAACAGGCCTGTGAGGGCCTGGACAGCAGGTCAGTTGAGAGCCTGGACAACAGGCCTGTGAGGGCCTGGACAACAGGACTGTCGAGGGCCTGGACAACAGGCCTGTGAGGGCCTGGACAACAGGCCTGTGAGGGCCTGGACAGAAGGCCGGTGAGGGCTATGGACAACAGGTTTGTGACAATGATGCACCACATACGTCATCAGTGTACATTTAAATCTAATTTTCACTTTACGTACATGTTCCATACTTAATGGAACGAGGAAATAAATATGGCTAAGATCCAACACACAAAAGCCCCAATTTTTACTCGGCATATCCGACGAGAGCGGGGTACATGGGGATGGGTTAAAATAGGAGCAGAGTATTTACCTCTTCTTTCGCACCGCACTCCCGCATGTCGCCAGTTTAACTCTTGGGTTTCGGGAGAACATAATAAGAACATAAGAACATAAGAAGTCGGAGCAGGAGTAGGCCGTACGGCCCCTCGGGCCTGCTCCGCCATTCAATAGGATCATGGCTGATCCGAACCTAGACTCACGTCCACTTCCCTGCCCGCTCCCCATAACCCCTAATTCCCTTATCAGCTAGGAAACTGTCTATCTCCGTTTTAAATTTATTTAATGTCGCAGCTTCCACAGCTCTCTGAGGTAGCAAATTCCATAGATTTACTACCCTCTGAGTGAAGAAGTTTCTCCTCATCTCAGTTTTGAAACGGCAGCCCCTTATTCTAAGATTATACCCCCTAGTTCTAGTCTCACCCATCAGTGGAAACAACCTCCCTGCATCCACCCAATCAAGCCCCCTCACAATCTTATATGTTTCGATAAGATCGCCTCTTATTCTTCTGTATTCCAATGAGTAGAGGCCCAACCTACTCAACCTTTCCTCATAAGTCAACCCCCTCATCTCCGGAATCAACCGAGTGAACCTTCTCTGAACTGCCTCGAGAGCAAGTATATCTTTTCTTAAATATGGAAACCAAAACTGTACGCAGGGAGGCGAGTAAGGCGGCCACTGCAAGCAGATACAGGCCTGGTGAATATTTATAAGTCGGGATCAGATGACGTCATTCGAACCCCGGTGCGATTTTAACCCTAAGCCACGCGAGTCGTGCGCCCAGCAAGGTTGGTTTTACTGGGATGCAATAGGAAGCTGCCCAGGAGCAAGCTGACACAACACAAGGTCCACCTCAGGTCCATGGTCCCGCGCGGTACTGCATGAGAAGCCAAGCAGCTCCTGTGACCCTGGCCCTCAGGAGGCTCTTAGAAGGAGCACAAGAATAAATAATAGAAAGACACGTGTAGGCATCCAGGCGAAGCATGGTGACAGGAAAGAGTAGGCTGATTGTGTGTCATTTGCAATTATTCTATTAAAATAGATTATACACTGACGGCTTCTAAAAGTGTTTCCAAGGTGTTGGATCATAGGAACGGGAGTAGACCATTCAGCCCCATGAGCCTGTTCCGTCATTCAGTTAGATCAAGGCTGATCTGTACCTCAACCCCATTTTACCCGCCTTTGACCCATATCCCTTGATACCCTTACTTAACAAATATCTGTCCATCTCTGTCTTTAAAGAAAAGAAGAAGAAAGACTGGGGAGAAAGCAGGGACAGGGTACTGAATTTGGATGATCAGCCATGATCGCATTGAATGGCGGAGCAGGCTTGAGGGGCCGAATGGCCTACTCCTGCTCCTATCTTCTATGTTTCTATGTTTCTATTTACATAGCGCCTTTCACGACCACCGGATGTCTCAAAGCGCTTTACAGCCAATGAAGTACTTTTTTGAAGTGTAGTCACTGTTGTAATGTGGGAAACGTGGCAGCCAACTTGCACACAGCAAGCTCCCACAAACAGCAATGTGATAATGACCAGATAATCAGGTTTTTTTTGTTATGTTGATTGAGGGATAAATATTAGCCAGGACACTGGGGATAACTCCCCTGCTCTTCTTCAAAATAGTGCCATGGGATCTTTTACGTCCACCTGAGAGGGCAGACGGGGCCTCGGTTTAACGTCTCATCCGAAAGACGGCAACTCTGACAGTGCAGCACTCCCTCAGCACTGCACTGGAGTGTCAGCCTGGCTTTACTGTGTTCAAGTCCCTGGAGTGGGACTTAGAACCCACGACATTCTGACATCAGAAGCGATTGTGCTACCCACTGAGCCACAGCTGACAAAGCATCAATTGAGCCAGTGTAGAATTAGTGTTTAAATTCTCCCGACTCTTCAGGTTCACAAACCCCCCGCTTCCACCTTGATCAGGTGACCCCGACAGCTGTCTGCGCCTCCTAAATCTCAGTGTGACTTACTCAGAGTGCATTAGCAAACCCAGGGAACGCGCAGTAGCTCAGCCGCTGACTCTCACTCTGACATGTGGGGAGTCGGTGGGCAGATCGCAGGGTCCCTCAAAAAGCATGCGGGAACTCGGGAAGCATTTTAAAAGCGCACAACATGCGAATAAGACTTTCACCCGAGTTTCCTGGCTCATAAAAAAATCTTGTGCTGTTTAATGCACCACTAGTGAGTTGAAGTTCACTCCCTCAGTCTTCTGGCTTTTGAAGTCATTGGAATCACTGGATTTTATTACAGCCATGTAATATACCCCAAGCCTTCTTGTTATGGGTTTCTTCCCTCCCTCTTTTTCATAGAAGCATAGAAGTTTACGGCACAGAAGGAGGCCATTCGGCCCATCGTGTCTGTGCCGGCCGAAAAAGAGCTATCCAGCCTAATCCCACTTTCCAGCTCTTGGTCTGTAGCTCTGTAGGTTACGGCACTTCAAGTGCATATCCAAGTACTTTTTAAATGTGATGAGGGTTTTTGCCTCTACCACCCTTTCAGGCAGTGAGTTCCAGACCCCCACCACCCTCTGGGTGAAAAAAGTTCTCAACTCCCCTCTGATCCAACTACCAACTGCTTTAAATCTATGCCCCCTGCTTATTTGACCTCTCTGCTAAGGGAAATAGGTCTTTCCTATCCACCCTGTCTAGGCTGCTCATGGTTTTTCTCCCCTTTCCTCCTGAAGAATATGGCTTCACAGCTGCTGCTTTCCTACAGTACCTAGCCCAAATGGCCATTCTTCATGTGTGAACCTGGACAGTGAGGGTCAGTAGGCTATTTGAAGGAGAAGGGATTCACAGTCAAGTCAGACATTGGGCTCAAATTTCCCAGGGCCGTGGAAGCGGGAATGGAGGCATGTGGGGTGTTAAAATTGCAGAATCAGGGGGCACGAACCCTTTCCGCCCCCAACCCGCCTCCATGCCCATTTCCCAGGAGACGGGTACCCGACCTGTGCTGGGAGCCGCCTCCCCGAGGCGGGCAGGGGATTAGTGCCAATTAACTGCTTGTTAACAGGTAGTTAACAGGCAGTTTTTGGCCTAATCCCTATTTTTATCCCTGAAGTGTGGGATTCCCGACGGCTCCAAACCACGCCAAGTTAGCGAGGCGGACCGTCGGGCTGAAGGGCTTGGAGGGTTCGAGATGTCCGGTGTTCAGGTGAGTGATGGGTGCATGAGTGCAGAGGTAAGTGTGTTTGGTGTGTGTAAAGTGTTTAAAGAAGTTTTACTCACCTTTACTTACTAATGCAGGCTTCCTTCCTTCAGGTCTCGGGAGTCCCTCATCTCACCGGCACAGAAAGCAGAATGGCCGCGAGCTGTCAAAAGTTGCAGCATTGAGCTTTCTGTTCTGGAGCGATTTCTAACTGAGTCTGTGGAGAAGGACTCAAGTTAGAAGTCAGATTGTCAGTGTTTGACAGCTTCACAGAGCTGTCAAACGTTGATATTTCATCTGTCAAAAGCTCTTGGCAGATGAAATGTCAATCCCTAACATCACCTGTAACCGGGTGTCCCTTAATTGGCCTGCTGAGCCCGCTGGGCGGGCTCAACAATGTCAATCAAGGGAAAATCACGTGGGTTGGCCACAAATTGATGGAGGCGGGACTACAACCCAAAAAGTGGGAGTCCCGCCTCCATCACATCCCTATTGACAAAATCCAGCCCATTGTCCTCACGTGACACTCCCAACAGGAGTCAATGGCTGAGATTAGAGGAGCACAATAGGCCAGTGACTGAAACCGGGACCTGCCTGCTCTGTGTGCCTCAGTACCACAGTCGGTAGTACGGTGAGGTCATCAGGGGAAGCGCCACCTTTAAATTTCCATGTAACATTTGTGACTAAACAGTTAATAGAAGGATCAGTGCATCAGGCTGCGCTGTTCAGATCTCTTTAAGGGATGGATCCTTTGATGTATTGGCTTTTTGATGTCTTCAGCTGTTTTTATTTTCTTGGTTTCTTTCAATCATGAATGGATCACTTCTAGCAAAACGGAACTTATGTGCTTCATAATGTTTCACCCTTCCATGAAGCCCTCCTATGAAGAAACTGAAAGAATCTGATAGCGGTACCATATTAAAGGCCTGGAATCAATCAGACAGCTAGCCCGTCTCCAGTTAGTTTCCCTTTATATAATAACAATTGACTGAGACCAGTGCAAGGCCATGCAAAATAGTGATCTGTCATTTACAATGCAAGTTAACTTCTGATTATTATCTTTCATGTCGTTATATTGTGAATCATACAGCACAGAAGGAGGCCATTTGGCCCATCGTGCCTGTGAAAGAGCTATCCAATTAGTCTCACTCTCCTGCTCTTTCCCCATAGCCCTGCGTGATTGGGAAAAAAGCAAAGCAAAACTAATCCAATGGATAGTGAGTAGCAAACTATACATTACATATACATCGGATATACGGCACAGAAACAGGCCATTTGGCCCAACCAGTCCAAGCCGGCGTTTATGCTCCACTCGAGCCTCCTCCCGACTTGCCACATCTAACTCTATCAGCATAACCCTCTATTCCCTTTTCCCTCATATGCTTGTCTAGCCTCCCCTTAAATGCATCTATACTAGTCGCTTCAACCACTCCCTGTGGTAGCAAGTTCCACATTCTCACCACTCTATGGGTAAAGAAGTTTTTTCTGAATTCCCTATGGGATTTCTTGGTGACTATCTTATATTGATGGCCTCCAGTTATGCTCTTCCCCACAAGTGGAAACATTCTATCTTCTCTATCAAAACCTTTCATAATTTTAAAGACCTCTATTAGGTCACCCCTCAGCCTTCTCTTTTCATGAGAAAAGAGACGCAGCCTGTTCATCCTTTCCTGATATGTATAACCCTCGCATTTCTGGTATCATCCTTGTAAATCTTCTCTGCTCCCTCTCCAGTGCCTCTATATCCTTTTTATAATATGGTGACCAGAACTGTACGCAGTACTCCAAGTGTGGTCTAACCAAGGTTCGATACAGGTTTAGCATAACTTCCCTACTTTTCAATTCGATCCCTGTAGAAATAAACCCTAGTGCTTGTTTTTTTTTTTTTATGGCCTTGCTAACCTGTGTCGCAACTTTTAGTGATTTGTGTACTTGTATCACAGAATCACAGAAACCCCACAGTGCAGATAGAGGCCATTTCGGCCCATCGAGCCTGCACCGACACATATCCCACCCGATCCCCGTAACCCCTACACCAACACATATCCCACCCTATCCCCGTAACCCCACATATTTTAATCCCCCTAACACTAAGGGTCAATTTATCATAGCCAATCAACCTAACCTGCACATCTTTGGACTGTGGGAGGAAACCGGAGCACCCGGAGAAAACCCACGCAAACACGGGGAGAATGTGCAAACTCCACACAGACAGTCACCCGAGGCCGGATTCGAACCCGGGTCCCTGGCGCTGTGAGGCAACAGTGCTAACCACTATGCCACCGTGCTGCCCAAGATCCCTTTGTCCCTCTACCCCACCTAGACTCGCACCCTCCAAGTAATAAGTGACCTCCCTATTCTTCCTACCAAAATGTAATACCTTACATTGATCTGTGTCGAACTTCATTTACCAATTATATGCCCATTCTGCAAGTTTATTAATGTCCTGTAATTTGTTGCAGTCCTCCTCAGTATTAACTATCCTCCCCAATTTGGTGCCATCTGCAAATTTAGAAATTGTGTTTTTGATTCCAAAGTCTAAATCGTTAATGTAAATTGTGAACAACAGTGGTCCCAGCACTGATCCTTGTGGAACACCACTACCCACCTTCTGCCACTGTGAATAGCTACTCTTTACTCCCACTCTCTGCTTTCTGTCTTGAAGCCAGCCAGCAATCCATTCTGCTACTTGTCCCCTGACTCCGCATTCTCTGACCTTGCTCATCAGTCTATTATGGGGTACCTTATTTTAACACAGGCTGTAATTATCTTATTTGCAATAACCAGAAGTGTTTCCTTTAAGAGGCCGAGGAATGCAAGACATTCTGTGTAGGTCAGATTTTCTATATTTTTACCAGACCCAATCAGAGCAAAGAGCACAGGGTTGGGGGGTGTGGTGTTGTGCACTGAGTAGCAGCAGTGGCAGTACGTAACAGATTTTAGCTCATTAAAGGGGTTTGTACAATTGTTGCTGATGTTAGTGGACAAACCAACCTAACTCATCCGTGTGACATTCCTTTGTCTGCTATTAGAACTCTGGCATTAGCCCATCTATCTATCTATCTATATATAAAACGGTTGGTCTGTCTTTCTGTCTGTTTGTCTGTTTTTCTGTCTGTCTGTCCGGCTATACAATCAAAAGTTATAGAGCGTACCTACACATATGTTATAGCAAAAGAAAGCTTATCATTAGGGGACTCTAATAGGTGTATTTACTTTTTGGTCAGACAAAAATTGTTCAGACAGTATACAAAAAAGTTTCAAAAAACGGCAACATTCCGCTCATTAGCGTTGAGTGACGTGATGGTTGACCAATCGGTGCATCACGGGGGGGCATTTCATTGCATGTGTGGGCGGGCCTAATCCTTCTGAGCTGAGGTGAGTGGCCGCCATCTTGATTCCTAACGATTTATTTTTCCCACTTTCTGTGTGTTTATTTTTCCCACTTCCTGTGTGTGTGGAGGGGAAATTGTTTTTTAAAAAAGTAAATTAATTTGTAAATATTTTTTCTAAGCTGATTATTTTTCCTACCTTTCACCCTCTTTTTTCCTCTTGACTCGCTACCTCTGCCGGGCGCTGCAACCTTGGAGGCTTACCCCACCTGCAGGCCTCGAAGCCTCAGCCTCTCCTAGCCAGCCACGCCCGAGCTAGGCACCGCCCGTCCCGCCCCGCGATCGCCGCCATCTTGGTAAAGGCTGGCGGCGCAGGACTGAGCGAGCGTAGCCATCTCCGCCATCTTAGTAAAGGCTGGCGGGGCGGAGTCAGCGCACGCGTCAACGTCGGCCCGGAGCGCGACCTGAGCTAAGGTGAGTCCAGCCGGGCCTCACGCGCTACGCCGTGCACCAGCTGGCCCTGAGGCGCTGATCTGCGGAGGGGGAGGGAGGGAGAGGAGAGGGGGGGGAGGGAGGGAGAGGGGGAGGGAGAGGAGAGGGGGAGGGAGGGAGAGGAGAGAGGGAGTGAGGGGGAGGAGAGGGGCAGGGAGGGAGAGAGCTAAGGTGAGTCCGGCCGGGCCTCACGCGCTAGGACGCGCACCGGCCGGCCCTGAAAGCGCTGATCCGCGGAGGTGGAGGGAGGGAGAGGAGGGGGGGAGGGAAGGAGGGAGGGAGAGGAGAGGGGAGGGGGGAGGGAGGGAGAAGAGAGGGGGAGGGAGGGAGAGGAGGGGGGGAGGGAGGGAGAGGGGAGGGAGGGAGAGGAGGGGGGGAGGGAGGAAGAGGAGGGAGGGAGAGGAGAGAGGGAGGGAGAGGAGAGGGGGAGGGAGGGAGAGGAGAGGGGGAGGGAGAGGAGAGGGGGAGGGAGGGAGAGGAGAGGGGGAGGGAGGGAGAGGAGAGGGAGAGGGGGAGGGAGGGTGAGGAGAGGGAGAGCCAGAGTGAGGAGAGGGGCAGGGAGGGAGGGAAAGAGTGAGGGGGTGGGACAGGGAGGGAGAGCTCACCTTCTTCCTTCCTTCCTTCTTTTGCAGGGGTCGATCGGGCCAGGCCTGAGGCACTCCTTCCCCCCCTCTCTCTCCAGGCTAATCCCGAACTAAATCCAGCAGTCTCTCTCTCTCTCTTCCCCCCCCGTCTCTCTCTTCTCCCCCCAGTCTCTCTCTCTCTCTCTTCCAACAACAACATGCCCTCAAAAAACCCTCGGCACTGCCGGGCACTCCAGCTAGTTTGAAATAAATGTGTTAGTGTCTCTGTTAAAATAGCAGAGGGAGTAATATCGTAAAAATGCATTCGATGTTTATCGGTTAATATTGGCAACAGTATTAGCAATACCCCATCCACCACCTTAAACATTCACTCCCTCCACCACCGGCGCACTGTGGCTGCAGTGTGTACCATCTACAAGATGCACTGCAGCAACTCGCCAAGGCTTCTTCGGCAGCACCTCCCAAACCCACAACTTCTTCCACCTAGAAGGATACAGGCAGCAGACGCTTGGGAACACCACCACCTCCAAATTCCCCTCCAAGTCACACGCCATCCTGACTTGGAAATATATTGGCCGATCCTTCATCGTCGCTGGGTCAAAATCCTGGAACTCCCTCCCCAACAGCACTGTGGGAGTACCTTCACCACATGGACTGCAGCCGTTCAAGAAGGGAGCCCACCACCACCTTCTCGAGGGCAATTAGGATGGGCAATAAATGCTGGTCTTGCCAGCTATGCCCACATCCCAGGAACGAATAAAAAAAAGGAATAAAAAATTCTCGGCTATTGTGAATACCGAATTGGATTTCCACGTATTCATGGCAATTTTCTTCACTGAAGTTGTCGTCAAAAGAAATTTCAGCCACTATGTAAAGAATGTATAGCATGTATCACAGCAGTCCGATCTCCCCCAATCTTGATCGCAGATCCCATTCAATGTGGAGCTGAATAGGTTGTTTATTGTTGAAGAATGCAGCTGTTTTTCACAGATAAGACCAAACTATGTATATTCCTCGTTTAACAAACTAAAATAAAAGGGCTTATGTTTTTTGATCAGTCGATAACGCTCAACAATTCACGACTGTGCGTCTGGGTGTAGCTGACGAGATTCTCCATCCCACTGCTGCCTCACAAGGACATTTTCTGATTTTGTAAATGTACTTAGAAGCTTTTGCACTGTAGTTCCAACAACAATTTTCCACTTTATATGTTTTTTGTTCAGGTATTCATTCTCCCTCCCTCCGTCCAGTTTATTCTCCCCTCCACCCTGCCCCCCCCCCCCACCCCCCCAACTCTCTCTTTTGGTGCCCTCGTGCCACACCTCACTGTACCAGCTAACAGTCTGACAAATCCAGTACAGTACCGAGGGAGTGCCGCGCTGTTGAAGGTGCTGTCTTTCAGGTAAGGCATTAAACCGAGGCCCCGTCTGTTCTTTCAGGTGGACGTAACATTCAAGGCACTATTTTTAAGAAGAGCAGGGGAGTTATCCCTGGTGTCCTGGCCTATATTTATCTCTCAACCAACACCTAAAAATATTATAAGAGCAAAATACTGCGGATGCTGGAAATCTGAAATAAAAACAAAAAATTGCTGGAAATACTCAGCAGGTCGGGCAGCATCGGTGGAGAGTGAAACGGAGACAACGGCCCAGTAATTCTCGGTCCCAACGCGTGAGTACGGATGGGGGTACTCACGAGTGGGCCCGTTGGAAGTGCCAGATTTCAGCATGCACAGCGCAATGCGCGGAAAACCGGCATTTCCTCTCCTCTGAACCAAGGGGTTAAGAGGCGGTTCCCGTGCGACGTTTCAGGCAGCGCGGGACGCGTTGAACTTCGTTTTTTTGACAGCTTTGTCCGTGCGTGAAGGCCTCCACTTTTTACGAATGAAAAAAGCAGACGTAAGGACTTAGTTTTAAAAGGTAAGTGGTCTAATAATTAAAGTTAGAAATTTTTTTCCACAGGTTTATTATTTTGAAAGAATTTACAGTAAGGTAAGTATATTTTTGGACCCGATTTCTTGAAAAAAAAATTTTGGCAGAATTTGAATAATTGTTTAAAATTGTTTTTTAAAGTTATTAATAGTTAATTTAATTAGTGGGATTTTTTAAAATTTTATTTAAAGTTTAAGTACTGTTTTGGGCGCCGGGGTTTTCATGAGTTTGACAGGTCTTATGTCTAACTCATGAATGGACTTTTGTAAACTCCCATTGGTTGCCCAGTGCTCACGTGATCCCAGCCGGCTCATCGCACTAAGTACGCCGCTTGATCACGCACGCACAGCGCGCCAGGAGCTGAACCGGGCCACAGACCGAAATCCACGCAGGCCCAGTTTTTCAAATGTCAGCGCGATATGTAAGTGTAGGTCGGGGGCTTGCACCCGCGGGAAGCCCCGACCTGAATTTCTGGGCCAACGTTTCAGGTCGATGACCCTTCTTCAGAACTAAAAATATTATCTGGCCATTATCACATTGCTGTCTGTGGGATCTTGCTGTGCGAAAATTGGCTTCCGCGTTTCCTACATTACAAGAGTGACTACACTTCAAAAAAAAAGTACTTTGTTGGCTGTAAAGCGCTTTGGGGCGTGATGGGGCCATAAAAGGCGCTATATAAATGCAAGTCTTTCTTGCTGCTAACGCTGCTTTCTAACTAACGGAAAGCGGTGGTTAATGCTAATATGGACTTGCTCCTCCAATTTTAACTTTCCCCACGGGGGAACTGGCTCAAACACACATCATGCTGCTTTAAACATTACTGAAGAGGATGTCCGTATAATGAGAAATGATGGTACTTATCCGCGTGTTGAGAATATCTGCTCATCCTCCCGCCCCTGCTCTGGCGCTGCCTGTAAGCCCCCAATCATAGTTTTGGCTTGCTTGAGAAATCACTCTCAACACGGGAGTCAGTCCCTTCTCTGCTGTTATCAAAGGTTTTTTTTCTAAATTTATAATTTAAATGTAGTGATTTTTTTAATAATTGAATTTTGCACTCAATAAAATAAAAGTAATTGAAATTCCAGTGCTGGAGTCCAATTTTAACCTCTCACAAATGAGTGTTGCCATGGAAATGCAAAGCTTGCTGGTCGGGGATGTGCACTGAAAGCACTGCTCAGGATGCTGGGGAATGACGAGGGGTCGTCAGAGGTCGGAAAATGGTAAAAAATAAAAAGAACCTGATTGATGTTGCTTCTGATCCAAAGGCCTAGAACAGATGTGAAAACCACAAAGCCTGAGTGGCACCCAGGCCTCTTGATCTATCATTAGTAAGATTAAAGCTGCATCACTAGGCTCCCCTGATGTTTCAGTTAGCAACAACAAAAACCTGCATTTATATAGCACCTTTAACATCATAAAACATCCCAAGGCGTTTCACAGGAGTGTTATCAGACAAAATAATTGACAACAAGCCAAAGAAGGAGCCATTAGGACGGGTTTCGAGGTAGGTTTTAAGCAGCGTCTTTACATAGGATTACATAGGATATACGGCACATAAACAGGCCATTCAGCCCAACCAGTCCATGCCGGCGTTTATGCTCCACTCGAGCCACCTCCCGTCTTTCCTCATCTAACTCTATCAGCATAACCCTCTATTCCCTTCTCCCTCATATGCTTGTCCAGCCTCCCCTTAAATGCATCTATACTATTCGCTTCTACCACTCCCTGTGGTAGCGAGTTCCACATTCTCACCACACTTTGGGTAAAGAAGTTTCTTCTGAATTCCCTATTAGATTTCTTGGTGACTACCTTATATTGATGGCCTCTAGTTATGCTCTTCCCCACAAGTGGAAACATTCTCTCCGTATCCGCTCTATCAAAACCTTTCATAATTTTAAAGACCTCTATTAGGTCACCCCTCAGCCTTCTCTTTTCAAGAGAAAAGAGACGCAGCCTGTTCATCCTTTCCTGATAGGTATACTCTCACATTTCTGGTATCATCCTTGTAAATCTTCTCTGCACCCTCTCCAGTGCCTCTATATCCTTTCTATAATATGGTGGCCAGAATTGTACGCAGTACTCTAAGTGTGGACTAACCAAGGTTCGATACAAGTTTAGCATAACTTCCCTACTTTTCAACTCTATCCCTCTAGGAATAAACCCTAGTGCTTGGTTTGCTTTTTTTATGGCCTTGCTCACCTGTGTCGCAACTTTTAGTGATTTGTGTATTTGTACTCCTAGGACTTAAAGGAGGAGAGAAGGGTGGAGAAGTGGAGAGATTCAGGGAGGGAATTCCAGAGCTTAGGGATTAGACAGCTGAAGGCATGGCTGGCTGCCAATGGTGGGGCGAAGGAAGTGGGGGGGTGCATGGAGGCCAGAATTGGAGGAAGGCAGAGTTCCCGGAGGGTTGTAGGTTTGGAGGAGGTTACAGAGACAGAGAGAGGCGAGGCCAATGAGGGATTTGAGCACAAGGACAAGGGTTTTAAATGTGATGCTTTGAGGGACCGGGAGCCAGTGTAGGTCAGTGAGCACAGGGGTGATGTGAACGGGACTAGGTGTGATGATCAGCGTAAGTGAGCCACACAGATCAGGGGGATCCCAGGTTACTCATGGTAGAAAGTATGCATGTGCGGGTGACCTGTGTGGGCAGGTCGGACTCATCCTGTGATGCCTTTCTGCAACCCCCCCTCCCCCTGACCCTGTCTGAGTAGCTTGTTAACACTCAATTCAATTCAATTCAATTCAAATCGCTTTATTGGCATGACAAGGTACATCTTATGTTGCCAAAGCATCGAAAAACATTCATGGTTGAACACATAAACACAGATCTATCCATACAGTGTATAAACAGATATATCCCTGAGTGTATAAATATACATTCATATAATTTGTATATATTCTTTTCTTATATTTAGTGGTTGTCCCTCTGTTTATGGCAAGCTGTAACATAGTGTGCTGCTAAGGTTACACAATTTCTCTCTTCCCCTAGTAGGTATGGGAGTTTTTGGTCGTCATTCAAATTTCTGAATTCCGGGCATATTTTTGTGAATTTTGGGTAGAAATTTTCCCTTATGCCCTGATATTTTCTACATTCTGAATTCCAGGCATATTTTTGTGAATTTTGGGTAGAAATTCTCCCTTATGCCCTGATATTTTCTACAAGCTGTGAGGAAGTGCATCTCTGTCTCCACCACTCCCTGACTGCAGTGAGAGCATATCCTGTCCTCTCTTGGTAGCCGGGTCTGCCTGTGTCTACCTTTTTCGATCGCCAGGCTATGTTCACTAAGTCTGTACATTGTCAAGGTTTTTCTCAGTTTGCTATCCTTTACCATGGTCAGGTAATCAGCCATGTTGTATTGTCTGTTTAGGGCCAAGTAGCAATTGAGTTTGTTTTGGGTTTTTGTTGTTTCTGCCCAATATGACAGATATTTTTCCTTTTGCTTAGTGACGATTGTGTTGGGTCGAATTCTTTGTGTTACGCTGTCACTGTCCTGGGGCTGGTTATTGTTAGTAGTGTTAGTAGTTACTTCACTCACTGTCTACATTCACACAGGAAGAATGGCAACTTAAGTGAGATCCCAGAGGACTACTAACAACCTGTGGAACTGTACTCCAGCCTGAGTCAGGAGAGAAAAAAAATGGGGAAAGACAATTGGGAGTGGGGGCTGGATGGAGAAGAAACCATTCTCAAGAGTGAGATAGCACATTGTGGATCCCTCAGGTGAGCTGGTCAGATCCAAAACTTACGGTTTAGGACAAATAAACGAAGTGTTGCTGCAAACAGTCTTTCAAAAAATAGTTTCCAGCCATGGTTAGGAATATTTAAAAAGAGCAAGTTTAAACAATAGCAGCTTTATCTCCGTCCAGTATTTTAGCGGTGCCTCTGAGTCAAAAGGTTGTGGGTTCAAGTCCCACTCCAGAGACTTGAGCACAAGTCCCACTCCAGTGCAGTGCTGAGGGAGCGCCGCACTGTCGGAGGTGGCCGTCTTTTGGATGGCCACCTCCGCTCTCTCAGGTGGACGTAAAAGATCCCATGGCACTATTTCGAAGAAGAGCAGGGGAGTTATCCCTGGTGTCCCGGGCCAATATTTATCCCTCAACCAACATCACTAAAACAGATTATCTGGTCATTATCACGTTGCTGTTTGTGGGAGCTTGCTGTGCGCAAATTGGCTGCCGCATTTCCCACATTAGAACAGTAATTACGCTCCAAAAAATGTACTTCATTGGCTGTAAAGTGCTTTGAGACGTCCGGTGGTTGTGAAAGGCGCTATAGAAATTTTAGTGGTATATTTGAACAACTGAAAATCCTGTGTGAGGTGGAGGGGGTGTGGATGGGAGGGGAGAGGAGAGGAAGTAGCAGAATTTCAGGAGCTGGGAGGTTAGTAAAACAAGTAGAGGAAGCTGCTGGGGCGAGACGATCTGCCGAGGGTGCAGAGCGGGGGAAAGAAAGTCCTGAGCAGTAAAGTGTTCAAATCTACGGTTATGTTCTGCTGGTTGTCAGGCAGTCTGACAGGCTGAGTGAAGCATATTGTAGGAAATCTCTTTAGTTGAAAGAAGTAAGATTGGTTTGATCCGCCCAATATTTGAGAACATACTCACCCGATATACAATTTTTTTTTGGAAAGCAATATATGGCATCCAGTTACTTGTATGTAATGGAGGGTTTATTTTTATTTAATGCATGCCCAGTAGAGAGTAGAGCCGTATTTCAGCTTCTGAAGTTCTGTTCGACATCATCTGGCAACCATTAATGAGAGGCTGTGAATATCAGAGTTCAGCACATGGGGAGCAGTAAAAGCCCGGGTTAGTCACTTGTTTTCCAGTCCCAAGACATGTCTGAGCCTCGTGTGGAAGAATGGAGCTGCTTGTGCAACCTTTCAGAGTTTTCATTCGACTGTGACCGCTGAACTTTCGAAACTATTCCACAGAGCGTCCTCCGACATGTACAGCCACCTCCACCAGCTGGGCTCCTCCAGACTCCAGGCTCCTACACAGACTACTTCAAATCAAAGGAGGTCTATAACATTCTGTAATGGCTGCCACAAACCTAACCAACTAAAGTGCACAAGGGCGGGGGGGCCAGGGGGTGGGGGGTGAGTGGTGGGTGGGTGGGAGAAGTGGTGGGGAAAACGCTTTAGTGATGTGGAAGATGTGCAAGAAGTCAATAGATGCTGGAGAGAACAAGGCAGAGCAGGGACTGAGTTGTACTGTAACATAATGAAAGGGCCAGACAGGAGACAGAGCGTGAAAATCGTGACTTGAGTATAATTTTCTGCTGATGAAAATTTCAAAAAAGCCACAGCAGTCAATGGGAAAATAGACACCAGTTTTAACGATCGGACATTTGGGGTCTAATTAACAGTTTAATGTTTTTCAGACACTCAATTTAAAGCTCAGATTGTCTAGTCCAAAGCTCTAATTGGGGGCGGGGATTCAGATAGTTTTGAGAACCATGGACTGTAATCTAATTAAAGGGATTCAATTTTTTCCAGAGAATAATGGCTGGCTGGGGGTGTGTTACATACCGGGGTGTAATCGGAGAGATCGGATGGCACTGCAAAATGTGAGAACAAAACTCAACCATACAGAACCCAAGCCAGTCTCTACCCTACCCTACTCTGTCTCCTGTTCGGCCCTTCACTATATTATAGTGCGACCCGCTCCCAGCTCGACATTATTCTCTCAAGCGCCCATTGAATTCTCTCATATTTTCCACTTTATGAAGCATTGTGAACTTCATCTGGTTCGGTGGCTGGCAGCCATCACAGAGTGTTGGCCTGTTATTATTTCCAAGTCATTTGTGTTAGAGCTGTGTCTGTGAGCTGGTCTGGAGGTTGCCTGATTTTAATAGCTGTCATACTTGGAGGTGTATACTGTACTTGCATTCCCAGCACCATTTCTACAAGATTCCACATGATTGCAGGTTTCAGGCCGCATTATACAAATAACGCAGATTGGGTGACCCGACCGCTTTGCGGAATACCTCCGTTCAGTCCGTAAGGGTGACCCTGAGCTTCCGGTCGCCTGTCACTTTAATTCACCGCTTCACTCCCACTCTGCTCTCTCTGTCCTCGGCTTATTACATTGTTCCAATGTAGCTCAACGTAAGCTCGAGGAACAGCACCTCATCTTTCGATTAGGCACTTTAAAGCCTTCTGGCCTCAGCATTGAGTTCAACAATTTCAAACTATAACCCCTGCCCCCATTTTTCATGCTGTATGATTTTGCCACTCCCATTTGCAACATTTTATCTTTCCTGCCTCGTACAAAAGCACAGTATGTTCCTTCAATTCCTTCCTGTCCTCCTGTCTCTGCACCTGCTTAACATCTGTTACATCTCCAGCTTTTTCCAGTTCCGATGAAGGGTCCCAGACCTGAAACGTTCGGCTGGATTTTCATTGGGCCGTGGAGTCGGGATTGGAGGCGTGTGGGGCTTTAAAATCCCGAAATCGGGGGTCCCGACCCCATCCCGCCCCCAACCCGTCTCCATGCCAGTTTCAAAGGAGGCGGGTACCCGACCCGCACTGGGACCCGCCTCCCCGAGGCGGGAAGGGGATTAGTGCCAATTAACTGCCTGTTAACAGGTAGTTAACAGGCAGTTTTTAGCCTAATCCCTATTTTCATTGTTGAAATGTGGGATTCCCGACGGCTCCAAACCACGCCAAGTTAGCTAGGCGTGCCGTCGGGATGAAGGGTTTGGAGGGGTCGAGATGTCCGGTGTTCAGGTGAGTGATGGGTGCATGAGTGCAGAGGTAAGTGTGTTTGGTCTGTGTAAAGTGTTTAAAGAAGTTCTACTAACCTTTACTTACCTTTACAGCCTTCCTTCCTTCAGGTCTCGGGAGTCCTTCATCTCACCGGCACAGAAAGCAGAATGGCCGCCAGCTGTCAAAATCTGCAGCCTCTGCTTTCTGTTCCAGGGAGATCTCTAAATCATCCTGAGAGGAAGGAATTAACCTGGAGTATAGATTGTCAGTGTTTGACAGCTTCAAACAGCTGTGAAACGCTGATATTTCATCTGTCAAAAGGTCTTGACAGATGAAATTTCAATTTGTGACGTCACCTGTTGCCGGGTGGCCCTTAATTGGCCTGCTGAGCCCGCTGGGTGGGCTCAACAAGGTCAATCAAGTCAAAATCGCATGGGTTGGCTAGAACTCAATGGAGGCGGGACAACAACCGCAAAAGTTGTAGTCCCGCCTCCTACCCGCCTCCTCAATGAAAATCCAGCCCGTTAACTCTGTTTCTCTCTCCACGGATGCTGCCTGGCCTGCTGAGTTTTTCCAGCATTTTCTGTTGTTATTTCAGATTTCCAGCATCCGCAGTATTTTGCTATTAAACAAATAAAGCCCTGTTCTGATTTGCCCCCGTTGGTGCATTGGATTCATTTACCAGCTGTTGTGGCACAGCTGAGGAAAGCCTTGGGTTCAATCTCTGGTCTGTGTTGAGTTAGTTGATTTCAGTTGTGGCAGGATTTGGAGCCCTACAATTGGCCTCAGTGCCCTCTGTGCCAGGGAGGAGATAATAAAATCAGCCAGGGTACCCACCCTTGATCGTTACTCAGTCTCCCCTGTGGATATTGAGTGAGGACGGGATTGGGCTCCCACATGGAGAATGGCTACTTGGGAAAACTATTGGAGATCGACCACCAGCCATCGAATTTTGAGAAACGAGGCCTATCCTAATTCCCATACAGCAGGAATAGACATTATTCTCTGCACTGTTAGACAAGCAGGCATCCAGTGTATTGAATTTGCTACTAGCCCAGCAGATTAGCTTATAGCCAAGCCGCAGGTCACTAACCATGCTCCATCAGTCTTTCTGCTTTGAGTCTGAACTTAATTTGCTTTTGTGGGAAATTTGCTGAGCTGCATTTAATTACATATAGAATAGCAGCTGGGTTGGAGTGTGTTACAAAGGGTGTAATGTGACCAAGGGATTCAGATGAAATCATGAACCACAGATTGTATTACAGGCCATAACTCATTGCATCTCAACCATTAATTCATATATGAAAGCAGTCAGGTTAGGGATGTGCCTATAAGAGGTCACATTGCTTGAAGTTTGCCATTGTCCATAAAAATCCGTCACAACAGTTTTCAGCAGATGGGTGTGTCATGCGTAACAGTAATTTCATGTCTTCTAATGGAAGGAACAGATTTACTTCCCTTTTTGTTGCTGTGGTATTGGGAAATTCCCCAACCATTACCGTATATTTGAATAGACCAAACGGCAAATCAAGCATTAACATGAATGCCAGGATTAATACCATTAGAGCACGTTTAATACAATAACCTAGTGTTACCAAGGTAGGAACTCTAACAGGAGAAATAACAAAAGCAATGCAAGAGATACCTTGGAGTGTAATTGCTACAACGTGCTTACTCCCATCACAGCACCACCTCGTGTTCAGTTAACATTATGCAAGTACCATACAAATCACTTGTGCTGGGATGTAGGGCTGGAGGAGGTTGCAGAGAAATGGTGTGGCAAGACTGTGGACGTCTTTGTAAATGAAGGCAGCCTTGTTGAACGAGATGGTCTTTTCCTGTCCTTTGTTTTCGTATGTTTGTAATTTAATGTGTTGGGGGCTTGGGGGGTGGGGATTGAATGAATTTTAGCAAAGACGAGAGCGGGCAGGGGCAGAGGCGGGGTGGCGATGGATAAGTGAGACGCAGTGCAGAACAAGATACAAGTGACAGAGTTTTAGATGAGTTGGGATTTATGTAGGGCGAGCTCAGGACGACACAGAGAGTGTTGCAGAAGTCAAGTCTAGAGGTAACAATAGCGTGAGTAGGGGCTTCAGCAGAGGCGAAGTATTGGCAGAGGCGGGCAATGTTGTGGAGGTGGAAGTAAGCAATCGTCGTGATCAATGGGGCTCGAGGTTTGACGCTCAGCTCAGAGTCAAACAGGTCACTGAGTTTGGGGATCATCAGTGTCAACCTGAGCAAATAGCCAGGGAGGGGAATGGAGTTAGGAGCAGGGATATAGGGGTTTTGGTGGGAGACGAAAATGATGGCTTTGGTCTTGTCAATGCTAAGCTGGAGAAAATTCTGGCTCATCCATGACGCAAAGTTGGACAAGTAAGTCGACAGCACAGTAGTGTCTGTTGAGTTGAGGTGGTTGCAGAGCTGGGTGGTGTCAGCATACATGTGAGGTTAACCCAACGCTTGTCGATAATGTTGCTGAGGGGCAACACATAAATAAGAAAAAGGAAGAGCAAGGGATACTCCTGAGCACTAAGTGGGGCATTCATCATTGGGTATATTTGCCTCTCTTTACTGTTGGATATATTTGCCTCTGTTAACCAAAATAATTCAGGAAAAAACCTGCCTTATACTCACCTTGGCTTTTTTAATTTTAACAAACAGAAGGAAATAGGCCCTTGCCCCACTTTCTAGCCTCAATAGCTCTGGGCTAGGAAAGGGAGAAAATCAGCTAAGGCTTTCTCCCCTGATCACTGTCCCATGACTCCTGTTATAAATTAACCATATGACCATAGTTTTAAGATGTGCTTTGCACTTTTTAATTGTCACTATGGGTATGTCAAGGTTTTCAATCATCATTCTCACTAACGATGTGGGGTTTTTTTTGGTTGTTGGTTGGATATTGGTTGAGGGTTTTCCACCGGAGGTGGTGGAGCCCGCTGAATATGTCTGGCCGGATGTGGGTAGGCCTATTTCAATTGTGCTGTAATGACATCATTACTGCCATAGCAACACTGGATGCAGGGGAAGCCAGCACGTTACTGAGGTCCAGCGTTGTTAGGGTGCGCAGGAGGGGGGACTTAAATTTTAAAAGGTCCGGTTAAGGAGTGTAATCAACGCCGCAACATTGCAATGTTTAACATTTGTAAACCATTTGGTCCTTCCCTTCAGCTGTCCCACGGGCAGTAGGCCCCACTCTGGCCTGCCCAAGGCCTGCAGCAGCCATTTTACTTTGCATCCTCATAGTGTGCTAATCCAAAGATGTCAGCCTTTAAGAATAATTTGCCATCAGCTGAGTATTCCTGTGTGGCCCTGTTGTGCAGACTGCGAATAAATTCCACCTCTTCTTCCTGGACTCAGTACAGTCCAAAGTCATCCAAACCAGTGAGGGTGGCCTACTCCATGCCAAAGCCCACTTTCCCCACCATCGGAGAGGTGGGTCTGCCATGTAATCCTCAATAAGACGGAGCAACAGCGCGAGGATTGTCGGGGCTGAAGCCAAACCTCCATTATTTATGGAAGGAGCATAAAGGCTGGATTTTAACATTTTTTCCGTGCAAATGTTTCCACAGGATACTAGCGGCAGTGTTTCACATGTTGCTTCTCTTGCCTGTCGAGCTTTCTCCCGACGCTATCACCTGCAACTGTTCCTTGTCTGCCACATTTCAAGTTCAGAGTCAAACATTGCTGATTTAAAATAAATTCTGAAAAATTGGAAATAAAAACAGAAAATTCTGGAAATACACAGCTGGCCTGTCAGAATCTGAAAACAAAGAACAGGCAGGGTAATACCTCGGGTGTAGGCCCTTCGTCAGAACTGGGAAGTGAGCATTTTGTTCAGTCCTATGAAGAGGCTTGTTTATCTTGTTGAAGCAGGTTTGGCACTGTGGGAACCTTAATCCTGTTAATACCCCAGGACTATTACTCCAACTTTTCTGCACAGCCAACACCGTTAAGTCAAAATTGTGTGATATCTGTTCTCATTATAGTTGCCTACAGTGCCACCCTAACAGAACATAAGGCCATAAGAATTAGGAGCATGAGTCGGCCATATGGCCCTTTGCGCCTGCTCTGCTATTCAATAAGGTCATGGCTGATCTTCGGCCTCAACTCCACTTTCCTGCCCGATCCCCATATCCCTTGATTCCTCTAGGGTCCAAAAATCTATCGATCTCAGCCTTGAATATACTCAACAACTCAGCATCCACAGTCCTTTGGGGTAGAGAATTTCAAAGATTCACAACCCTCTGAGTGAAGAAATTCCTCCTCATCTCAGTCTTAAATGGCCGACCCCTTATCCTGAGACTATGCCCCCTAGTTCTAGACTTTCCAGCCAGGGGAAACAACCTCTCAGCATCTACCCTGTCAATCCCCTTCAGAATCTTTTATGTTTCAATGAGATCACCTCTCATTCTTCTAAACTCCAGAGAGTATAGGCCCAATCTACACAATCTCTCATCATAGGACAACCCTCTCATCCCAGGGATCAGTCTGATGAACCTTTGTTGCACCACCTCTAAGGCAAGTATGTCCTTTCTCAGACCAAAACTGTGCGCAGTACTCCAGGTGTAGTCTCACCAAAGCCCTGTACAATTGTAGTAAGACTTGCTTACTCTTGTATTCTAACCCTGTTGCAGTAAATGTCAACATGCCATTGCCTTCCTAATTGCTTGCTGTACCTACATGCTAACTTTCTGTTCTGACGGAGGGTCATCAACCTGAAACATTAACTCTGTTTCTCTCTCCACGGATGCTGCCTGGCCTGCTGAGTGTTTCCAGCATTTTCTGTTTTTATTTCAGATTTCCAGCATCTGCAGTATTTTGCTTCTGTGCTAACTCTCTGTGTCTCCTGTACGAGGACACCCAAATCCCTCTGAACACCAACATTTAATAGTTTCTCACCATTTAAAATATATATACATATATATAGAAGGTAAGTGAACTAATAATTAATGTACGTGGTCAGTGTGATCAGCTAGGTAGGTTTCAATCGCCTGAGGGCGTCGGAGAGGAATTTTCCACAGTTGTTTTCTGTTATTGGTCCTGTTTCTCTTCCTTTTTTTTGCCTCCTACAGGATATTACATGGCTGTGAGGGCTGGTGGGGGGTGAGGGGAGGACACTGTAGGAAGTGTCTAGACGTAACGCTCCAGGCATCAGGAGTGTGGGGCAGGCTTGATGGACCAGCTGGTCTTTCTCCCTGCCCTCATTTTTGTGTGTTCATATGAATTCTACAAGTGTGGAAGGTGTCTTGAGCCCAAATCGGCAGTTAACCAGGAGCCATGTTCACTGCAAAAAGCCATATCAAAGCATTATTGAAATATGATAATCTGCAGGTATAAACTGTGGCTGAATTTGGAGCTGGCATCAAGATGCTTCCAGTCATTTGGTTGGCTACATATAGGCAAGTGACACAAATGTTTAGCACTGATGTCATTTGCCCCATTGACAGCCTGTCATGGAAACTCCCTGTGTAAGGACTCTGGTAACATACATACGTAACATACGAACAAACGTAACATACAAACAAATTAGGAGCAGGAGTAGGCCACTCGGCCCCTCGAGCCTGCTCCGCCATTCAATAAGATCATGGCTGATCTGATTACTCCACATTCCCGCCTACCCCCGATAACCTTTCACCCCCTTGCTTATCAAGAATCTATCTACCTCTGCCTTAAAAATATTCAAAGACTCTGCTTCCACCGCCCTCTGAGGAAGAGAATCACAGAATCACAGAAACCTCACAGTACAGATAGAGGCCATTTCGGCCCATCGAGCCTGCACCAACACATATCCCACCCGATCCCCGTAACCCCTACACCAACACATATCCCACCCTATCCCCGTAACCCCACGTATTTAATCCCCCTAACACTAAGGGTCAATTTTTTTTTTTATCATAGCCAATCAACCTAACCCGCACATCTTTGGACTGTGGGAGGAAACCGGAGCACCCGGAGAAAACCCACGCAAACACGGGGAGAATGTGCAAACTCCGCACAGACAGTCACCCGAGGCCGGATTTGAACCCGGGTCCCTGGCGCTGTGAGGCAACAGTGCTAACCACTATGCCACCAGAGTTTCAAAGACTCACGACCCTCTGTGAGAAAAAATTTCTCCTCATCTCTGTCTTAAATGGGCGACTCCTCATTTTTAAACAGTGACCCCTAGTTCTAGATTCCCCCACAAGAGGAAACATCCTCTCCATATCCACCCTGTCAAGACCCCTCAGGATCTTAAATGTTTCAATCATGTCACCTCTTACTCATCTAAACTCCAGTGGATACAAGCCCAGCCTGTTCAACCTTTCTTCATAAGACAACCCGGCCATTCCAGGTATTAGTCTAATAAACCTTCTCTGAACTGCTTCCAACACATTTACATCCTTCCTTAAATAAGGAGACTCCAGAGTGCTGTGAATGGCTGTGTCCTGACACAACACTCTGGTGTTGTGAATGGTTGTGCCCTGAGACTATGAAACAAGATGACACCAAGGTTATATCTGGGGTGAAGGAGAATATGAGGCCACACAGGAATATGTAAAGGGTTATAACTAGTAACTAGTATGCCCATTCTGTGTGATGGGAAATTTCCACAGTTAACTAGCACTACTTGTGTGTTTGATGTAAATCTCAGCCTCGGCTCAGTGGTAGCACTCTTGCCTTTGAGTCAGAAGGTTGTG
Organism: Somniosus microcephalus; assembly: GCF_052327205.1. NCBI lineage: Eukaryota > Metazoa > Chordata > Chondrichthyes > Squaliformes > Somniosidae > Somniosus > Somniosus microcephalus. The sequence goes on from NC_141010.1 coordinate 14,508,225, forward strand.
AGTTCGTTCCACTCTGGAGATTTGAGCTCAGAATGTAGGCTAACAATTCAGTGCAGTATGGAGAAAGTGTTGCGCTGTCGGAAGTGCCGTCCTTCAGATGAGACGTTGAACCGAGGCCTCGTCTGCCCTCTCAGGTGGACGTAAAAGACCTCATGGCTTGTTTTTCGATAGGGGAGCAGGGGCGTTCACTCCGGTGTCCTGATCAATGTTTATCTCTCAACCAACATCACTAAAACAGATTATCTGATCATTATCACATTGCTGTCTGTGGGACCCTGCTGTGTGCAAATTGGCTGCTGCGTTTCCCACATTACAACACTTCAAGTTGGCTGTAAAGCACTTTGGGACGTCCTGAGGTCGTGAAAGGTGCTATATAAATGCAAGTCCTTCTTTCTTTTTATGATTAATGAAAAAAAAGCTTCAAACCCACTAATATTCTGAGACTTTACATCTCTCAATTAAAGAACTTGATCATTTCCTTATAAGTATTTAGTACAGTTTCCACGAGCCCAAGTTTCACAAGGACTTTAAGCCAGCGTTGTACTGAGCTGCTGGCAGTGCTGAGTTCCACAGTTCGCTCTAGTTAGGGAAAGAGGAGCACCGCACATAAAGGTTACATTTTAATGTCGGTAAAGAGCTGACAATTCCCTACAAACATTGAAAAGGTAAAAAAAAGAATGATTAAAAAGGCAAGAGGCAGTTGGAGGAACGTGAAAGCAGTGTGCAGAAACACATTCCCATTTCCCACATCAGCCATCCTTTGCTAAGGAAGGCTGACGAGTTTGTGCTGATCAGTGTCAAGTTACGTAGCTATGTGCTCGGGAGTTTGGGTTAAGACTGCCCCGCTTGTGTTCAGCTGGGACTCTTAAAGCTACCTCTCATGCTGATCATTAAAACGTGAATGCCATTAGTTTGGCAACTTCACACTCCGGTGTCACGCTATACACTCTGTATAGAAATGAAGCTAAAACTGTTCTGCGTCTGGGCAAAACCTGTAGCGAAACTGAAATAAAAAAACAGAAATTGCTGGAAATACTCAGCCGGTCAGGCAGCGTCTGTGGAGCGAGAAACAGAGTCAACGTTTCAGGTCGATGACCTTTCATCAGAGCTGTAGTATAACTGGCCTGTCAGTGTAAACTGCAAGCTAAGGGGAACTTGCCTATAGTCACTAAGTTACTCCCATATAGATCCATACTGTATCTTGAGCGTGCATTCTTTCAATGTGGCAGGTTATTTCCATGAAATGGCGAGAGCAGAAGTTACGGTGTGTTATATTGTGGTATGAACACTTGCCGCACTCCTGCCACATTACTTTTTGAATTTTTTTAACAGAGGCTACTTGTTATCTAGAGGGAAAAATTCAGTGGCGTTACTGGAAGTGCTCCCCCTCCTTCTTGGGGCGCTACAACTGAATATCGCGGCGCTATGTGCAACAGCGCCACGTGCGTCGGCACGTAGCGCCGCGTCATTGCAGGCCTCCCTCCCCTGATTAAAGGGGAGGGGCCAGGCGCTGCGCGCACTGGGGCCCTGCTGGACCACCGGGGAGCAGGGTGCCATGAAAACAGCCCCGCACTCAAGGAGTGCCGGGATGAGCGATCACGGCTGGCACACCAAATAAAAAAGGGGAAGGAGGCAGGTGCTGGCAGTCGGCCAAAAAAAAAGGCCGCCCGACACCTGCCCTTTAATTATTGCCGCCGCAGCTGCAAACACGCGCCCCTGACCCTGTCGGACATATCGTCCGGCGATAGGTCAGGAGGCGCAACCCAAGTTTGCGGCCGGGGCGTGAGCGGGGTGCTGGGCATGGCGATGACAACATCACCGGCAGCGCAGCGCCACGGGGTGCTACTGGCTACTGCCGCTGCTAACCTCCCGCTGAATTTCACAGGAGGCATTAGCGGCGCCGCGCCCGGGTGCTAGGGGATTTGCGCTAACGAGAGGCACCAATCAACCCAATTTGTCCCCCATAGTATTTACAGCAGAGAAACAGGCCATTCGGCCCAACTGGTCTGTGCCAGTGTTTATGCTCCACACCAGCCTCCTCCCACCCCTCTTCATCTCAATCTATCAGCATAATCTTCTACTCCTTTCTCCCTCATGTGTTTATCTAGCCTCCCCTTAAATGCATCTATGCTATTCACCTCAACTACTACTTGTGGTTGCACGTTCCACAATCTAACCACTTTCTAGATAAAGACGTTTCTCCTGAATTCCCTATTGGAGTTATTATCTTATACTCCTGGCCCTTCGTTCTGGTCTCGCCCCTTTGTATTCCGGCCCTCTTGAGCTCAAGCCCAACATTCTATTTGTCTTTTTGATTACTTTTGTACCTGTACACTAGCTTTTAGTGATTTGTGTACATGGACATCCAAATCCATGAAAGGTCTGACGAAAGGTCATCGACCTGAAACGTTAACTCTGTTTCTCTCTTCACAGATGCTGCCTGACCTGCTGAGTATCTCCAGCATTTTCTGTTTTTAAAACAAAACCCTTTACTCCTAGCTTCTGACCATTAAGGAAATACTCCGATTTACCTTTCTTGGATCCAAAGTGGATGACCTCACGCTTCCCCACATTAATCTCCATTTGCCAGAGTTTTGCCCACTCACTTAATCTGTCTGTGGCGCTTTGTAACTTTCTGCTCCCATCTACACAACTTGCTGTGTCTCTTAACTTAGTCTCATCTGCAAACTTGGAAATACAACTCTCTATTCCTTCATCCAAGTCATTGATAAATATGGTGAGAAGCGAAGGCCCCAGGACAGGTCCCTGGGGAACACCACTTGTCACATCCCACCAATCAGATAACCCTTTATCCCCTTTATCCCCTACAATGTGTGTGTGAGTGAGTGTCTATTGATCTGTGTAGGTGGGTGTATGTCTCTTTGTGTGTGTCTGTGAGTGTATATTTGGGTTGGTGTGCGTAAGTCCGTATTGGTGTGTGTGCGAGTGTGTAATTTGTGTGAGTGTGTGGGTGGATGTGTGTTTGGATGTGAGTGTGTGTGTGTGTGTGAGTGTGTGTGAGTGTGTAAGAGTATGAGTGCATGTATGAGAGCATGTGTGTGTGTGTGTGTGTGAGTGTGTAAGAGTATGGGTGCATGTATGTGAGCATGTGTGTGTGTGTGTGTGAGTGTGTAAGAGTATGGGTGCGTGTATGAGAGCATGTGTGTGTGAGTGTGTAAGAGTATGAGTGCGTGTATGAGAGCATGTGTGTGTGAGTGTGTAAGAGTATGAGTGCGTGTATGAGAGCATGTGTGTGTGAGTGTGTAAGAGTATGGGTGCGTGTATGAGAGCATGTGTGTGTGTGAGTGTGTAAGAGTATGAGTGCGTGTATGAGAGCATGTGTGTGTGAGTGTGTAAGAGTATGAGTGCGTGTATGAGAGTATGTGTGTGTGAGTGTGTAAGCGTATGAGTGCGTGTATGAGAGCATGTGTGTGTGAGTGTGTAAGAGTATGAGTGCGTGTATGAGAGCATGTGTGTGTGAGTGTGTAAGAGTATGAGTGCGTGTATGAGAGCATGTGTGTGTGAGTGTGTAAGAGTATGAGTGCGTGTATGAGAGCATGTGTGTGTGAGCGTGTAAGAGTACGAGTGCGTGTATGAGAGCATGTGTGTGTGCGTGTGTGAGTGAGACTGTGTGTGAGCGCGTGTGTTCATCCTTGTAACAGAAATGGGTTGAAATCTGGAACACTCTCCCCAAAAAAGCTGTTGAAGCTCGATCAATTGAAAGTTGCAAAACTGAGATAGGTTTTTTTTAGGTGAGGGTATTTTGGGATATGGAACCAAGGCGGACAAAGGGAGTCGACATGTAGATCAGCCATGATCTAATTGAATGGCGGAACAAGCCCGAGGGGCTGAATGGCCTACTTGGGTTCCTATGTTCCTACCAGCAACAAAATAGCGGGACGAGGAATTTGGTATGAGAGCGACAGGTGTTTATACGAGAACAGCACTGAAAGTAATTTCTACCCTGTAGTAACGTATAAGCGACTGTTTTTATTTACTGCTGATCATCCGTATTGGTTCTTCACGGCAGACTTGTATAATTTTTTTCTCTGTAAAACTGTAACCAGATACCACATCCATTAAGAATGTCATGTTGCTGATAGGTTTTGCCGCCACCGCTCTAGCTCATTTTCTCTCATGAAGTCCTTTTGTTTCATTGAGTTTGCAGAATCCTTCTGTCGACTCCTATCAGCTGAGCTGCAGCGAAGTCTGACCAACAGCCTTTGGAGGACTTTGGAGTCAACCGTCTAAATGTTGGGGAGGGATTTCTTCACAAAAACCTGGGATGTGGATTGAATTATACACTGATGCATCAGCAACGTTTTTTTTTAAATTGCTGCAAAAAATAGTTAGTGTCAGCCATGACTCAGTGGGCAGCACCCTCGCCTCTGAGTCAGAAGTTTGTGGGTTCAAGTCCCACTCCAGAGATTTGAGCACCAAAATCTAGGCTAACACTCCCAGTGCAGTGCTGAGGTAGTGCCGCACTGTCGGAGGTGCCGTCTTTCGGATGAGACATTAAACCGAGGCCCCGTCTGCTCTCTCAGGTGGACGTAAAAGATCCCATGGCCACTATTTCGAAGAAGAGCAGGGGAGTCATCCCTGGTGTCCTGGCCAATATTTGTCCCTCAATCAACATCACTATAAAACAGATTACCTGGTCATTAGCACATTGTCACAAGTTGGCGGAGTACAGCTAGACTGCATGTGCCGACTCAACCAAGACAATTTAGACAACACAACCTGTTGCCAACCCTCCAGGATTGGCCTAGAGCCTCCAGGAATTGCCGATTGATCTCCTGGAAACTGCTGCAAGCAACGCAGGAGAAAAATCAGCACGGCATTAAAAAATATGTTTTTTAAAAAAATTTCTTTGAATAGTTTAGTTTATTAGTTATAAAATTATTCGAGATGGGTAAAAGACTGTGTGATTGGGCAGGACTGTTGGCGACAAGAGGGTCACGTGACGAAAACTCAAGGAATACATCCAACCAGAGTTGGCAACCCTACTTTAGTATGGGTTCAGTCAACAGTTCAGTAAAAGTGAGCCATACTGTCATGAAGCTGAATCTGAGATGCAATTATTGATCCTGCTCAAAATGTTAATATAAGTTTATAGGAATTTACACTCAAAGCTTTTGTCCCTATTGCTCCTGTGATTTTAAGCTCTTCTTTTTGCTGCCAGAAAACCAACTGGATTGCTTTTCACATCCACCTCCTATTGGCCCAAAGCCATAACCCGTCCTCCACACCAGCTCCTCACGTCTGATGATAGAACATCTATCCTTCTCCTCACAGTCTTGTAGCTATAGGCCGTCTAGAAGAGTAGAATCATTTTAGTGAGAACTCTTGGACCTCCAGAAGAGGTACAGTATTTGACAAAGGCATTCAGGAAAATGATGAACTGTGAACATCTGTCAGGAAGGACATTAGGGAAGTGAGGGAGTGTTACTCATGTTGCAGCCTAAAGACCCGCTCCCAACTCATTTTTTCCCTCAATAGGCCTTCCCTTCTCCGTTCTACTTGGGGAAGTAGAAGAATCAAAAAGAACCTGATCAAACCAGAGAAAACTATGATATCGAAAATCTTCGCTTGTTGCCTTAGTCTCTTGTCAATTCTGTATTCTTAGACTCAGTGAACTCAAACGATTTATTTCATTTTTACTCTTCCTGTGAGCAAAATCAAGCTATAAGTTATTCTTTCACTTATTTGTGTGTGTGTTTTTGCTGCTGGACATAAATGTTTTTATTTGTAGTCTTTGTGCTTGTCAATGGGGTCCCGGGAAAGGGGTTTTGGTCTTATTCTGATCTGCTGCCTAGTTTCAGCTCAATCTTACCTGGCAGGCTTTCTCCGAGAACAGAGCTAGTCTCCGAGTGATCTTCCATCCCTATAAAAACAAAGTGGTTTTGGAGATGCATATCAGCTGGAGCCAAAAAAGTGCGCACACGCCATAAAATTTGAAAAACGAACCATCCCTGAAGAAATCAAGCTGGCTCCCCTTCCCAGACTAAAGACAGGAAAAACATACTTACTGGAAACAAGAAGAGGGACTTTCTCACGGGATCAAACAAAATCTCCATAAATGCCCGAGCTCTAACATTGCCAACTGTCTGTACCTCAAATTTACACGGTGCACGTGTCACTTTGGACATGCCACCCATCTCGCTTTGTAAGGTGGCTCAGAAATAGGGCGTCTGCTCTTTTCGCTGGTGTGCTGCCCTTCCTGTGAACTAATTCCTGTTCGGTGTTGCTCTGCAAATGATGTGTGAAAATCCGGAGCTGCTTGTGAAGTGCATAACACGTAGCAAAGGCTTGGAGGATGTTCTTCGGTCTGTGCTCTACCCCCTTGCGAAACCTAAACAACAGAAACGCATCTTTGAAGCCCCAGAAGAGAGCTCTGTTACTGACCATATGCCTCAATGTGTTAAGTTACATTGGTCTTGGCTTGGAATCTGCAGATTTCGCGCTGGTGACGAGCCAAGACTTGTAACTGGAACTATCAAGGGTAAAAAGAGTAAAAGAAAAAACTTAAAGAGCAACAGCCCAGAAGAATGGGACGTTACTTATCAAACAGCTCACAGACTCGACCCCACTTCTACACAAGCATCATTCTCAGGGCCACCAGTTCATCACAACCTTTTGGGGGTGGTTTTGACTTTCGGAGATAGTGTAAAAGGAGCGACACCTGATCAGCCTCCCGCTATACGTCTCTCAAAATCAGGAGAGAAGTATAATGGGGACCTTTCCCGATATCGCTCATTTTACACTCACCCGAAGTCAAAATCCCCAAAGGTCAAATTCAGGCCAGGAATTTCCTCAGGATCACCCTGGCTGTTGTAACTTTGAAAGAAAAGAAAGACTTGCACTTATATAGCACCTTGCACAACCACCAAACGTCCCAAAGTGCTTTACAGCCAATGAAGTACTTTTTGAAGTGTAGTCACTGTTGAAGCCCGGCAGCCAATTTGTGCAGAGCAAGCTCCCATAAACAGCAAAGTGATAACAACCAGATAGTAATGCTGATTGAGGGATAAATATTGGCCAAGGACAACTCCCCTTTGAAATAGTGCCATTTTAAGAGAGAGAGAGCACACTGATGGGCCTTAGTTTAATGTCTCATCTGAAAGACAGTACCTCCGACAGTGCAGCACTCCCTCAGCACTGCAGTGTCAGCCTAGATTTTTGTGCTCAAGTCTCTGGAGTGGGACTTGAACCCACAACCTTCTGACTCCAAGATGAGGGTGCTGCCCACTGAGCCACAGCGGCCGATGCTTCGTTGCAGATTGGTGGAAAACCTGTTCATGCGGTTTATCCTGGCGTTTTTGCCGCTCTTCCACCGAAGTTACAACGGTCGATCCGGAGAGCCCTCGAGGAAACTCCTGTCATCTATGTTTATCGATTGGCATTCCAGGACATTTACATTGTTTTTGGGGATTCTGTTCCACAATCCTGTACCTTTATAATTGGGGCACTGGTTGAAAGTGACAGAATAAGTTAAGTTCCATTGTTATTACATGAGATTCCAAAGTTTTTTAACAGATGTTTCGGGGTATTGTATTTCACAATTCTCTCCATTTTTCCGTGCAAAAATGCAAACTCCAGCATCCTGATACTATGAAGGAGTCAGGGCTGGAGTCAACAAATTAGCAATTGTGATGACATCCTGGGCTTTCACTTGACGTTTACTGATTGAAACCCTTTTCAGAAAGCAGCCTAAACAAGTGGGAGCACAACAGGAGGCGCTCAAACTGATGGCTGTGGTGCTGGGGAATTCTGCAATGATAAAGAACACCTGTTCCCATTTCCTGCTGTGGCTGCAGGTAAAGTGAGCAACTCAACGAAGCTGTGAGTTCAGAGATGTGTTCTTGGTACTGCTGCTGAATAATATCTAAGGTAGCACCAGTAATACTCTAAAAATTGTTGATGGTACTGTTGCGTTTGCAAAGATAATCCAGAGACCGCAAGCAGAGTTCAGTTCATGCTGCTTTTATAATGGCTGCCACACACACACTTGCAGGCACAAGCAATCGAATACCTATACACAATACAATGATAACAGCACTATCAAACTCCATGTGCTCAGGCCAAGGCAATCGAGAACCTATCCCCAATGTCAGACATAACATTTCCTCCCCCTCACAGAATTTCAAACATGAAATGTAGTGACAAAGTCCTGTAGGTGGCCAGGGCGAGAACGTGTACGAACAGGCCGAGGTGCTGACTGGTGAAGAGCAGGCCAAAGTGGGGACTGGTGAGGAGCAGGCTGAGGCACAATATCTGCTTGGGGGTTGGCTGGCTGAGCCACATGTGCATCCCGCCACTCTGGGGGTAAGGCTTGGGGATTAGGTCTGTATAATCCCGCATCAGGGGGTGCTGGCACCTTCCGAAGGCGGCTGGCATGCCACCGAGAGCCGTCAGTGAGGCAGAAAGTGGCTGGTCCAAGTTGGCGGCTGATTTGGAGAGGGGAGGACCAGAATGACGCCATCTTATTGTTGCGGTGAGGCCTGCGGACTCTGACCCAATCGGAGACTGAGATGTTGGGCGCCTTGGCCCTCTTCGACTGGTCGAAGTGGAGTTTCATCTTCTCCTGCTGTCTAGCGAATGTGGCTTGAGCCGGTGGAGCAGGGCTCTGAGCTAGCGAGGGGCGGAGCCTGCCAAGGGGCAGCATGAGCTCACGGCCTAGCATGAGGGATGCGGGTGAGACCCCTGTAGTGGAATGCTGGGAGGCTCTGTAGTGCAGCAGTGTGTGGAGGAGGGTCTTGTCAAACGCACACCCCTGGGATAGGTGTGCTCTGAGGCCATATTTCAGTGTCTGGTTAAAACGCTCCACCCCCCCATTTGACTTGGGGTGGTGTGCGTATGTGACGGATGCCCTTGCTCTCAAGGTAAGAGGAGAGTTCCGAAGAGACCATTTGGGGGCCATTGTCTGTGGTGATGGCCTTTGGATGCCCCCAGCGGGAGAAGAGGGACTCAAGGATATCAATGATGACCCGAGAGGTGATGGAGCCCACGGCAGTGACCTCTGGCCATTTTGAGTGCAGGTCATAGGTCACCACTAGGAACCGTTGATGGTGGGGGACACCATGGATCTCCCCGCAGATGTCCAGCTGCAGGTGCTCCCAGGGCTGAGAGGGCCAGGCAAGGGGTTGCAGGGGTGGAGGAGCTTGATGGCCAGTCTTGCCACTTACAAGGCAGGCTGTACAGTCCTTGACCAGGGCCTCGATTTCCCTGTCGATACCCAGCCACCAAACTAGGTCTCGGCATCGTTGTTTGAGCTTCACTATGCCCAAGTGGCCCTCGTGCGCCATGGATAAAACACGCGCACGAAGGGCACTTGGGACCACAGTGCAAAGCCCACGTGCAACACAGGAGTCATTCCAGCAGGAGAGTTCCTCTTTAACTCTGGAGTAGGCAGACAGTTCCTCAGGCACCTTGCGAGGCCAGCCATCTCTGATGAAGGTGCACAGCTGGGAGAGGGCCAGATCCTGTTCAGAAGCCTCTTTGAGCTCCTGGAGAGAGACTGTGGTTTGGAGAGGCGTGTGCAGCATCTGGACGATATCCTGTTCCACATGGTCAGACCCGACGAGTGGGGCTGGGGCAGAGACAGTGCGGGAGAGCAGATCTGCAACAACATTGTCACGTCCTGGTGTGAACTGGAGACTGAAATTGTATTGGCGGAGGCGGTCAGACCAGCGGTGTAGACGCAGTGGTCTGTGGCCCATGCCGGATGTCGACATCAGGGCAGTGAGAGCCTGGTGATCGGTTCGCAGGGTGAAGGCACGGCCATACGCGTACAGGTGCCACCGCTCACATGCCCAGACGCACGCCAGCGCCTCACGCTCGCCTACTGAGTACTTCTGTTCGGTGGGGCTGAGGGCTCGGGAGGCAAAGGTGATTGGTTTCTCCACTCCATTCTGTATCTGCTGCAGCGGATGCGTCGCAGGTGACGAGGGTGGGGCTGGCGACGTCAAAGTGAGCCAACACTGGAGGCGACGTGAGCTGCGATTTGAGGAGGCGAACAGCTTCCGTACAGGCTTGTGACCACACCCAGGGCTCATCCTTTCGCAGGAGCTGGCGCAGTGGGGCTGTGGTGGCTGAGTACTGGGGCAAAAACTTCAGGTAGTACCCAGTCATGCCAAGGAAGGAGGCAACCTGTGCTGCAGAGCTGGGTTCTGGGATGCTGTGGATGGCATCCACGCTTGACTGGAGTGGGGATATACCATCAGCCGACAACCGAAAGCCCACAAATTCGATCTCTGAAACAGCAAAGACACACAATGTTAAAATAAGGCCATTTCCCCCCCCCCGCCCCCGCTATTCCAGTGGCTCAAGCAAAAGGTCCCCTGGCACTATTCAAAAAGCAGGAAGTTTCCTGGCCAACATTCCTTCCTCAACTAATACCACCAACAACAAATGAACTGCGCACTGCTGCTTGTGGGATCTTCCTGTCCGCAGAATGGCTGCCACATTTGCATTAACGGCAGTCACTGGATTGCAAAGTAATTCATCGTGTGACATGAATCAGTCATTCATGAAAGAAAGACTTATGAAATAATACTGAGCAGCCTGCGGGTGGCGCTGTCCAGGGAGAGTATAAATACTCAGGCATGGGCCCAGCTTGCGCAGGACATTCTTAACAGGAACTAGTGAAGGACACAACTAGACCTCCATGTTGTAAAACGGTTGATTAAAGCTTTGTTTAACGCTTAGACCAAGTGCCTAGTAGTTTTCTTACGTCATTGTGTGTGATGCCATTTTAGATATATCTGAGAGCCATGAAAGGCCTTTATAAATTCATGTTTAATTTTTTTAGGAATGACTTCTTTCATTGGGTCCTCTGGGGGTGAAATTGCGAAAGTATCGCCGGGCACTACCCAATTCTATTGGATGCAAACTGCGGGTTTAGCGCTCCAGGAGGGAAGTGGGATGGCAGGAATGACATATGAGGAGAGATTGGGTCAATTGGGCTTATGCTCGCTGGAGTTTAGAAGAATGAGAGGGGATCTCATTGAAAGTTATAAAATTCTGACAGGACTGGACAGTCTAGACGCAGGAAGGATGTTCCCGATGGCGGGGGAGTCCAGAACCAGGGGTCACAGTCTAAGGATAAGGGGTAGGCCATTTAGGACAGAAATGAGGAGGAATTTCTTCACCCAGAGAGTGGTGAACCTGTGGAATTCTCTACCACAGAAGGCAGTAGAGGCCAATTCATTAAATATATTCAAGAAGGAGTTGGATATATTTCTTAAGGCTAAAGGGATCAAGGGATATGGGGAGAAGGCAGGGACAGGGTACTGAATTTGGATGATCAGCCATGATCACATTGAATGGCGGAGCAGGTTCGAGGGGCGAATGGCCTACTCCTGCTCCTATCTTCTATGTATCTATGTAAATCAAGTGCTACCACTTCCCTTGGAGTGCTAAACCAGGCAAGAGGGGCAGTAGCGGCAGAGCGCTGCGCAATGTCACGTGCAGCGCCGCCGGGAACAGAGGCTCATTCCCTCCCTTAAAGGGAAGGGCCATCGCTGCAGGCTCTGCAAGAAAACAAATCCCCTGATCGCCGATGGCACCTCCGACCGGCACCGATCAGCCCCAAGCTCTCTAACAGAGTTCAGGGCTGATCAAGCGGGGCACCTGAAAAATAGAAACAAAAATGCACAGAGCCTCAATGAAACATTTCTCGCCTACCTCACCGGCCATCCCTTTAACTACCACTCCCCAAGCGGCCATCGGCGGTGAAGACACCTCCTGCAGCGGCCAGTGTTGACAGCCGGCGATGCTGCAAGTACCCGGCGGTACCGGGGCGATGTCGTCACAATCTCCGGGGCACAGGAGATCGTGGCGTTAGGGTTTACCACCACCGCTAACCTGCAGGGGAAGTTAGCGGGCGTCGGTATTCTCACCGCACCCAGTCGCAAAGCCGGTCGTGCCCCATTATCGCCCACCCCCCCCACCTCAGAGGCGCTAACGGGAGGTGCAAACCAGGGGAATTTCTAGCCCTCTGTGTCTTATGTTCAGGTAGCCTTCAGCCATTTTGGAACCTTTGTTTTGAATATATTTGACAAGGATGCACTTAACAAAGCTAGTTCAGAGAAAGGGCCAGTTCAGCCTTGAGTTGTCAAGATTGACATTTTAAAAATGACGGTGCCTGGAACTAAGTAATGCAGTGGTTTAGATCATCATTAACTCTGGGATATGTCTACAAATTCAAGCGAGACTGGATGGAGTCAAAGTTCAGTGTCTCTCATAGCTAGCTGTAAGTGCTCTAGATGAAATGAGTCTGAAGCAGTCTCAGCCTACTTACCAATGCACATCAGTCCATGGTATAAAACTGCAAATAATAAGGCACAAATGTCATTCAAAGAGGAGGATGTCTGGTCTGAGAAATAAAAATTGTGAGGCTTACTTGTGAGGTATGTTGTTGAGACAGTTTTCTCATAAATCCAACTCATTTTATACCTGACCTAACAGTATAGGATTATTGGACTAAGTTTGAAAGACTTAAATGTGGAAATAAAGGTCAAAGATGTTCTAAGCCTCAGCCCTGGCATTCTTCACCTTGATAAACACAAAGGCCCGTAATATGCAATCAGCAGCGAAGCAAAGGCACTTGCTGCTGGCCCCGAAGAAAGCAGCCCACGGAGATCTTGAGATCTCGCAATCTCTGTGGTGAGAAGTTTGCCTTTTTTGACGTTCAGTTGATTGCAGCGCTGTGAATAGGGGGTTCCTATGGCGATGCTGCAGTGATGTCAACAAGCTGTCTGAGCAGCCAATCACATTGAAGAATTCTCACAGACAGGAAACGAGAAGCTGCTTTTATCCAGACTTTTTAAAAATGTTACAGAGAGCAAAATGAAGATTGGGACTTTCACATGGGGATAAGGTAGAAGCTGAAATATCATGAACAAATTAAAAAATTATATTGTAATTTTTATCATATTGGAGAAATTTGACACCACAAATATAAAAATTAGTTTTTCAGAACCAGAATATTTCTTTACCAGTCAATACACTGTTAAAACCCCAGTTACATCTATTCCAACAAGGTTTAACATTTAATGGGGTATTTAATAATGAAATTACCGCGGAAAAGCTCAAGTTTTCGTCAGTTCCACTGATTTCACAAATTGTCGGCCATGGGGGTGCGGGCGGAGGCGGGGGCAGGGGCAGAGGGGTGGGGGAGGTGACGGGAGGGTGCACAGCGCATCCTGTGTCGGAGCAGTGACTGACTGACCGCAGCTTCAAGATTTCCATGTTTAGATGCGCGTGCGCTACATCCTGAAGTTGCGGCCAGTTTCAGAGGGGTAACGACAGCGAGCGTTGACAGTTCGCCGCCGTTACCCACCGCAAATTCCAGTCCAAAGCTGATGCTACTTTTCTTAAATCTAAGTGAATTTTTGCACTCATCAAGATAAGCAATCATTGCTGGAGTCTCTGCTAAATATGCTTTGTAATTGGTAACGATGTGGCACATGGCAGCCGGCTCATTCGGAGGTCCATGATCGCAGATAAACTCTTCCTTCTGTAGGCAAGTGTCTCAAGAAGCTCGGCACCATCCAAGACAAAGCAGCCCGTTTGATTGGCACCCCATCCACCACCTTAAACATTCACTCCCTCCACCACCGGCGCACTGTGGCTGCAGTGTGTACCATCTATAAGATGCGCTGCAGCAACTCACCAAGGCTTCTTCGGCAGCACCTCCCAAACCCGCGCCCTCTACCACCTAGAAGGACAAGGGCAGCAGACGCATGGGAACACCATCACCTCCAACTTCCCCTCCAAGTCACACACCATCTTGACTTAGAAGAATATCGCCGATCCTTCATCGTCGCTGGGTCAAAATCCTGGAACTCCCTCCCTAACAGCACTGTGGGAGCACCTTCACCACACGGACTGCAGCAGTTCAAGAAGGCAGCTCACCACCACCTTCTCAAGGGCAACTAGGGATGGGCAATAAATGCTGGTCTTGCCAGCGACGCCCACATCCCATAAGCGAATAATAAAAAATATCTTCTTGGTGTCTTCTCTAGTTGGCCTGGCTGAGATTGTAGAGAATTTACACACATGCTTTGAAGTGTAGTGCAAGTATGTTACACAGATAGTGCCTATTTAGTAATGCACATTATCATTTTGCCTAGACATGTTTGGCCGAATGTCTTGTTCCTGTGCTATAAAGTTCTCTGTAATTCTATTCAGGACCATTTCTTGGATGTTTGTAAGAAATTTGGCCTTCTTATCAGTCTGAAGAAGACGGAAGTTCTATACCAGCCTTTTCCAAAATATGCAGACAGCTTCAGGCCAGGCTGAAACCCAGAGAATGAGAGTCAGTCAGTCGTGCTTTCTTTTTGCCAAGGCCCATGGCACTGGGGAAAGACAGGATAATCAGAAATGCCACGCTTAGTTTTAAAAGCCTGTAGTTGGTAGGAAGGGAAGGAGACAGAGGGAGCTAAACAGGAGGGAGGGGAGATTGTGGAAGAGAAGGAGACTGAGGGAGTTAAGGAGGAGGGAAAGGAGAATTGGAGAGTTAAACAGGAGGGAAAGGAAAGTGAGAGTTAAGTGAGAGGGAGAGGAGGTCGAGGGAGTTAAGCAGGGAGGAAGGGCGACTCAGATAGTTAAGCGATGGGGAAATGAGACTGAGGGAGCTGGGCTTGGAGGGAGACGAGATTGAGGGATTTAAGTGAAAGGTAAAGGAGACTGACAGAGTTAATCAGGAGAGAAAGGAGAGAGTTAAGCGAAAGGCAAAGGAGACTGAGGGAACTAAACAGTTCCACAGGTTTGAGGTCCAAGGCAATAATGATTTGAAATAGGAAACTATTATATTATACAGAAAGCAGGTGGGCCAAGGAGACAGGTGATTTCCTGAATATTTTAAGTTTTTTTAATATATATATATAGTACAGTCCTGGCAAAATATGAACTATTTGGGTGCTGAATTACTTCATCAATCGGCTGCGCCTTGGTACAAAGAAACTAGCGGAGTCTAGAGAGGGTTACAAGGCAGCCCTGACTGGCCTACAATAGAAATGCTGTCTGCTTGAGTTGTGAAGTCCTACACTCAGTTCTGTAAGCCCTGGCTGGAGTTGCAGCATGAAAGCACGTTTGCTACGGCCACCTCGCAATGGGGGAATTCGCTCAAGCCAGAAGAATATGGTTTCCTGTTGCCATCATCACCTGTGATTATTTCCTCTGGTAGGAAAGTGCCAGGGCTCCAATGAAACAGCTGGCTTTTAATTGGTGCACAATGGACTGTGATTTGGGCAATTAAACTCTCTCTGATGGATCATATCCAGTCCCGTGGAATGGGATATTTCTATCCTGCTGTGTCTGTGCTGAACGTTAGCAAAAAAATAAACTCTAGTGGCTGGGGAAATCACTCCCTGAATCGACAGCTGAGGGAGTCTTTCAGGTTAGATGGTCCAACTCGTTTTTCTTTCACTATTGGCAACGCACAGAGTTACGTCAACAAACCAGAGCTTCTCCCCACAGATACCTGATGGAATGAGTGTCCACATAAAAGAGTAAAAGCTCCAGAGAGCATTACCGATGGAACTCGAAGGCTCTCACCTCCGGGCGCCCGTACTTAATCAAAGTCAACTGTATTCCCACAGGTAGCCAAGTAAAAAGAGGAGAGACATCAGGAGCTGATTAGCGGAAATTTCCAACCGACTCTCTCAGAAATCCAGAAGGGGTTTTTGCTGAAAAAACAGTTGTAAGATAAATATGAATTCAAAGGCTGTGAGCTCACTTTCGCAGATATGTGATAGAAAGTGCACTGAGTTTGGAAGCTGCTGAGGGCCATTTGGTACGCAAAAGGTTAAAGGTGAGCTGTCAGCAGAAAACCTCTGTGCATAAGAAAAGAAATCCATCCATGGGCGCACAGGATATATTTGTGTGTGTGTGTGAGACAGAGTGAGGGCTGAGTCTCACTTAACTGCAGTAATGAGGCATACCATCATTTTTAAGATGACAGTGTTTAATATTATGAATTACTTGCCTTTCTTCAATGTTGTTCTCTTTGTCTGCCTCACTCTGTTTCATGCTGGGATATGGTTCCACAGCTGTTGGCAGCTCTCTGCTCTGGTGTTGCATCTAAATAGTTATTCTTCATGTATGAGCCAGATAATGAGTGCCTGCAGGCAACTTGACTGTGGGGGATATGGCAATCAAGCCTACTCCGTCCTCATCCGATGTCACAATCAGTGCAGTTTCAGTAGCGTGGTGGTGGGGTGGGGGGAGCGGTGGGGTGGGGGATGTGGGGGGGGGGGGGTGGTCACAGGGTAGTGTTCAGACAGGAATTCTGACCTTCTTCGAGACTCTGAGGCTAGTTGACACTGGAACGCTTACTGTCCCAGTTGAGATCTACAAACTCAGGCCAGACTAGGGATTGAACCTTAGTAAACCTTGGTCTACTGCCCAGTGCAATGCCGTGTAGTGTATTTACCCTGCTAAGATGCTCTCTTTTTATTATTAGAACTCCGATGGACTTTATTGCCACATGGTCTCAAATCTAGGAGGCCATTTTGGACCGTCACCGAAGCCCTTCAGCGATCTCCCCTCAGCCTTGATGACCGATGGCGGAATGCTATGATGTACGGAATGGATTCCTCATAGAGGACCCCACCGTACAACCTGAAGGATCAAACCTTCCTCGCAAACAGTGGTCAACCATCACCCGCCTCAGAACCGGCCATGGTAGATGCTGCCACCTTCTCCATAGATGGAAGTTTAAAGCATTCCCCATCATACAACTGTGGAGCTCCTAATCAGACCCTGGAGCACATCATTGCGCACTACCCTCAGAGGAAATTCACAGGCAGCCTACAAGATATCCATGCTGTTACACCGGAAGCTTTGGCCTGGATATCTGACTTAGATATTGACATTTGATTTGCTTCGCTACTACCAGACGAAAGAAGAAGAAGAAGAAGCAGCCACATGGTTTTCAGACATGCCCCACGCACGATTAGGATGGATTTTCCTGTTTTTGTCTAATTTGAGGAAAATGGGTCGGTGAGGGGTTCTGCCGAATTCCAACCCCTCAAGTGTCATGGCTAGGGGTGAGGTAAACGGCTGGGGATGCCCTCCCTACACACTGGTCGCCCTCTGTAAATCACATCCAAATGCTGCCGTGACATCCGCCAACTGATTTCCCACCATTCCCACCTGTGGGGCTCCCATCACTGAGAATGCTGATATAGAGGGCGCTCAGCATTGCAAAGCAGCTACTGACAAACACAAGCAGACTTAAAGGGAAACAGAAGCAAACTACAGCGGATGCTTGTAATCTGAAATCAAAACAGAAAATGCTGGAGACACTCAGCAGGTCAGGCAGCATATATGGAGAGAGAAACAGAGTTAACGCTTCGGGTCAATGACCTTTTAAGTTTAGACTTAAAGGAAATCTTCTTGGGATCTTTAAATTGCTTTTGACTAATTGCTGGGGTCATTTTTTCTCCTTTTTTCATCCAAACCTTGCTGGCAGTTTCAATATAGTTCCTTGTGCTCTGGGATTCTTTTCTTGTACCTTGAGCCTGTCAGCAAAGGAGGTAATGGTGTATCCATTGGGGACTCCCCTCTATTTGTACTATTTAGAGGAAGAAGACAAGGAAGATGAGGAATAGAACCACAGGGAGGCCTGGCTGATCAAGCACCACAGAAGATGTTTGGGACCCACACGCATTGACAGAGCAAGGCATTCCTATCTCAGCCTGAGGAATCGCTGCGCTGTCGGAGGTGCCGTCTTTTGGATGAGATGTTAAACCGAGGCCCCGCCTGCCTCTCAGGTGGATGTAAAAGATCTCGTGGTACTATTACAAAGAAGAGCAGGGGCGTTAGCCCCAGTGTTCTGGTCAGTATTTATCCCTCAACCAACATCACAAAAAAAACAGATTATCTGGTCATTATCACATTGCTGCTTGTGGGAGCTTGCTGTGCACAAGTTGGCTGCTGCATTTTCTACATTACAGCAGTTACTACACTTCAAAAAGTACTTCATTGGCTGTAAAATGCTTTGGGGCATCATGGGGTCATGAAAGGCACTATATAAATGCAAGTCTTTCTTATTTTTTTACACAAAAGTTGTGCCACATGCTGGCCCCGGAACTGGAACCCACTTCTACCAGAGCTACTGTGTTGCCAGTGTCTGTGAAAGTTAACATCACCCTCACATTCTATGCCACAGGGTCAATTCAGGCTATATCTGGGGACATTTGTAGCATGAACCAATCAACTGAATGCAATGCATTGAGCACGTTACAGTTGGCTTGTTTGCCAGAGTTGACCAGAGCTGTCTGGCTAGAGGATAAACAACATCCAAGTGCCAATAGGCTAGAAAGTGAGCACCTGGTCATCTTCACTGGCATTTATGATGTAAACGAAGGTAAAAGTAAAAAAGAAAGACTTGCATTTATATAGTGTCTTTCACGACCATCGGACGTCTCAAAGCACTTTACAGCCAATGAAGTGCTTTTGGAGTGTAGTCACTGTTGTGTGTGGGAAATGCGGCAGCCAATTTGCGCACAGCAAGCTCCCACAAACAGCAATCTGATAATGACCAGATAATCTGTTTTTGTTATGTAGATTGAGGGATAAATATTGGCCAGGGCACCTATGGATATTGCTAGTCAGTGTGAGTGAGCTCTCTACTATTGTAGAGTGGCAGCAGGGTTTCCACAAGCGCAAGTTATTATCGAATTACACCCATAACACCATACATGCCCCTTCCCACTTCCTCAACAGGAAAGGGATTCAGCTGATCAATGGTCAGCTGAACTCGAGCACCTAAAAATGCATGTGAACACTTGCTATCCAGGAAGCTTTCATGATTCTTCCATCTTGAGGTAGTCCACTACAGTTTGCTCCTGAAAGGTACGTGTCTAAATGGTTCCTTGGAGATTGGCGCCGCCGTTCGCAGCAGTGTAGAAGAATGAGAGGTGGTCTCATTGAAACAGATAAGATTCTGAGGGAGATTGACAGTGTAGATGCTGTGAGGCTGTTTCCCCTGGCTGGCGGGTCTAGAACTAGGGGGCATAGTCTCAGGATAAGGGGTCGGCCATTTAAGACTGAGATGAGGAGGAATTTCTTCACTCAGGGTTGTGAATCTTTGGAATTCTCTACCCCAGAGGGCTGTGAATGCTGAGTCTTTGAGTATATTCAAGGTTGAGATAAATAGATTTTTGGACTCTAGGGGAATCAAGGGATATGGAGATCGGGCGGGAAAGTGGAGTTGAGGTCGATGATCAGCCATGATCTTATTGAATGGCGGAACAGGCTCGAGGGGCCATATAGCCGACTCCTGCTCCTATTTCTTATGTTTTAATTCTTATGTTCTTATTAGTGGCGATGACACCAGTTCAGTTGCCTTGGACTTCAGATCAGAACTGATGTAGTGAGACTCATTGTGATGTCAGAATTATTATAGAGCAGACAATTGGTATTCTGAGCTTGTGAGCCTGGATGAGCTCTGCAGTACTGTCCATCCAGGATGTCTCATATCATGGTGGTGGCACGGACTCTTACTCCATTTACTTAATCTCCTCAGGGAAACTTTGCAAAATTTTGCAGAGGACTCCTGATGTTAGCCATGGAGGATGAGGAAAGATCACAAGGCCAGCAGGGTGATGAGACAGCCAAGGCCCTGCTGCAAGAAAAGGTAGCACAGGACAACCCTTTGGCAGCTGTAAGTCATCATTGGGCATTTAGCCCCATATTTCCATGCAGGGATTTCTTTTTCTTTTTTTCATTATTCTAACAGAAATTAGAGGCGACAGAATAGAAAAAAAACCATGAAATGAGATCCATCAAGCTCATTCCATCCAGACATGCTATTGCCCAGATGCACCATCAACCCACACCTCCCATCTCCAGGTCAGGCAATCTTCTAGGAGAGGCAAATGAAACAGAGGGGGGGTGGGGGGTGGTGGGGGGGAGAAACAGAGACCAATTTAGGGAAAAACTCTGAGAAATTCCCCTCAGACCAACCCCCCACCCCGGCAAGCAAGAAAGCTCCATGAGACAATGGTAACTCATATCATTAATCCTCAACTACCATCTATAACTTGAGATGTCCTCCACTCTCAAACTCACCAAGCTCCCACTTTGAAGGACTGCAGGGATCCCCATACTTACTGCATGCTTTGGTAATCTGTTCCAGAGGTGGACTGAAAAGAAATACTTCCTGGCATCTAACCTAACTCCTGTTCCTTCCACAGAGCAGATCATATCTATCTGAGCACGGACTCTTACTCCATTTACTTAATCTCCTCAGGGAAACTTTGCCTAAAGATCCCTTAGCTACAACACTTAGCTAGCCCCACATCTCTCCTTCACTATTCAGTAAAATTCCTTTGGGTAGTATCTTAACACAGTTGTTAAGTTGTTAATTTGAACAGATTAATAATTATGTTAAAATAGTGCGCAGTGTTTTTATTCAGTAGGGTCCGGCCTTTAAACCTATCCAATGGGATCCACCTGCTTGTACCTGCTCTTTATCAGTCAAGGGTTTCAGAATGAACCTGCATCAAATAGCCTCACTTACGTTCTACTGGGTTTTTACATGGAATTTTTTTACATAAGGCATTAAGCAATGTGACAATAGAGAAATTAGCCCCTCCAGAAAGTATATCTTTAATTGGCCCCACATTTCAAGACAAATTGTGCTTCACCGACCAGGACAACGAAGCTTTGTGATCGCAGCTTATTTATGGCTCATTTTTAAAACCTCCCGATCACATGCATGCACCAAGTCCGCAGCATCTCACTTCCACAGTTCACCACTAATTGTAGAGTTGACTCCACAACAGCCCCAAAATACCTCTGGAAATACTTGGCAGTGTGTGTGTAATTCATCTGTTGTTTTATTCTGAGTCAGAAAGTGATAGTCAGTAAGAGGCATTTTTCCAGCAGCCTGGGGAAGGGCTTGCCAACATGTTGGAAAAGGCTGATAGAATGAAAGTGCGGCTATTTGAGGTGGGTTAATTCTCAAACCCATCACTGGTATATAGAGGGTGTTATGAATCTTATGATCCATGAAGAAAGACTTATGAAATAACACTGGACAGCCAGCTGGTGGCGCCGTCCAAGGAGTATAAATACTTGGGCGTGGGCCCAGCTTTCCCAGGACATTTTGTAAACAGGAACTAGTGAAAGATAACTAGACCTCCATGTTCTGAAACAAGTTGATTAAAGCCTTGCTTTATACCAAACCAAGTGCGTAGTGAGTTTTATTACGTCAGAGGGTACAAGCTAGGGTGGTGTGGGGGGATTGGACAGGTTTAATGTTTGAACCTTACTGGATAATTTCACAAGCATTGTTATTATGCGTGTGTCACATCAAATTCATTCAGTGGATAAATATCACATCAACAGGTGTCTTGAGTTCTTTGTTTCCGCGGCATAACAAAGACCGCCTACTTCCACCTCCGTAACATCGCCCGTCTCCACCCTTGCCTCAGCTCATCCGCTGCTGAAACCCTCATCCATGCCTTTGTTACCTCTAGACTTGACTATTCCAACGCACTCCTGGCTGGCCTCCCACATTCCACCCTACGTAAACTCGAGGTCATCCAAAACTCGGCTGCCCGTGTCCTAACTTGCACCAAGTCCCGTTCACCCATCACCCCTGTACTCGCTGACCTACATTGGCTCCCAGTTAAGCAGCACCTCGATATCAAAATTCTCATCCATGTTTTCACATCCCTCCATGGCCTCACCCCTTCCTATCTCTGTAATCTCCTTCAGCCCCACAACCCCTCGAGATATCTGCGCTCCTCTAATTCTGACCTCTTGAGCATCCCTGATTATAATCACTCAACCTTTGGTGGCCGTGCCTTCTGCTGCCTGGGTCCTAAGCTCTGGAATTCTCTCCCTAAACCTCTCCGCCTCTCTACCACTCTTTCCTCCTTTAAGATACCCCCTAAAACCTACCTTTTTGACCAAGCTTTTGGTCACCTGCCCTAATTTCTCCTTATGTGGCTCAGTGTCAAATTTTTTGTACATAACACTCCTGTGAAGCGCCTTGGAATGTTTTACTACGTTACAGGCGCTATATAAATAAAAGTTGTTGTTGTTGTTTCTACCATTGCCCAGTTTTTTTTTTACCTGCGTGGGAATGCAGAGTCACTTCTGGGGTGACATGGCTACTCATAGTTTTGTGCAAGCAGGTGTAGCTTTATCATGGTATCACAAGGAGGAAATATTTTTTTGGTGGGGGGGGGGACGCATCGCAGAAGCTTGAGAAGCTCAAGGGGATTGCTAATGTACCTGCCAGTTCGTTTAAACCGGGCTTGCAGCTGTAGCCGGTAATTGGGATTAGAATTCAAACAACAAAACTGACGTCTCACGGGGGCCTCGTTCAGGCGGTCTCGATCCCGGTTGCATTCTGGCGGAGCTACGGTTATGTTGCCTGCTGCGAATCCAAAGGAGCAAGGGGGCTGTGGGCAGCATTCTTTATTCATGAAGTCGAACTTCCTGATGTTAGTGAGGGGGAGCACTACACACCTGCCTCTGAACAGCAGTTTTCAATTATAAGCATGGAGACAAGGGGCAACCGAGAAACACCAATTAGTGCGCAGGTGTATCCCACTGTAGCATTTAGAATTCAGCAGGATATATATATAGTTCCTTTCGACAAAATTTTAAGTAGCAATGACCTTGCAGAGGTTTATTTTTCCATTGTGAGAATAATTCTAAAATACGATTACATTTTTTTTCGAATAGCACAACCTCGATTCATCCAGTCCCCATCGCTCTTCGCACTCCTTCGGGGTCAAGAACTGATAAATGCGAGAGGACAACTATGTGGAATGCCAGAGTCATCGCAGTGGAGTTAAATTGAAAGGAACCAATGGGAATGCGCCGCTGCAGTTCTCTGAGCAGCAGCTGACACGCAATCGATCTCCAATTTTCTCCCCTTTCCTCTCCTGTTCTTCTGAAGGCGGTGCTGCAGGATGGGGTCGGGTTGCACCAACACCGACAGTCCTTGTTCACTTCAGTCAAGCGGGAGCTCTTCAAGTGTGAGTGCCAGCAGGCAATTCAGCTTTAGGGGCGTCACAGCTAAACCTAATCCTATCCTCACCCAACCCCAGAACTTGTGCTCATTCCAGTGAGCAGTCATCGGATCGCACTCAGGGGTGGGAAATCTGGCTAATTCTCCTTTTCCGCCCTGGTTTGAAGGTACTGAGGGTAATTGGATGTCCTGACAGCTATTTGGGCTGAGATTAGCCAACTCAGCACAGGCCAGGCAGGGAGTTTCCTGGAATGTATGGATGAGAACCACTCCTTGTCGGAATGCTGGAATTTCAATACTGTAATACAGTAAACTTTCTTATCTGGTACCTACAGGACCAGGATGGTGCCGGTTGATGAAAAATTCTGGATAACGGCGAGGTAGGCTATTTTTAACACAAACAAAAATAAAAACCACTGACATGAATCAGCCATTCATGAAAGAAAGACTTGTGAAATAATACTGAGCAGCCTACGGGTGGCGCTGTCCAGGGAGAGTATAAATACTCGGGCACGGGCCCAGCTTGTGCAGGACATTCTTAACAGGAACTAGTGAAGGACACAACTAGACCTCCATATTGTAAAACAGTTGATTAAAGCTTTGTTTAATGCTTAGACCAAGTGCCTAGTAGTTTTCTTACGTCAACCACTGACTAACTCGGCCACCGCAGGAGACTCGGACTCGGCAAAACGAGTGCTGGATGGATTCAGCAAGATTACCAGTTATCTATTTTGCTGGTTATTAAAGAATTCCGGGTAATTAAGTGCCATTTAAACAAGAGTTTACTGTACTGAGAACATTGAGATTGTCAAAAGAAGTGTCATTAAACCTTTCCTATGACTTGGTCCTATCAAAAGCTTCTATAGAAGCAGGCTGATGAATTCTCTGATAGCTGCCAGCAACACATTGATTTTCCTTGTGATTGAAATAACTCTGAAGCTTTTTGGTTGATCCATCATTAAACACAACAGATCTACCTTAAAGCACCGTTCCTTTGAAAATGGGAACGGAGAGTATGAAATCCAAGTTGGCTGCCAGAATATTTCCATTTTCTTCGATTATATTCTCTTTTTGCTCAAAAGTTGCCTTTCAGAAAAAATAACAACTATTAGTGCGAAAAGTTGCTTCTCTGAAATTGTAACATTTTGGAAATTGCATAATACAGAGTTGTAAAATATGCTGGTGTTTCTGAAAAGCTTGGAAGTTCTTCCATAAACTTTATAGTTTCTTTTCATTTGCAATCTAAATCAAAGTGCACACTTTGCCTTCATATAAAGAAAAAAGAAAGACTTGCATTTCTATAGCACCTTTCATGACCTCAGGACGTCCCAAAGCACTTTACAGCCAATTAAGTACTTTTTGAAGTGTAGTCACTGTTGTAATGTAGGAAACGTGGCAGCCAATATGCGCACAGCAAGCTCCCACAAACAGCAATGTGATAATTGACATGAATCAGTCATTCATGAAAGAAAGACTTGTGAAATAACACTGAGCGGCCTGTGGGTGGCACTGTCCAGGGAGAGTATAAATACTCGGGCACGGGCCCAGCTTGCGCAGGACATTCTTAACAGGAACTAGTGAAGGACGCAACTAGACCTCCATGTTGTAAAACAGTTGATTAAAGCTTTGTTTAATGCTTAGACCAAGTGCCTAGCAGTTTTCTTACATCAATAATGACCTGACATTCTGTTTTTTTAGTGATGTTGATTGAGGGATAAATATTGGCCAGGACACTGCGGAGAACTCCCCTGCTCTTCGAATAGTGCGTGGGCTCTTTTACATCCATCTGACAGAGCAGACAGTGACTGTAGATTGAACAGTGTATTCCTGAATATCCCATTACTAGATACAACTCCTTTAAATACCATGCTGAACAACACATATATACACTATGAATGTGAATAGCTTTTAAAATAAAAACAAACTTACGTAAGAGCAAGCTATAGTCTGAATAATTGATTTGAAGGGCTGTTATGTTTTTCAAAAGCATCTATATGCCAAGAAAGTTCACAAGTATCAGATTTGGTACATTTGATCAAATTTCTCTCAAAAAGATGTTTTTTGAACACAGTGAAAGAAACCTTCTTGGTGACAATTGCCTCCTTTGCATCTGGGTCCAATCTTTCTAACAACTGTACAATGTGCAATGAATGCCACAGCCATATCTGACTCCACTACATCGTGTGCAAAGATGTCACAATAGCTATAACCTGCAGTTAGCCCAGATGTCTCAGGAAACTGACCCAGGTAGTTGATGACAGCCCCCCAAAAAAACTTGATGACTTTTTACTGGGTGCCATTTGTTTAAATTAATACACAGGATGTGGGCGTCGCTTGCAAGACCAACATTTATTGCCCATCCCTAATTGCCCTCGAGAAGGTGGTGGTGAGCCACCATTTCAAAGGGGCAGTTAAGAGTCAACCACATTGCTGTGGGTCTGGAGTCACATATAGGCCAGACCGGGTAAGGACGGCAGATTTCCTTCCCTAAAGGACATTAGTGAACCAGATGGGTTTTTACAACAATCTGGTAGTTTCACGGGCATTACTGATACTAGCTTTTATTTTTATTCCAGGTTTATTTAATTAACTGAATTTAAATTACCCAGCTGTTGTGGTGGGATTTGAACTCAAGTCCCTCGGATCATTAGGTCTAGGACCTCTAGGATTACTCGTCCAGTAACATAAGCACTAACCCCATACATTGAGTAAAGTTCAGGGGGCTTCCCATGGTCTAGTGCATGCTCAGTCCTGGCTCAATGGGTCATAGATAGAATCATAGAATGGTTACAGCACAGGAGGCCGCCATTCGGCCCATCCAGCCCTTGCTGGATCAGTTTCAGTTTGAACCTCAAGGAACAGAGTAGCAAACATGGGAGGAGGGACAGTGGGCAAGCTTCACTGGTGGTATTCTACAGAGGAGCTTTCACATTGATACAGAATTGTGGTGATTGGTTGACAGTGGTAATATGAAAAGTAGGGAAATTATTGACCCCATTAAAAAAATGCATCATCTATAATGCTAAACAGGAAAATTGGACCCAAATAAACTGAATGATAGATTTTGGTAATTTGTCATCTTGGACTCAAGTAGCTGATACAAACTTGACTATTAACATAATCAGATGCAATTGGCTATCACTTTGACCAGTGTTTTTTATTTTCTAAATCTATACTAGTTTTTGGTGACTGTTTTATGTTTGTCAGTGTGAGGGAAGCGAATGCTTGGGAATGGAACAGTTTATTTCACTTTTGGCATTATGTGTCAACATCAGGTATTCCCAGGTCAGGTAGAGCACCACCACCTACACTCCAAGTCACCATCCTGACTTAGAAGTATATCACCGATCCTTCATCGTCGCTGGGTCAAAATCCTGGAACTCCCTCCCTAACAGAGTACCTTCACCACACGGACTGCAGCGGTTCAAGAAGGCGGTTCACCACCACCTTCTCAAGGGCAATTAGGGATGAGCAATAAATGCTGGCCTTGCCAGCGACGCCCACATCCCATGAACAAATTTAAAAAAAAGCATGGGTCAAATGCAAAGTTAAAGCTTCTCCTGCTCTGTACTAATGACATGCCTTAACGTCAATCTCAGAACAGTAACCTCTATTATATCATTGTGAATTTAAAAAAATCTCACACATTCTTGTTGGGCTCTCTCAGTGAGATTACAGTGTCAGATTGCGAGCAGTCTTGTGGTAAAGTCGAGACTGGCCAAATATACCTCCCATAGCACTCTTACAGCCAGTGGAGAAAGGACGCGTTCATCCTATCGAGCTGGACTGAATTCAGGACAGATTCCAAAGATGAAGGGATCATGAGGTACCCACCGTGCTACCCAGCATCCATTCTTCATTGTTCTGACGAAGGGTCTTCGACCTGAAACGTTAACTCCGTTTCTCTCTCCTCGGATGCTTCCCTGGCCTGCTGAGTATTTCCAGCGTTTTCTGCTGTTATTTCCATTATTCATTGTTTTATTGAGCAATGTTGGCATCTGTCTCGAGGCTATTTGACTGCTTGGCATACAGAGTCAGTGCGACCTGTTGCGGATTGAAAGAATGAGAAGGCTATTCTTGTAATATTGGATGAGACTGCGTACTTTTCCAATTTATTGGACAGTAGGAATGAGCAAAGAGAAGTTTGATTTCCATTCATTTTTAGCCCAAAAATTATCTAATTCTTTTCATAGAATCATAGAGATTACAGGGCAGGAGGCCATTCGGCCCATCGTACAGCTGCAGCATCTGGCCGAGTCACAGCTGACGTAGATTGCTGACCTCCTACACTTCAAAAGTACTTTACTGGCAAAGTAAAGCACTTTGGGACGTCCTGAGGTTGTGAAAGGCGCTATATAAATGCAAGTCTTTTCTTCTTTTCTTCATATGCAACATAAAAAGAGATTTAGGCAAAGGCATTTTGAATCCACATCAGCTCTGGAATCCATATGGATCAAATAAGCTCGCTTAATCTACATTTATTTTGGATGTGGTACATGAACGCAAAGATTCAGGGCTGGAATGAGGGATAGAGAGCTTACTAAAATACGAGGTGACAACCAGGGGTGGTAGTTTATTGGTTTACTAGCTTGAGCTCCTTTGTTCCAGAACAGACTTGTATTCCTACATTATAGCCATTAGTAGATTAGTGCACATGATTCAGTTAAGCACACACACAATACTGCCGTAGAAAGTTATTTTACTTCTTAGAATGGAAGATTATCTTTTCAACTGAAGCTATCTGTTGTAAACCATTTCCTTGCCCTTTCCCCGTATCCTTGTATATTCTTTTTTAGATATTTATCCAATTCCCTTTTAAATGCTGTTTTAGTCTCTGCTTCACTAGCTGTGTGTTAAAGTATCTCATGTTCTAACAACCCTTTCTATGAAAAAGGTCTTCTAACTACTTTTGTTCTTTGAATGATAATCCTTGGAAAATGAAATGACTTTGTACTTATGTTTCACAATTTTATGTAACTCCTACTGCAAAAGAGCAATACTGTCACACAATTCCTCCCCTCTACCCCAATCTCCACCCCCCCCTCAAAAAAGGCACAGTATTGGGTCAAAAGACTCCAAACTAAATTGGACACAGCCCTCTTCAAAGAAGAGAGAACATTCAGACCATGTTGACTTATTGGACCATGGATGCAATAGGTTAGGGAGGAGCATTCACTTTAATTCTTCTTCTTCTTAGGAGGTCCCTCGGAACCGAGGACGACTCGCTTCCACACTAAAAATGAGTTCGCAGGTGACTGATGAGTCCAATGAGGGACCTACAGTCTCTGTCACAGGTGGGGCAGACGTTGATTGAAGGGACGGGTGGGTGGGGTGCTTGAGTTGACGTGCGCTCCTTGTGCTGTTTGCGCTTGGCCGATACGAGACTCCCAAAACAAGTGCTCTACTCGGAGCTCCGACACGGCAAGAGAGCCCCAGGTGGGCAGAGGAAATGCTTCAAGGACTTTAACTATTACTAAATAACAACAGAAAATGCTGGAAAAACTCAGCAGGCCAGGCAA
Source organism: Somniosus microcephalus (assembly GCF_052327205.1). NCBI lineage: Eukaryota > Metazoa > Chordata > Chondrichthyes > Squaliformes > Somniosidae > Somniosus > Somniosus microcephalus. The sequence continues at coordinate 14,536,746 of NC_141010.1, forward strand.
CATCCTTGGAGAGAAATTAGAGTTGACGTTTCGGGGAAACCCTTTTTCAAAACTGGAAAGGAAATGAAATAGATCGAAGGCAGGGCTGCGATAGAACAAAAGAAGTAAAGAGACATTAAGAGGTATTCAAAACCAGACAAGATGGTAATAGGACAGTGGAGACAAAAGACGGCTCAGATTAGGTGTGAAGTGTACTGGCAGGATGAGAGACAGCTGCCATGTGGGAGAGAGAAAAAAAGGAAGGGGGGGGGGAAGGGAAAACCCAAAACAGAGGGGTGGAAAAAAAATATAAGTAAAAATGTAATAGGGGCTGAGGTTATGATCTGAAATTGTTGAACTCGATATTGAGTCTGGAATGCTGTAAAGTGCCTAATCGGAAGATGAGGTGCTGTTCCTCGAGTTTATGTTGAGCTTCCGTGGAACAATGCAAGAGGCCAAGGACGGTGAGGTCCGAGTGGGAATGGAGCGGTGAATTAAAATGACAGGCGACCGGAAGCTCGGGGTCACCCTTACAGACTGAACGGAGGTGTTCCGCAAAGCAGTCACCCAATCTGCGTTTGGTCTCCCCAATGTAGAGGAGACCGCATCGTGAGCAGCGAATACAGTATACTAGATTGCAAGAAGTACAAGTAAATCACTGTTTCACCTGGAAGGGGTGTTTGAGGCCCTGGACAGTGGGAAGGGGGGAGGTATAGGGGCAGGTGTTACATCTCCTGCACTTGCACGGGAAGGTGCTAAGCGAAGGGGAAGGGCTGTTGGGGGTGATAGAGGAGTGGACTAGGGTGTCTCGGAGGGAGCGGTCCCTACAGAATGCTGAAAGGGGAGGGGAGGGGAAGATGTGTTTGGTGGTGGGATCACTTTGGAGGTAGCGGAAATGGTGGAGGATGATCCGTTGAATGTGGAAGCTGGTGGGGTGAAGGGTGAGGACAAGGGGAACCCTATCGTGGTTCCGGGAGGGAGGGGCAGGGGTGAGGGCAGAAGTGCGGGAGATAGAACAGACACGGTCGAGGGCCGTGTCAACCACGGTAGAGGGGAATCCTCGGTTGAGGAAAAAGGAAGACATGTCAGAAGCACTGGTGTGGAAGGTGGCATCGTCGGAGCAGATACGGCGGAGATGGAGAAACTGGGAGAATGGAATAGAGTCCTTACAGGAGGCAGGGTGGGAGGAAGTGTAGTCCAGGTAGCTGTGGGAGTCAGTGGGCTTGTAGTGAATATTGGTCGATAACCTATCCCCAGAGATGGAGACGGAGAAATCGAGGAAGGGAAGGGAAGAGTCAGAGATGGACCATGTGAAGGTGAGGGAAGGGTGGAAATTGGAGGCAAAGTGAATGAAATTGTCTAGTTCGGGGCGAGAGCAGGAAACGGCACCGATACAGTCATCAATGTATCGGAAAAAGAGGTGAGGGAATTATTACTGTTTGTTTGTCCACTTCTTCCTGATCCTATCTCTTTACATTTCCTAATACAAAAAGAAAATACTGCAGATGGTGGAAATCTGAAATAAAAACAGAAAATGCTGGAGGTACTCAGCAGGTCAGGCAGCATCTGTGAAGAGAGAAACAGAGTTAACGTTTCAGGTCGATGACCGAAGTTCTGACGAAAGGTCATCGACCTGAAACGTTAACTCTGTTTCTCTCTTCACAGATGCTGCCCTGACCTGCTGAGTACCTCCAGCATTTTCTGTTGTTATTTCTTTACATTTCCTGATGCTTTCAGCCCTTTATCATTGTAGCAAAGTGCAAGTTCCCCAAGAAACCGATTCAAATTACAGCTGGATGTAGATTGCTCGTCACTTGGCAAATGAAAAAGAAAGATTTAGTTAAGACCATTTGAATCAACTCAGGAATTGATATGGATCAAATAAGCTTTCTTAATCGACATTTATTTTGGATGTAGTATATGAACGCAAAGATTCAGGGCTGGAATGAGGGCTAGAGAGTTAATTAAAACACGAAGTGACAACCAGCGGTGGTAGTTTATTGGTTTACTAGCTTGAGCTCCTTTGTTCCAGAATAGACTTATATTCCTACATTATAGCCATTAGTAGATTAGTGCACATGATTCAGTTAAGCACACACACAATACTGCCTTAGAAAGGTAATTAAATTCTTAGAATGGAAGGCTCTGCTGGGGCTTAGTGCTCTCTCAGCACCATATCAGACCGTGCTGTTCTAACAGACTATCTGCTAATGTGAATGTATATGCTGCTCTGGCTATAGTTTATAAAAAATATCAGATGTAAAACTTAATTCACATTCTTTCAAATCTGAATTGGTCTTTGATTCCGAATGATTAAAACTAGGACTGCATATACCAGGCCAACTGTGTATTGATGCTAAATTCTGCACACTCATTCTTACGTTTAAGTTGCCTGAACCAAATTTAGGGAAGAATCATAGAATCATAGAATGGTTACAGCACAGAAGGAGGCCATTCGGCCCATCGAGCCTGTGCCGGCTCTCTGCAAGAGCACTTCAGCTAGTCCCACTCCCCCGCCCTTTCCCCGTAGCCCTGCAAATTTTTTTCCTTCAGGTACTTTTCCAATTCCCTTTTGAAAGCCACGATTGAGTCTGCCTCCACCGCCCTTTCAGGCAGTGCATTCCAGATCCTAACCACTCGCTAAGTAAAAAAGTTTTTCCTCATGTCGCCTTTGGTTCTTCTGCCAATCACCTTAAACCTGTGTCCTCTGGTTCTCAACCCTCCCACCAATGGGAACAGTTTCTCTCTATCTACTCTGTCCAGACCCCTCATGATTTTGAACACCTCTATCAAATCTCCTCTCATCCTTCTCTGCTCTAAGGAGAACAACCCCAGCTTCTCCAGTCTATCAATGTAACTGAAGTCCCTCCTCCCTGGAACCATTCTTGTAAATCTTTTCTGCACCATCTCTAAAGCCTTCACAACCTTCCTAAAGTGCGGTGCCCAGAATTGGACACAGTACTCCAGTTGAGGCTGAAGCAGTGTTTTATACAGGTTCATCATAACTTCCTTGCTTTTGTACTCCATGCCTCTATTCATCTTCTGTATAACTGCAACTGTTGCAAAGTGAAATTTATAAAGTGCCCAAGAAGAACTTTTTTTACATTAATTTTTAATCTTTATAATTTTAGCAAAGAGTTGAGTGTCCTTGGTTTCCTTAGACTTAGAACAATGCGCAGCTGACAGCATAACTCTGGTCTCAAGCCAGTGCCCTGTGGTGAAACCAAAGGTGCATTTTGACTGTACGCTCAGCGTTGGTGGGAAGCGGTTTGGGTTTTGCTCTGACATTAAGCATGTGGTGTAGATCGGGTGTTACTGCCCCAAGTGACTCCGTAGAAACGTAGAGCGAGACTGCCTCTCCTTCACCCTTCCACTCTGGAATCAGGGAGGGTCCTGACACCGGATTCAGACTGCATTCACACTATTATTGCGATGGGACTGCAAAGCAAAACCACTTCCACCCCTATTCCGCTACAATTGCAGAATAAATGCAAAAGAAAAAGAAACCGCAAACACTGAGAACTGGATTCTGATGAAGGATTTCCATCTGAAATATGAACTTCTCTTTCCCCTTTACAGCATCTGTTGCGGACTTGCTGCATTTTCTGTTGCTACCTGTAGCTTAACCTACTTTGTTATTATGAGAAGAGCCCCAGAATGTCCTCAGAAGTAAAGCCTCTCATCTCTGGGATCCTCTTAGTAAATTTCTTCTGCACCACGTCCATGGCCTTGACATCCGCCCTAAAGCAAGGCCACAATATTCTCACTGTGGGCTAAACGATGATTTGTGTAGGTTTAGCATTGCCCTTTTTTGCTTCTGTGCTCCGTGATATTTATAAATTCAGGCACCCCATATTTTTTCAACACATCTTCATCAACCTGTCTTTCCATCTGTAAAGATTTGCGCATCTGAACCTAACCTCCTTTTAAAGTTTTACCGTTTAATGTGCATACCCTCTGCTTATGCTTCCTTCCAAAATGCATGAGACAGCATTCAGCCAACGAGAGTTCAGTATTTTCAAATGCTGTGACGTAGTCAGTAATAGCTTCATCATAACTTAGCCCTGAAGTGATAAAAAAGGCTTTGCGAGTCGGGTGCCCGTTACAGAAACTGTCTGATTTTCCATTCGAAATAATATAAAGGATACTCGGGGTGGGGGGGGGGGTGCTTCTATAACCAGCGCCTGGCCTGCACGCCTGATTTTCCTTCAACACAAAGTTGCAAATGATCCCCCTATGAGTCACAAACCCAAAATAAGTCTATTACTGATTGCTGTCCCTATCATCGTCGAATCTTCATCAACAAGTTTAAATGAGCTTGCAGTCCAACTAACCTTGAATTCAATAAAATGCATGGACTGTGTGGTTCACGTCTTGAGGCATTTTAACATCCAAATGCATACAGGTACCTGCATAGAAGGCATTCGCTCTCAACAGTCTCCAGTCATTCAAACTGTAACCTTTTCCAATGAGGGAGTGCTGGCTGGCTGACTGACTGGCTGGGGATTAGTTTAGTATTTTGCTTTCACTGGGATCAAAACCCAGAAAAGTCAATACCAACTAAAACAAAGGGAATGTCAATATGCGCCGAGTAAGTGAGGCTCTCATAGATAGGACAATGATTCTGTAAAACATCCAGCGCTTTGCGTTTGTTTATGAATCACAGGAAGCTTCCACATTACTTCCTTCCTCTAATCATTTTTCAGACACTTTCTTCATTTGGTTTGTCCTCCATTTCAGAACACAGCCAAGCATTTGATTTGAAACTGAGTTCTGACCCAATACAGTCGAACTTCTGAGGTGCAAAGTTTGTGTACAAATGCTGAATACAGTTGTACTTCATTCTTTCATGTCTGTGTAAAAACAGTGCATACAGGAACGCAGTAGTAGCAGGTTATCACTTGCCAGTGTCAGCTGTGGCTCAGTGGGTAGCACTCTTGCCTTCTGATGCTTAGAAGGTTGTGGGTTCAAATCCCCACTCCAGAGACTTGAGCACAAAAATTTAGGCTGACACTTCAATGCAATACTGAGGGAGAACCACACTATTGGAGATGCTGTCTTTTGGACCGAGGCCCCGTCTGCTCTCTCAGGTGGATGTAAAAGATCCCATGGCACTATTTTGAAGAAGAACAGGGGACTTCTCCGCGGTGTCCTGGCAAAATATTTATCCCTTAATCAACATCACGGAAGACCTCTCCTGGTCCCTCAATACCTCCTCTTTGGTGAAGAAGGCCTAGCAGCGCCTATATTTCCTAAGGAGGCTGAAGGGATGCAACCTGTCACCCCGGATCCTCTCTAACTTTTACCGCTGCACAATAGAGAGCATCCTGACAAACTGTAGAACAGTGTGATATAGCAGCTGTACCTCCTATGACCGGAAAGCCCTGCAGCGGGTAGTCAAAACTGCCCAACGCATTACCGGCACCCGGCTACCGACCATTGAGAACATCTACCAGAAACGCTGTCTACGGAGGTCACTGACCATCATCAAAGACCCTACCCACCCCAGCCACAGTTTGTTCGCCCCCCTGCCATCTGGGAGACGCTACAGATGCATTCGCACCCGCACGACCAGATTTAGGAACAGCTTCTTTCCCAGGGCTGTTATCCTACTGAACTCTGCTAATAAACTCTAAAGCTTGCACATCTGTCAATGCACTTTATTATGTTTATGTTTATGCTACAAGCCAAATGTATGTTAAATGTCTTAATCAAAATGTACACTCTCGGGAGCCGCAAGCTTACATTTCGTTGTACTGCACTTGTGCACTAACAATGACAATAAAGTTGATTATTATTATAACAGATTATCTGGTCATTATCACATTGCTGTTTGTGGGAACTTGCTGTGGGCAAATTGGCTGCCGTGTTTCCCACATTACAACAGTGACTCCACTTCAAAAGTACTTCATTGGCTGTAAAGTGCTTGGGATGTCCGGTGGTCATGAAAGGCGCTATATAAATGCAAGTCTTTCTATTTTTCTTTTTTAAGCGTTGGTAAGTGAATTCTCTAATTGGAAGTTCTATCCTGATGTGTTTGTACTCTCTTGCTCTGATACACGCAGCTCAGGTTTCCTGCCAATTTTCTTTCCTCTCCTCCCGAAAGCTTTGACCCATGCTGGGGTGTGGGATCTGCCTGTCTTCCAGTGTCTGACCCAAGTGGCTGTTCTCCAGGTGTGAGCTTTGACAGCGAGTGTCGGCAGGCTAATTGATGACGGATATCACTTCCAAAGCCAATCCTGTTCTCCCCAACCTCCACACACATGAGCCTAGAAATTTGACGTGTTCATTGTTGGGCAGGTGGCTGGTGGGGGGGGGGGGGGCGAGTGGGGGGGGGGGGGTGAGGTGCCGGGAACGATCCCTGGGCCTGAATGGTGAGGACTGGGGCGCACCCAATATTGGGCCTTATTACCATCGGGCCCGCAAGCTGCGGACGGCAACAGGCAGCTCGCGGGTGAAGCGGGATTGAAGACCGGGCCGCTGCGATGCCAGTAACGGCTCTGAGGTAAGTGATGAAGGAGGGGGCGAGCGGGAAGGTGGGTGGCAATGGGGAGGCGCCAGCTGCTCCAGGACAAAGCAATCTTACATTATAATGAGGCCCTTGCCTGTGTGTCTGTGTGCGTGTGGTGGGGGAATGTGGGGGTGGGGGTGGGGGTGGGAATAGGCGGAGTTGCAAAGGAGTTTTGTGAGAACAGGATCATGCTTGGCTGTGATGCCCCCCACAGTCCAATAACGCACATGAAAAATGTCTACTTGAGGTTCACGGAGGTCACTCCTGGCCCTCCACCCAACCACAGGAAAAAAAACGCAGCTTGGTCCAAACTCAGCTTTTCCAGATATTCAGCCGTCTCAAATTAGAAACATTGAAAAATAGGAGCAGAAATAGGCCATTCGGCCCTTCGAGCCTGCTCCGCCATTCAATATGATCATGGCTGATCCTCTATCTCAATACCATATTCCCGCTCTCTCCTCATATCCCTTGATGGCTTTTGTGTCTAGAAATCTATCTATCTCCTTCTTAAATATATTCAGTGACTTGGCCTCCGCAGACTTCTGTGGTGGAGAATTCCACAGGTTCAGCACCCTCTGAGTGAAGAAATGTCTCCTCATCTCAGTCCTAAATGGCTTACCCCGTATCCTGACACTGTGACCCCTCGTTCTAGACCCCACAGCCAGGGGAAACATCCTCCCTGCATCCAGTCTGTCTAGCCCTGTCAGAACTTTATACGTTTCAATGAGATCCCCTCTCATTCTTCTAAACTCTAGTGAATACAGGCCTAGTCGACCCAATCTCTTCTCATACGACAGTCCTGCCATCCCAGGAATCATTCTGGTGAACGTTCACTGAACTCCCTCTATGGCAAGTATATCCTTTCTTAGGTAAGGAGACCAAAACTGCACACAAATTAAGGCCTGAAGGCCTGAAGGCCCCCTTCCTTGCTCTGATTGGTGAGGCCTTAATTATCACCATCAGCACTTTCTGCTTCTAAATATCAAAATCTGAAATGCGCACATTGTTCTAGTTATTTTAATTTGACGCTTCATCTCAAATCAAATTTTCTCAATGGGAATTTTGTACCAAAATCTTTCAAGACAGATGGAATATAATCGTGGGCTGATTTGCAATGACTAGCTTGACAGTCGGCATTGACCTGATCTCATATTTTAGAACGACCTATGTTTAAAATTGCTGCAAACAGTTAGTGAAAAACGAACGGTTCTAATTGCCGTCGTGAACATCAGCAAGTGATGTCACAGTTGGAGGTGCTGTTGGGAGAACTGCTATAGATCATGAGGTAACTGGTTATTTTTATTGCCTCAGTTGACCTCCACAGAGGCTATACGCAATTAAATGTTAGCGGCAAGTTGGGAAAATAATGAGCTTTTATGTGTTCACCTGGATCAAGATCTGCATTCAGGAATTTAAAAAAAGGAGCAATTGAGGTTGAGAGTAGGTCAGAGGTCAACTAGACGCAACAGGCCAAAAGTGTATATCAGGTTTTTTTCAATGCATGTTAGCAACACAGTGCAACCAAGAGGTGTAGATCAAAGGAAAAAAATCACCAAGCCCTGTTCAATCTCTACTGTGTTTCATCATTAAGAATGGATAGAATGCTCGCTGTGCAACGATTCAACACACAGTAAGCCTGTGTTTCATGTACACGCACTGAAGTTCAGGCACTTTGCTGGTGCTAAGTCTGGTCTATTCCCAGTGCTGCTGATAATTGTGTCATGCAGCCCTGGAGGAAATTAACATTCTGTTTATTCCACCCCACACACAAAGACATTTCTTTCTACCAGCCACTCCAGTCCATGGCTCGAACACGGAGGTGATGAATTGGCCAAATAATACATTTTGCCCACATAATCTGGGAGGGGATGTATGCCCAGAAGCTGATGCCTAAAAAAAAAGCGGCGTCAGAAAATGGGGGTAAAAACAAAACCTGTGGTCGCTAATACATTGGCCCCCAGATTTTACGGGGTTTATGACGCCATAAGCGCCCCGCATGTTCCGGGATTCCGTATGCACTGCGCACGCGCGAAAACCCGGAACTTGCGATCTGTCAAGTTTCTCCTTGACAGACTGTCCGCACCCGCTGCAAATTCACTGTCGCTGGCGCAGCGGTGGGCTACTTGCCCGATTACTGCCCACCAAACCCTTACGCCTGGTAAAAGCGGGCGCAAGGCCCTCTTTTACCAAGCGTAAGGGTTAAAATAAATGTTAAAATAAAATGTTTTAAAATTTTTCCCTTACATTTAAAATTAGTTTAGGTTATTTCTGTCGTTTAAAAGTGTTTAAATTTTTTTTTTTTATTACATTTTTTGTTTAAACATTTAATTAAAGGGTATTGAAAGGATTCACAAATTTCATGTCTCCCCCAAAGATTTACTTTTGGCTTATTGGAGAAACCCTGGCTGGATTGAGTTTAAAATCCAGGGCTCCAGGGCTCAACAAGATGGCTGCGGTCAACCTCATGGCCAAGGCCTGTAAGTTTCAGTTTGGGCTGACAAAGAAGGAACTTTCCAGAAATTAGAAGGCAGACAAACCTTCTGCATTTATGCATGAGAAGCAAACCAGTGGCATTCGAGCCTCTGATTAAAACCCATCAGGTCGATACTGATGACACCCACCAAGTATTTCCTACCAGTTTAAACGGCTGGGAACCTTTTCAAACCTACAGGGATTTTAAAAAACTAAAATGGGGATTCTTGGACATTATAGTGTAAGCAAAGCACTATAATCAGAAGTATCTCTCATTTTAAGATGTAATAGTTTTCTGGTTCTTCACCAAGTGATATTGCTTTTATGGTGAGAGGGAGCCTGTCTTTTTAATGGGAAACCTACATCCAGTATTGTGTTGCATTAAATCACAATTATTACAGTAATATAATTTCTGGTATGTATGTACTCAAATTACTTTTGGATATTAAGCAGAGTGTCTTGACTTTCTTATGCACTATGTTTGATTATGCAGTACTTTATAAGGAAAGATTCAGTTATAAAGCTGCTTTGTGGGAAATGGTGACATGCAATAAATGTCTTGGACACAGAATGTATGAACTGATTTCCTTATGCTCAGAAGGTGGTGAAGACTATCAGATGCAACCATAATCCTTTCGGACTGTAGTGTTGCAGCTTGTTGAAAGTTCCAGCATGGCACATTTTAAAAGAGCCTATCTTGTGATCTTTATACTTTGTACCATTCGGTGTTCCAGTTTATAGAAAGTGTACTAGATGGGGAGGTACAATCCTTTTATCACGCTGAAATATTTAGTGCAAATTTCAAAAGGATAATCTAGGAAGCCTGGCTCCACCGCCCACCCCCTCAGCATGGGTTAATGTGTTTATCCAAGTGCAGCTGAGTGCCACGGGCAGGAAAGTCCCAGATTTAAATCCGTAGTTTGTATTGAGTCAGCTGATCTCTGGAAGAGTATACCTCAGTATCACTGGGGTAAGGGGCAAATTGGCCAGCGTTTCCCCTGCTCCTTGCTATCCAGCATCCTCTGCTGAAAGTGCACATCGGTGGAGTTGGGTAGGGATAAATCAGGCGTAATAGCCTACTCATTGGCGAAGCCTACATGTGAATATTGACAACCTGCCTGGGCAAGCACGGCAGGGCGACCAGTGCCTATGGAATCTTATCCCAGCAAGGTGCCAGTCGGGGAGGAGAAGGGAAAGAATTGGCAAGAGGGAAATACAGGAACTGAATAATTAAGTGGTTCCATGGCAGTGTAAAAGAAAAAGTAGTTCCATGCAGAAAATAAATCACTCGTTTACTTATAATTTTAAACATAGCAAACAAAGCGGTTTAAGCAAATAACTAGGTAGATACGTTGTTTTTCTTCCTTCTCTCCCTAATATTTGAGGCAGTAACTTGGCTTCTTTGAAATTATGAAGGGACAGGTTAGATGTTGAGATGATTCCACTTGTGGGGGAGTTCAAAACAAGGGCGCTCAAATACAAGATGGTCACTAATAAATCCAAGGAAGGAATCCCGGAGAAACTTTTTACCCAGAGAATGGTTAGAATGTGGAACTTGCTACCACATGGAGTAGTTGAGGTGAATAGCATAAATACATTTAAGGAGAAGCTAGATAATTATGAGGGAGAACGGGTCAAAGGATGTGCTGATATGGTGGGAGGAGGCTCGTGTGGAGCAAAACACCGGCACAGACCAGTTGGGCCGAATGGCCTGTTTCTGTGCTGTAAATTCTGTAAAGGGTGGGAGTTAAGGGAATTGCTAAAATTGTCATTTTAGTCATTTTCCCTCGATGTGTCCGTTTCTCCTCCCCCGCTAAGTGTAATTGTGTTGTATCCATAGTGATTTTCTCTGTATAATAATTATTTCTCTATTTTAATAAACATTGGTTTTCTTTGCACCAAACCACTGGTCTTGTTTGTCTATATCGCTACTCGTAAATAAGTCCGGTGCTCAGAACTAAAAGGGGGAAGCGATTCGAACCGCACGGGGCTGGGGCAGCTCAGGCACACGACTGACTGACCAGACAAAAAACCCCAAACCAAAACCCCCTACAGTATTTTAATTAACTTTGAACCTGTGATTATTTATTTTTATTTCAGTGTTGTGGAAATGTGTTTTTTTAGGTGATTTCTATTCTGCTTATGGGGATTCCGTACGTAAATAAGGATCCCCCTTTGTCATTGATTGGGCCGGCCCACGTAATCCTGGGGTGGCTTGCGAACCGCCTGCGCCCTGGGAGGCGTGGGCCTTTACGCAGGCCCACGCCTGCAGGCCCAGGAGCGCGCGAGTCCAAAGCCCCGGAGCAATCAGGCAGGTGCGGAGTTTTCTTGCAGTTCGGAGGCGTTCGCCCACGACAAGTCTCCGGTCACAATTTCCACCCCATAATATTAGGATTTTTCTGCAGCAGTTTTGTAATTTGTTACCAGTCACGATGTCAGTACTCAGTTGACAAGTCAAACCCAAGAGGAGTTGAAACGCTTGATCTGTTTAGCTTCAAGAAATCCAAATGGAAATGAACTAAAGATCTTGGAAATTAGAGCTTTTTATTTGTGCTATTAAATTTATCTCACGTTTTAGTGATTCAGTTGAAGTTTAAGGCTCATTTTGGATGCTTCTGGCCAAGGATCTATACCTGAAACATTAACCCGTCTGTTCTCTCCACAGATGCTGACAAACCTGCTGAGAGTGTCCAGCATTTTTTGTTTGCTGTATAATTTTTTTCTCCTCATGCTTGATGGACTTAGATCAGTTTGATGCTAACTGATCAGTTTTTTTTTTATTGACAAGCCTAGGTAGAAGGCCGAGGGTCATGAGCACAGGACACCATCAAGGTTTACATGACTAGGAGAGAACACAAGATAAGTGAAGAAGTGATGGCTAGGTGATGTCAAGCTTTGCGTTAAAAGCCCATACACTGTAAGAGCAAGGGAGGAGCTCCTGGGAAAGAATAATTTAAAGTAGAAAATTATGTGATGCAGTCCTGTTCTCAACGCAGTAAGGAAGTTCAATTTGGAGAGAGAAGGTTGGGAATGGAGAGGCTGGAGATTAGAAGGAATAATTCATAGACAACAAGCTAAGTATTCTGATAATCAGTTCCTCAACAGGTACATTTCCCAATATCACATAAAAATATCATGAAGACCATGGGGGCAAAATTCGGATGCTTTCCGCCTCCATATGAGGGCACGAACGGGACGCAAAGCAACTAGCGCCTGGGCGCGGTGCCGCTAACGCCTCCCACGAAATTCAGCGGGAGGTTAGCGGCGGCAGTAGCCGGTAGTGCCCCGTGGCACTGCGCCTCCGGCGATGACGTCATCGCCATGCGCAGCGCCCCACTCGCGCCCTGTCTGCAAACTTCGGTCGCGTCCCCTGATTTACCGCCGGACGCTATGTCCGACTGGGTCAGGGGGGCGTACGTGCGGCTGGGGTGGCGATATTTAAAGGGGAGGTGTCGGGCGGCCATTTTTTTTGCTGGCCGCCTGCCAGCACCTGCCCCCTCTGCTGTCTCCCTGCGGGGTGCCGGCCGCGATCGGGCAGTGCCGGGCTCTTTTGCCAGCACACCAATCCCTGGTGGCCCAGCTGGGCCCCGGTGCGCACTGTGCAAGGCCTCTGCCCTTTAATAAGGGGAGGAAGGCCTGCAGTACCGTGGCGTTACGTGCTGGTGCGCATGACGCTGCTGCACGTAGCGCTGCAATATTCCCTGGGAGTGCCCCAAGAGGGGGCGGGAGCGCTTCCAGTAGTGCCCCGCCTCCTTCTTGGGGCGCTACCACTGAATTTTGGGCGCGGTGGCGCTAACTTTTAGCGCCTTGGCAAAGTTAGCGCCCCAGAGGGGGCGCGACCAAATTTTTGCCCCCATAGCTTTAAGACTAACACAATGAGATGTTAAACCGAGGCCTCGTCTGTGATCTCAGGTGGACATAAAAGATCCCATGGCAATCTTCAAAGGAGTTCTCCCCAGTGCTCTGGCCAATATTTATCCCTCAACCGTTTGCGTGGGTTTTCTCCGGGTGCTCCGGTTTCCTCCCACAGTCCAAAGATGTGCGGGTTAGGTTGATTGGCTATGATAAATTGACCCTTAGTGTTAGGGGGATTAAATACGTGGGGTTACAGGGATAGGGTGGGATATGTGTCGGTGCAGGCTCGATGGGCCGAAATGGCCTCTATCTGCACTGTGGGGTTTCTGTGATTCTGTGATTCTGTGAACATCACTAAAAAACAGATCATCTGGTCATTTATCACATTGCTGCTTGTGGGAGCTTGCTGTGCGCAAATTGGCTTCCGCGTTTCCTACATTACAACAGTGATCACACTTCAAAATTAGTTAATTGGCTGTAAAGCGCTTTGGGACAATCTGAGGCCATGAAAGGCGTGATATAAAATGCAAGTACTTTCTTTCTAACATTGCAAGGACATTCCGAAGGACAAGGAAAATATTTTTCTCTCTTTAAGGCACTGCCCTCTAAACCATTACACATAGGATTACTACAATCAATGAGTGCATCCCCAGCTGTTTGAATCAGTAATGAAAACCAATCCCGGTAAGTGCTGGTATGTAAAAACCCTAAGTATATATTTTTTTACCACCGAGAACATATTTCCTTTAAGTGTTCTTGTCTTTTATGCCTTGAAAGAAGATACAAAAGCTTCTCACCGATGACTGATTGACACTTTGTTTGTCGGACCGCAAGCCTTTTAAAAACCGTCTAACACTTTACAAGTTAATAAGAAAGTGAAAGTGAGAACCTTATTGTACTGGCACAGCGAGCATTCCACCACAGTCCCGCCTTCTGCAGGTGAATTAATATTAATGGGATTTCGAGTCAATAAACAGCAGCAGTCAGGAATGCAAGTGAGCAAAATCTGGCTGAGTGAATGTAATTGCCCTTGAAGGACAGATCGGACAGTCAGCAATGATCTCCTTGCAGGTGTTAGGAAAATCAGACAAAAGCTTTTTCCTGTGCGTGCATATTTGCCAAGGTAACGTGCAGAAGAACAAAAATCTTTCTGCTTTGCACCCAGTGATGGCCTCAGCAACCCTAGTTCAGCAGTGGGCCGCACCAGATGAAATGCAGACTTCTTCCTGCCTACGTTCAGCCAACAAAGGACCTAAACATCAGTCTTGAGGCTTGTTTGAATGAGAGTGCTGTAACAGTACTAACCTGGCTACATTTAAAACAGCCAGCCCTAACTACCAATCTGATTAGACTGGATTGAAACTATGGTCGGGAGATAAATGCATGTCTGTATGTGATCGATTGCATAATTGAGCAATGGAAAATGGACAAAAGATGCTTTCCCTTCCTAATGACATTCAGTTTGAATTGCTCATTTGAATTGCAGCAGAATAGAGGAAGTTAAAGCATGTCCTCCACATTTTAAATGTACCTTTATAAAGCGCTGGTTAGGCCACAACTGGAGTATTACGTCCAGTTCTGGTCACCACACTTCAGGAAGGATGTGAAGGCCCCTTGAGAGGGTGCAGAGGAGATTTACCAGATTGTTTCAGGGGATTGGGGATCTTAGCTACAAGGACAGGTTGGAGAAGCTGGATTTGTTTTCATTAGAGCAAAGGAGGTTGAGGGGTGATTTGACAGAGGTGTACAAGATTATGACAGGTTTGGATAGGCTAGGCGGGGAAAGGCTGTTCCCACTAGTTGATGGTACAAGGACTAGGGGACACAGATTTAAGGTTTTGGGCAAGAGATACAGGGGGGGATGTGAGGAAAAACTTTTTTACGCAGCGAGTGGTGAGGACCTGGAACTCGCTGCCGACGGAAGTGGTGGAAGCGGAGACACTCAATGTTTTCAAGGGAAGACTGGATAGGCACTTGAGGGAAATAAACTTGGAGGGCTACGGGGATAGAGCGGGGAATGGGACTGACTGGATTGCTCTACAGAGAGCTGGCACGGACTCAATGGGCTGAATGGACTCCTTCTGTGCCTCTATGATTGTATGACTCTATGATGCACAATAGAGAGCATCCTGACGAACTGTATCACAGTATGGTATGGCAGCTGTAGCTACTATGACCGGAAAGCCCTGCAGCGGGTAGTCAAAACTGCCCAACGCATTACCGGCACCCGGCTACCGACCATAGAGCACATATACCAGAAACGCTGTTTACGGAGGTCACGGTCCATCATCAAAGACCCTACCCACCCCAGCCACAGTCTGTTCGCCCTCCTGCCATCTGGAAGACGCTACAGATGCATTCGCACCCGTACGACCAGATTTAGGAACAGCTTCTTTCCCAGGGCTGTCATCCTACTGAACTCCACAAATAAACTCTAAAGCCTGCACATCTGCCAATGCACTTTATTATGGTTATGTTTATGTTAATGTATTACAAGCCAAATGTATGTTGAATGTTTAAATGTCTTAATCTAAATGTACACTCTTGGGAGCCGCAAGCCTACATTTCGTTGTACTGCACTTGTGCACTAACAATGCCAATAAAAGTTGATTTGATTTGATTTGATTTGATTTTGGTCCAATTCTGGAAAAGGGGTGACGGTGTTCCCGAGCTGCCAGTATACACTGGAGCAGTGGAATTATTATTACTGCATCTCTATCAGTGCTGTGCAGGCAGGGCTGTACCACCTGCATACATAAATGGGATTAATGCTTAGGTATCTTGCACGTGGAAGCTTTGTTATGTCTTGCATTATGGCCTGGAGTTTCCTGGAATCTTCTGATGTAACTACGGTGTAAGAGTGGAGTCACCGCATTTCTTTTTTTCCCGGCGGAAATTCGAACGTAACTGATTTACGCCGATTTTATGCCAAAAACATTGCTACACGTGAATTTCTTCGATCATTTGCATTCGCTGAAACCCCACTTGGCTCATTAACATAGCTCCCGCCTGTGGTGTATGTAACCTGTTCCACCTTAAGAGAACTACTTTAAGAGATGTACTACTTTCTCTTGGCTGCTGTATACTGTAATACCGGTGGTGACCACACCGGTATATAAGTGTTGTGTAAGGATTTGCTGGGCAGTTCAGGCCTGACCTCCGAATAGTAAAGACCTGTAAAAATACGACCTGCTGTGGAAGCTGAGCTGGAAAGGCTAGAATGTTCAGGAGTACTGTCTAAGGTAGACTGGAGTGAGTGGGCCACGCCCATTGACCCGTCATGAAGCGTTCATCGAGCAACAAGCCGGGGGAACCGGGGAAGGTTCGCATCTGTGGAGATTTCAAGATCACTGTTAATCCGGTGCTTCACACGGTGCAGTATCCGCTTCCGCGGATTGAGGATATCTTCGCTTCGTTGTCTGGCGGGAAACACTTCACCAAGATAGACCTGGCGCAGGCGTACTTACAAATGGAAGTTGAGGAAGAGTCACGCCAGTATCTCACGATCAACACGCATAGAGGCTTGTACCGGTATAATAGACTGGTTTTTGGAGTGGCATCGGCTCCGGCAATTTGGCAGAGGGCCATGGAGCAGGTATTACAGGGAATTCCAGGTACACAATGTTACCTGGACGATATTCTGATTACAGGAGATGATGACGAGGAACACCTTGCAAACTTGGAACTGGTGCTCACCAGATTGAAAGAATATGGTCTTCGAGTTAATCGCCAGAAATGTGAATTCTTTCAGAAGCGGATCTCGTACTGTGGTCATGTCATTGACCAGGAGGGGCTTCATAAGTCTCCTGACAAGATCGAAGCTGTTGTGAAGGCTCCCGCTCCGGATAATGTATCCCAATTGAGGTCGTTTCTAGGGTTGATTAACTATTACCATAAGTTTCTGCCAAATTTATCCATGGTGCTGCACCCGCTGAACGCTCTTTTGCAGAAGGGAGTACCATGGAAGTGGAGCGAGGACTGTAAGAGGGCCTTTCGCGAAAGCAAGGCATTGATCACCTCAGAGGAAGTCTTGGCTCACTTCAACCCAACACTGCCTATTCGTTTGGCTTGTGATGCTTCTCCATATGGTATTGGGGCAGTACTCTCACACAAGTTGCCAAATGGCCAGGAGAGGCCAGTTGCGTTCGCATCCAGATCATTGACCTCCGCTGAGCGCAACTATGCTCAGATAGATAGGGAGGCTCTCAGCCTTGTGTGGGGAGTAAAGAAGTTTAATCATTACCTGCAGGGCCAAAAGTTTACGCTTCTGACAGACCACCAGCCATTGGTATCCATTTTTAACCCTAAGAAGGGTGTTTCGGTGATGACAGCACAGAGACTCCAGAGATGGTCCCTTTTCCTAGGGGCACATCAATATCAGATAGAATTCAAAGGTACAAAGCAGCATGGTAATGCTGATGGGCTGTCATGCCTGCCACTACCTACAGAGGAGGAGGCACCGACGGTTGACCCTGTTGAGTTATTTCACTCGACCATCATCGAATGTTTACCAGTCACCAATGCAAGTATTGAAAGAGAAACCAGGAACGACCCGACACTGTCCAGGGTCTACAAAGTGACAGTGAAGGGATGGCCAGCACATGGTGATCCACTGTTACCGGCATTCTCAGCAAGACGAGAACAGCTGTCCGTCTGTCAAGGAACATTGATGTATGGAACAAGGGTGATTATTCCTCCTAAGTTGAGAGAGAGAGTTCAAAAGGAACTGCATGAAGGTCATCTGGGGGGAGTCAAGATGAAAAGCCTTGCTAGGGCTTATGTGTGGTGGCCGGGTATCGACCAACAGATAGAGGAGCTGACGAAAAGCTGCTCAGGGTGCCAAAAAGTGCAAAATGCACCTCCGATTGCACCGCTGCATCCATGGGAATGGCCTTCAACCCCATGGCAACGTGTACATATTGACTTTGCTGGTCCTTTCATGGACTCCATGTTTTTAATTGCGGTGGACGCACATTCTAAATGGCCAGAAGTGATTAAGATGACTACCACTACCTCGGAAAAGACGATCGCGGTGTTAAGAACGATATTTGCAAGAAATGGATTGCCAGAACAAATATGTTCAGACAACGGACCGCAGTTCGTGTCAGAAGAATTCCAGAGATTCATGAAGAAGAATGGGGTGAAACATTATACCTCTGCCCCATATCATCCGGCTACAAACGGGTTGGCCGAGAGATTTGTACAAACGTTCAAAAAAGCGATAAAGGCCATGAGCGAAGATCAGATTCCACTACAACACAAGGTGGACAAATTCCTACTGGCATATCGAAACGCCACCCATGCAGTGACAAACCAAAGTCCTGCCATGATGTTCTATAACAGGAGGTTGCGGTCCAGGTTGGACTTGTTAAAACCAAATGTGCAGAGGGAAGTTGAAAACAAACAGTTCCAGCATATAAATAACAAGACCACTCGGAGTTTCGAAATAGGACAACCAGTGTTAGCCCGGGATTATAAAAATGAGAAATGGCAATCTGGAACAATTCGGGCCAGACAAGGACCCCTGATGTACACGGTAGATGTTGGTGAAAATGTAATACGGCATCATGCTGACCAACTGGTAGAATCGAGAACAAGGGTCGAACCCATGGTTACGGCAGAGACAACCGTGGAAGAAGTTAGTGAACCTGAAGCATCTACCTCAGAAGTGAATGTACCTGATGATGATGTCCAATCCATAAGAGACCAACTAGATGAGTCACCCCAACAACGAGAATCAGAGACCCCTGAAAGGCGTTATCCAACTCGAATCAGGAGGCCTCCTCAGAGACTGAATCTTTGAACTGTTTTGCATGAAGTTGTATATATGTTATTATGTTATGTTAAATGGGGATATAACTGTTAAGCTAAAAAGGGAGGATTGTGGTGTATGTAACCTGTTCCACCTTAAGATAACTACTTTAAGAGATGTACTACTTTCTCTTGGCTGCTGTATACTGTAATACCGGTGGTGACCACACCGGTATATAAGTGTTGTGTAGGGATTTGCTGGGCTGTTCAGCCCTGACCTCCAAATAGTAAAGACCTGTTAAGAGTTATTCTTGTTGTCTATGTCCAGTGATTGATCCTAAACATAACTGGGACACACAGACTCAACACCGCCCTCGTGTAAAAGACGACAGAACTCGAGTTTCCTGCATTTACCCCAATTCTGAACAGGCATAAACTTATGCCCCCAAAATTTAGTCACAACAGGATCTAAAGCCATTTTCTATTGTTTTACAGTGATTGTTAATTTAGCAATAAATGTTATTTCCCCGACTGAAGCCTGCACTGTATTTTCTATATCTTTAAATACCTTTTCATGGCCTCAGAATTTGTTACAGTTAAAAGATAAAAGTGGTGGTGAGCCTTCTCCTTGAACAGCTGCAGTCCGTATGGTGAAGGTACTGCCACATTGTTGGTAGATCGGGAGTTCCAGGATTTTGACCCACCGACCATGATGGTGTGTGACTTGGAGGGGAACTTGGAGGTGGTGGTGTTTCCATGCGCCTGCTTTCCTTGTCCTTCTAGGTGGAGGAGGTCGCGGGTTTGGGAGGTGCTGTCGAAGAAGCCTTGGCGAGTTGCTGCAGTGCATCCTGTAGATGGTACACACTGCGGATGGAGAGGGTGGTGGATGAGCTGCCGATCAAGCAGCTTGCTTGTCATCCAGGCAAGTGGAGAGTATTTCAGCACACTCCTTGCAGGTGGTAGAAAGGTTTTAGGGAGTCAGGAGGTGAGCCACTGACCGCAGAATGCCCAACCACTGACCGCAGTAGTCACGGCAGTTGTGTGGAAGGGTCAGCAGAGGGACAGCTACAATTAGCCTTGGAGCAGAGAGGGGGAAATCAGCTATGGCTTCAGCTGTTGATCACTATCCTGTGACACCTGGGTGTGCATGTGTATCTGTGGACGTCGGATGAGTGTGCACCACTGTGATGCTCTCACTGTTGAACAGCCTGCTGGCACTCACTGCCGAGGCTCACCTATGAATAGTGGCCATGAAGACAAGTTATCAGAGGGCATCTGGTACCTGTGGAACAATACAATACACCAGCAAAGAGCCAACACCTTTAGGAGGAGAGGGGAGAAGGTAACCCCCTTGAGGGGTTGAATCGATTCATTCTGTTCAGGAAGACAGCTTTAATTACCAACAACAATAACAACTTGTATTTATATAGCACCTTTAATGTAGTAAAACATCTTAAGATGCTTCACAGGAGCATTATTAAACAAAATCTGACACCGAGCCACACAAGGAGAAATTAGGCCAGATGACCAAAAGCTTGATCAAAGAGGTAGGTTTTAAGGAGCGTCTTAAAGGAGGAAAGAGAGGTAGAGAGGCGGAGAGGTTTAGGGAGAGAAGTCCAGAGCTTAGGGCCTTGGCAACTGAAGGTACAGCCGCCAATTGTGGAACGATTAAAATCGGGGATGCTCAAGAGGCTAGAATTAGAGGAGCGCAGATATCTCGGCGGGGGGGGGGGGTTGTGGGGCTGGAGGAGGTTACAGAGATAAGGAGGGGCGAGGCCATGGAGGGATTTGCAAACAAGGATCAGCATCACTTTGTGTTCCTTACATGAGCAGTGGGCACCACAGGGACTGGAGTATCGAGTGGACACTGCTAACATTATTATTATTGACGATTATAAGTTTCCTTTTTTATGGTTAAGTTCTTTATTAGTTGTGCCCCTCTAAAAAGGAGGAACTTTTGTTTGGCATTTGGTTGATGACACTCAGTGTCTCCTTATTGGTTATGTTAGAAAAGGCACACTACAAAGAGCAAGTTTTAAATCAAACATAAACCGCAGAGCAGAAACATGAAAATTTAAGTGTCCTTCAAGGTAGCAAACAAATGATCAAATGCCTGCGTGTTACATCACCTGATGGGTTTAATTCCTCTGCCTGCTATTTTTAGTGCACAGCTTCACACATTTACATTGGCCCAGTAATTCGGGTCCCAACGCGTGAGTAAGCACCGTGTACTCACGCGTGGGCCCGATGGAAGTGCCGGTTTTCAACGCATGCACAGCGCATGCGTGGAAAACCGGCATTTCCTTTCCTCTAAACCAAGGGGTTCAGAGGTCGAACGCGTGCGCGCAGGAGTCTGCGCATGTGCGCTGAAATTCCTTTTTTTTTACAGGGTTGCCCGTGCGATAAGGCCTCCAGTTTTTCACGAGAAAAAAGCAGACGTAAGTACTTAGTTTTAAAAGGTAAGTGGTCTATTAATTAAAGTTAGAAATTTTTTTCCACAGGTTATTATTTTTAAAGACTTTACAGTAAGGTAAGAGTATTTTTAGACCCGATTTTTAAAAAAATTATTTTTTTCAAAAATTTGATTAATTGTTTAAATTAGTTTTTTTACAGTTATTAATAGTTCATTTAATTAGTGGGATGTTTTTTTAACTTTTATTTGCAGTTTAAGTACTGTTTTGGGCGCCCGGAGTTTTCATGAGTTTGTCAGTTCTTACTGTCAAACTCATGAATGAACTTTTGCAACCTCCGATTGGTTGCCCAGTGCTCACGTGATCCCAGCTGGCTCATCGAACTAACTACGCCGCTGGATCACGCAAGCACAGCGCGCCGGGAGCTGAACCGGGCCACTGACAGGAAATCCACGCAGGGCCAGGCTTCAACTGTCGGCGCGCTATGTAAGTGTAGGTCGGGGGCTTGCACCCGCGGGAAGCCCCCGACACCAATTTCTGGGCCATTAAATTCCTGTCTGCACTATTTTAATGCAGTTGTTAAGCGGTTTATATTGAAGACGTTAACACCCGTGTTAAAATAGCACAGACTGGACTTTACCGTAACTGCATAAACCAGTACACTTAAAAAAAAAACAGCACTCCAGAGGAAACGTAATCCCAAGGAACAAACAAACTAGGTTAGTGCCATGTCTGCGGGAAGGCCTGTAGAATCTCATGGTGCCCGAGCTCAGTTGCCAAGGTGCAGGCAGATCGCAAACTGTAGGGCCTTTGTCTGTACACACGGACTGACTGCTCAAGCTCCAGCCATACCTGTTTCCCAAACTGTAATTCACTGTAAAAGTGAGCGCGATTCCATTCCGTCTGTGAGCTATTCAGCAGTGAGATAAGCTGCAACTTGTGGCTACCATAGTTTGTCAGAGCTATCACAGGAAGCTGGCCAGAGTCAGTTGTAGAATCATACAGCACAGAAGGAGGCCGTTTGGCCCATCGTGACTGTGCCGGCTCTTTGTAAGAGCTATCCAATTAGTCTCGCTCCCATGCCCTTTCCCCATGGCCCTGCCCGTCGTGAGAATAGTTTTTTTTTGTAAATCCTCACTTTAAGAATAAAATGAAGATTAAAAAGCAATTTATTATAGTTCGACATAAAAGCTGTGACCGAATTTTGCAAGTTGGCCCCTCTTTCCAGTAAAAATGTAGTTATATCTTTTCAATGGTGTAAAAATAAAAGCTTTGATTCTGTTAAAGTAGTGGTTATCCCTCTTGGTTTTATGATGGGTTTTGTTTCTGGGACAGCGGCATGTTCAGGATTGGCAAAATACAGCTCAGTCAGTCAGTAATATTTCATATTGCGATGCACAGAAATCAGGAGGAGAGTCAGATGTCCTCACTTGGTTTTGACTCAGCTACTTATCCATTTTACTTTAAAAACAATTTATTGCTTGTTTCTGCAGGTTTTTTTTTCTGTAATGTTATAAACTCTGCCTCCTGATGCATGGCACACAATCCATTGTGCACTGTGAGGAAAGGCCAACAATGACTGCCTTATCTCGGTGAAGCGTTTGAAAGGACGATTTCAGCCATGGATGCAGTCATAAGAATGTTTTCATTACAGACCATGTGGTTAAAAAATGTTTAACATCCAGGAGTCACAATAGCACACCTTTAGATATCATAGAAATCTAGGAGAAATGAAATTTGTATTGTCCTCTTTGGATTTCTGTAACTTGTTTATCCTGGTTATTTTCCTTAGGTCATATTAATGAAATAAGTTCATCAAACCAATCAGCCCCGATCTGTCAATGTCATAATCATTCAAGACCTCAACTCCAGTTAATTCCTTCAGTTTGCTTTGGGAAAGATGTCTATTTTTAATTCCCCCACCTCATTTTCTTAATGCTTTCCTCCCACCTCCTTGTGTTCCTTCTTCTAGCCCACTTTGACTGATTGACGTGTCTGCAGTGACTGCCAATGCGGGCAGGAGTAGATAGAGAATGAGGCATGCCCAGATGGTACTTGTTAAGGTTGAGGTCTTACTCTGTGGTGAACGAAAAGACAGACCAGAGGTGAAATTCATATTTGGCGGTAGCAGAAAACAGACGATTGAATCGCCAACCCGTATTTGCATTCTTTTAAAGAAAATCGGACGGAGGGTAAAACAGGCCACTTGACCATCATACGGACATCTTCAGAAGAACGCTGCTTGGAAGTCTGGCAGATACCTGTGGGCTGTGCTGTGACTTCACTCCATCCCCACTTCAACCTCAGGGCACCGTTGTCCAATTGATGATTGCAAAAGGAATAACACCACTTTTAAGATTTTGCTGCCATCTTTGAAAAGCTGAAATAATTGGCAAAGGTGTTTTTCTTGAAAGAAATAGCTTTATTTCATGTGTGCCACAGTGGGTTGGTGCACTATTGACTGAAAAAGACGGAAAGCAAAGAGAGCCACCGGATAATGTCAAATTTAAAGGGCTGGGTGTAAGATTCGCAAAATTTCTACATTTCCCCAAAGGTTATTAATAATAAAAGGGACCCTGCATGGACATTTTAATGAAAAGGGTACCCAAAGATGGCGTCCGCACCTCATGGCCAAAAGCCTGCAAGATTTTTTTAAAAAGCTTGGACTCTGTGGCACGAGCAGCTTTTTGGGAACTCGAAACCCAAGCTGCAGTTTCTGTGAAGAGAGATCTTTGTATTTTGAAAGCAGACAGGACTTTGAATTATGCATTAAGTCAAATCGGAGACAGATCAAAACCAGTGAGGCCTATACTTAAGGCCATCAAGTTGTTTGCATAAATAATCGGAAACAGCTTAGGAAGCCATCGAAGCTGGGCAGGCCGATTAAGATGTATTAATAACAAAAGCAACTCAGGAATCGGGCCAGTAGGTGCGATTACCGGCCATCTAAAAATGGTTAGTTTAGATTGCTACAATTATTTAAACTAGCCCACCAAGATTGGGACAATGAACTAACCTGATTTGGCGCACAGATAAGGGCCATCCAAAGGAGTATAATTGTAGGCCCACTGGCAACCTTCTCTCTCTGCTCTCTGCCCTTGCTCCTGGCTCCTGCTCCGGCCCCTCGTCCTCGTGGCTACTGCTCTTCCCCCGTCCCATGCTTACTGCCCGGCCACTGCCCGTGCTTTTCCCATTCCATCAGAAACGCCCGGCATTGCACCAGGCGGACACGGACAAACCAGGCCAGACGAGGCGGGACGCGATGAGGCGAGGTGGTGAGGAAAACGAATGGGAAGACGATTGAAGAAAAGCTTCGAATAATCGGGCCTTCAATCCAGCTCACCGTCGACTATCTTCATGCAAACTCCAACTGCCGGCCGAGGAAGAGGAACCATCATCGCTGCGAGGTAAAGTACCCAAGCAGAGACTTTAACTTTGGGGTACTTGTACCTGGACGACGCCCTTGCAACACCCCGAGACCACGTGACGCTGGCAGGCTCCAGAGAGCACAAGGAGCGAACCCCAAACCCCACCGCTGTTTTGAATTCAGCAGATCTTTTGATTGGTGAGCATGAATTCTGGCCCCTCATAGCTTAATCTGGTTAGGTATGGGGGTGGGATAAGGATAAGGGGATTGTTAAGATAGTCGTTTTCCCTCGATGTGCCGTGTGTTCCCCATTCCCTGTATAAGTATAGTTATTTTGTATTTGCCTGTAATTTTATACTAGTAACTTTTCATAAGATTGTTAATTTCTATTTCAATAAAAATCTTGGTTTTTCTCACATCCGAACCACCTGTCTACTCGAGTCTTTTCTGTATCGCCGCCTGTACCTAAGTCCGGTGTCTAGAACCCAGGGGCGTGGGAGCGATTCGAACCGCTCATAAACAGTCAGAGGCATAACTGACTGGGCGCACACGCCACCCCACACCACCCCCTACATGGGTCTCTCAATCCAAAGCCATCCTAATTGAGCTAAGATTCGGCCACTGAAATGTTGAATAAGTTTAGTGCATTTGCATTTGGTGGACCTGTTCCTTTACCGGAGCCAATGTTGGTGAAGCATGAGACAGGTTTTACAAAGGGTGAAGCGGTCCTAATTAGTGAACCCTCACTGGTGTGCATAGTGTGTAATTTTTGATCCTGCACTGTTGTACCATTGGTTAAAAAGATTAAAAATAAAATGTTTTTGTTCATTTTATCCCATGTGCATCTCATTCCTCAAACACCTCATTCATGCGTATCTTCATAATACTATTAATTAGAACTCCATTTATCATACTTCACATTGCAGCGGTTTGTCAAGTAAATTGAATAAATGTAAAATGTAATATGATTTTCATGCCATTCCTGTGATTTTGAGTCCATTCTTCTTAATAGCTTAGTGGTTCCATGGTGCTGGATATGCATTCAGTTTCTTGGGTGGTCTAGTATTGGGTATGTGTGTGGTCCCTGGCAGCCTAGTGATGGTCTGGTGGCACAATGGTAAATAGGCATCTAGTTGTGTGCCAGTCTATAGCTGGTAGACAGCCAGTTATGTAAGGATCTAATGCAGTGTTATCCAACGCTTTGCACCTCACGGTGTCAGCAATGGCTGCACTCTCGCCTCTGAGTCAGAAGGTTGTGGGTTCAAGTCCCACTCCAGAGACTTGAGCACAAAAATCTAGGCTGACACTTCAAGTGCAGTGCTGAGGGAGTGCTGCACTGTCGGAGGTGACGTATTCTGGATGAGACGTTAAACCTGCTCTCTCAGGTGGACATAAAGGATCCCATGGCAATATTTGAAGAAGGGCAGGGGAGTTATCCCCGGTGTCCTGGCCAATATTTATCCCTCAACCAACATCATTAAAAATAGATTACCTGGTCATCATCACATTGCTGTTTGTGGGACCTTGCTGTGCGCAAATTTTCTACATTACAACAGTGACAACACTTCAAAAAGTACCTAATTGGCTGTAAAGCCAACCTGAGGCTGTATAAAGGTGCTATATAAATGCAAGTCTTTCTTTCCTTTTATATTATCAGACAAACCATAGTCTGGATGATTAAACTCTTAATCCAGGGTCTATAGTAATGTGAATTCTTTACCCCTACTGCCTCCTCCGACTTACTCAATTCTTCTGTTTTGATTGCTATAAGATTAAAAAAAGGATTGGGTTAGGTCTCAAAAAGAGACAAGCAGTTGATATTTGAACTGCCATGTCTGTAGCCCTGGAACATTCCAGCATGCTGCTGTTTATTTGTAAGGCATTGATGTCTGCTAGATTAAGATTTAATTGTACTAGTTAGTTTGCAATGTTTAATAAACAGGCAATTGCTAAACATTTTGAGCTGAATTTGTTACTGCATCAAGTGAGCATGACTGAATTGGTTGGACTGCAGTACTTGGCATTATGGGAACATTCTTCAACAAGATGTTTTTGTCGAGATTCTTTTCATCTTCCATTTCCCTATAAAGGAAATGTGAGTTAAAACAGCCGTCACATTTCTTCGTATTGTATATGTGTCTTTCTCTAAAAAATAAATCTCTTTAATAGCTTTTAAATGGGAAGTAGATAAATATTTGTAAAAGAAAATTTTTAAAGGTTATGGGGAATAGGCGGACAAATGAGACTAAATGGCTGGCTCTTTCAAAGAGCTGGCACAGGTGTGAAATGCCCAATGGACTCCTACTGTGCTGATTCTATGAAGTGGAAAACTCCTGCCAATAATATATATACAACATATATCAGAAGCTTAGTGAGAAAAATCCCAGCCTCCAGTGACTGGTCTAACCCCTTCAGTCCTTTATATCAACAATATATAAACAGCATGTTCACTGTAAAGATGTCCATGCATCAGTGGACCTTTCGGTGACATGAGGCTCAAGCAACTCCCTCATGAAATCCGATGCAGCTCTCCCTGTTTCCGTCATATATCAGCTACTGCTGACTCCACAGTCCCGGCTAAACGCCTTTCACCGATCGGCGGGAAATTCCTCTGGGCTTCTTCTCGTTCTGTCACCATAACTTGGGTGGAATGCGCGCGAGCGCGGCTTCTGCCCAACTTCATGGTGGCGAAGCGGGAGAAGGTGTGAGAAAAATCCAGACAACATTATATCTAACGGCTCAGATCTGCTGAGGGATGTTTCAATTACTATGCAGCATTCTACCCAGCTTTTTAAAAATTCATTCTCAGAATGTGGGCATCGCTGGCAAAGCCCACATTTATTGCCCATCCCTAATGGCCCTTGAGAAGGAGGCGCCCAAACTGAGTGGCTTGTTAGGCCGTTTCAGAGGGCAGTTAAGAGTCAACCACATTGCTGTGAGTCTGGAGTCACTTATAGGCCAGACCAGGTAAGGACAGCAGATTTCCTTCCACTAAAGGGCATTAGTGAACCAGATGGGTTTTCACAACAATCCAGTAGGTTCGTGGTCACCAAGACTTACACTAGCTTCTTATTCCAGATTTATTTAATTAACTGAATTTAAATTCCCCAGCTGCCATAGTGGGATTTGAATTTGTATCTCATTAGTCCAGGCCTCTGGATTACTAGTCCAATAACATAACCACTATGCTACCGTTCCCAACAAATCTAGTGTAGACTAAGACTGCATCATTTCACGAGAAGGAGCGAGATTCTCATAGTGACTGAAGAATAGCAATTTCTGTGTGTATAGTTGTGGGGAGGGAGTTGGAGGAACAAGATGGAGTTTGAGCAATGTGTTCTGGGATGACTATATAATCTCCAAAAGTTACATTCATTTGAAAGATATATTTTCTGATTTAACGTGTTGCTACTAGACCACTTTTTAGTCTTTAGTTCACAAGAATAATAGCTCAAGGTATCCCTTAGAAAAGAGCTGCAGAAATAAAATTAACAAAAGTACCTGTGTGGTTCAGAGTTGAGTCTGGAGATATATTTCCCCTTGTCTAATCAATACTGGCACTGTTAAACCACATTTTCAAAGGACAGTAAAACAGGCCTTACTTTTATTCTATATTGTGGGGTGGTGACAAAGTTGTCTTCCTGAAGGGTTAGAATAGAATCGTATTTGGCCCCGATTTTAACTCCAGGTGGATTCCCCGCTCAGGCCCGAGTTAAAATTACAGTCGGGTCTCAATGATGTCATCGGGCCGCAACATGCATATGTAAAGAAGGACCCTGTCGGCTCCAGGTGCCTGTCCTTGATGCCTGCTTCAGGGGAGCAGGTTAAAATTGCCGTTGCGGCGACCATGGCGGCTTTCGGACAGGGCGATTTTAACTGCTCACCCGCCAGGTTTCTCCTGAGCGAGTAATGTTAAAATCGCCCCCAGTACAGCACAGAAGGAGGCCATTCGGCCCGTCGTGCCAGTGCCGGCTCTTTGAAAGAGCTGTTCAATTTAGTCCCACACCAGTTATTTCCCCACAACACTGCAAATTAGTTCTCCTCAAATACATGGCCAATTGCATTCTGTACTGAACATCTGTCATAATCCTTTTTCTGTTTTATTTTAACCTCTATTTCTCATTGTCATCCAAGGACCTCTAGCTTTGGATGCTCCATCTTTCCTCCCAATGGGAATATGTTTGGTTTGTACCTGAACTATCTCTGCCTTGAAGAACTGCCATTGCTCATTCACTGGTTTCCTGGCCAATCTTTGTTTCCAGTCCACCTGTGCTAAATCCCTTCACAAATCACTGAAATTGGGCTCTCTTCCAGTTGGGTATTTTCACCTTTGATTTTTTCTTTATCCCTTTCCATAACTACTTTAAACCTAATTATATGATGATCACTATTACCCAGATGTTCTCCCACTGCAACACACTTCATTCCCCATAACTAGATCCAGCACAGTTTCCCGTTGGGCTAGAAACATACTGATTAAGAAAGTTCTCCTTTATATGTTTTAGGAATTTGTCAGCCTCCTTGCCCTTTACTCTGTTTTTGTCAATAGTCTATAATAGGGTAATAGAAGTCCCCTATTATTTACTGTTCTATTATTTTTACATTTCTCTGAAATTTGTCTACAGATTTGCTCCTCTATCTCCTTCTCACTATCTGGGGGTTTATATTAAAAACCCAGCAATGTAACAGCTCCTTTTCTGTTCCTTAACTCTAGCCAAATAGATTCAGTCTTTGAACCCTCTAGTATATCGTTCCTCTGTAGAGATGTAAAATTATCTTTGATCAATACTGCCATCAGCCCCACCCCCCACCCCTCCCCCCCTCCCCCCTGCCGTCTTTTTTCCTTCCCTATCCCTCCTGAATACATTGTAGCCAGGAATGTTTAGTTCCCATTCTCCGTTATAGCCACTATATCCTAACCCCATGTGGCAACTTGCACCTGCAGCTCATCATCCTTATTTGTAACACTCCTTGCATTAACACACATGCATTCCAACACCGTGCCAGTCGGCTCTGCTGTCTTCGTCCACCTAATTCCTGTTGTTTCTGGTTCTTTTGAGGTTCTTTCCCATAGCCTCTGGTTTTCCTACACAGTGAGACTGGCTGAAAGATTTAAGCCGCTGAAATGTTTCAATTCATTATTACCGTTGATACACTGCTTGTAGCGCTGCACATTCATGAGTGGAATTGCTTAGGAAGAAGCGTTGCCTTTCTCATTGATGACTTCGTGTTAATGGAAGAGAAGTTCTCCCAGATTCCCTGCTTTCTAATCACTTTCATTTGTGGTTTAGGCTGCTGAATAACAGAAGAATGGAAGAAAATTTGGGAACAAATCTTCACAATTACCAATTACAATAAAACGCATGAAGGCCAACTCAAACATACATCATTCCACAGAAGCTTCATAAATGCCACCCTTCCCCGTCACAAAAATGCCAAAGAGGATGTGGTCAGGTTGGTGTGCCTCTGAATCCAGCTAAGCTGGGCAGTGATTCAGGATGCCGCAAAAGCCAGGACCAGCATTGACATCCCATCTGACCCACTCCCTTGTCTGTTAGGCCTGTCTCCGTGGTTACAAGACTGGGGTGCACTGACTTGCACAGCCCTTACCGCTAGATACAAGAAGATGCATTTCCGGCACTCTGGCACAAACTGTAACTTCCCGTTTCACATTTGTGGATTAAGCACCTGTGCCAGTCAGAGCACATTGTTTTTTTGCACCTTTGCCTACATCAGTGAAAGTACCAAATAGTCTGGATCCTTAATAACAACAGAAAACGCTGGAAAAACTCAGCAGGCCAGGGCAGCATCCGTGGAGAGAGAAACAGAGTCAACGTTTCAGGTCGATGATCCTTCGTCAGAACTGGAAAAAAGCAGGAAAAGGAACAGATTTTAAAGCAAGTTGGGGGCTGGGGAAAGCTTCATCTTGAGCCATCCTTTGTTCCTTTACCTGTCCCATCACCACTTCCTCTGGCCTTCAATATCTCTTAATGTCTCTTTATCTCTCCTGCTTTCTATCCTATCACTGACCTTCCCTTTTGTTCTTTCATCCCCTCCCCCTTTTCCCAGCCCCCAACTTGCTTTAAAATCTATTCCCTTTCCTGCTTTTTTCCCAGTTCTGACGAAGGGTCATTGACCTGAAATGTTAAGTCCGTTTCTCTCTCCACGGATGTTGCCTGGCCTGCTGAGTTTTTCCAGCGTTTTCTGTTGTTATTTCGGATTTCCAGCATCCACAGTATTTTGCTATCGTATTAGAGTCTGGATCCTTATCCTGAGGGCCCATAAAACAAGTCACCTCTCGCAAACTCCAAGACACGTCCTGGTCGAGGAAGGGGAAGATTGATGCCAGACATGTAATGGGCGCACACCGCCAATTGCGCTGCGCTAAGCCAGAAAGTGATCCAAAACAACAAAACCCCAAAAGAGGCTGCATGATCCCTGTACACCCACATCCAGCAGCAACCCCTCCCTTGGCCACTCTGAGGTGTGCGGAATATGCACAGCTAAGCTATCAATGTGCCCTCCTGTACATCCCATGTTGAGAATATAGAACGCCACTAATGCACACAAATACTTTCTTTTACAAAAAATAATTAAAATTGCATGTATACATCACCGACTATGTTCCTGTTTGAAATTGTAATTTATTTGAGGTGCCGTCTTTCGAATGAGAGGTTAAACCAAGGTCCTGTCCGCTCAGGTGGATGTAAAGGATCCCATGGCCCTATTTAAAGAAGAGCAGGGACGTTCTCCCAGCCAACATTCATCCCCAACCAACAGCACCAAGACAGATATTTGAGCATTTATCTCATTGCTGTTTGTGGGATCTTGCTGCACACAAATTGGCTGCTGCCTTTCCCTACATTACAACATTGACTACACTTCAAAAGTACTTCATAGGATGTAAAGCGCTTCAGGACATCCCGAGGCTGTGAAAGGTGATATATAAATGCAACTTCTTTCTTTCTTGTAATGGTTGGCTTCCATTGTGGAGTCATTTCATTCTCAGCTAGGGGTCGCCAACCCTCCAGGATTGGCCCTGGAGTCTCCAGGAATTGAAGATTAATCTCCTGGACACTGCTTCCAGCAAACCCTGAAGAAAAACTATTGGGGCATTATTATTTTTTTCTTCATTTTCTTTGAACACTTTCATTTATTAGTTACAAAAAGATTGGAGAGGGGGAAATAAAGACTGTTTGACTGACAGGAGTCATCGGGTAATGAAGAGTCTGTTCACTTTCCAGCTGGCGGGGGAAGGCGATGTGATACGACGATGGTTGTGACGAGCGACCAATGGCAGGAGCGTGGAGGCGGAGCCAGTGGAGGTGGGAGGGTCATGTGATGACGCCTCTTGGCATACGGCCAACCAGAGTTGGGAAAACCTATTCTCAGTCAGCAGTGTGCTTCAGTTCTCCTTCCATCAGTATGAATCAGACTGACTCAACCTGTAATGGGAGCGGGCGAGGCATAGACAACAGTGTACACCCGAGTACAATGCCAAAGGACTCCAGTCCTTTATAATGCTGTTGAACCATTACGAAGCACTGTTTACTCTATTCATGCTATGGTCAGTCTGAGGGATACTAGAACAGCCAGTGAGGGTCAAAGGAATGTTAAGAGTGTCATTAGTAGAATCAGGTGTTTCCGTCTATTCATGGCATCTGTAACATTCCATTACCTTTGACCTCTGGCAAACTCCCTGCTATGATGTGAATGGAGAGAGTGGCTCATAGGTTTACATGTACAATCTGAATCACTAGAAGTGTTTTAAACAGGGGAAAAACAGATTCACTGGCAAAGTCAAATCATGCAGCATTTATCAAGTCTGTATGTACGAATGACTTGATTTACAATGTCAGATAAATGAGAACATAAGAACATAAGAATTAGGAGCAGGAGTAGGCCACACGGCCCCTCGAGCCTGCTCCGCCATTCAATAAGATCATGGCTAATCTTTGACCTCAACTCTACTTTCCCGCCCAATCTCCGTATCCCTTGATTCCCCTAGAGTCCAAAAATCTATCGATCTCAGCCTTGAATATACACAATGATTCAGCATCCACAGCCCTTTGTGAGAGAGAATTCCAAATATTCACAACCCTCTGAGTGAAGAAATTCCTCCTTATCTCAGTCTTAATTGGCCGACCCCTTATCCTGAGACTGTGCCCCCTAGTTCTAGCCTCTCCAGCCAGGGGAAACAACCTCTCAGCATCTACCCTGTCAATTTCCCTCAGAATCTTGTATGTTTCAATGAGATCACCTCTCATTCTTCTAAACTCCAGAGAGTATAGGCCCAATCTACTCAATCTCTCCTCATAGGACAACCCTCTCATCCCAGGGATCAATCTAGTGAACCGTCGTTGTACTGCATCTAAAGCAAGTATGTCCTGCCTCAGATAAGGAGACCAAAACTGTGCACAGTACTCCAGGTGTGGTCTCACCAAAGGTCTGTACAATTGTAGCAAGACTTCCTTACTCTTGTACTTCAACCCCCTTGCAATAAATTATAGTTTACTTTTGTGTTCGCTCATGAGATGCTAGTATAATTTAACTTATTTCTTCACAATATAAAAAAGAACATAGAGTTTAAAAAGGTTTGTTCAATTTCTCGGTGTGAAACCTGTTGTGTCGGTACCTTTCTACCTAGACACAATTTAGGACTCAGAACTCAGAGATTCAAACATGAAGTGCTTTATTGGAAGGAAAGGAAGTTCTGGCAAGTTCCGAACAAAGAGAGCTAAACTTCGAGAACACCCAACCATTTATCTCCTGTGACAGCGCCACCACAGGTGGGAGGAGAACACACAATAGAACACACAATACATAACAAAACCGTGGCTGTATTACTTCCCCAGTGGATGTTGCACATACTGGAGGCACATTTTAGCTCATAGAGGCCTGGATATGTTGTGTCAACAGAGCTGTAAGGGTCCAGTATAGGTATTTATGCTTTGGGTATTTTATACACATTCAGATGATCCACTGCATAGAAAACTGCTGTAACGAAAGAAGAAAGAAAGACTTGTATTTGTACAGCATCTTTCACGACCACCGGATGTCCCAAAGCACTTTATAGCCAATGAGTCACTGTTGTAATGTAGGAAACGCGGCAGCCAATTTGCACACAGCAAGCTCCCACAAACAGCAATGTGATAATGACCAGATTATCTGTTTTTGTTTATGTTGATTGAGGGATAAATATTGGCCAGGACACCGAGGATAACTCCCCTGCTCTTCTCTGAAACAGTGCCACGGGATCTTTTAAGTCCACCTGAGAGAGCAGACGGGGCCTCGGTTTAACGCCTCACCTGAAAGAAAATGAATCCCTCGTTCCCCAGGAACCAAGTTTAAATACTATTCCTCTGTCTGTCGAGATCCTCCCAATGCCTCGCTCATTCCTGAAGGAAAAAGTTTGTCGTCTGATAGGTGATCTCCTTCACCTCCAGCCTCCCATCTCTTTTTCCCTCTCTATTGCTACCTTTTTTTTGACGTATAGGCAGTTCTCCTTTGAAGGAGATCTCCCCAAGTTCCAACCATTCCGCACCCTCTCTGCTCCCGGCATCCTAACTGTGTTGAAATCAAAACTCATCGCACTTCCATTCTAACACATATCTCAGAGCCTCCAACCCGAGAAACCTCTTACTTCCCCTCAGTCTTGTGCTCCAAAACTAGCTGCGCCCCTAGCCAAGCTGTTCCAGTACAGCTACAACACTGGCATCTACCCGGCAATGTGGAAAATTGCCCAAGTATGTCCTGTCTACAAAAAGTAGGACAAATCCGACCCGGCCAATTACCGTCCCATCAGTCTACTCTCAATCATCAGCAAAGTGATGGAAGGTGTCGTTGACAGTGCTATCAAGCGGCACTTACTCAGCAATAACCTGCTAACTGACACCCAGTTTGGGTTCCGCCAGGGCCACTCAGCTCCTGACCTCATTACAGCCTTGGTCCAAACATGGATAAAAGAGCTGAACTCAAGAGGTGAGGTGAGAGTGACTGCCCTTGACATCAAGGCAGCATTTGATCGAGTGTGGCATCAAGGAGCCCTAGCAAAACTGAAGTCAATGGGAATCAAGGGGAAAACTCTCCATTGGTTGGAATCATACCTAGCACAAAGGAAGTTGGCTGTGGTTGTTGGAGGTCATTCATCTCAATCACATGACATCACTGCAGGAGTTCCTCAGGGCAGTGTCCTAGGCCCAACCATCTTCAGCTGTTTCATCAATGACCTTCCCTCCATCATAAGGTCAGAAGTGGGGATGTTCGCTGATGATTGCACACTGTTCAGCACCATTCGAGACTCGTCAGATACTGACGCAGTCCGTGTCCATATGCAGCAAGACCTGGACAACATTCAGACTTGGGCTGACAAGTGGCAAGTAACATTCGCACCACACAAGTGCCAGGCAATGACCATCTCCAACAAGCGAGACTCTAACCATCTCCCCTTGACATTCAATGGCATTACCATCGCTGAATCCCCCACTATCAACATCCTGGGGGTTACCATTGATCAGAAACTGAACTGGACCAGCCACATAAATACTGTGGCTACAAGAGCAGGCCAGAGGCTGGGAATTCTGCGGCGAGTGTCTCACCTCCTGACTCCCCAAAGCCTTTCCACCATCTACAAGGCACAAGTCAGGAGTGTGATGGAATACTCTCCACTTGCCTGGATGAGTGCAGCTCCAGCAACA
This sequence comes from Somniosus microcephalus, assembly GCF_052327205.1. Classification (NCBI taxonomy): domain Eukaryota; kingdom Metazoa; phylum Chordata; class Chondrichthyes; order Squaliformes; family Somniosidae; genus Somniosus; species Somniosus microcephalus. The sequence continues at coordinate 14,571,789 of NC_141010.1, forward strand.
CTCAAGAAGCTCGACACCATTCAGGATAAAGCAGCCCGCTTGATTGGCACTCCATCCACCTTCAACATTCACTCCCTCCACCACCGGCGCACTGTGGCTGCAGTGTGTACCATCTACAAGATGCACTGCAGCAACTCGCCAAAGCTCCTTCAACAGCACCTTCCAAACCCGCGACCTCTACCACTTAGAAGGACAAGGGCAGCAGACGCATGGGAACATCACCACCTACAAGTTCCCCTCCAAGCCACACACCATCCTGACTTGGACCTGTATCGCCGTTCCTTCACTGTCGCTGGGCCAAAATCCTGGAACTCCCTTCCTAACAGCATTGTGGGTGTACCTACACCATATGGACTGCAGCGGTTCAAGAAGGCGGCTCACCACCATCTTCCCAAGGGCAATTAGGGATGGGCACTAAATGCAGGCCTAGCCAGCCAGCGACGCCCACATCCCATCAATGAATTTTAAAAAAGTCTTCCCTTATCACTAGAATCTACAGGCATCACCCAACTACCACTATTTGATATACGCCACCTTCTCTCCTATTCTTTTGAATCTTAGCGATATCCTGCACTATACACATTGGCCCTTCACCAACTTCCGAAATATATTTATAATAAAATAGATTTTGTCCTCCAATGTCTTTTAATCTAATTATATATTTAGCAGTTTTCCAGCTGATACTAGTCAGGGTTTCATTCAGTTTACCCCCCAAGAACGATCCACTGTGAGGAGCTTTGATAGGGTAGAAAAGGTGAAACTGTTTCCATTGGCAGGAGGGTCGATAACCAGAGGACACAGATTTAAGGTAATTAGCAAAAGAACCAGAGAGAAGATGAGGAGAAGTTTTTTGTGAATGCATCTGGAATGCACTTCCTGAAAGGGTGGTGGAAGCAGATTCAATAGTAACTTTCTGAAGGGAATTGGGTATATTCTTGAGAAGGAAACATTCGTGAGGCTATGGGGAAAGAGCGGGGGAGTGGGAATAATTGGAGAGCTCTTTCAAAGAGCTGGCACAGGCACGATGGGCTGAATGGCCTCCTTTTGTGCTGTAAGATCCTATGATTCTTTGTAAATCTGTTTTTTAATTTCGGAATAACAACTTGCTCCCATTGTGTTACAGTCTTTCTTTAAAAACTGCTATGTGTAGGATTGCAGTTTGTCATGTCTCTAATTACACCGTAACTTTACACAACAGTGTGCATCCACGCAGAGAGTATTTAAAAATAGTTAATTGTCTCAAATTGTTGCTTTGAGCTGTGAGGCATGTTCAAGGCTCTGCAACTACTTTAATACCCTGTAATTTTCTTAACTCCAATTTTGTTTTCAGTTTGCTTGTTGACTTTTTTAGGTCACACAAGGCCACATCAAGAGGCTAATTGCCATAAATCCACATAGAGGCAAATAAACAAACGGAAACCACTGGAAACAGACTTGTTAATTCTATCTGGGAAAAACTTGTTGTATCATTTGTATTAGTTGCTTTCAGATTGAAACACTCATGCTGATGTTTCCGAGCTCCTCCTAGACGCATTCCAGCACTGGGGCAGAAGATGGAACAAGGAACTTTCTCTAAGGAGGTTTATGAGCAACTCCAGTTGCCTGTTCACTGCAGCACACCTAAAACCAATGTTGACATCCCTCAGTCTTAAAAATAACAGATCCACACATCTAAACAGGGTTGGCGTCTACCTCACTGTTTTTGATCATAAATCTATTCCCAAAATTGCCCTGATGGTGGTGACTTTGGTTGAAATCATTTTGATGTGTACCCCAGTATGCAAGCACTTCCACTTGCTGAATTCAGAGGGAGGGCATGCTTGTCCTTTTGTAGCAAGCCGTTGATATTACAATATGATAAGGTAGGTTTCTGTTGTATGTGAATATAGACCCGAATATGACGCAATCCCATCCGCAGAGTGGTTCACAGTCCCACTCCAGGGATTTGAGCACAAAAATCCAGGCTGTCACTCCAGCGCAGTACTGGGAAATAACAACAGAAACTGCTGGAAAAACTCAGCAGGCCAGGCAACATCCGTGGAGAGAAAATAGAGTTGACATTTCGGGTGAAAACCCTTTGTCAAGACTAAAGAAGCACAGGAAATGAAATAGATTAAGAGGCCAGGCTGGGAGAGAACAAACGAGAAGAGACATTAAGAGGTATTCAAATTAAGAGGTTCGCAGTACTGAGGGAGTGCTGTACTGTCAGAGGTGCCGTCTTTCGGATGAGACTTTAAGCCGAGGCCCCGTCTGCCCTCTCAGGTGGACGCAAAAGATCGCATGGCACTATTTCGAAGAAGAGCAGGGGAGTTAACTTCTCCTCATCCCAGGGATGCTGAGGCCAACCCTAGTACCTCTATCCACAGCTTGCAGAGATCAGCTCTCTCAGGATGGGCCAGGCATTAAATCAAGGAGTTTCCTGACCTCTTACAGCTCAGTATAAAATCAGCTGGTTGCATTGACCCAATGAGCCACTCGGGAGTTGACAAGTGTTAAAAGTAGAACATGTTATGGCCAGCCGTGTATTCTGTGAGGCAACAGTAACTGTGGGCAGCATTGTTGGTGCAGATATTTATATCTGTTCAGAGACAGAATGAACATTTTTAAAACTATGTCACACCTCATGAAATTATTTCTAAAAACAGAAGTGTGGAAATATTTTTGAAGGAGAGAGACTAGTCCTAGTTAATGTATTATTGGATATTATATTCCATTAGAAATCTGCATACATGTTCACGGGGATAGGATTACATAGGATATACGGCACAGAAACAGGCCATTCGGCCCAACCAGTCCATGCCGGCGTTTATGCTCCACTCGAGCCTCCTCCCGTCTTTCCTCATCTAAATCTATCAGCATAACCCTCTATTCCCTTCTCCCTCATGTGCTTCTCTAGCCTCCCCTTAAATGCATCTATACTATTTGCCTCAACCACTCCCTGTGGTAGCGAGTTCCACATTCTCACCATTCTCTGGGTAAAGAGGTTTCTTTTGAATTCCCTATTTGATTTCTTGGTGACTATCTTATATTGATGGCCTCTAGTTATGCTCTTCCCCACAAGGGGAAACATTCTCTCTGTTTTTACTCTATCAAAACCTTTCATAATTTTAAAGACCTCAATTAGGTCAACCTTCCGCCTTCTTCTTTTTTCATCCTTTCCTGATAGGTATGCCCTCGCATTTCTGGTATCATCCTTGTAAATTTTCTCTGCACCCTCCCCAGTGCCTCTATATCCTTTTTATAATATGGCAACCAGAACTGTACGCAGTACTCCAAGTGTGGTCTAACCAAGGTTTGATACAAGTTTAGCATAACTTCACTACTTTTCAATTCTATCCCTCTCAAATAAACCCTAGTGCCTGGTTTGCTTTTTTAAATGGATTTGTTAACCTGTGTCGCTACTTTTAGTGATTTGTGTATTTGTACACCGAGATCTTAAATTCTTACAGGGCTTGACAGGGTAGATGCAGGGAGGATGTTTCCCCTGGCTGGGGAGTCCAGAATCAGGGGTCACAGTCTCAGGTCGGCCATTTGGGACTGAGATAAGGAGAAATGTCTTCACTCAGAGGGTGGTGAATCTTTGGAATTCTCTACCCCAGAGGGCTGTGGAGAATCAAGGGATATGGGGGTAGTGCAGGAAAGTGGAGATGAGGTAGAAGATCAGCCATGATCTTATTGGATGGCGGAGCAGGCTCGAGGGGCCGTAAGGCCTACTCCTGCTCCTATTTCTTATGTTCTCATGGTCCCTTTGCTCCTTTACCCCAGCCACACTCGCACCCTCCAAGTAATAAGTGATCTCCCTATTCTTCCTACCAAAATGTAATACCTCACATTTATCTGTGTTGAATTTCATTTACCAATTATATGCCCATTCTGCAAGTAGGATAGGATGTGAGGCTGTAACTCTACCTTTCCAGGAGGAGTTGTGTTCGACACAGTTGAGTTTCTGTGACTGAACACCAACTATTAGGTCTAATGTGTGTTGAATTTCAGTGAGTGCCCTTTAACATGAGAGGTACTGAGCGGAGACAACATGCTTATCCTGAAAGTACACTGTCTTATCCTAAACAAAAAAACAAATCTAAAAGAATTAAGCATGTAATGAAACAACTTTTCTCAATCCCATTCTCCAGGAACCCTGAAAGCTCATGACGAGTACAAAATGCCACCTCAGGACTCTGAAGGGTTTTGTATTTTATTCACAAGAGTGATGCTTCATGTCAGATTACATGATGGATAATGTATTGTCTCTCATGATTCTATGACAACAAAAACTATTATCAAACCTTAAGGCATGTACACCTCATTGAACATTGGTTCTCAAGTAACATGTTATTAATCCATTGGCAGTTTATACAATGGGGGTTGTGGGAAAGGGTCAATTCAGTTGTGGAAATGGCCTTGTATGTTACTAACCAGAGCTTCCTCTAAAAACAATACAAAATCATGACATTTTTGTGTGGTTTTAACATATTACAGCCAACTTTAAGCGAAAATGAGTAGGATGGTAGTGCAAAATAACTAATTTCTGCTCCTTTTATACCACATTGTGCTATTCCCAATTGTCCAACCACATTGGTTCCATTTAGAGAGCCATGGCATAGCTGCTGTTAACAAAGTATAGGATTTCCTATTTGATTGTGTCGTATTGGGATGGAGATGATTGTACAATTAGTGAGTTATGTGGTTACAAAACTCCAGGAACCTAAGGCACATAATTTAATGAGGGAGTTATCCATTGTTAGAGGTGCTGTCTTTCATGTGACATGTTTAAACTGAGGCCCTGTCTGCCTGCCCAGGTGGATGTAAAAGATCCCCCGGGGTGCTACTTGAACAACCATTGATCCCTTAGCCAACGGCAGATTAACTGGTCATGCACCTTATTGCGGTTTGTGGGAGCTTGCTATGTACAAACTGGCTGCGTGGTTGCCTACATTACCACCGTGACAGCACTTGAAAATGTAATTCAATGGCTTTATAAACCTGCAGTGGTGAAAGGTGCAATATAAAATGCAAGTTCTTCTGAGGTCTTGGCCAACATTTATCCCTCAACCAAACACCACCAAAATGGATTCACTGTTCATTTATTTCCTTATGTTTGTGGAATCTTGCTGTGCACAAATTGGCTACTGTGTTTACTTACATAACAACATTGGCTGCACATCTAAAGTAACTCATTGACTGTGAAGTGCATTGGGATGTCCTGAAAAGCATTGTAGAAAAGCCATTACTTCTTTCTTTCTCGGTTGTGCTAGTTCAGCACAGTGCAGAGTTGACGGAGGCCAGTTTTTGCTGTATAATGGTAAAGCAACGTCCAGAAGATGAGCAGGAATTAGTAGAGAGAAAAGAAAAACTGGGGACGCTGTAAATCTCAAATCAAAACAGCAAATTCTAGAGATACACAAGTGGTCCATAAACACCTGAGAGAGAAAATAAAAGTTTCAGAGAGAGAAACATAAAAACATAGAAGATAGGAGCAGGAGTAGGCCATTCGGCCCCTCGAGCCTGCTCCGCCATTTAATGAGATCATGGCTGATCATCCAAATTCAGTACCCTGTCCCTGCTTTCTCCCCATATCCCTTGATCCCTTTAGCTTTAAGAAATATATCTAACTTCTTCTTGAATATATTTAATGAATTGGCCTCAACTGCCTTCTGTGGTAGAGAATTCCACAGGTTCACCACTCTCTGGGTGAAGAAATTCCTTCTCATCTCAGTCCTAAATGGCTTACCCCTTATCCTTAGACTGTGACTCCTGGTTCTGGACTCCCCCGCCATCGGGAACATCATTCCTGCATCTAGTCTGTCTAGTCCTGTTAGAATGTTATAAGTTTCAATAAGATCCCCTCTCATTCTTCTAAACTCTAGCGAATATAAGCCCAATCGACCCAATCTCTCTTCATACACCATTCCTGCCATCCCCGGTATCAGTCTGGTGAATCTTCGCTGCACTCCCTCCATGGCAAGAACATCCTTCCTCAGGTAAGGTGACCAAAACTGTACACAATACTCAAGGTGTGGTCTCACCAAGGCCCTGTACAACTGCAGCAAGACATCCTTGCTCCTGTACTCGAATCCTCTCGCTACGAAGGCCAACATACCATTTGTTTTCTTAACCGCCTGCTGCACCTGCATGTTTACCTTCAGCGACTGGTGCACAAGGACACCCAGGTCTCGTTGCACTTCCCCTTTTCCCAACCTTCATGGGAACTGGTGTGTAATGGTCAGAAATCCCCATCAGAGCAATAAAACCAAGTGGAGAGGGAAGGAGGAGAGATGTTCTCAGATCCTGTGCCATTCGCTCGAATCAATGGACAGAAAATAAGGAAGAGGCACCCATGATGTACTGAACCGTGCTGGCTGTGTGCGGGACCCCGCCAGTGGTATGGGGCCTGAGAATGTTTGTCCCCTAGATTACAACTACCTTAACTACTTTTGTAACGGAGTAAAACACCTAGAAGCAGATTTTTTCAAAAACCGAGACAAGGTGAAAAATGAGAGATCATCTCAAAAACGATAGGAGATGCTGTGGAATAAAATGGAGGAATCCAGAAGGAAAATCAGGAAAAGAGCTAACTGCTGAAGTTGCTCAAGTCAAAGTTCACACCAGAGGGCTGAACCACACCCTGGTGGGAAAATTCTCAGACAGTTAGATAGCTTCTACCATTGAAGGAGACTAGTATTTTCACAGTGCTCCCCTGTTAATGTCCTGACGTACTGTGAGACTGCCTGTGAGGACAAATTTCGTTTTAATGGAATGTGTTCTATAAATTCAGCCTCCTTAAACACTGGTGCTGTTTTGCACTTGACCATATAGGCCCTAAAGGCCCATCTTTGATTCTTTGGTCTCTGATGAGTTAGCTGCTCTCAGCCAGGGCAGCAGTTGGGGCACGGCAATGAGCATCAGCTCCTCTAAGCTAGGGAGGGGAAAATCATCCAGGAAACTGCTCCTGATCACTCTGATCCAATGCATGCTGCAAAGAGGATGTTGGGCGAGCACAGGTTCGGGCTCATCTGTGAATCCCCTCAAAGATTAACAGTCAACACTCTAGGCTCGAATTTCATCGGGCCGTTGAGGCGGGTTTGGAGGCGTGTGGGGGGTTAAAATCGCGAAATCGGGGGGCACGTACCCTTCCCGCCCCCAACCCGCCTCCATGCCCGTTTCCCAGGAGGCGGGTACCCGACCTGTGCTGGGACCCGCCTCCCCGAGGCGGGAAGGGGATTAGTGCCAATTAACTGCCTGTTAACAGATAGTTAACAGGCAGTTTTTGGCCTAATCCCTATTTTTAACCCTGAAGTGTGGGATTTCCGATGGCTCCAAACCATGCCAAGTTAGCGAGGCAGACCGTCGGGCTGAAGGGCTTGGAGGGTTCGAGATGTCCGGTGTTCAGGTGAGTGATGGGTGCATGAGTGCAGAGGTAAGTGTGTTTGATGTGTGTAAAGTGTTTAAATAAGTTTTACTTACCTTTTCTTACTAATGCAGCCTTCCTTCCTTCAGGTCTCGGGAGTCCCTCATCTCACCGGCACAGAAAGCAGAATGGCCGCGAGCTGTCAAAATCTGCAGCCTCTGCTTTCTTTTCTGGAGAGATCTCTAAATCAGCCTGAGAGGAAGGAATTAACTTAGAGCACAGATTGTCAATGTTTGACAGCTTCAAAGAGCTGTCAAATGCTGATATTTCATCTGTCAAAAGCTCTTGACAGATGAAATGTCAATCTGTGACGTCACCTGTTGCCGGGTGGCCCTTAATTGGCCTGCTGAGCCCACTGGGCGGGCTCAACAAGGTCAATCAAGGGATAATCGAGTGGGTCGGCCACAACTCGATGGAGGCGGGACTACAACCCCAAAAGTTGTAGTCCCGCCTCCTACATGCCTCCATTGATAAAATCCAGCCTAGATTTGTCTTCGATATGAATAGTGGATTAGGCAGAGCACCAAGGGGTTGCCAACACCTTTGATATTGTAGCCCACCAAGAGTCAAGAAAGGAGGGGGCGAAAATGAACAGAAAGAATATTGCTATACGGTGAGAGGTATTTAAAGCAAACCATGCCCCCTGCTTAGATTCCCAATAGGTAGATTAAAAAATTACCTCCTACCTGTGAGGAGAAATGATTAGTTTAATTCAGAAGTGTAAAGCAGGCTCATCTCAGTTCTTTCAGACCAGCTTCTCACTGACTCCGCTCATCACCAATAGGAAGTGAGTGATACCACTGCCTCCATTCAAAGTAGAGGGACAGATCTCCATAGACAGCTGAAGACAAAGATTTACTTTACATCCTCATAAAATGAAGCTTTATGCAACCTTAGTTACACGCTTTGCAGGGTGGCCCATTCTGGTGGGAGCTAATTAGGTTTATTCTAAACAAATAGTCTTTTCCAAGTATGGTTGTCTCAATGCAATTTTTCATGACTTCATAAAGCGCAGGCTGCCCTAAGGGCCAGTTTTCCACCATCTTCTCACCTAATGCAAACCTGCTGTTTCAAGGTTGGTTCGTGGCTTCTGTTCTCAGGAAACGGACTGGGGCATTAAATCTTGCCGCTTGGGGTTAGTGCGCATAGTTTTAAACATCGATGGACCCATGAAGGGCAGGATGTTGCTTCAACAAGGTGTTCCCATTAAGGGGCTTCTGGTGTAATGAGGCTGCAAACTGTGTAGAAAAACATTGAGCCGAATATGCAAATCGAAAGGAAATAGTTGTTTAAATTCTGTTTTAAAAAAAATGGAACGAGACATGGTTTTTGACCCTTTTAATGAGGAGTAATAGAAGCAGTGTGATCCTCCTGTGGTTGGTTAATGAATCTGATATGGTTTTTGCCTTTGGCGACCTACAGTTTTGTCAAATATCCCACAGTATTCAGTGGCCATCTATCAGTGTTAATTGGGTTTAACTGTTCCAGTGCTGAAGGACACAGCCGTAATCAACTCAAGCCAGACTGCTCTAATCTGCCGTGTATTTCATTTATGATTAGCGATATACTGCAGTCCAGGATACAAGTGCTCGATATGGAGGCAAGTTATAAAAACATTGAAACAATTTGGATCCAAAGCTGAGCATTATTTAGCTGGATAGAGAGAGCGGATCATTTGGCGTCGTAACATCATCTTGCACCCTTTCCCTAATGTTTCAGCCCAGTGGCAAAGAAACTTGATGTGCCATTCTATTTAATCTAATATCCTTTATAAATTTACGGGTGCAATAGGCAAACTAATCGCCCACGTTCATGCCATATGGGTTTGTGCAGTAAAAAGTAGGGTCACTATTTTTAAAGTGGAACCGTCTTCATGAAAAAACGCACGTGACAAAACTCCTTTTGTTCAGGAGGAGGGCGGAGCCAGGCAACGTACTGAAGCATTTTTAACACAACTTCTGCCGTGTTGTGTGTTTTGTTAACGCGCGCGTGAAGAGGTTTGCTGAACACTTTTTCACGAAAGTGGTACCCCTTTAACGAATCCCTTCAATAATGTTTTTTTGATATTTCTGTCTATCACCAGTGTGAAACTGTAGCAGTGAACCGCAGGTACATGATGTGCTGCACTTCCATTTGTACAAGCGGAAAAAAAATTGTTAATTTAAAATGGAGAAATCGTTACAAATTTTACTGAATTTCTGGGTAGAAACTTATCCATGAGTCTTACACATGAAACACCATTTGAAAATAATGGGCCAGTAATTCCGGTCCCAATGCGTGAGTACAGTCGAGGTACTCACGCGTGGGCCCGTTGGAAGTGCCGGATTTCAGCGTGCATAGCGCATGCACGGGAAACCGGCATTTCCTCCAAGGGGTTCAGAGGTCCAACGCGTGCGCGCAGGACTCTGCGCGTACGCGTTGAACTTCCTTCTTTTTGACAGGTTTGCCCGTGTGTAAGGGCCTGAACTTTTTAGACATATAAAAAGGAGGTGTAAGGGCCTGAACTTTTTAGACATATAAAAAGGAGGCGTAAGGACTTTAAGGTAAGTGGTCTATCATTTAAAATTATAACATTTTTTCCACAGCTTTATTGTTTTTAAGGACTTTACAGTAAGGTAAGTTTATTTTTAAACCCGATTTCTTAAAAAATTATTTTTTTCAAAAATTTGATTAATTGTTTAAAATAGTTTTTTAAAGTTATTTATAATTCGTTTAATTAGTGGGATGTTTTTTTAAATTTTATTTAAAGTTTAAGTAGTGTTTTGGGCGCCCGTAGTTTTCATGAGTTTGACAGTTCTAACTATCAAACTCATGAATGAAGTTTCCCCTCCCCTGATTGGCTGCCCAGTGCTCACCTGATCCCAGCCGGCACATCGCACTAACTACGCCGCTGGATCAGGCAAGCACAGTGCGCCGACAGCTGAACCGGGCCAGTGACAGGAATTCCAAGCAGTCCCAGGCTTCAGCTGTCGGCGCGTCGGGTAAGTGCACATCGGGGGCTTGCACGCGCGGCAAGCCCCCGATCCTAATTTCTGGGCCATTAAATTCTGTCACTAGAAAAGGTAATTTGAAGTTGTAGTTAAAGATTTTAGACAACGATAAGGGAAAAAAAAACAACAATTTTCACTGTCAGCTTTCCAATGGGATGATTTTTGAATTGACTTTACAAAACTGAAGGCTGGTAATGAAAAGTGAATTTAAAAATGTAATAATTTGGGATTTGTTCCCATCATTTTTTTCCCCCAAAGTGAAAAATTTTCCCTTGCTGTCCCACAGGTACAATTCTGCCAAGACTGGCTGCCCTCTGGCAGTACACCGAAGCAGCCCATTTTCCATGTGCTAACCCAGACATAGACGTAACGGTCACAAAATTTCCCCCCCGTCCCAGCCTCATCTGGGCTTCGAAGGTCGCACAGATTTTATGGTCTATTTTTAGGATCCATCACATAGCAATAGGAGCTTTACAGCATCATAAAGTGCAGCCTTGCTGTACAGTGTCGCACAGGACAACCCCTTGAGTTTGCCTTTCAATTACACCAAGTAATTAGGACCAGAGGACACAACTGGAGATGAGCGAGGGGCAAATTCTAAACAGGTGGCAGGAAAAAATTCTTTACGCAAAGAGTGACGACTGTTTGGAAGAATTTACCAAGCAAAAATAATTGGTCGGGGTTATTAAAAAGTACAAAAAAGATGCCATGATGAGAAATTTAATGCAGAAGACGGATGAGCTTTAATGGGACAAATCCACCCGCTAGTTAAAATCGGCCCTATTGAGTGGGAGCATCTCACAAAGGCCCCTATCCTTGAATATTCGTTGATAAAGTAACATCGCCGGCTGGGTTTTTATATTTTTAAAATTCTAAGTGGATCTAAACCTGTTCTTGCCGTTTCCAAGGATGAAGATTTGGTCACTCCTTCTTGTCACCCAATACTCATTGCCGTCCCATTAAAAGAAGCAAAAAGCCATTTGGAGGCTGTGATTGGATGTTGAGGTTTGAGCAGGCAAGCATCAATCCATATACAGCCCAGTAAACTGGGAAAGTGTTACATATCTACATATATTTTCCCATATATACGTCAATCTTCTATCAGGTTGCACCAAGTGTAGTCATTAGGTGAAGCGGGGTTAAAGGTGAGGTGGTAATTGGACCAGGGTTTCACTGACACACAAAGTTCCTCTCCTACCTCTCTCGTCTACTGGCTTCCTACACTTGACCCAGTCAGCACCTAGATCTGTGAATAACGATGCAAATAAGCTGACCCAGGAAATTTGAGTGTTATTAGCACATAATCACTCAGGTGGAATTATTACAAGCTGTTAACCATTTACAGACTTTAGGGCTGATGTCCCACTGTTACAATGCGGAGCTCTGAAAGCCTTTAGGAAGGCTCAGAAGGCATTAACAGCCTTTGCCAAGACCGAAGGGACAGGGGATTACGAAGTGACAGACACAAATATAAGGGATAGAAAGCCCCTTGTGCAGCTGACAGGTTCAGTCACTTGCTGTGCCAGCACTATGATGCATGTTAACAGCAGGCCTCCTTACAGCAGCTGGCTCCGTTGACCCAGACCCTGTGGGTGGGGGCTTGCTCCTGTATTAAAACAAGCATGACCCTGGAAGTTCCAACAGGGACAGCACTCGTCCAATCGGGCGGATGCCCGGTCCGCACTCTATGCCATCCATTTTCTTCATTCAAAGCAAGAAATTAGAAGACTAAATGAGACAGGGAGCCATGGCATAGGACAACAACAACTTGCATTTATATAGCGCCTTTAACGTAGTAATACGTTCCAAGGTGCTTCACAGGAGTGTTATAAAGCAAAATTTGACACCGAGCCACATAAGGAGAAATTTGGGCAGATGACAAAAAGCTTGGTCAAAGAGGTTTTAAGGAGCATCTTAAAAGGAGGATGTGGTGTATGCAACCGTTCCACCTTTAAGAGAACTATTTTAAGAGTTGCACTACTTTATCTTGGCTGCTGTATACCGTAATACCGGTGGTGGCCACACCGGTATATAAGTGCTGTGTAATGATTTATTGGGCAGTTCAGCCCGGACCTTCGACTAGTAAAGACCTGTTAAAAGTTACTCTTGTGGTCTGTGTAGTAATTCTCATTATAACACACAGACTTAACAGTGGCGACGAGTACGATCTTACCCTGCGGCAGAGATACATCCAAGGCAGTTGACGGGCGTTGAGAGGAGGCATCCGCCCTCATCGTCCTGCTGAGAAAAGACGCAGGTCTGAAGAGCAAAGGAAGAATCCTGACACGGAGTCTTCCATCAGCAACAGGCAGTGATCATCCCTTCTATCACGGTGGTGGGTAAGCCGATCAGCGACGAGCAGCAAGTCGGCCACGTTGGCGTGAAGTAGGGGAGGGAAAAACGGAGGATATAAGGGCGGAGAACTCGACCACGGCCGGGGAAAAGAGCCGGACAGAAGTCGGGGCCAGAGGCGCTGGGACTGGGGCAGCGTAAGGCACGGGAGCCGCGGTGATTGCAAACGCAGCCGGTGTGAAAGACCGGGCTGCAAGCGGGCTGGGAGACGCAACAGCGTCGAGAGAGAGCTCGACCGCGACCGGTGAAAAAGGCCGGGCAGCTACCGAGGCCGCGAGGCGCAGCGACCGGGACAGCGTAAGGCGCGGGAGAAAATAGCGGGCTGGGAGACGCAACAGCGTCGAGAGAGAGCTCGACCGCGACCGGTGAAAAAGGCCGGGCAGCTACCGAGGCCGTGAGGCGTAGCGACCGGGACAGCGTAAGGCGCGGGAGAAAATAAAAAAAACGCGGAGAACTCAGCCGCAGCCGGGGGAAAGGACCGGACTGCAAGAGGGGCTGGGAGGCACGAGTTGAAAACCGCTGGGGAGGGCGAATGCAGCAATACGGCAATCGCCATTACAGCCAGCGGGGGAGAAAGGCAAACGCGGGAAGCCGCCATTTTCATAGGCGGGGGAAGAAGACAAGCGAGGGAAACCGCCATTTAAAAAAAAAAGAAAAGAAAAATTTCTTTTTGTTTCTCAAGAAGATTGCGAGGATGCCTAAGCGTGGTAACATCAACGATTTCGATCCCGATGTTGAAGATTGGGCCACGTATGTAGAACGCATAGAGATATATTGTAAGGCAAATAAAATATCAGATGAAGATAAAGCACTAACCTTACTAAACTCAATGGGTGCGAAGACATACGGGCTATTGAAGCATCTTCTATCACCAGCTAAACCGACGGATCAGACTTTCGCTAAAATTGTTGCTGTCCTGAAAAATCATTTGAACCCCACACCACTGATGTTAGCGGAACGATTTAAATTTTATGCGAGAACGCAACTGAAAGAGGAAAGCAACGCGGAGTATTTAATTGAACTGCGTAAGCTAGCGAAATACTGTCAGTTTGGGGAAAGCCTGACAGAGGCACTGAGAGACAAATTCGTGTGTGGATTGTCGAAAGAAGGAACACAAAAGCGGCTGCTTGAAGAGAATGATCTTACACTTGATAAGGCTGTCACTATTGCAGCATCGCACGAAGCCGCAGCGAGAGGCACTGCGGAAATGCAGCTGAAGGCAGCGGTACTCAGCGTAGATCAAATGGCTTTGGGTACAACGAAATGTTATCGTTGTGGAAAGACAACACACGATCAGAACCAATGCTGGTTTAAAAACCAGGAATGTAGAAAATGTGGCAAGCTTGGTCACATAGCTAAAGTATGCCGGTCAGGAAAGAAGACCAGCAACAAAAAGTCACCGCAGGAAAAGTAGAGAAAGGTACATAAGGTGGCTGAGAAGAGTTCGGATGAACAGAATTCAGATTCAGACCCCAACAGCAAGGAACTGGGTAGTCTGAGAATTCACAATGTGGGTAAGGAAGCTGACCGACAAACTATCTGGGTCACACTGCAGATAGCAGGAGTCCAAGTGAAGATGGAATTGGACACCGGATCGGCGTTGACGGTCATGAATAAGCAAGATTACAAAAGGCTATTCACACATATTCCCCTACGGGATACGGAAATAGTATTGCAGACATACACGGGGCAAAAAGTATACCCCATCGGAAAGATAAAAGTCAAGGTGATACACAAGGGCAAAGAACACCAAGGAATGGACTTATATGTACTACCTGAGGGAGGGCCACCACTTCTGGGACGGGAGTGGATCAGGAAAATAAATATGGACTGGCACTCCCTAAACGCAATAACGGTAGATTCCGGAAAAAAAGATGTCAAACCTGAACGATTCTCCAGAATATTGAATGAGGCTAAAGAGGTGTTCCAACAGGGACTGGGAACACTGAGAGGAATTAAGGCAAAAATCAAGATTGCAGAACATGCAAACCCAAAATTTTTCAAAGCCAGACCGGTACCTTATGCGATACAACCTGCTGTGGAAGCTGAGCTGGAAGGGCTTGAACGTTCAGGAGTACTGTCTAAGGTGGACTGGAGTGAGTGGGCCACGCCCATTGTTCCCGTCATGAAGCGTCCATCGAGTAACAAGCCAGGGGAACCGGGGAAGGTCCGCATCTGTGGAGACTTCAAGATCACAGTTAATCCGGTGCTTCACACGGTGCAATATCCGCTTCCGCGGATTGAGGATATCTTTGCTTCATTGTCTGGCGGGAAACACTTCACCAAGATAGACCTGGCACAAGCGTACTTACAGATGGAAGTTGAGAAAGAGTCGCGCCAGTATCTCACAATCAACACGCACAGAGGCTTGTATCGATATAATAGACTGGTTTTTGGAGTGGCTTCGGCTCCAGCAATTTGGCAGAGGGCCATGGAGCAGGTATTACAGGGAATTCCAAGCACTCAATGTTACTTGGACGATATCCTGATTACAGGAGATGACGATGAGGAACACCTTGCAAGTTTGAAACTGGTGCTCACCAGGTTGAAGGAATATGGCCTTCGAGTTAATCGCCAGAAATGTGAGTTCTTTCAGAAATGGATCTCGTACTGTGGTCATGTCATTGACCAGGAGGGGCTGCACAAGTCACCTGACAAGATCAAAGCTGTTGTGAAGGCTCCCGCTCCGGAAAATGTATCCCAGTTGAGGTCGTTCCTAGGGTTGATTAACTATTACCATAAGTTTCTGCCAAATCTATCCACGGTGCTGCACCCGCTGAATGCTCTTTTGCAGAAAGAAGTACCATGGAAGTGGAGCGAGGACTGTAAGAAGGCCTTTCGCAAAAGCAAGGCATTGATCACCTCAGAGGAAGTGTTGGCTCACTTCAACCCAACGCTACCTATTCGTTTAGCTTGTGATGCTCCTCCTTATGGTATTGGAGCAGTACTCTCACACAAGTTGCCAAATGGCTCGGAAAGGCCAGTCGCATTTGCATCCAGATCATTGACCTCCGCTGATCGCAACTATGCTCAGATAGATAGGGAGGCTCTCAGCCTTGTGTGGGGAGTAAAGAAATTTAATCATTACCTGCAGGGCAAGAAGTTTACACTGCTGACAGACCACCAGCCGTTGGTATCCATATTCAACCCTAAAAAGGGCGTTTCCATTATGACAGCGCAAAGGCTACAGAGGTGGTCCCTTTTCCTAGGGGCACACCAATATGACATAGAATACAAAGGATCAAAACAGCATGGGAATGCTGACGGTTTATCGCGCCTACCGTTGCCAACGGTAGAAGAGGCGCCTACAGTGGACCCAGTGGAGATGTTCCACTCAACCATAGTGGAATGTCTACCAGTAACAAATTCTACCATCGAAAAGGAAACGAGAAATGACCCGACTCTCTCACGAGTCTACGATTTAACGGTGAAGGGATGGCCAGCACATGGCGAACCACTGTTGCCAGCATTCTCGCAAAGAAGAGAACAGCTGTCAGTGTGCCGAGGAACTTTGATGTGTGGATCCAGAGTGGTGATTCCACCCAAACTCCGGCATAAAGTGCTAAAGGAGCTTCACGAGGGGCATCTGGGTGGAGTGAAAATGAAGAACTTAGCCAGAGCGTTTGTGTGGTGGCCAGGTATCGATGGAGACATCGAAGAAATGACCAAGAGCTGTCTAGGATGTCAGAAGGTCCAAAACGCCCCACCACAAGCCCCTCTACATCCATGGGAGTGGCCCTCATCTCCATGGCAAAGGGTACATATCGACTTTGCTGGTCCATTTATGGACTCAATGTTCTTAATCGCGGTGGATGCACACTCCAAGTGGCCGGAGGTAATAAAGATGTCCTCCACCACCACGGAAAAAACCATCACAGTATTAAGGACCATATTTGCCAGGAATGGGCTGCCAGAACAGATCTGTTCTGATAATGGACCGCAATTTGTGTCCGAAGAATTCAGGAAGTTCTTAAAAAACAATGGGGTTAAGCACTACATGTCCGCCCCATACCATCCCGCCACCAATGGATTAGCTGAAAGGTTTGTCCAGACCTTCAAGAAGGCCATAAAGGCCATGGGTAATGAAGACATAAATCTACAACATAAGGTAGATAACTTCTTGTTGGCGTACAGGAATGCAACACATGTGGTTACAAACCAAACTCCCGCCATGATGTTTTTCAATAGAAGACTAAGATGCCGGCTGGATTTGATCAAGCCAAACATCAGAAGGGACGTAGAGAACCGGCAATTTCAAGGCATGAATGAAAGACCAACTAGAACCTTCCAGATAGGTCAACAAGTTTTGGCCCGGGACTACCGTACCGAGAAATGGCAGCCTGGAACTATTTGCACACGACTAGGACCGCTGATGTATACCGTGGACATGGGTGAAAGCATAATAAGGGACTAGGGACAGGGTCACTTGTCAAGGCTTGGAAGCTAAGCAGAGCCAGGCTTGGTTAGTACCTGGAGGGGTGACCATCAGGGAAGACCAGGTGCAGAAGGTCACGGAAGGAGCCCTGAGGAGGGGCGGTTGGTGAGATGGTCACGGAAGGAGGAGCGGTTGGTGAGCAGGCCCGGGCGTTGGGCTGAAGATTGTCGGACAGGAGGAATGGTGGAAATGGAATGGCGGCGTGCACTGACGCAGCAGCTTTGCTTCTCCCAGTCATGGGAGCTTGCAAGATCACATTTTGTTGTTCATGTACTTGTGCAATGACAATAAAGTTGAATTATTATTATTAGATCATAGAGTCATCCGGAAAGGGACAACCTACTCCACAACTCTATACACCTAATGATGAAGCAGAGATACCCATAGTATCTACCTCCGATCCGGTGATACTGGAATCAGATGAACCCGACACTGGCATTCCAGCTGAATCGACCTTGCCAAAAGAAGCTACTACACCACCGAAAACTACTACACCACCGAGGCGTTATCCGGACCGAGTCAGGAAGCCTCCAGAGAGACTGAATCTGTGAACTGTTTTTACATGAAGTTGTGTATATATGTTATTATGTTATGTTAATGGGGAATATATACTGTTAAGCTAAAAAGGGAGGATTGTGGTGTATGTAACCGTTCCACCTTTAAGAGAACTATTTTAAGAGTTGCACTACTTTATCTTGGCTGCTGTATACTGTAATACCGGTGGTGACCACACCGGTATATAAGTGCTGTGTAATGATTTATTGGACAGTTCAGCCCGGACCTTCGACTAGTAAAGACCTGTTAAAAGTTACTCTTGTGGTCTGTGTAGTAATTCTCATTATAACACACAGACTTAACAGAGGAAATAGAGGTAGAGAGGCAGTGAGGTTTAAGGAGGGAATTCCAGAGCTTAGGGCCTTGACAGCTGAAGGCACGGCCACCAATAGGCCAAGGACAGTTAGCCCATCAAGCCAACTCTTTCTGCAGACTAGGTGCAACTTACCATACTGTGGACTCTATCATAGCCGTTGACTTTCCTGAGGGAAGATTCTGCATAGATACACTCTCAAGTAATCAAGCAAGACTCCAAAATACTCATGGCTTTGATATTAACACCTCCACAACAGGCAGGAGGAGGTTGGTGGGGCGGGGGGGTTAAACCCTAAAAAATGGGGAGAGTGTCTCCAACCCACCTTGTACGCACCTGTTGCCATTTTTACGGCGGTAGGTAGCAAGGCGTACGATTGCCCTGTCTTGGACAGGTGGGGCACTTCTTTAACAGATTTAAATCATGCTCCCACTGTGCAATTGGGAGCCTGATTTAAATTTAACAGTTGCCACACGGGTTTCCCAGGGCTCGGGAAACCTGGCAGTGAAATGGAGGTGGGGGCTGCCGGCTCCAGAAGGTAAATGCCTTTTAATAGCACTCCTAGAGTGCTCCCCGCCACCCCCCCCAGCCCACCTCATGGAAGCCTTCGGCCTTCTCTCTAGCTCCTGCCACGTTCGGTGACCTCCCCACTACACAAGCCCCGATCTTCAGCTTGCCCCATGATCCAATTGCCATGGACTGTCCCCAAGGGTCCCCGGCTGCGGCCTCCTGACGTTTGCTTTCCTGCCTGCCAGCTGGCCAGGCTGTCAATTTGGCCGGCTGCCGGGCGGGAAACGGAAGAAAAAAAATTAGAATTTCGGCAGGACCTCAGCATCCCCAGGATTTTTGGGTTTCCCCTGTGCTCCCCCGCACCCTCCCCGCCTCCCAGTTATATCATAAGAACATAAGAACATAAGAAATAGGAGCAGGAGTAGGCCAATCGGCCCCTCGAGCCTGCTCCGCCATTCAATAAGATCATGGCTGATCTGATCCTAACCGCCAATCCGCTATCACAGAACCATCTCCTGAATCTAACAGAATTAGACACACGAAATAGGAGCAGGATCAGGCTACACGGCCCCTGGGCCCGCTCCGCTACCCACAGGGCCATGACCGATCCGAACCTAGACTCATGTCCAAATTCCTGCCCGCTCCCCATAACCCTTAATTCCCTTTACTTCTAGGAAACTGTCTATTTCTGTTTTAAATTTATGTAATGATGTAGCTTCTACAGCTTTTTGGGGCAGCATATTCCATGGACCTACCACCCTCTGAGTGAAGTAGTTCCCCCTCATCTCCCGCACGGGCAGCATTTATCTTTGCTATCCCCCCATCCCAGCAGTACGCGAATCATTGGAGAATTTACCACCTCAGTCTAATATCTATTTTTATAATCTCCAATCCCACTTCCAACTAGATACTTATCCAGTTCCTTATTGAAGGTGTTAATCGGCACAGCATTAACTCTTTTTCATGGGTGTTCACTGTTCTGTGGGAAAAGTAATTCTTCCCGATCTATAATTTTGCTTGAGGCTTCTTAATTTGAGACTGAGGTCCTCCAGTACTGCGCTCACCATGTAAGTCAAATAGTCCACTTATACCTACATCACCCATGCCTCGCAGCATTTTAAAAATCACCGCCCCACGCAAATTTTATTTTCTCTACAGAAAACATGTAGTGAAAATCTGATAATGCAGGGCCCTAAATCTGGAATCATCCTTATCACTGCTCCCTGAACCCTCTCCACTGAATGGTAGCAAAATACTGCTGATGCTGGAAATCCAAAATAACAACAGAAAACACTGGAAAAACTCAGCAGGCCAGGCGACATCCGTGGAGAGAGAAACAGAGTTAACGTTTCAGGTCAAAACCCTTCTTCAGAACTGAGACCTTTTAACGGTGGTTTGATGTTCGGTAGTGGGGCCATGGTCCAGGTGGAGGTAGGAGGAGGTGTCGGAGAGTTGGCGTTCAGCTTCCGCTAGGTAGAGGTCGGTTCGCCAAACAACAACAGCACCACCCATGTCAGCAGTTCTGACGAAGGGTCCTCGACCTGAAACGTTGACTCTATTTCTCTCTCCACGGATGTTGCCTGGCCTGCTGAGTTTTTCCAGCATTTTCTGTTGTTATTTCCCGCTCCACTGAATCACCGTTCCATTGAAGGCTGCGCACAATATTCCAAAACGTGGCTCCACGTACAAGATTGGAAGAACTTGTTTTTGACCCATCAAATGACCCTGAGAAAGGTCCGAGCATTTGGATCACTTTGTTAGTTGATAACAGCTTCATAATGACCGGAAACTTTCAGTTATTGGTTCATCGACGCAGCCAAATCCCTGCACGTTTCCATCTTGCCTGATGGGACAGCCCTTCATCATGTTCTCATTTGTTTCTTGTTCTACAAGAACAATTATAGGCAGGTCAAGCCTGCTTCTATTTTGCAATTGAAAACTATCTCAAGCTTGCCCAGTAGTATTAACGGCGTAGTACAAATATACTTAATTACCCTACAGTTACGGCCATTAAAATCCATGTGTTATTCATTACCCATCTGCTTAATTCAAAATGCCAGCTCTCAACTACTGATGAGGGGCAGTAAAGATGGTGCTTGATAAATCAAGTCTGCATGATTTTCATGTATAAATATGGCCCAGTTGCAAAATATTCCTATATGTATACAGGAATCCCGCCCCAACCGCGGTTTTGCCATACGCGGATTTCATGTATACACGGTTTCCACTCTGCGACAATTTTCGCCAACTGCGGCAGTGAAATTCACGTATCTGCGATTTTTAATTTAGGAATAAAGTAGATAACATGATTTTTATGCTTTTTATATGCTTTTTTATTGTGTTTATACACATTTATACTGAATTTGCCAACCGCGGTTTTACTAACCACGGGGGCTTTCAGGGACGTATCCCCCGCGGTTGGGGAGGGATTCCTGTATTATGCTTTAATACTACTGAGCTGGTTTAATTGTGGCACAGCAGGCATGACCTGTCTGTAGTTGATCAAATTGTTCTTTAAGCAGAAAGAACCTTAAGTTCTGACTGCTTGTTGCCAGACGTGTCCACTTGCAAGCAAAGAATTTCACAGCACTTAGGGGGCTATTTTCCCCACTGTAGCGCTGGTAGTTTAGGCACTAAAGGATCCTCGAAGTGGCCAAGTTGGGGTCTTGAGCTGCAACGCCTGGTTAACGCACCTTTAGCGCAAGACGACATCTTGGTAAAGGACTTGGTAAAGTCTGCGCTGGGAATGTAGGGGTTTTTTTCTGCTCTCTTGCCCGTTCTGGCCCCCTGCCAGGCTTCGTGCAAGAATTACCCTTGAGTGGTTCGACCCACCCCCCCCCCTACGGTTCTAGACCTTGGACTTAGATGCAGAGAACAGTAGTGCAGAGAAGAGGACTCAATAGACCAGGCTGAATAGCACGAAATGGATGCTTTTATTTTTGAACAGTTTGAAGCATTACAAAATACATGTCATAGGCACAGATTAAAGTAACTACAATCATGCACAAATTTATGAACTTGACTCTATGGAAATGGGGAACACACGGCACATCGTAAAAGGGGAAACACATTACGATTTCCCTTAACTCCCTCCCCTATACCTAAACTAAGTTTCGACCGCTTCCCGTCGTCACGTGGATTGGAAGCTTCTGGCGCAGTCGATATTCTCTCCTCCCTCGAGGCGGTGGGGTAGACCCAGCCTCGATGAGCGCTCGTCAAGGTTGAGATCCACAATCGTGGATTTTTGTTCGTGGAGTAGACCTAGATGCAGGTTATGCACATGGGAGAATCTTGTGGCATCGATCGCCGGTTCTCCAGAGGGTTTCTTCTCCGTCGGCCTGGGTCGTCGATGATCTCCCGACCCCAGTACCCGGGCCACCCTTGTCGTCTTCTCGTCGTGGCCGAGCCTTGTTTGGCTGAACACCGGCCACGTTGTCCTTTTTCCGAAACCGTCCGTCTTTAAAAAGACGAAAACGTTTTCATCGATCTGCCGAAGTGGAAGAGGCGCCGATCCGGGCACCGTCCGCCCTTCGTTCGTTCCTCGTAGAAGAAAGTTCTTGAAGAAATGGAAGCCTGAAGTCGCCCAACAAGAAGCCGTAGCAGTGAAGAAGTAACTTAGATGGACTTTCAATCCATAGTTATACTCTTTTGGGACAGTCTTATCTCCCGCCAAATCATAGTCCTGTCTTTGTATTAATTTTGGCGGGCAGAAATCTCTGCAGGGGCGCTTTGTCTTGTAACGGAGCCGGTGATAACTTGAACTGGCCTTCCTGGCCGATAATGTCTGTTAATGTCCTTTGCATTGTCACCGCGGCTCGGTTCGCATATTGATCGGTCCGGACATTTTCCTTGATGGCTGCTAAACGGTTTTTCCTTTGTACGATAAATGGGTATAAGTGTTTTTACATTGTCCGCCCATATCTTGGTGGGCCCCATCCTGTACTTATAATCCATTGAATATGTATGCTGTTGCTCTGAGTTTCGGTTCCCAGATACTGGCTTTCGCGGGCTCACTGTCTTCAATCCACAAGCCTGTCTGGCTTGCAGTAACAGAAATAAAATGGTTCATAAACTGATCACGGGGCCTGGCGGCCATTTTGTATGCCCTTTTATCAAAGGTTTTTCTGTGCAAGCTTACTTTGGTCAATAAACAGTCTTATTTTATCCAGTTTTCTTGCGTGATTTTTTGCTGAAAATTGCGAATCTTACAGGCCCCCCTGTGATACTGATAGCTTGCTTAAAGTATCAATAATCCTTGATGAGCAAATTTTCCCTGATTCCCCACATCCAAACATTCCTGGCACTTAGCTATCTATGACCCTCACGACACATGCAGTTCCCATTTCCGCAGAAAACGAAAATTACCTTTTGTACATTTGGACAATCATAGACAGCGTGTTTTAAACTATAACACATTCACTTGTCAGATGTGCGGGGGTTGATACCCCCTGGCACCATCTGCATGCATCTTTTATTAATCCAAAAAAACTTAAGAACAACTAATAACATAACAATACTTATTTCCTTATAACCCAAAACAATCACAAAAAATTTTAAATGGAGGGACGCTTAATCTTATACTAGCAGCTTAGAGTGGGGTATCTGCTTCCCCCATTCGCACATAGCGTTCTCTCCATTCTCCTGTGTTCTCGTGCCTCTGGAGGCGTTTGCCTCTTTTGCAATGCACGAAGAGCAAAAATATCACAATCAAAACCTGACATACTACTAGGATATGGGATGCTATTCTAATCCAGGCGGGGACCTCTATGTTGGTGAACAAGTCCCACCATGGTGGGATGGTTATGTCCAATATGTCTTTTCCTATCTCTAAAGTCTTCTGCTCCAGTGTGTAGAAATGTTTCTGCGAAATTATAACGGCTTTTAAAATCTTGGTGAGGTTTTCGGGAAGAGGGGGAATGACATAACCAAAATGCGCGACAAATCGTTGTAAGTCTGTGAAATTCTCTTTGATAGTGATGTGCACGGTGGAGGGCGCAGGAATGGGAACAATTCGTTGTTGTGCCACTTGAACCTCGGCCCTGGGTTTGAAACAGAAACTGCTATCACCGACCGAACACCACTCGTGTTGTCCATATCGGTACTGAGGCGCTGCAGTGGTGACGCAGTATGTCCCACCCCCGATATATGCTACCTGTGGGGGCACATGGTCCTCTGCCATTGCCTCCATGGTGCAATTCACCGGCTTCGCGCTAGCGGTTCTGAACCCGCACTGTGGTTTCAAAAAGGCATTCAAGTGCTGGGGACACAGGATGATGTGTGCTCCCCGGCTCCGACATCCCGAGAGGTCGGTGCCTGTCATCGTACGCTCCCATCTGATGACGTAAGGCGGGACCACTGCGTAACGAATGTGTGCGCCCCCCTGAATGACTCCAATGTTCTCCACTCTGTATACCGGGGCGGGCTTTGCTGCGGGACCCAACACCGGCATTCTTACTACTATTCCCATAATAGTGTGATTCGAATGTCCGCAGTCCACTGGAACTGGGTATGCTTCTGCGGCTAGCCTGAGCTGGCACGGGCTTAATGCATTCTCAAAAGGGTGGAGCGCTTGCAAGTGCTTGTTGCTGATCCAGGACGGGACCAAACCCTGTTTTAAATCCTCAAGATTACTGCGGCCCTCGCCCAGTAACCACGCCCCGTACAGCACACAGGCCTCGTTTTGCGCAGCTTGATCGGACGCATTCCGATCCTCCTTAATGAGTGCATTTACCGTTCTCGCGTGTTTCTCCAGCTCAGCAATTATGTCCTTAAAGTGTAGTGTCATGGCCTGGTCCTCATGCAACTCAGAACCCACGACCTTGTTTTCGTCTGTCAATATGTTCCTTAACTGGGCTTTTAAACCGTTGATCTGTGTCTGCAGCTCCACGTTATCTAGAGCGTTGACAACAGATGTCCCGGTATTAAAAGCAGTGAATATGTCATTTACAGTACCCCTTCTTTGCCTCCCGACTCGATCCAAAACTTCTGGCGGTGTGGTGTATAATTTTTCTCTGTCGATGTCGGCAAAGTCAAATTCGTAAAATTGTCTAAACATACGGGTTAACAGGACCTGGTATAATTGTTCCGTTTCTTTGGGACACCACTCCGGCAATCTTACCTCAGTGAGATTTTAAATCACTGAGGCCACCGCGTAGTGTACCCCTTGGTACAGCACCTGACCGGTGGGTACCAATACTAAATCGTTCCCGGGTCCCTTGGTGGTGGTTGGGCACCCTCCTTTCTGGGCTAGTGCTACCGGAAGCGTGGGCAGGGGCTTGCGTGGGCGGGTGATGAGTTCAGTGGCGTTCACCGGAATAGGGGAGTATGGGGCTCCGCACGCTCGAGTGCTAACATCCCATCTCATCCCCTTCCCTTCATCCTGCCACTGCCTCTGGAAGAAGATGGACACGCCCTTGGGGCAGACGTGTCTCGAACCCCACATACAGACATATATTCCCTCATCTGGTTCCCACCATTTGTCCCAACACACACGTAATTGTCCGTGAGTTCCCGTAATAGTCCGATGGGTATTATTACCCAGTCGCTCCCACTCGACCGTAGAGTTTCTCATGTCCTTTCCCAGCTTTCGTAGCCACCACCATCGCCTTGGTGGTACGTTCCCATTGCACACCAGACAAATCCTCTTTCCCACGGTGACGCTGACTCTGGGCGCTAGGATCCTCACTCGAGGGCACGTTAATGAAGTCTCTTGGTAGGCAAAACCGAAATTGCTGGAATATTCCGTAGAATTCGTTCCCAGCCAACCTGGCCATCTCCCTTGGTGGAAGTAGGTGGCGGTTTCCTCTACCTCTCGCTCCCCCGTCCCATCCGTTGCGATGGGGGCCGTGTCCCCGGAGCACCCGAAAATGATGACGTCCTTGGTGCGGCCTCGGTAGGCCCACCCGCACCCGATCGCCATGAACGCGACGACAATCCTTTCCATCGTATCCCAGGTTTCTGTAACCAACAAAATGATGTAGCCGGGCTCCCGATAGGTGCTGGCCTAAATTAATTGGACGCGCGGGTTCCTGGACCCCGCTCCCTAACAAACACACATACCGGGCAGACCTCAAAATTGTACTCTTAACACCATATACTTTACATTCCTTAAACTATGACCATAATTACCTAACTTAACTTATGTACAGCGCCGCCCTCCGTGGGGCGGCTTTCCGAATCCCTGTGAGGTCTGTCGTGTGCCACACCCTGCGGTGGGGCTGCATTGATCTTTGGTTTTGATCCCCCGCAGCCTGTCGCTGCTGAACGGGGATCATGTCTTCCTGGGGCTGCTTTAAACCGTGGTTGGGGAGGATGGGGAGAATCTGGCCAAAATTTTCTGGGCTGGGGCGCTCGAGCCGACCTACGAGGGGCTGCTTTGGGTTGGGCTCCCGGGGCCGATGGACCGGGGGTTGTGACTGTTACCGTTACAGCCTGTGGTTCCTCCACAGCTGCCGGCTCCAGCTCCCCTCCCTCAGGCTCCGCCCCCCCGGGGTCGGGATCTGTGGCTTCCGACTCCACCTCACCTGTCCCTACAGGTAACGAGTCTCCACCCCCACTCCCTACCTCCCCCAAGCTTGAGTCGAGGGCGGGACTGCCGTCCTCTGACTCTTCCTCCTCCGTGATTGGGTCTAAAGCGAGGTTGAGCTGTTCGGGCTCTCCCCTGCCTAAATCCCATTCAAAAGATGAGACCTCCCACTCCAATGGGATGGCCTCTCCCTTCACGCAGGCTACTGCTCCAGCCTGTGTGGTCTGTGACTCTGTTACAGGCTGAGGATCTTTGTTCTCAGACCTGGTCCCCTTTGGTGGCCCTTGTGTACCCGGTTTAAACAGTTTACACTGGTTGATGTGAAACCATTTGGTACGTCGGGGCGTCTTCACTGCATAAACCATGGGGCTGGCCTTGTCTACAATGCTGTATGGCCCCATGTACAGTGGTTCAAAACTCCCTACCCTGGCGTAGTTTCGGACCATGACCTGGTCTCCGACTACCCACTCTTGTTGTTTCCGAGGTTCCAACAACAGTTTATTTCCCTGGTGCTGTCTTCCCATGTTCCCAGCCGCCTGCCCATAAATCTGTCTCAGGCGCTCCAAGAGGGTTTGGGCGAATTTGTCCCGTTTCACCTCTCGGAGCTGGCCCTCAGTGAGCACCGGGGCTAGCACATGGGTGGGTGTTCGCATGATCCTTCCAGTCATTAACTCGTGCGGGGAATACCCCGTGCTTTTGGACTGGCTGGCTCGGATCCCCATGAGGACTAAAGGCAGGACCTCCGCCCATTTCTGGGGCGAGCCCATTGTCTCTTTCCTCAGCTTTTCCTTGAGGGTCCGATTCATATGCTCAACAATCCCGGATGACTGGGGATTGTATGCTACGTGCCACTTTCCCTCAATGCCCAAGAGCATGAGGGCGTTCTGCATTACTTGACCGGTGAACTGACTCCCTTGGTCGGACTCTACAAAACGGGGGAGTCCCCACCGTGAGAACACTTCCCGAATCAAGATCTTAGCAGTACCCAGTGCCGTAGCTGTTCTGCACGGGAAGGCTTCTACCCATTTGGTGAACACATCTACCAGGACAAGGCAGTACTTATAGCCTCCCTGGGCGGCGGGCAGGGGCCCTATGTAGTCGACCTGAATCGACTGCCATAGTCCCTCTACCCTCCTGATGTGCCCCATGGGCACCTTCCTTTTGTGGGGGTCTGGGTTGTTAGCAGCACACACAAGACAGCTTGCGCAGAACTCGCGGACATCGTCCCGAAGTCCCGGCCACCATCCCGCCTGCTCCACCCGTTGCCAGGTGACCTCAGGTCCGGGGTGTCCCGCTCCTGGACCCTCGTGGGCCAATTGCAGGAATTCCCTTCGGTGCTGCTGCGGCACAACCCACTGCTCCTCTCGGAACAGCATACCTTCTTTGACTGTGAGGGCTGCCGTACTGTACGGACCTTCTACCTGTTTGCCCTCTGTGATGGCTTTTAGGACTGCTTTTAGGGCGGGATCCAGGGTTTGGACGGTCTTTAGGTCTGGGGGCGGTGTCACCCCTGTGTTCCCGGGAATTCCCTCCCTGCCTTGGATCGCCGCCACGGGTCCGGGTTCGTATGGGTCCCAGAGAATGCCGTTGCGGGCACCCTCCCTGGCTAGCGCATCCGCTTGCTGGTTGCCCTGACTGCGGGGTTCTGTAGTGGAGTGAGCCTTCACCTTATGGATGAACACCTCTCCTTTCTCCCCCACAGCTGCTAGGATCTTCTCCAGCAAGGGCTTAACTGTTAAAGGCCGCCCGTCCGCGGAGGTGTACCCGCGTCGGGACCAGATGGCGAGGTACTCTGTACACGAATTGCACGTGAACATGCTGTCTGAGCAAATCGTGTATGGGGTTGGGAAAATCTCGGGGTGGGTAACCACGTACGCCACCGCGGACAGTTCAGCCTGCTGCGCGCTCATAGTGCTGGGGAGCTTAATTGCCAGGGCAATGTTTGCCGCAGGGTCATAAACTCCACACCCTGTGAGTCGCTTGCCGTCAGCTACAGTGCTAGAACCGTCTACGTAGATCTCGCGGCCCGTGGGATGTATCCCGGCCCGTAAACCTATGTTAACTTCCCATACCCCTTCTACGGAACATTGATGGGCTGTCCCGGGATATGCCATATTGGCTGCGAGCCTTGGCGCGCAGAGGCCTTTAACTTTGAGATCCATCTGGGAAAGGAGGAGGGTCCAGCGCGCAATCCGAGCGCTGCTTACGGTCCCATCCTTAATCCTCCCGTCCAGAAGCATCTTCGTGGGGGTGTGATGGGTGAGGAGCGTAATGGGAGAGGTCCCTGTGAAGATCACTGATCTGTTCACAGCCCAATGCGTGGCCAGGAGATGCCGTTCGCAATTGGAGAAACTCCTCTCCACATCCGTGAGCACCCTGGAGGAATAAACTACTGGTCTTAGCTTGCCGTGCCGCTCTTGGAGCAGCACTGCGCTCAGGCTGTCCCCACTAGCGGCTACCTCCAGAAAGAACTCCTCTCCCCCATCTATGGCCCCTAGGGCTGGCGCGGTCTGCAGATCTCTTTTCAACTTCTCGAATGCTGCCTGGCACCCCTCGTCCCAAGACCACTCGACTCCCTTGTGTAAGAGTCGAAGTAGCGGGGCCGCTGTGGCAGCATAGTCCTCGATGAAATCTCTGCAGTACCCGGTCAATCCCAAAAAGGACCTTACACCCGTTACTGTGTTGGGAATCGGCAGATCTTGTATAGATTCCCGTCTGGCCTTATCTATGGCTCTTTCCCCAGCGCGGATGGCCAGACCCAGGAATTTAACTTCCTGCTGGCCGATCTGGGCTTTCTTTGGGTTTACTTTGAAACCCTTCCTTTCTAACAGTTCCAACAATTCGGCTAACAGTGGGCCGTGCTGCTCCCTTGTATCTGTGAACAGGAGTAAGTCGTCCACATACTGCACTATCTGGTTGGGCTGGCTGAACTCTTTCAAACTCCCCGCCATGCACTGATGGAAAATGCTGGGGCTGTTGTGAAAACCCTGTGGTAAGCAGTTCCAAGTGTACTGTTGCCCTTTGAAAGTAAAGGCAAACTTGTACTGGTCCTCCCGCCGCAGCGGAATGGACCAAAAACCGTTCGAGATGTCCAGCACCGTGAATGTGGTCGCCGATGCTGGAATACTCCCTATTAAGTCTGCAACTGCTGCTACCGTGGGCGCGCAGGCTGGGATATTACTATTGAGGACTCTGTAGTCCACCGTGGCTCTCCACGAATTGTCCGGTTTCTTTACCGGCCATAATGGGGAGTTCACGTGGGTGGCTATCGTCCTCAACACGCCCTACTGTACCAATGAAGATATTGCTGTCTCCATGTCGGGTTCTGCCTCCTTGGGGAAATTATACTGCTTTTGGGGTCGGATCATGGGGTCCCCGTCTACGCTGACTTCGAACCCAGTGACTCTCCCGCAGTCGTGCTTGTGGGTGGCGAACGCGGTCAGATTTTCTGACACACGCGCCTGCAAGTCCGTTGGGACGTTTGTTATCATGAGCTCGAGATCGTAACCTCCTGACGGCTTCATAGTGCACAGGGCTCCCTTTTCTTCCTTCCCCGGGATTACGACTACCTTACCTAAACCGCCCTCGGCTCCCCAGAGACAGTGATTTCTCAGGTCCACGAGGATCCCGTGTTCCACCAAGAAATCAGCCCCGAGGATGCCTTCCCCCCCCCCCCTCATTCCACTTCAATAGGATGCACGTCCATGTGGTGTGGAGCGCTCCCAACTGAATGGAGAGCGGGAGGGAGTACGCGCCAGCCTGTTCTCTACCTGTGAAACCCGCTACTAAATATGGAGCCTGGGCGGACAGAGGTGAGGCAAAAGGTTTCTCCGTGTGGATCACGGTACACGAAGCTCCCGTATCCAACAGGTAACTACCCCTTTGTTTCTCCACCTCCATCTCCACCACAGGTCTTCTCCAAGCGTCATAGCGGAGCGGACACAAGTAGATGGGCTGCGCGGGCGTCAGTCATTTAGGTGTTTCGGCTGGGGTCTCGGGGGCGATAGGGCTGTTAGCAACCGCTACCTTCCCCTGCCAGGTCATCAGAGACCGCATAGTCTCCAAGACTGACTCGATCACAGCGGGGTCCACAACCGCACCACCCCCTTTATTCGGGGCAGAGGCTACGGTTGGGTTCTGGACTGGTGTTGGGGCAGCGGCCTGCACTTGTGGTTGTGCTGGTGTTGGGTAAACTCTCGGGCCGTTGGCGACTCGGGCTTGGGCTTGATCTTGGGCTGCGGCGAACGCTCTCTCCCTCTTATCCTTCCAAGGATTCCTACAGTCCTTGCGCCAATGACCCTCCTTCCCACACCCGTAACAACTGCTATTTGCTTGGGGATGGCGATTTCCCTCCTGACGCCATTCCTTTTTAGCAGAGGCTGCGGGTCTCACCTCATGCACCTTTCCTTTCACAACAGGCGTTTTCTTGCCCTTGTTGTTTCTATAACTGATCGTGAGCTGATCTAGTACTACTTCCTCCGTGGAGCGGGCGTTAGTGGGGTCAAACCATGCTTTGGCCTGTTCCTTCACTACTGGCAGGCAACCTGCTACCAGGCACCGAAGCCAGTGAGCCCTTTGTTCGCCATCCAGCCCGGCCCGGGCCGGCCCGCCCGGGCAGCTGCGCCGATACACTGGCCACAACCTGTCGGCGAAAACCCGTGGGGGTTCTCCCTCTAGCTGCACTGTCATTTCTAAACGGAGGAACGGAGTTCCGTCCCCCTCTCCCATGATCTCCAGAATCTCATCCCGTAGCAACTCATAGTCCCTGTGCCCTCTCTTGCTCTCGTCAGGGAGACACTGGAGGAGCGAACTGTCCAGGGAGAACAGCAGCATTTTAGACTGTTCAACCCCGTCGCAGTCATTGACTGCTGCGGTCTGCTCCACGTCCCTGAAATGCACGGAGGGATCTCCTGACTCGGAGAGTTTTGGGATGTGACTTATCATCTCTCTTAGCTGTCGTGCGCTATGAGGCATTATGATCTGACTCTCAAGGGGTCCGTCATCGCCATTTTCTTCATTTGGACCGGTCCTCCGGTGTCTCGTTGGACACATTGGCGCCGGCCCCGACTCTACTGTCTGGGGTTGCTCTACCTCAGGGCTCTCTTCCTCTACCGTCTCCGTCTCCTGTCCCGGAGTCCAAGACTCCTCATAGGCAGGAGGCGCAGAAGGTTCGGGGGTTGGTACCCCAACTGCCTCTTGTGGAATCGGTCTTTTGGATTCCTTGGCTAGCAACAGCTGACTCGCTGGTGGATTTATGAGACACACCAACCCGTTTGCCTTCGCTAGGGCCTTTCTCAGGTCCTCTAGCTCCCGGCGGCAAGCGCTGTGGTCGGTGTTCTCAGATCTATCCTCCATGGCCATTTTATATGCTGCCCTGGCTCCCAGGAGCTTTTCCTCTTGGGCATCTACTTGTTTGGCTAGACGGAAACACCTCTCTCTCATTCTACCTTCACTGGCCTTGGCCTCAATGACCTGACATTTTAAATATTCTACCCGGGTTTCGTGGCAGCGAATTACAGAGCGGCGTTCCTGATTCAGCGCGTCAAGCGATTCAATCAGTTTTTGACCTCCCGCAACCTTTTCCTCTACGTCTTTAAGCAAGCCGTTGATCTGGACTGTCTGTGCTGCAACTACCTGGTCCAAAAGCTGGACTTGCTTCTTGTAGCACATCAGCCAGACCGCCTTTTCTACAGATTTCTTATGCTCTCTACCCGCTGTCCACTTGATGGCTGCGTCTAGCGGGCGCCTATCCCTTAGTAGATCAGATATCCATTGTTTTGTGAGGTTGACTTTTCCGAAAACATAATCTGCTATTCTTTCATCCATCACATTTCATTTATTCAGATCTTGATCTAACACACTACTTTCCTGCTGCCAAGGTCCTGCCGCGGTCGCCATTTCTGTAGGGGTTTTTTTCTGCTCTCTTGCCCGTTCTGGCCCCCTGCCAGGCTTCGTGCAAGAATTACCCTTGAGTGGTTCGACCCACCCCCCCCCCTACGGTTCTAGACCTTGGACTTAGATGCAGAGAACAGTAGTGCAGAGAAGAGGACTCAATAGACCAGGCTGAATAGCACGAAATGGATGCTTTTATTTTTGAACAGTTTGAAGCATTACAAAATACATGTCATAGGCACAGATTAAAGTAACTACAATCATGCACAAATTTATGAACTTGACTCTATGGAAATGGGGAACACACGGCACATCGTAAAAGGGGAAACACATTACGATTTCCCTTAACTCCCTCCCCTATACCTAAACTAAGTTTCGACCTGGGGAACTTGGGATCATGCTCACCACTCTCGAAATCGCGAAAAGGGGTTCGCAGACTTTTTGACACCGCTTCCCGTCGTCACGTGGATTGGAAGCTTCTGGCGCAGTCGATATTCTCTCCTCCCTCGAGGCGGTGGGGTAGACCCAGCCTCGATGAGCGCTCGTCAAGGTTGAGATCCACAATCGTGGATTTTTGTTCGTGGAGTAGACCTAGATGCAGGTTATGCACATGGGAGAATCTTGTGGCATCGATCGCCGGTTCTCCAGAGGGTTTCTTCTCCGTCGGCCTGGGTCGTCGATGATCTCCCGACCCCAGTACCCGGGCCACCCTTGTCGTCTTCTCGTCGTGGCCGAGCCTTGTTTGGCTGAACACCGACCACGTTGTCCTTTTTCCGAAACCGTCCGTCTTTAAAAAGACGAAAACGTTTTCATCGATCTGCCGAAGTGGAAGAGGCGCCGATCCGGGCACCGTCCGCCCTTCGTTCGTTCCTCGTAGAAGAAAGTTCTTGAAGAAATGGAAGCCTGAAGTCGCCCAACAAGAAGCCGTAGCAGTGAAGAAGTAACTTAGATGGACTTTCAATCCATAGTTATACTCTTTTGGGACAGTCTTATCTCCCGCCAAATCATAGTCCTGTCTTTGTATTAATTTTGGCGGGCAGAAATCTCTGCAGGGGCGCTTTGTCTTGTAACGGAGCCGGTGATAACTTGAACTGGCCTTCCTGGCCGATAATGTCTGTTAATGTCCTTTGCATTGTCACCGCGGCTCGGTTCGCATATTGATCGGTCCGGACATTTTCCTTGATGGCTGCTAAACGGTTTTTCCTTTGTACGATAAATGGGTATAAGTGTTTTTACATTGTCCGCCCATATCTTGGTGGGCCCCATCCTGTACTTATAATCCATTGAATATGTATGCTGTTGCTCTGAGTTTCGGTTCCCAGATACTGGCTTTCGCGGGCTCACTGTCTTCAATCCACAAGCCTGTCTGGCTTGCAGTAACAGAAATAAAATGGTTCATAAACTGATCACGGGGCCTGGCGGCCATTTTGTATGCCCTTTTATCAAAGGTTTTTCTGTGCAAGCTTACTTTGGTCAATAAACAGTCTTATTTTATCCAGTTTTCTTGCGTGATTTTTTGCTGAAAATTGCGAATCTTACAGGAACGGCCACCCTGAGGATGATTAAGCCTCTGATTACCAATTAAATTGGCTCCTAATGCTCATTAAAGAGGCTGCACACCAGGCTAGTGCTGTAATTACCAATTTCTCCAAATAACGACCAAATGGACAGGAGTAAAGAAGTTGTTGGTAAGGATTGCGAGCGTTACTTAAAGCTATGCTCAACCAGAGATCAGTTAACTACACTGCGTTTGAAGAGGACATTTTTAATACACATCGAGAGACTTTCTGGGATATTTTGTCAAGACTTCACCAACACTCTCTATCAACATTTATTCTGGAAATTCTCTGAGGACTTCACCTAAAGCGAGTGAGTGCTGTGCTACTGTACTTTATTGGAGACTTTATAGGAGTCACCAGCAGAAAGGTCATGGGGATCTTGCTAGGGAACCCCCTTGGTCTGGAGGAGGAATGGAAGAAGGAGATGAGATAAGGCAGAGCAGCATCAGCTGCGGGAGGAGAAAGGGAGATGAAGGACAGGAGGGCGAGGAGGACTCCAGATTCATGGTGACTTGCTGCATGCTCCACAATCTGGCGATCATGAGAGACCAGCCGTTACCACCAGCGGTTGTGCCAGAGGGTTAAGCTCAGGGGCCACAGGAGGCGGAGGAGGTTGAGGAGGAGGAGGAAGATGAGGATGAGGGAGACCAGGGGGGTTCACCAGCGGGCTCCAGGTAGATGACACACACCTGGGAGCGAAGATCGCCGCCATCTAATTCAAGACCGCTTCTGAGAGACGTCCTTCACCGTCAGACTTCGGAGCACCGTTGCTACATCTCTTACCTTCCACAACTGAGGATCCATCAAGAAGTCCACCATAGAAACATAGACTTAGAAGATAGGAGCAGGAGTAGGCCATTCGGCCCCTCGAGCCTGCTCCGCCATTTAATGAGATCATGGCTGATCATCCAAATTCAGTACCCTGTCCCTGCTTTCTCCCCATATCCCTTGATCCCTTTAGCCTCAAGAAATATATCCAACTCCTTCTTGAATATATTTAATGAATTGGCCTCAACTGCCCTGTGTGGCAGCGAATTCCACAGGTTCACCACTCTCTGGGTGAAGAAATTCCTCCTCATCTCAGTCCTAAATGGCTTACCCCTTATCCTTAGACTGTGACCCCTGGTTCTGGACTCCCCCGCCATCGGGAACATCCTTCTTGCATCTAGTTTGTCTAGACCTGTTAGAAGTTTATAAGCTTCAATGAGATCCCCTCTCATTCTTCTAAACTCTAGCGAATATAAGCCTAATTGACTGTTGCCTCACAGCGCCAGGGACCCGGGTTCGAATCCAGCCTCGGGCGACTGTCTGTGTGGAGTTTGCACATTCTCCCCGTGTTTGCGTGGGTTTCCTCTGGGTGCTCCGGTTTCCTCCCACAGTC
The DNA here is from genome assembly GCF_052327205.1 of Somniosus microcephalus. Classification (NCBI taxonomy): domain Eukaryota; kingdom Metazoa; phylum Chordata; class Chondrichthyes; order Squaliformes; family Somniosidae; genus Somniosus; species Somniosus microcephalus. The sequence continues at coordinate 14,606,709 of NC_141010.1, forward strand.
CAAAGATGTGCGGGTTAGGTTGATTGGCTATGATAAATTGACCCTTAGTGTTAGGGGGATTAAATACGTGGGGTTACGGGGATAGGGTGGGATATGTGTTGGTGTAGGGGTTACGGGGATCGGGTGGGATATGCGTCGGTGCAGGCTCGATGGACCGAAATGGCCTCTATCTGCACTGTGGGGTTTCTGTGAATCTCTCCTCATACGTCATTCCTGCCATCCCAGGTATCAGCCTGGTGAATCTTCGCTGCACTCCCTCCATGGCAAGAACATCCTTCCTCAGATAAGGCGACCAAAACTGCACACAATACTCGAGGTGTGGTCTCACCAAGGCTCTGTACAATTACATCTGCTCTGAAACCTTTCAACCCCTTCCCCATGAAGAACACAGTAAAAAAGACCACCAAATCCACCACTGCCCAATTACCATAATCACTCTTTATCTGGAGCAAAAACAACAATCAACAGCACTTACAAATATGAAGCAATTCACCCTGATGCCTGCCCTCAGTGGCTCTCCTATAAGTGCTCTTGCCAACTCTGGTGCTACGAAGTGCAACCCGAGTGGCAGCAGCACACATGGTGGATGCTGAGAATCTGAAGAGTGCAGTTCAGATGTCCTCCTGCCACGCCCTCGAGAGGCTGTGGGCCGTGATGGCTCCGCCTCAGCCTACACCATCTCAGCACAGGCTTGAGCAGTCTGGGCCGCCTGGCTGACAACTGCAAAGACAATGGTGGAGAGTGGCGGAGGGAATAGCAATGCTGGCATCCGGAGAGAGGCCAGTAGGTTCCTGCTCCATGATTCCCATGCCGCAAACCTCGGGGCGTCTGTTCGGCCAGTCCAGTGATCTGCTGGAGGACAGATCTCTGGGCAGCTGAGACACTCTGCAAGCCCCTTTCAACCGAGGAGCCCAGAGCCATCGTGGCAGCTGCCTGAGCTTCCATTGCAGCACTTTGCCATTCCATGGAAAATACCAGTAGTGAAATGGAAACTGTTTGGGCTTCGATTGCAGCACTTTGTCGTCCCATGGAAGCTGCAACCTCCGTCATCGGACGCTGCATGATGTTAGGCTCCACAGGTCGCTGGATGGAATTGGCCAGCCTCTCCACGCTGGGGAGGATGGGCTCCAGGCTCTGCGCCAAGCCACAGGCCAAGCTGGAGGCGGACTCCTCCACCACCCCCCCCTTAGCCACGACCCATAAGCTTTCAGGTAGGCAGTCCATTGCACCAGGCATTTAGTTTGTCAAACCCATCAGCCTTCTTCTGAAGCTTGGCCCTGCGAAGTCCCCATCTGACACCTCTACAGCAGAACTAGAATGTGACCTTGCCCCCACAAGTTGGCACCTCTGTTGTCCCGTCCAGCGTGGCTGCTGCCCACTAGTGCCCGGTGCTTGCCACTGTGAGGATCCGTGGTTCTACCCTAGACTCTAAGTTATGTGTGGTGCCAGTCTCTGAGCTGGTGCCTGCGACAGTGGTAGCGATTGACACAGTGCCATCTTCCTCACTCTCTTCCTCCTCCTCCTCCAGTGGGGGGGGGGGTGGCTCTTCCTCATCTTCCAGTTCCTCTGGGGGGGCGGGGGGGGGGGTGCGTGTGGCCACGATAGGTGGATTTGTGTGGTGAGACCATATGGAGCTTGTGAGTGAGGATAGGTTTGGGGGAATTAGGGATCATGAATAGTTGTGGATATGTAAGGGAGCTGGAGTGGTCACATACCTCTAGGTGAGATGTCCCCTGCTCTGCCTGTGGCCACAGCATCTGCCACTCGCCTGCCAATTACCGCTAGCATTGCCTCCTCAAGGAGAATGATCTCACAAAGTCGTGCTTCCCCTCCCCCAGTCAGGTCATGCTATTTGCTATGTTATGTGCTATTTTGTCCTGGAAGAGAAAGAGTGGCATTTGTGAATGAGGGTATTGGCAGAAGCGTTTGCGTGTGATGCCTCACATGGTCGAAGAGCCATGAGCTGTGTCTGAGGTGTTGGTAGTGCCTGTGAAGGATGCAATCGTGTGAATGTCACTGTAGAGTTAGATGGTGGGTGCAGTGAGCTGAGGTGGTGGCGGTGCAGTTATTGAGAAGTGTGTTTGTGAGCTGGGATCTTACCTTGATCGCTCATGTCAAATCGTTAAAATTTTTGTGGAACTGGAGCCATGTCCTGGGGACAGCGCTCCTGGCTGTGACCTCCTCGGCAATCTCCTCCCACATCTGCCGCATTAGTTGCCTCTGTGGCCTCCTTTCCCCCGCCCCCCTGTGGGTACAGGACATCCCCCTTCTGCTGTACCTCCTCCACCAGGACCTCTAGTACCGCCTCTGAGAACCTGTGTCCCTGAGCGTTGTCTGTCAGCCAACGCACTCCAGATCTTCAGTGGAACTGTGTGTGTGGAGGCTACATATACCGTTCCTGGAAAATTGCTCCTAATCAGCACTTGAGTGCTAAACATGCAGGCGTCCATTTTAGCATCTCCGGGTACATTTAAATCATGGTACTCAGCAATTAGCCCCAAAATTGCAGTCTAAAACCAAACTTTTAAGCAGGCACGTCTTATTCGCACAGCACCCATTTAGTGCCTGCTTTCACCCTTTTGCCAAAATAACCCCCTTAATTTTTAATTCCCTATCCACTCTCATATGTAATCTAAATGAACAATACTTGCATTTATAAAGCAACCTTACCACATTGCAATGTCTCAAAGTCCCTCACATAGTGAATTACGTTTGGAGTGAGCAGACTCCTGCTATTGCCGACTAATGTGTTACTATTCTCTGCCAGCCTCTCGGAAAAGCTGTAAGCTGAGTGACCAGTTAACCAATTTTTTTTCCTGTGGTAATTGGTTGAGGGAGAAGCATTGGCCAGAATACCAGTAACAAGTCCCTTGTTCTTCTTCAAACAGTGCCGCGGGATCTTTAACCCTCACCTGAGCAGTCAGACGGGGCCTCGGTTTAGTGTCTCATCTGAAAGAGACCACTGACAATGCAGCGCTGGAGCACCAGCCTAATGTAAACCAGAGAAATTGGCTGTAAGCAGTGATTTAGTGAAAAATAAAACAACTCACTATGTCGGAAGGAAGGGAACCCATAAGCACCAAGTAAGTAACTGCAGAGTTGGGTTATGCAGGTCCTTCTATCACCCGATGGTTTATTATCTGGTAAACTACTGCTCTGTTGTTTATTCTCTCTAGATTTAAACCAGACCTTTGGTTTTTTTGCAACATACCAAACAGTTTTCAGTTTTAAACTTATAAGACTAAATTGGAGTCAAATTAACTAGACATTTTGCGGCAGCGCTAAACACTACCGCCACGATCTCCTGCGCCGGCAGATCATGACGTCACTCGAGTGCGTAACGCCCCGGTAGCGCCCCGGACCGGATATTGAGTGGCGCCCCCTGCCTTACCGCCTGCCGCTAGCAACGACAGGTTGAGGGGAGTGGTTTGCAGTCAGGAAGGGACTGGGGGAGCGCTATTTAAAGGCGACTGCTTCCTGCCTTTTTTTGTTGGTGACATTTTTGCACCACGCATTCTGAGAGAGAGAGAGACTTCTGGAGAGATTCAACGCTGTGTGAAGGAGTTTTGGGTACTGAGCAGCACTTTGCAGGTTCATTTTGATTTGCCCTTCCTTGTATCGATTTAGAAGAGACTGTGGGGGCTGCACTCTGAGCTCTTTCCCTGGGCCTCTCCATTGTTCTTTCCAGCAGATTTGATGTGCAGGTCTCTCCAGGCCGAGATTCAAGGCTGCAATGAGCAGGATGTGGATGGAAAGCAAAATCAACCCTCCCCTTTAAGATAAAAACAGAAAATGCTGGAGAAACTCAGCAGGTCAAGCAGCATCTGTGAAGAGAAACAGAGTTAAGGTTTCAGGTCGATGACCTTTCGTCAGAACTCCCCTTTAAGAACTGGCCGGCGCCAGTGTGTCTGTGTTCCATTGCTGACTGACATCACATGAGCTTCGCCAGCGCTCTGAGGTAGTGCCTCGCTCCTTGGCCTTTGTGCCTTAAGACAGGTGTGAAGTGCCTGATTTAGCGCTCCATTCACCTCCAGGGACGATAAAAGCCAAGTTTGCCGTCGGAGGCGATAATTAGCGCCAGGCGCTAAACTTTGCGCATGGCCGATAATGGCGCCCCAAATGGGGCGATACTGAATTTTTCCCCCTTAATGTTTTTGGCACAGTGTCATCTGTATAATGAACCTGAGTAAGACAAATTGTATTATGTTATGCGTGAGATAGAATGGGGTTGCAGAGGGCATTTGATCATTCAAGGACATTGCAAAATCTTCTAATGTTGCCATTTATTTATTTGACTCAATGGTGACCTATCGTTGTGAATTTTTACTTTCACAATGCTTTATTTTCACGTTATTTTCTCCCCCTCCGGCGTGCATGTCACGTCAGACACCGTTCCCCTATTAAGATGATGATGGATGTCTGACCTGACCCCCATCAACTTTGGCCTTCTACCAGTCACTAAGTGGTTTACAAGAGTGATGTAGAGTTGGTGTGCATTGTGTTTACCCTGTGGTATAGATTGTCTGACTGAGATGGGAATGGCAGATGATGTGTGTGAATCATGGGTGTGGGGCTTGGGAGAATGCCTACTTGTTCTAATGAACCTAGTGTTTCATATCCCTGTGCTTTGGTATAAGTCACTGAAAGGTTTTAATCCTATCTTTCATTAGGGATGGGCAATAAATGCTGGCCTTGCCAGCGACGCCCACATCCCATAAACGAATTTTAAAAAAAGTAACGTGAACTGTTATGCTATTCCCATCTGCGCCATAAATTGAAAAATCTTATTTTATTTTTGTGAGTTACACCGTTTTGAGGCAGCAGGGTACTGATTGGACTGGGAGCCCAGGTCTGCAATAAGATTGGCCTGTAAACTGAGTGCAACATATCCACGTTCTTATACAAGATACTCATGGCATCTCATGATTTAGAAGAGTTCTAAAGTAAGTGAGATTTTCTGTGCTACCTGCATTTGGATTTTCAAGCTCTCCATACTGAGAATTATATACATTTTGAATTTTTGCTATTGTTGGGAGGCATCTCATTTACCATTTTGTAAAAGGTAAGTGGATGAACAGTCAACGTACGCATGGTCGTTGTGAGCCCCTGGACTGGTTTTGATCACCTGAGGGGGGTCGGAGAGGAATTTTCCAGATTTTTTTCCCCCCTTATTGGCGGTGAATGTTTCTGGTTTATTGTCTCCCCCAGCAGATTACATGCCTTTAGGAGGTCAGGAAGTTTCTAGTCATGAGAGTGGGGCAGGCTTGATGGACCAGCTGGTCCTTTTCTGCCTGTCATTTTCGTATGCAGGGAGAATGTTTCCTCTGGCTGGGGAGTCTAACACCAGGGGTCACAGACTCAGAATAAGGGGTCGGCCATTTAGGACAGCGATGAGGAGAAATTTCTTCACTGAGAAGGTGGTGAATCTTTGGAATTCTCTACCCCAGAGGGCTGTGGAGGCTCAGTCGTTGAGTATATTCAAGACAGAGATCGATAGATTTTTGAATATCAAGGGAATCGAGGGATATGGGGATAGTGCGGGGAAGTGGAGATGAGGTAGAAGATCAGCCATGTTCTTATTGAATGGCAGAGCAGGCTCGGAGGGCCAAATGGCCAACTCCTGCTCCTATTTCTTATGTTCTTATGTTCGTAGCTGGCGAATGTAAACTTCTAATTTTTTTTCACCCTGGGGTCAGCATCAAGTGTAGTGTGGAACATGGCATGGCTATGTCAAAACCCAGTGCCATTATTTGGGTTCAGTTTATATTAGGGTCCACGTTACTAGCAGAAAGCCGTCGCTTGTCGGAAAGGTGTATCGGAAATTGGGTAACGCCGTCTATGATTTTTTTGATCATTAACTTTAATGGTTGAAAAATTGTGGGCAGCGTGTGGCTGAGTTTTTGATATGCGGTGTGGGCGGGAGAAGCACCCTGCCAGTAGAACGGACTTGTAAGACGGCACCTACTGAGTGCATGCAGACAGATTATGGGAATGGCCCCAGTTGTACTGGATGTTTTAGTAGGGGAACTCCACACCAACGTTCCTGTTAAGCTGCGCGGCCATGCAGCCACACAACGGTCTGAAGATCCCGCACAGGCCACTCAACGGTTTTTATATGGAAGAAACTGCATGCGCGAAAATTTGAATGGAACGCCAGTTAAAGGGACCGTGCATGAAAAAAAATAAGAGGCAACATTGATCCACACATGTATATGTGGAGAGTGTGGATTACCAATTATAATAACTCTGTACTTGGAATTATAAGGACCATCTGACACCAGGACTTCTTGATCTGCTTTACACCATAAATTATCTTTGAAGGTGCAATGACTAATATGTAACAAATGCATCAGCATCATCTCCCAACCAATAATGGAATGAATAGCCAATCAATCTGTCTTGTGGTGATATGGAGAAAAACATTGGGCAGACAAATACATTTTCAATACCAAGGGTGATGACTCAGGGATGGCAGCCGCAGGCAGGCCATTGTGGGAGAAGTGGTTTTGCAAGTGGGCAGAGTTAAGTGCATGAACACAGTGGTTGTGGCAGACTTAGTAGCAAGAGGAGCAAACAGGTCCTTCTGTAACCTTCACCGCTCCTGCCTACGCTCATCTGCTGCTGAAACCCTCATTCATGCCTTTCTTATTTCTAGACACGACTGTTCCAACACTCTCCGGGCCAGCCTCCCACCTCGCACCCTCCGTAAACTTCAGCTCATCCAAAACTCTGCTGCTCGTATCCTAACTCGTACCATGTCCCATTCACCCGTCACCCCTGTGCTCGCTGACTTACATTGGCTACTAGTCCGGCAACGCATTAGTTATAAAAGTCTCATCTTTGTGTTCAAATCCCTCCATGGTCTCACCCCTCCCTCTCTCTGCAGCCTTCTCCAGCCCTGTGCGATCTCTGCGCTCCTCCAATTCTAGCCTATTGCGCATCTCCGATTTTCAGCGCTCCACCATCGGCGGCCGTGCCTTCAGCTGCCAAGGCGCTGAGTTCTGCAATTTCCTCCCTAAACCTCTCCGCCTCTCTCTCCTTCTTTAAGTCGCTGTTTAAAACCTACCTCTTCGACCAAGCTTTTGGTCACCTGTCCTAATATCTCCTTATGTGGCTTGGCGTCAAATTTTGTTTTACAACGCTCCTGTGAAGTTGTTCTTCTAACCAGGAGCTGGCTGGCATTCTGTCTCCAGGTGCCAGGGTAAGGGGTATAACGGAGCAGGTGCAGAAGGTTTTGAGAGAGAGTGGGATACGGCAGAAATCTCGGTTCATGTCAGAACTAACAACATAGAGAAGAACAGGTTTCAGGTCCAGCAAAGAAAAAAGTCCTAGCAGTTAAGCTTTAGATTAAGAAACAGGACCTTAAAGATAGTTATCTCAGAATTACAGCCAATGCCATCCGTCAGCCAATACAGGGACAGACAGATTCAGGAGCTAATTATAGGCTAGTTTTGATTTTAACCTGATTCGCCTGGCGCGAATGGGTCAGGTTTGGGTTGAAGGCAATGAAGAGTAAAACTGGGTGGGGTTTAAAACGGGCATCCGATCTGATCCCATCAGTTTACTGCTGACGCAGGTTAGGTTAAGATTAAACCCTATGACATAGGATGAAAGCACTGGGAGAAACATGAGTAATACAGAGCCAGTCAGCATAGATTTCTAACAGGTTTGCCCAATTCTTTGAAGAAATAATAGAGAAGATAAATATGCACAGTGGATGAGACTTGTTCAAAAAGCATTTGGTACCATATATGGGACTTGCTGCAAAAATAATGCCACATGGATTTAAGTTGGGGCTGATGTTAATTACAATGTACATAAAATACCTAGAGTTTGGAATTAAGGGAACATATTGAAATTTGCTGATGGCACAAAATTGGAGGGAGCAGGGTTTAGCACGTTGTGACTATAGGGTCGTAGGGTCATAACGGCACAGAAGGAGGACATTCAGCCCATCGAGTCTGTGCCGACTCGCTGTGGAGCAATCCAGTCAGTCCCATTACCCCGCTCTATCTCCATAGCCCTGCAAATTTATTTCCCTCAAGTGCCTATCCAGTCTCCCCTTGAAAACATTGAGTGTCTCCGCTTCCACCACTTCCGTCGGCAGCGAATACCAGGTCCTCACCACTCGTTATGTAAAAAAGTTTTTCCTCACGTCCCCCCTGTATCTCTTGCCCAAAACCTTAAATCTGTGTCCCCCTAGTCTTTGCACCATCAACTAGTGGGAACAGCCTTTCCCCATCTAGCCTATCCAAACCCGTCATAATCTTGCACACCTCTATCAAATCACCCCGCAACCTCCTTTGCTCTAATGAAAACAAATCCAACTTCTCCAACCTGTCCTTGTAGCTAAGATCCCCCATCCTCGGAACCATTCTGGTAAATCTCCTCTGCACCCCCTCAAAGGCCTTCACATCCTTCCTAAACATCCAGAACTATAAAAGAACGCAGGAGGCAAAAGATAGCTTAACGGGATGGGCAAGTAGGTGGCCAGTACAGTTCCAATGTAGAGAAATGTGAAGTAATACATTTTAGAAGTAAGAACAGAGGAATAAAGTTTGCGCCTTACATGTTAGGATTTAAAATGGAATAAAGAAACAGAGAAATGTTTGTGTGCACATATATAGGTCATCGAACTGAAACGTTAACTTTGTTTCTGTCTCCACAGATGTTGCCTGACCTGCTGAGTATTTCCAGCATTTTCTGTTTTTATTATAGGTTATTAAAGGTGGCCGCACATGTAAATAAGGCTGTAAAAAAGAATTGTTGGTTTTACACCTTGAATACAAAACCGAGGGAGTAATGTTGAACTTGTAAAAGATCTTCGTTAGTCTGCAGCTGCAATACAGTGTAAAGTTTTGGGTTAAAAGCAGTGGGAAAGTTGTAGTGTAGATTCATTAGGATGTCATCATGGAAGAAGGCTTACAACTACAAAGAGAGGCTTTAGAAATTAGAGTTTTTGTCAATGGCGCTGACATGATTACGGTGACCTAATAGAAGCCTCAAAATTAAAAAGGGCTTTGATAGGATAACTAGTAATTGAATGTTTCCACTGGTTGCTAAGAAAATCACAAAAAGGTGAGGTTCGAAAATGTCTTTACACAGAAGATAGTTACAGTGTGGAATTCTCTGCCGGATACCATAGAGACAGGAGAAGGCCATTCAGCCCCTTCGAACCTGTTCCGCCATTCAGTTAGATTACAGCTGATCTGTACCTCCACTCCATTTGTCCGCCTACCTTCACATCCTTACCTAATAAAAATCAGTCGCTCTCAGTCTTGAAAATTTCGATTGACCCAGTAGCCACAGCCTTTTGAGGCAGTGAATTTCACATTTCCACTGCTCTTTGTGTGAAAAAGTATTTCCTGATTTCACTCCTGAATGACCTAGTTTTTATTTTAAGACTGTGCCCCATGGATTCCACCAGAGGAAATAACTTCTCTGTATCTCTTCTATCGAACCCTTTTTATCATTTTAAACACTTCCATCAGATCAACCCCCTCAACCTTGTAAACTCAAGGGGATGCAAGCCAAGTTTATGTAGCCTGTTCTCCTAATTTAACCCTGGTGTCATTCTGGTAAATCTGTGCTGTATCCCTTCCAAGGCCAATATATTCTTCATCAGGTGCCAAAACTGAACATAGTACTCCAGATAGTGTCTGACTAATGCTCTGTACAATTGAAGCAAAGCTTCCTCCCCTTTGTATTCTAGCCCCCTTGAAAGAAAGAAAGAAAGACTTGCATTTCTGTAGCGCCTTTCAGGACCACCGGACGTCCCGAAGCGTTTTACAGCCAATGAAGTACTTTTTGAAGTGTAGTCACTGTTGTAATGTAGGAAACGTGGCAGCCAATTTGTGCTGCGTGACTACGCTGGATTGTCAACCTAGCTTTTTGATTTCAACTGGAGCCCAAGCCCATAATAGGGAGGGGGTGGTGGTTGTTAGATGGGAACTGGATTGATGGGTTCCAAATTCACCTCATGTTGGACCCTTTGAATTACATTATATAGTAATTATTACATAGCATTTACAGCACAGAAACAGGCCATTCGGCCCAACAGGCCCATGCTGGTGTTTCTGCTCCGCACGATCCTCCTCCCAGTCTTCTTCATCCAACCCCATCAACACATCCTTCTATTCCCTTCTCCCTCATGTGTTTATCTAGCTTCCCCTTAAATGCATCTATACTATTCGCCTCAACCACTCCCTGTGGTAGCGAGTTCCACATTCTCACCACTCTTTGGGTAAAGAAGTTTCTCCTGAATTCCCTATTGGATTTATTAGTGACTATCTTATATTTCTGGCCCCTAGTTCTGGTCTTGCCTGCAAGTAGAAATATCTTTTCTACATCTACCCTATCGAACCTTGTCATAATCTTAAAGATCTCTATCAGGTCACCCCTCAGTCTTCTCTTTTCTAGAGAAAAGAGCCCCAGACAGTTCAATCTTTTCTGATAGTTATAATCTCTCATTTCTGGTATCATTCTGGTAAAACTTTTTTGCATCTTCTCCAGTGCCTCGATATCCTTTTTATAATATGGAGACCAGAACTGTGCACAGTACTCCAAGTGTGATCTAACCAAGGTTCTATACAAGTTTAACATAACTTCACTACTTTTCAATTCTATCTATTTAGAAATGAACCCCAGTGCTTTCTTTGCTTTTTTTAATGCCCTTATTAACCTGCATCGCTACTTTTAGTAATCTGTGTATCTGTAACTCCAAATCCCTCTGTTCCTCTACCGCATTTACATACTTATTTTCCAAGGAGAATGTGACCTCCTTATTCTTCCTTCCAAAATGTACCACCTCACACTTATCTATACTGAAGTTCATTTGCCAATTATCGCCCATTCTGCAAGTTTATTAGGTAGAGCGGAGACTTTCATTCCATCAGACTTGGCTGGTTTGAATCCAGGGCTGAGATTTGAAAGGACCATGTGGTTATCCAGTCTTCTTCTAACTGATGAAATGGGAGCAAGCGGAAGCCAAGCGCAGACAGCGCAAGGAGCGCACGTCAACCCAAGCACCCCACACCCACCCGCCCCTTCAACCACCATCTGCCCCACCTGTGACAGAGACTGTAGGTCCCGCATTGGACTCATCAGTCACCTGAGAACTCATTTTTAATGTGGAAGCAAGTCATCCTCGGTTCCGAGGGACTGCCTAAGAAGAAGAAGAGAAATGATGAAAAGCAAGCAATGATCTCTAAGCATAAACGGAATCCTGCATACTAAATAGATGGGCCTAGAAATTCAGTATAGCCACTTTTGGGGCGGTAAAGTCGGGCGGGCGCTAAAGTTAGCGCCCGCCGGAAAGTGGAGGCCACTTCGCCGATATTCAGTAGCTTTGGCCAAGGAGTTTGGGCGAGCGCTGAAACTGGCGTTGCACCCCTATCTTTAGGCGCTAAGCCGGCGGTGCAGAGTGATAACGCCGAGGCCGGGCGCAGCGCAGGTGCGGTCATGTTTTGATTGACAGCAGACACCCTGACGCCGGCCAGCTCTTAAAGGGGGAAGGGTCGACTTGGTCTGCTGCCACGCCCTGGATAGTGGAGCCCTCCAGCTAGGCCTGAACACTGCTGCTGGACCCAAATAGCGCCTGAAGCCATGCAGAAGGCCCGTGAACGAGTGCAGCGCTTCTCAGAGCATGCTTTGAGGGTGCTGCTTAGGGGTTTGGAGAAGAAAAGAGATATCTTGTGCCCGGACAGTGGCAAGAAGGCTCCCAAGAGGCTGTACAGGAGAGCCTGGAGGGAAATCGCCCAGAGGGTCACAGCCAACAGCGATGTCCCCAGGACTGGTGACCAATGCCGCAAGAAGTTCAACGACCTCACTCGGTTGGTCAGGGTGAGTACCCTTTCCAGTGTCCTCCTCATCCTTGCATGTGCACCTCACATTATGGGCAAAGGGACCTCAAAGGCCTAATGGCCAGCCCTCCTCCAGCAGCTATGGCACTGGCATGATCATCAGTAGCACTTTCTGCACTTGACACACTGGCCAAGCTATTCGACCATGGGAGGCAGTGCACACAACAACAGGGCACCACACTGGCCAAGCTATTCCACCATGGGAGGCAGTGCACACAACAACAGGGCACCACACTGTACTTAGAGGCCGTCCTTTCTCTTGCAGGCCAAGCTGGCGCAGAATCTGAAGAGCCGGACTGTCACCGGGGGAGGCCATGTCCAGTTCCAGGAGCTCAGTGACCTGGAGGAGCGCGTGGCTCGACTCATGCGTGCCCGGGTGATTGGCCCCGTTGCTATTGGAGATGCCGACCCTGTGCTGGGCCCCAATGGTAAGGACATGACCGTTTGGATCTCTCTCGTTCCCCTTGCGCTTCAGATCTACATCCTTTGCCACTGTCCCACCAATGCGCATAATGCCACCACTCATGCCTCCCTCGCTGATGCCCTGTCCTCACTCTAAAGCTACTCTTGCGCCTTCCTGCTTTCAGCTGGTGAGGAGGAGGTCCCTGAAGCTGCAAGTGTCAGTCCCTCGGAAGAGGAGGACGACGAGGACCAAGAGGAAGGCGGCACATCGGGGGAACCCTCATCCGCGCCAGGGGATGGCAATGGAGGGGACACGTCTTGCCTGGAGGACAGCCAGGGGGAAGTGTTGCAGGGGGGTGTAGCTCCTGTGCCCAGTGGCATCCAGCCACGCGGGAAGGGTCGGGCAGCACGGCTGCCTTCTCCCCAGAGGTGGGAAGTGTTGCAGGGGAGGGCAGTTGCTGGGCCCAGTGGCGTCCAGCCACGTGGGAAGGGTCGGGCAGCACGGCTGCCTTCTCCCCAGAGGGGGGAAGTGTTGCAGGGGAGGGCAGTTGCTGGGCCCAGTGGCGTCCAGCCACGCGGGAAGGGTCGGCCAGCTCGGCGGCCTTCTCCCCAGAGGGAGAGTCCGGCCTCCAGTCCGGAGACGGTCCTCGCCCAGGAGGTGCGCCTCCTTGATCAAATGTCCGCGGATTCGGAGCGGCGCCACACCGAGTTCATGGGGGTTGTGGGACAGTTGCCTCAGGCCATTGAGTCCCTGGCTCATAGTGTGGCTGATTTCGGGGACTCACAGGCCAGGGGTGTCGAACAACTCGCGGCAGCACAGGACGCGAGTCGAGAGTTCATGAGTGGTGCCGTGCAGACACTGGCTGGTCTGATGCGGGCACAGACCAGGGCAGTACGGGCACTCACTTCTGCCACACTCGCTGTGTCACGCATGCATCGCCAGGGCACCCGCCGCGCTGCTGCAGCACAGCGGTCTGGCCTTCGCCAGATTGCTGCGCTTGCTGCAGTGCCAGCCCGGCCGAGTGCCAGTGTCTCTGGCGACCAGCGCGCGCCTGGCATCAGCCAGCTTGCCCCCATTGCTGCAGCCGCCACTGCCACTCCCCCAGCAAAGCTGCGACGAGCTGCTGGAGAGACTGATGCTGCCCAGCCACAGCTGCAGCAGTCAGCAGCCGGCCCCTCCAGGGCCGGACCTCGTCTAGGCCGACCCCCAAGGGCATCTGCCGTCACGCTTTGTGCCCCTCAGGAGCCTTCCCCCAGCCTTGCAACATCCACAGGGCCCAGGTTGAGGCAGAGCAGCAGGTCGGGCAGGGGCCAGAGAAGACTGCACAAGGACTCGCCCTCTCGGCACACCAAGTAGAGTGTGTTGCCAAATGTTTTTTTATATGGGGGTGTTTGTGTTCTGTATGGGGGGGGTTTATTTTGGTAAGGCCGAAGATGATGGCAAATGTTTTTTTAGATGGGGGTGTTTGTGTTCTGTATGGGGGGGTTTGTCTTGGTAAGGCCGAGGATGAAGGCCAATTGGATGGACAAGTTTTGTTATTCCTCCCCAGGTTGTGGGAGTGAGATATGTTTTTGACTGTTTTTTGGGGGTCTTGTCTGTTTTTGTGTTTCATGTGGGAAGGGCCCTGAGTTTGTTAAATAAAGCTTTTTATTTATTCAGCTTGTCCATGTGTCATGTTTCAAGTGGTTGTTGCGTTAACCGGCTGAGGGCTTGCGGAGCGGCTGCATTCAGGTGCGTTCATTGCCACAAACCATTCCCTGACAGGGGGCCTAGAAGTGTCGTTCAATAAGCCGCTGGCGGACGGCCCTTGGACCTTGTGGCTCCCTCCTGGGCTGGTACTCCTCCTCCTCCTCCTCCTCCTCCTCATGGTCCTCCTGCTCGTCCTCCTGAGGTGGTGGTCCAACGTGAGGTGGCAGTGCCTGAGTCCTGCGGATAGCCAGGTTGTGCAGCATGCAGCAAACGACGACGAACTGGGAGACTCTATCCGGCGAATACTGTAGAGATCCGCCGGAACGATCCAGGCAGCGGAACCGTTGCTTGAGGACGCCAATCGTTTGCTCTATGATGTTCCTTGTGGCTTGATGGCTTTCGTTGTATGCCTCCTCAGCAGGGGTCCTGGGCGCGCGGAGCGGGGTCATGAGCCATGTACACAAAGGGTAGCCCTTGTCCCCGATAAGCCATCCCCTTGGGGGAGGCTGTGCCTGGAACATGTCAGCCACAGTAGTCTGGCGCAGGATAAATGCATCGTGGCTGCTTCCTGGAAAGCGGGCATTGACAGCTAGGATGCGCTGCCTGTGGTCACACACCAGCTGTACATTGAGGGAATGGTAGCCCTTCCGGTTGCGGTAATCCTCGGCATTGTCGATAGGTGCCCGCATAGCCACATGCGTGCAGTCAATGGCGCCCTGCACCATGGGGAAGTCGGCGATCCTGGCAAATCCGACAGCACGCTACTCCTGCCTCTCTAGGGTCATGGGGAAGGAGATGAATTGGTGTCTCCTTGCGAAAAGGGCATCGGTGACCTGCCGGATGCAGCGATGCACGGCGAACTGGAAGATGTTCGCTATGTCCCCAGCAGCGGCTTGGAAGGAGACGCTTGCATAAAAGTTCAGAGCCACCGTGACCTTCACTTCCATCGACAGAGACGTCCTGCACATCAGCTGTGGACGCAGATCTCTGTGAAGCAGCTGGCAGATCTCTGCAACCACCTCCCTTCTGAAGCGCAGCCTCTTAACACAATGCGCGGCAGTCATGGTGAGATAGGACACCTGCTGCCGGTATTCCCTGAGTGGGTAAGGCCTACGTTGCCGACGCCTGATGGCCCCTCTGCGTCTAGGCATGGCTGCCCCTCTCACACAGCGTCTGCGAGCCCTTCGCACATAATGCTGGAACTGAGGGTTGGAACCCCATGCAGCCCCCATAATATACTTGCAAACAGTCAAATCACAATGAGTCAAATTTCCAAGCTCTGGCCAGAAGCCAAAAATACCTCTCCTATGTTGTCCCAAATCAGTAAGGTCTGTTCCTTGGTCTCTGTCCAGAAATCCAAAGCACTAAAGTCATTGCAGCAAAATGGCTGGCCTTTATACCTCAGTCTAAGTGCCCTTTAATTAGCGCTCCCCGAGGCCCGCAGGGCCTCTGCTGCGTTCCACTTCACAGTTCTTAACAGCACCACGCCCACATTGGGCGGGCGCCACTGAAGTTCCGGTTTGGGGCACACAAACGGCGTTGCACGACGAAATGACGTCATAAGGTGCGCGCGCAGCTGAGCGCGCGCAAACACTTTGCGCCGGCGCAAAATGTCAACTGAAGTTGGGCGTAGGCGCAGATCGCTCTGCGCCCGGGCGCTAAGTGCCTAGCGCTCGAAATCTACTCCTCTTATGGCGCTAACGGCTGGCGAACGCAACTGAATTTCTAGGCCATGATGTTTCACTCATTGTAAGCTCTCCACATGGGAGTTCTGACTTGATCCACGCTGCTCTAATGAAAGCATTACCTTATAGTTTGATGCAGAATTTTCTATAAGAATTTTTAGGAACAAAAAGGACCTTTAAGCTTAATAAGCTTGTTCCTTTTTTTGAAACCGACCCATCTTCTCACCATAGTCCCTAACCTTCTATCCCCAGCGTTCAATGCTCTCTTCAACCCACTTGTCCTGCTTCAATGCCATGCCGGGTACCCCTGGTATAGGTGAAGAAGTTCCACTGCACTTTCTTTCTTATTCCTAATTTGTATCTTGTGAATACTTTGCTTAGATCCACTACGTTAGTTCCCTCATAATCTTAAAATCTCATCATTAGGTTTTGTAGTTTTTCAATATTATTTTCTGCATAGAGGACCTCAAGTCGTTACCATGATGTTTGTTGTTTGCCATTGATGATTTTCTTTTTGGTCATGCCATGTACGTATCCTATCAAGCTCCTCTGTGTTAAATGAAAGGTAAGATACGGATGTGATTTTTACAGCAGTCGGTAGCAGACCCCTTTACAGCAGGAGCCATCTTTGTTATGGAAAAGCGGTGTAGCTCTCCATTGTACACTGGAGGGTTGGAGATCAATGCTGTACATCGCCTGCAATCAAAACGCCTCCCTGCTTCAATTAATGTCAAGCTCTGAGCTGAATTCCAGCCAACCCTATCATCTTCACAGAAGCATACTTTTGTTTCCCAGGGCTGGGACATAAGTCTGAAGCCAGGGTGTAATTTTGTGCTTTATTATTATTTTTTAAGTGTTAATAAGTGCCAAATGTGAGTGCAATTTGGCGTTGTGGACTCACGTCTCCTGAGAGCTACACTGAGGAAAACTGAATTCACATAGGGAGGCACAGCCATTGGAGAGAATACTCCTTCTGGGCTCAACCTGGCTCAAGCTACACACGGTGAAACATTACATTTTGAAGCATTCTCTTGCCTACTGCTCACAATTATTATTGTCGTTGCTGTCATTTCTCTTTCCTTCTTTTGACTTTAATACAAATTCCCTCCACAAAAGATGCTCCTGTGTTCCTGATGTCCATGACTTTGCAAGACTGGAGTTGTATCCTGCTGTTAAGCAAAAAAAAGAGTAGGCTTAAAATGTTACTCGTACATCTCCCAGAGGCTGAGGAGAAGGCCGGGGTAAAGTCTGGTAGCTGAGGAGCCCTAGGACTGAGTGGGAGAGCGGGCTAAGTGAGAGTGGAGAGTGAGCAGCAGGCAAGGGCCAGGGCCCAGCACAGAGCACAAGGCCCAGAGAAAAAATAGAAGAGAGGGTTAGACAAGGATGGGGAGCACACATGATGGAATGGCCATGGCGTATTAGAGAGCAGGAATCATGAGGATTGAGTAGCAGGGAACCTGCTGCCAGGGGTTTGGAAGGTAAGCTCGGACTTCTTTGTTTTTTTGTATCTTTGCTGAGCCGACTGAGGAGACTTAAACTTTCATGGCAGCTGCATTTGAAGGAAATGTTTTCCTAACCAATCAGAAACATAGAATTACATAGTATTTACAGCACAGAATCAGGCCATTCGACCCAACAGGTCTATGCCGGTGTTTATGCTCCACACGAGCCTCCTCCCACCCTACTTCATCTCACCCTATCAGCATAGCCTTCTATTCCTTTCTCCCTCATGTACTTATCCAGCTTCCCCTTGAATGCATCTATGCTGTTCGCCTCAACCACTCCCTGTGGCAGCGAGTTCCACATTCTCACCACTCTCTGCGTAAAGAAGTTTCTCTTGAATTCCTTGCTGGATCTTTTAGTGACTAGTTATGGTCTCCACTCACGAGCGGAAACATCGCCTCCATGTCAGTAAAACAGTAGAAACACGGAACTAATGAGTCTGCACTGAACCAATCAGAAGCCTCAGACGTGAGACTGCCCTGAACCAAGCTGAAAGATGAGCCGAACCTGAACAGACACCAAAAAATGTGATTTTATAGATAAATATTTCAAGTGGGTGGAGCTGCTTTCTATTGGCCTTACCGCTGCACCAGTTTGTGGAATTTCAGAAATGGGCAGCAATTGCCATCAGTTCCCTCTCTTCCCTTGGAGACAACAGTGTGAAGTAGTGGAAGGATTTGCAGGCTGATTAACAGCCTGACTGGCCGCAACGTGAACGTGATGGCCATAAAGGTCTGCCTTAAAACCCACCTGTTTGACCAAGCTTTTGGTCACCTGCCCTAATTTCTCCATATGTGGCTCGGTGTCAAATTTTTTGCCTTACAATACTCCTGTGAAGCACCTTGGGACGTTTTACTATGTTAAAGGCGCTGTATAAATACAAGTTGTTGTTGTTGTATACCAGCTGATAGGATGGTTAGTCCTATACGACGGGAGGATTTTATGGCCTCCCACAACCCATATGGAGTGAGCCTTTGGCGTAATGGTAGCATTCCCGCCCGCGGGCTAGAAGGTGCAGGGTTCGTATGGGTTGTGAGAGCCCATAAAACCCTCCTGCCGCATAGGACTAACCGCGCTATCAGCTGGAATAAAGGTGGTTACGGACATGGAAGGAGCGCTAACGTGGCCAGTTCAGACTGTTAATCGGCCTGCGAATCCTTCCACTACTTCACATCCTTCCCCAAAGGGAACAGCAAGAAGACACAAAAAGAAGAAGAAGAAGAACCCATACAATGGGGCGGGCAACGCACACACCCACCAGACACAAATATCCTGCCGGATGTCAACCCAGAATTCAGAGCCAGAGCTCTGGTCCCCACTCGCTGGGACTGTCTGGAGTGGGGTTTGATCCCTGCACTTAGAGGCAGGAATGCTACCACTACGCCACAGCATCCCTCCATCTCCATCAGTTCACCAATAATATGCCCCACTGATATGCCACTTGTGTGACTGGCAGACAGAAAATGATACAGTGGGTGGGAGGGAGCTTCCATACTCAATTTTAAAATCATGGTTTGGTGCTCTATAGCTGGCAGCTGCACCTTCCCGAGTGGTGGGGGAGGAGTGGGGCGGGGGGGAGAGGAGCAGGATGGGGGAGGGAGCCGGGGGGGGGAGAGGAGCAGGGGGGAGGAGTGGGACCAGGGCGGGGGGGGAGGAGCGGGGGGGAGGAGTGGGAGCGGGGCGGGGGGGAGGAGCGGGGGGGAGGAGTGGGAGCGGGGCGGGGGGGGAGAGGGTGTGGGGTGTGGGGGGAGAGGAGTGGGGGGGAGGAGTGGGAGCGGGCGGGGGTGAGGAGCGGGACGGGGGTGGGGTGGGGAGAGGGGGCGGGGGGAACCACTTTGCTGTCTGTACAAATTAGGTCAAACTGTGATTGGCCAGAACAACATGGGTGCCTCTGCTTCCGAGGGTAAGCCCATATTCTGACAAAGTTGCATTGGAAGAGGTACTGGAGCTGCTGGGAACATCTCTTTTGTTAAGGTGTGCTGCATCCCACGCTGGTAATACTGTCTTGTTTACATGGCCGGTTGGCAGGTGGTGGTAACCAGGCTCTATAAATGCCACAGGAGCTGAACGTGTATATTACAACACAGCCGCTGTCCCTTTCTATACCCATCAGTGAGGCACAGTCACATAATGAATACCTCAGAATATATTAGCTACCACCACTTTTCACCAGTCAGCCATCTCTGAGTGCACTGAATTCCTTTACATCGGCAGTACTCATCCACTTTCTCCTCCTTCCAACTTTTCTCCCAAATTTCTACAATATGCAAGACTTGATTTTCTGTAGAGCCTTTCATGGCCGCAGGGCATCCCGAAGCACTTTACAGCCAATGAATTACATTTTTTGAGATGGAGTCACTGTTGTAATGTAGGAACCGTGGCAGCCAATTTGCGCACAGCAAGCTCCCACAAACAGTAATGTGATAACCACCACAAAAATCTGTTTTAGTGATGTTGGTTGAGGGATAAATATTGGCCAGGACACTGGGGATAACTGCTCTGCTCTTCTTCAAATAGTGCCCTGGGATCTTTTACGTCCACCTGAGAGAGCAGGCGGGTCCTCGGTTTAATGTCTCATCCAAAAGGCAGCACCTCTGACAGCGCAGCACTCCCTCAGCACTGCACAGGAGCATCAGCCTAGATTTTGTGCTCAAGTCTCTGGAGTGGGAGCTTGACACCCCCCCCCCCCAGCCTTCTGACACAAAGGTGAGAGAGCTACCACTGAGCCATAGCTGATATCAAGGCCTAATTAATACCAGGGTCAGATGCAGGCAGCCCTCCAGTACTTCACTGACGGGAGTGTCGACAGTGCTATTGAACTGTGGGGAGCACCAGAGCTGAGCATCTTTCAGTCCTCACCTGCAAACGTACAGCTTCCAGCAGAGTTTGCTGGATGGTCATTAGGAGGGGGGACCCTAGCTGATTTCCTCTCTCTCAGCCCAAGGAATGATGAAGACACTTTTTGGTGTCCCAGCTATTACCATGATGGAGATTAACTAATTCAGCGCAGGCTAGAGATCAAACTTGAGACTTTTCTGATCGTTAGGGTTAAGTCCCATCTCGGGCGATGCTGTTCCTCACTGGGAGCTTAACAATAATTATCCTTAAAAAATCAAATACTTAATGCTTACAAAGAATTATAGTGATGACTTCTAACATCCTTTGGTTTTCCTATGCCTATTTCAGTTGGTTTTTGCAGTATCTCTGTAAATAATGAGCTTCAGTGACACAGCGAAGAGCTTCTTGTAATTTACTCTGAATTGGATGGCGGGGGAGAGATGGAATTCTACCAATTATTGTCAGCAAGTGTGGAGGAGCGAGTGATCCTGACAGCCTGACAGTGTGAGGGAGCTAAATTAATATCAACAGAGATATGGTTATTAACCCAGGCTGCTTCAGCAATCGTGTCATTTCAATTTCTGCATTTTAATTAAAATCCATCAACAGACTCAGGCTCAATAACAGTCACGGAGCCCCAGCGCTGTGAGGGATTTTAATTAGTATGACTAACTCCTCTAGGCCAGTTATCTGTCACTACTTAAACTGAAAGATTCAAGAAAATCAACACAAAGACAGAAAAGGGGTCTGCACAGAGCGGGATTAAAACGGAGTGGACTTAAACAGTGAGTTTTATTTGGGAATTTGGAAAGAGTGGGAATTCGGAGAAGAGGGGGCCGGAGTTGTTGCTTTTTGCCTACACTACTTGTGGTGCTTTGTGTTACAGGTAGATATTTAATTTCAGCACCCTTAACTTAATCTAGATCAAGTAAGTAGTCAAGAAATTACACTGTAAACTAAGTTACCTAATTACAAATTTAATTAAATGTAATTAAATAAAATAAGGTCATATAGGGATGGCAGTGCAGGCGGTGTGCCGCAACTGCAGCATGAGGGAGTTTGTGGAGAGAATCGCGATCCCGGACAACCACGTTTGCAGTAAGTGCCTGCATCTTGAGGAACTTCAGCTCAGAGTTTTTGAGCTGGAGTCTGAGGCGCAGACATTGCGGGGCATCAGGGATGGGGAGAGTTACCTGGACACTTTGATCCAGGAGGCAGTCACACCCCTTAGGTTAGGTAGTGGTACAGGTCTGGTTAGTGGTCAGGGACAGGAGGGTATGACTGCAACTCAGGCAGGTAAAGGGACCCCAGGTGCAGTGCTGGAGGAGCCTCAGCCTTTGCCCTTGTCCAACAGGTATGAGGTTCTTGCTGCCTGTGTGGATGAGGGAAAAGCCTGCAGGATGGATGAGCAAGCAGACCATGGCACCACGGTGCAGGAGGCCATTCAAGTGGGGGGAGTGAAAGGGAATGTAGTTGTGGTAGGGGACAGTATCGTCAAGGGGATAGATACTGTTCTCTGCAGCCACGACCGAGAGTTCTGAAGGTTGTGTTGCCTGCCCGGTGCCAGGGTTAAAGACATCTCCTTGCGGCTGGAGGAGAACTTGGAGTGGGAGGGGGAGGTTCCAGTTGTCGTGGTCCACATAGGAACCAACGACATAGGTAAAACTAGCAATGAGGTTCTGCTGAGGGAAATAAAAACAGAAAATGCTAGAAATACTCAGCAGGTCAGGCAGCATCTGTGAAGAGAGAAACAGAGTTAACGTTTCAGGTCGATGACCTTTCGTCAGAACTGCTGAGGGAGTTTGAGGAGCTAGGATCCAAATTAAAAAGCAGAACCTCAAAGGTAATAATCTCTGGATTGTTACCTAAGCCAGGTGCAAATTGGCATAGGGACAAACAGATTAGAGGTTTAAATGCGTGGCTCAAAGAGTGGTGTGGGCGGAAGGGGTTTCAGTTCATGGGGCACTGGCACCAGTGCTGGGGAAAGAGGGAGCTGTTCTGTTGGTACAGGCTCCACTTAAACCGCGTTGGGACCAGTGTTCTGGTGAACTGAATAACTAGGGCAGTAGACAGGGATTTAAACAAATGAAGGGGGGGGGGGGAGGATTCAGGAAAGAGTAAATTTAAAAGCAGTGAGAGAAATGCCAGGGCTCTAGAGCAGAGTAGAGTTTGGGGTATGACCTGAATCTTGTCATTCATGTGGAAATGACTTATGAAATGATACTGGGCGGCCTGCTGGTGGCGCTGTCCAGGGAGACTATAAATACTCGGGCATGGGCCCAGCTTGTGCAGGACATTCTGTAACAGGAACTAGTGAAGGACACAACTAGATCTCCATGTTGTAAAACAGTTGATTAAAGCCTTGTTTAATACTTAGACCAAGTGCCTAGTAGTTTTCTTACATCAGGGTAAAAATAAGCAGAGTGGGTCAGGAAGGGACAGAACGAGTAACAAAGGTAATAAGGCATCAGTGACTAAGGTGACATCAGGGAAAAATAGAAATAAGTCAAAGTTAAAGGCAGTATATGAGAATGCGCACAGCATTCACAACTAAATAGATTAATTAATAGCGCAGACAGAAATTAATAGGTTTAATCTAATAGCCATTACGGAGACGTAGGGGTCGATTTTCCCGAAGCTGTCGGGAAGAAGGCGGGACTACAACTTTCGGGTTTTAGACCTGCCTACATCGACGTCCGGCCAATCTGTGCGATTTTCCCTTGATTGACCTTGTTGAGCCCGTCCAGCGGGCTCAGCAGGCCAATTAAGGGCCACCCGGCAACAGGTGATGTCACAGACTGCAATTTCATCTGTCAAGAGTTCTTGACAGATGAAATATCAGTGTTTCACAGCTGTTTGAAGCTACCAAACACTGACAGTCTGACTTCTAACATGAGTCCTTCTGCACAGACTCAGTTAGAACTCAACGACTCAGCATCCACTGCCCTCTGGGGTAGAGAATTTCAAAGACTCACAACCCTCTGAGTGAAGAAATTCCTCCTCATCTCAGTCCTAAATGGCCTACCCCTTATCCTGAGACTATGACCCCTAGTTCTAGACTCTCCAGCCAGGGGAAACAGCCTCTCAACATCTACTCTGTCAAGGCCTCTCAGATTCTTATATGTTTCCATGAGATTAAAGGTCAATGAGGGGGCACCATGGATTTGAACCCACGACCTCTTGATCTAGGCAGCCAAATGCTCTACCACTGAGCTATGCCCTCTCTCCCAGATGCTTTAAACCAGTGGTGCTGTTTTGAAGCTGTACAGTCCCACTTCCTTTGTGTTAAATTCTAACCGGAAAGATCATTGACTGAGGCACAGTGTGATGAGAGCTGCCACTTAACTCCTTAGACATGACTGACACAAACAAGCTGTTGTCAGCTGGTGTCAGTGCTCCTGGCCGCACCCTCTTGGTTGATTGACAGCTGAAAGGGTAAATAACAAACAGCACCTATTACTATAATCTCAGTAATTAAAGCAATTGGAGGGTCATTTTACAAAGCGCTGTTATTTTATGGAGCATTTCAGAATGGGAGAAAATTACGCGCTCTTGCAGTTCTGCAGCTAGTTATCTCGGCCGGCCATTAGTTAGAACAATTTCAATTGAAGAGAAAGATTTTTGTCGAGCTGCCTGCTCTCAAGGGATGGGCATTTTCCTCGTGCTCTGATTTCCCTCTGTGCCTGTGGGCTAGCACCTCCCCTCCCTCTGACAGCATCTGGATCCGCCGTGCATGTTAGGAATTGCCCACTCTGCCAGCACGGTGGCTGGCTTAGAACCAGGGTGCCCTCTCCGCCCCCTCATCATCTTCACTCGTATTAATCTGCAGCTTCTATTTCCAGTCACTTGGCATCAAACCACTGCTGCCTCACAAGACAACCCCAGGGTCTTTACAAAGCTGAGTATAGGTTTGTCCTTTACCTTGCTGTGTTGAAAAAAATTAATTTTGCCTGCAGGCCCAACATTTCGAATTACTCAACCATCCCAGTAATCAGGTTGAAGCTTTGGCCTTTTTTTTTTCATTCATGCAGTGGAAGTGGTTCCGTAAGTGTAGAAATAAATGAATTATTTTTAATTTGCTAATTGTGACCTCTGCCCCCCTTTTAAAGTGGAGCCGCTGCTCCTGCGGCTCCCATGCCTCGCGCTCGCTGTCAGAAATACTTCAGGTGCTTCTACCAGCACGGAGCCTTTTCCCTTTTCTGTCAAATCATTAACATGAAAGGAGTTTCGCCCACAGCCAACAGGAACTTGCGGCCACATTTTCAGTCATTATTCCCGGACTCTGTGTTGTAGCTAGCAGCAGGAAATCATTAGCTCTCAGGCATCTCGCAGCAGCTGCAGAGTATTTAACTCTTTCACTGGCATAAAATGCAGTCTGCAGAAAACAAACATTACTCCATGAAAAGGTGCTGTATAACGGGACACCGACTGTTCACTAATCTGCTAGGATACAAGGGTGCCTGGCTATTTCCACTACAGTATTAGAATATTCTTTGTTTCAGTCCCCGCCTTCTCCAGGCACAGTGGGAAGATTTAATGTCATTTACCACCTCACAACCTAAGGAGTCTTTGCAGGCTATTATCATTGCAAAAATATGTCTGTCTCTATGGGGGAAAAATTCAGTTGCTTTGCGCCTCCCGTTAGGGGGCACTAACGGGGCGCAAAGCAACTAGGACCTGGGCGCCGCTAATGCCTCCCGCGAAATTCCCGCGTCATTGATGTAAGAAAACTACTAGGCACTTGGTCTAAGTATTAAACAAGGCTTTAATCAACTGTTTTTCAACATGGAGATCTAGTTGTGTCCTTCACTAGTTCCTGTTAAAGAATGTCCTGAGCAAGCTGGGCCCATGCCTGAGTATTTATATTCTCCCTGGACAGCGCCGCCAGCAGGCCACCCAGTATTATTTCATAAGACTTTCCACATGAATGACAAGATTCATGTCAGTCATCGCCATGCGCAGCGCCCCGCTCGCGCCCCGGCCGCAAACTAGGCTCGCGCCCCCTGACCTACCGCCGGACGCTTTGTCCGACAGGGCCAGCGTGGCATGTTTGCAGCCAGGGTGGCGCAAATTAAAGGGCAGGTGCCGGGCGGCCTTTTTTTTGGGCCGCCTGCCAGCACCTGCCCCCTCTCGCCTCCTCCTGCGGGGTGTCGGCCGCAATCAGGCAGCCCGGTGCTCCTCTTGAGTGCCGAGCTCTTTTGCCGGCATGCCGCTCCCCGGTGGTCCATCAGGGCCCCGGTGCGCGCTATGCTAGGCCCCTCCCCTTTAACCAGGGGAGGGAGGCCTGAAGTACCACGGCGCTTGACGTAATAAAACTCACTACGCACTTGGTTTGAGCATAAAGCAAGGCTTTAATCAACTTATTGCAGAACATGGAGGTCTAGTTGTATCCACTAGCTCCTTGTCTTTACAAAATGTCCCTGGCAAGCTGGGGCCAACGCCCGAGTATTTATACTCCTTGGACGGCGCCACCAGCTGGCCGTCCAGTGTTATTTCATAGGTAGTTTGAGATTTATGACAGCGCTGTTGCACGTAGCGCCGCAATATTCAATAGGAGTGCCCCAAGAGGGAGGGGGGGCGCTTCCGGTAGCGTCGCACCTCCTGCTTGGGACGCTACCATTGAATTTCGGGTGCGGGGGCGCTAACTTTTTCGGAGCACTTAAAGTAGCGCCCTGGCAAAGTTATCGCCCCAAAGGGGGCACGAGCCAATTTTCCCTATGTCTTTATGCACCAGCTTATGTCCTGTGGTGAATTGGACTTTCTCTGTACACCTGCCTCCATTACGGTGTGTTAACCCTTTAGGGCCTTTGCTCTGTCCTGAGTCACAAGGCAGTGAGACAAAATATTCTGATAGAATTTCCAGTTAGCAGCAAAGAGAAGGCAAAGGTGGGAACCAAATTACTTCCGTATATCAAGAAACTGATTATAATCTATCTACAAGTACCAGTTGATCTCTCATAGCATTATGCATGGACATATATTCTCGAAGAACAATAACAGCCATGGGTGGAATCTCAACCATGTGGCCATGTAATAGTAAAGAAAGAACTTGTATTTATATAGCGCCTTTCACGACTCCAGGATGTCCCAAGGCGCTTCACAGCCAATTAAGTGCTTTTTGAAGTGTAGTCACTGTTGTAATGTAGGGAAATGCGGCAGCCAATTTGAGCACAGCAAGCTCCCACAAACAGCATTGTGATAATGGCTGGATCATCTGGATTTTTTTTTGATAGATAAATATTAGCCAGGACTCCAGCAGGTCTTCATCAAAATAGTGCCATGGGATCTTTTATGCCCGCCTGAGGCAGCAGACGGATCCTCAGTGTTACATCTCATTTCAAAGACAGCGCTTCTGACAGTGTAGCACTCCCTCAGTACTGCACTGGAGTGTCAGCCTGGATTATCTGCTGACGTCTCTGGAGTGGGACTTGAACCCACAACCTTATATATCTGCACAGTATCATTCTTGGAGTTAATGTGATCCCTGCTCCGGTGCTCTTACAAACAACAACAGCATGAAATCTCTGCTATAAAGGAAGCAATGAATGAATCTCAATGTGCCTGCTGACTATTAGGAAAAGAGTCACTTTCTATAATGGTGGAAAAAATGTACAGGACTATACTAAAACCATGACAGTATTATAACAACTTGTACAGCATCTTTAATGCAATGAACATCCCCAGGCACCTTTCACGACCTCAGGACATCCCAAAGTGCTTTTCAGCCAATGAAGTACTTTTTGAAGTGTTGTAATGTAGGAAACGCAGCAGCCAATTTGGACACGGCAAGCTCTCACAAACAGCAATGTGATAATGTTAGAGGGGTAGATGGTTCCGGGGATGGGGGATCTTAGCTTCAAGGACAGGTTGGAGAAGCTGGATTTGTTTTCATTAGAGCAAAGGAGGTTGAGGGGTGATTTGATCGAGGTGTACAAGATTATGACGGGTTTGGATAGGCTAGATGGGGAAAGGCTGCTCCACTAGTTGATGGTACAAGGACTAGGGGACACAGATTTAAGGTTTTGGGCAAGAGATACAGGGGGGACGTGAGGAAAAACCTTTTTACGCAGCGAGTAGTGAGGACCTGGAACTCACTGCTGACGGAAGTGGTGGAAGCGGAGACACTGTTGTCAAGGGGAGACTGGATAGGCACTTGAGGGAAATAAACTTGCAGGGCTACGGGGATAGAGCGGGGGAATGGGACTGACTGGATTGCTCTACGGAGAGCTGGCACGGACTCAATGGGCCGAATGGCCTCCTTCTGTGCCGTTATAACTCTATGACTCTACGTGAAGATTGTTTTCAGTAAATGCATGGCATAACTCTGGAAACGGGCCTTTGGAAGGGAAGGTTATTCCGGGAGTCCGCATCATCCCCATCCTTGCCATTGGCTTCCTATATTCCACTGGATCGACTATAAGATCCTTGATGTAAGAAAACTGTTAGGCACTTGGTCAGTGTATTAAACAAGGCTTTAGTCGACTGCTTCACAACATGGAAGTCTAGTTATCCTTCAATAGTTCCTGTTTACAAAATGTCCCTGTGCAAGCTGGGCCCGTGCCCGAGTATTTATACTCTCCCTGGACAGCACCACCAGCAGACCGCCCAGTATATTTCATAAGTCCTTTCTACATAAATGGCACGATTTATGTCAATCCTCATGCTTGTGTTCAGAAAATATCCACCATGGCCTTGTCCCAACCTAAATTTGCAATCTCCTCTAGCAGTATGTCTCAACACACTAGGGAAATTCTAAGCCCCAAAAAATGGGTGGGTTTGGTTCGACTGAGAGGTTAGAAAGCTAAAAATCTGAAACAGGCACCCAAACCGCCTCGAACCCGCCCACTTCCGGTTTTAACGGAGGCGGGACGAGGTGCGGCAACCAATCCACTCGCAGGAGGCGGGTTGGTCATTTAAATATTTTAATGAAGCTGTGTACCGTCATTTTAACAGTGATTCTATTTTAAACTACAGCCGGCCAGGTTTCCCAGGTCTCGGGAACCTGACAGGTTAAAGGAGGTGAGAAAGGCTGAATCCATGAGGTGAGTGCCTTTCCAGCACTGCTCGTGGGCCAGGAGGAGCAGGAGTGTTTCCCCCAGGGCCAATCTGCCCAGTAAACTTCCCCTCACTCTCTGCGATCGGACCCTCCCCCCCCCCTCCGACCACCATCGGACCCCTACCCCCGACCACCATCTGCTTCCACTGACCACCATCTGCCACCCGCCCCCACGATCAGACCCCACCCCCGATGATCTCTCCCACCTGCCTCTAGACCTAGCTGCTCTCACCCGAGTTTGGCTGTGGCCTTGTCCCACAGGATTTCCCGCCCAACAGACAACCAGTCTGTCAATCAGGCTGGCTGTGGGCGGGAAACCTACAGAAAAAAAAATTAAAGACGTCCTGCAGTTTAAAACTTGCAGGATGTTTGGGAAACCTGTACTTCTGGGTTTCCTGACCTCAAAACAGCATCCCCACACCCCCTCCCCACCACCCCACCCCGCCCCACTCTCTCCCCACCTCCGAGCTAATATCCAGCCCACAGCCTCTGCTCCTTGGATCCTCCACCCCGGTCCTCTGAAATTCACTCCCCAAATCGCTCTGCCTTGCCAACTTCCTTTGTGTTCCGCAGTGCACTTGATCAGTTAATCTCTGCACTTATCCCTTAATCCTTCAGTTTCTTTCATGACGAGTTATTTGTCCAACTTGAAATTGGACATCTGAAGTTTGAAACAAATTAGGAAATGCTGGAAAAACTCAGCGGGTCAGGCAACAACTGTGGAAAGAACAGAGGTTAATGTTCGGGTGCAAACCCTTCGTCTCACTACATCGAGCCTGAATCTGACACATTAAGCTGTCTGTTCTCTCCATCTGGTCTAGTTTTGTGTGCAGTTCCTTTTTAAATAAGGAGCTGTAAAGGTACAGGGGTGTAAAGGGGGAGCCGGACCAGAGAGACCTGGAGGTGTATGTACACAAATCTTTGAAGTTGGCAGGACAAGTGGAGAAGGCTGTTAAAAAAGGGATACGGGATCCTTGGCTTTATATATATATATATATATAGAGGCATAGGGCTCGATTTTGTCAATGGGGAGCTTTTGGAGACGGGACTCCCACTTGTTGGGTTTTAGTCCCGCCTCCATCAACTTGTGGCCAACCCACGCTATTTTCCCTTGATTGACCTTGTTAAGCCCGCACAGCGGGCTCAGCAGGCCAATTAAGGGACACCTGGTTACTGGTGACGTCAGCGACTGACATTTCATCTGTCAAGAGCTTTTGACAAATGAAAAATCAGTGTTTGACGGCTCTGTGAAGCTGTCAAACACTGACAATCTGTCTTCTAACTTGAGTCCTTCTACTCAGACTCAGTTAGAGATCTCTCCAGACCAGAAAGCAGAGGCTGCAGCTTTTGACAGTTCAGCGGCCATTCTGCTTTCTGTGCCGGTGAGCTGAGGGACTCCCGAGAACTGAAGGAAGGAAGCCTGCAGGAGAAAGTAAAGGTAAGTAAAACTTTTTAAAACACTTTACACTCACCTCATACACTTACCTCTGCACTCATGCACCCATCACTCATCTGCACAACGGACATCTTGACCCCGCCAACCCCTGCAGACCCTCGCTAACTTGGTGTGGTTCGGAGCCGTCGGGAAGCCCACACTTCAGGGCTAAAAATAGGGATTAGGTAAAAAACAGGCAGTTAATTGGCACTAATCCCCTTCCCGCCTCGGGGAGGCGGCTCCCAGCACAGGTCGGGTCCACGCCTCCTGGGACATTGGCACGGAGGCGGGTTGGGGGCGGGATGGGTTCCTGCCCCCCCAATTCTGCAATTTTCCCACCACTCCTGCCTCCAAACCCACCTCCTTGGGGCTTGGAAAATCGAACCCATAGCGTACAAAGCCAGGAAGTTTCGCTAAAGCTCTACAAATCACTCGTTAGGCCCCAGTTGGAGTATTGTGACTAATTCTGGGCACCACACTTTAGGAAGGATGTCAAGGCCTTAGAGTGGGCGTGGAAGAGATTTACTAGAGTGAACAGAGAAGGTTAAGGGGAGATTTAATGGAGGTGTTCAAAATTATGAAGAGTTTTGATAGAGTAAATAAGGAGAAACAGATTCCAGTGGCAGAAGGGTCGCTAACCAGAGGGGACAGGTTTAAAATAATTGGCAAAAGAACCAGAGGCGAGATGAGGAAATGTTTTTTGTACAGCGAGTTGTTATGATCTGGAATGCACTGCCTGAAAGGATGGTGGAATAGTAACTTTATAAAGGGAATTGGATAAAGACTTGAAAAGTAAAAAATTGCAGGGCTGTGGGGAGAGGGCAGGAGAGTGGGGTTAATTGGAGAGCTCTTTAACAGCCAGCACAGAAACAATGGGCCTAATGACCTCCTTCTGTGCTGTATCATTCTATGATTCTCAATTAGTACAAATTTGGATCTTCTCCAACCTTACATTACAACAGCCACTACACTTCAAAAGTACTTCATTGGCTGTAAAGGCCGGGAAAGGCACTATATAAATGCAAGTTCTTTCTTTCTACTCCACTGACTTCCTCTGTTCCTCTAATTAAAAAAATATATATATTCATTCTCGGGATGTGGGCAAGGCCGGCATTTATTGCCCATCCCTAATTGCCCTTGAGAAGGTGGTGGTGAGCCGCCTTCTTGAACCGCTGCAGTCCGTGTGGTGAAGGTACTCCCACAGTGCTGTTAGGGAGGGAGTTCCAGGATTTTGACCCAGCGACGATGAAGGAATGATTACAGTTGAAGTTAAATAACCTGCTTCCACCTACACTAAGCATGTAATAGTGAGTAAAGGCTACAATGACATGCGTACGTAGATTATCCAGCCTTTGCTGCTTAACTTCAGGACTGGGTACAGCAGGCTTTCCACTGGCCCCATTGTCTGCAGATAGACTTTGGGAGATATCCATTGACTGGGAATTTTACTAATTTAATTTTATGCCGGCAAGTCCCCAGCCTAAAAGGCCTGCTGCCATTGTATTGTGGGGAAATTAAAAAGGATGAGACCAGTTAAAGCTGTATATATGGGGACAGAGATTTGTACTGCTTTTATAAAGGCTGTATGGAAACAAGGGATACTTTGCAAAGTCTTTTTAAAGACTATCTTAAAAGGTTAAACAAGATAAATAAAGTTTTATAAAGGCTGCAAGGGGCAAAATATTGGCTGCCAAGCACCAGTGAGAGACAAAACATATCTGGAGGCCGGGAATGGAGTCTGTGTCCGTCATGGAGCAGTGCAGCACCCAAACACCCTTTTGGATGCCCAGTGAGCTCACCATGCTTGCTATATGAGGTGGACGTGTGAAGAGTTGTTCTGCTTGGTAACTCGCCCCAGGGGACTGCACTGCAACACGGCTGGATGGGTTTAACCCTTTGTGCACTACCCACAAGACCCGGGACACAGACGAAGGTGGCAAATCTTACGGAAGCTGCCAAAGTAAGCCTAACAAACAGTACAAGTTACCAGTTACATGCCCTTAAGTATGTATGTCACCAAGTGTTACTGGGCAACCTGTTGCACATTTACTGATGGCCCCTCCTTCTAACGTATTTTGGGAAGTCGAGTAATGCGGTGACATGGGGCAGCTAGTGCTTGTCAGCAACAATGCAGCCGGTAATTCTGACATTAGTCACTTGTTCCCTACGCTAGAGTGGAAGAAGAGAGAGGCAAAGAATTTGAGTGACTTTACCTACCACTGTCAATGCTATCCTTATAGTGCAGTTGTACAGGGCCTTGGTGAGACCACACCTTGAGTATTGTGTGCAGTTTTGGTCGCCTTATCTGAAGAAGGATGTTCTTGCCATGAAAGGAGTGCAGCAAAGATTCACCAGACTGATACCTGGGATGGCAGGAATAACGTATGAGGAGAGATTGGGTCGATTGGGCTTATACTCGCTGGAGTTTAGAAGAATGAGAGGGGATCTCATTGAAACTTATAAAATTCTGACAGGACTGGACAGACTAGATGCAGGAAGGATGTTCCCGATGGTCGGGGAGTCCAGAACCAGGGGTCACAGTCTAAGGATAAGGGGTAAGCCATTTAGGACAGAGATGAGGAGGAATTTCTTCACCCAGAGAGTGGTGAACCTGTGGAATTCTCTACCACAGAAGGCAGTAGAGGCTAATTCATTAAATATATTCAAGAAGGAGTTGGATATATTTCTTAAGGCTAAAGGGATCAAGGGATATGGGGAGAAAGCAGGGACTGGGTACTGGATTTGGATGATCAGCCATGATCGCATTGAATGGCGGAGCAGGCTCGAGGGGCCGAATGGCCTGTTCCTGCTCCTATCTTCTATGTTTCTGTGTTAACTTGGCTGCAGAAGTTCTTGCAGCAGATGGAACAAGTGGCTCTGCACAGACCCAGGGCCTGAGGATCATTCCAGCTATGGTCACTGCTAAGTAGGTGTACCTGAGCCTGTAGATATGGTGGATGGCATCATTGTGGGTGTGACTAAGCTGCTTCTGGTGCCTGCTGATCTCCTTGGCTACCTTATTTCCTCTAGTTCTCTTGTAGCTGAGTGCTTTCAAAGCAATACCCGGTGTGAAAGTAATAATGACTTGCCAAAGAACATGCACTTGGCCTATCTTCCATTTAGGTGCCTTGGTGCACCCTGGGTGGTATGAATGTTGGTATTGTTGACAACACTATAAAGCTCTCATCTTCTTTAAGGATCTTCCTGTTCTGTAGAACTGTTGGAAAGAGTTTCTAAAGAGTCAGTAGCTCTGTGATATTGTGATTTTGCTACTTCTCTCATTACATAGACTCCATGGTCTGACCCAACAAACACAGGAAATAGATGAAACCTTAGCCGGAATAAAAAACAAATCATTCATCATGAGCATGCTTGATGTACGCATAATTTAGCTGGATTGGGGCACAAGTCCAATGGGGACTAATGGAGATCCTTGGCACACAATTTCCAGATCTCCAAATCCTGCCAAGTGTTACCAATGTTGATTGGCAGAAAAACAAAGAGAGTTTCATCCAATTGTTGTCTCCTTCTGCTTTGCATTACTAAGCAGAAATTGAATTATCTTTATGGCCACTTTGTTCTTCAGATGAATTTTGATAGCATCCTGTAAAATGCTTTGTCTAATTTTCCCATTAACTAGTGTTAGATGGGGGAAAAAATGTGTGCACCAAATGTTAGATGAAAAATAAATAATTTGGAATGAAAATATTTAACCTTTTTTTTCCTTCTGTTTCTTTAAGTTGGGACGTTAATCAGGTTCCCTTTAATGTTTCAGTGGATAGGAGTCATAACCAAACATTGCAACTTTCCATTGACTTGCTAAATTTCCACATTAGTAAGATGGATACATGCATAATTAGGTTCTCAGGAGTGTAGTTCATAGACTCACTGATCTATACTCCTTGATTCATGTGTCGCTCCTTTTTTTGAATATCAAGCCACTCTCTAGTTCTCGTGTACATTATAATGAAATTCTTAAAAAGATCAACGAGACCCTCACCTATTTCCACTTGGGCTTGTAGATAACTTAGTGCTTGGGGTTCTTTCATAACAGATGTTTTATTGACCTCTGCAAATACTGTAGATCCAAAAACCACTTTGATTCTGTTTAGATGTAGCACGCCTGCTATTTCCTGATTCGCCTCATTATATTTCTACTCAAACATTATTTTACAGGATTTAGCTGGTCTTTAGCACTCTGCTTATCTCGTACACAACTAAGGCTATTCATTTGATTTCTCTTGCTGCTATCAACAACATGCCATTTAATTTTATCCTTATACAGTACTGTAGGGAGAGGAGGTCCTATACAGTATTGTGGGGAGAGGAGGAGTTATACAGTATTGTGGGGAGAAGGGGAGCTATACAGTACTGTGGGAGAGGAGGTCCTATACAGTATTGTAGGGAGAGGAGGTCCTATACAGTATTGTAGGAAGAGGGGGAGTTATACAGTATTGTGGGTAGAAGGGGAGTTATACAGTACTGTAGGAGAGGAGGTCCTATACAGTATTGTAGGAAGAGGGGGAGTTATACAGTATTGTGGGGAGAAGGGGAGTTATACAGTACTGTAGGAGAGGAGGTCCTATACAGTATTGTAGGGAGAGGGGGAGTTATACAGTATTGTGGGGAGGAGGGGAGCAATACAGTACTGTGGGAGAGGAGGGTACTCCACTGGAAGCAGCAGTCGACCTATTGAGCTGGGAGGAAAGCTGAATGTATAAATAGTCTAAATTTAAATAATAAACATACTAGCAGATCTCCCTTGGCATTGCACAGCAATAATTTGGGCCACGAGGTATGGAGAACAATTTCCTTGTATTGCCTGTAGCGAGTTGATGTTGCTTTGTTTTTGATCGAAGTCTTGCTGTTTGAAAAATGCTGGAAGTTTACATAAGAACATAGAACATAAGAAATAAGAGCAGGAGTAGGCCACACGGCCCCTCGAGCCTGCTCCGCCATTCAGTAAGATCATGGCTGATCATCAACCTCAACTCCACTTTCCAGCACTATCCCCATATCTCTTGATTCCATTAATATCCAAAAATCTATCGATCTCTGTCTTGAATATACCCAATGACTGAGCCTCCACAGCTCTCTGGGGTAGAGAATTCCAAAGATTCACCACCCTCTGAGTGAAGAAATTTCTCCTCATCTCAGTCCTAAATGGCCGACCCCTTATTCTCAGACTGTGACCTCTGGTTCTAGACTCTCCAGCCAGGGGAAACATCCTCCCTGCATCTACCCTGTCAAGCCCTGTAAGAATGTTATATGTTTCAATGAGATCACCTCTCATTCTTCTAAACTTTAGGGAATATAGAATAAATTCTCGGGAATGTAGGGAATTTACCAAATTACAATGTGCCTTTAAACAATCGTTGAAAGCAAAAAGAACCTGATTAATTTAACGGAGTGACTGCTGCCAACGACCGGAAACTGCGCAGAAGCGTACTGCGCATTAATCTGGAACCAGAAGCATGATGTTTGACATGAATCAGTCATTCATGAAAGAAAGACTTATGAAATAATACTGAGTGGCCTACGGGTGGCGCTGTCCAGGGAGAGTATAAATACTCGGGCACGGGCCCAGCTTGCGCAGGACATTCTTAACAGGAACTAGTGAAGGACACAACTGGACCTCCATGTTGTAAAACAGTTGATTAAAGCTTTGTTTAATGCTTAGACCAAGTGCCTGGTAGTTTTCTTATGTCAATGTTTCTGTTTTTTTCCCCCCAGAGCCCGCTCCCACTCCCCGGCACTTTCCCCCAGAGCCCATTCCCACTACTTCCCAGGCATTTAAAAACATTTTTTTAACAAGCCCGCTCTCGTAACGAACCGGAAGCGCGCATGTGCAGATCGCTTCACCGCAGCTTCCAGTTCGTTGGCAGCAGTCACGTCCTTAATTTAATATCAATTTCTGATATCTTAATTTGATGTTTTTTTTCCAAGTCTTACTATTACGCTTTGCCTGGAATGTTACAAGAGTAAATAGTGTGAGCCTGACTCTCCCTATCCTCTCTAACGCGTTAGTCAGCTAATGCACTATACATCTAAATCAAGCTCTCAGTGTAGTATTTTTTAAGGTGTTGTAATGTAAGAAACCCGGCATCCAATTTGCGCACTGCAAGGTCCCACGAGAACAATGATATAATGATCAGATAATCTGTTTTTTAGTCATGTTGGTTGAGGGATAAATATTGGCCCGGACACCAGGGAAAACTCATTTGCTCTTCTTCAAAATAGTGCCATGGGATCTTTTATGTCTTCCTGAGAGAGCAGGCAGGGCCTCGGTTTAACGTCTCATCTGAAAGACAGCGCAGCACTCCCTCAGCACTGCACTGGAGTGTCAGCCTAGATGGTAACGGTCCCATGGCTCTATTCAAAGAAAAGCACTTGATGTTCCTGGCCAACCAACTGGTTCTTCCCTCAACCAAGCACACCCAAATAAAACCGCTTATTCCTACATTACAACAATGACTGCACTTCGAAAGTACTTCATTGGCTGTGAAGCGCTTTGGGACATCCTGATGTCATTAAAAGGCGCTATATAAATGCAAGCCTTTTTTAAAATTTATCTTATTGCTGTTTGTGGCAAACACTAATTGCCCTGTTCACACACACAGCAACAGTGACTAAACATCAAAATAATTCAGTGTATGTGAAGTTCTTCGGGACATTCTGAGAGATGTGATAAGGTGCTATTAGAACATAGAACATAGAAAAATAGGAACCTGCTCCGCCATTCAATATAATCATGGCTGATCCTCTATCTCAATACCATATTCCCGCTCTCTCCCCATACCCCTTGATGCCTTTTGTGTCTAGAAACCTATCTATCTCCTTCTTAAATATATTCAGTGACTTAGCCTCCACAGCCTTCTGTGGTAGAGAATTCCACAGTTTCACCACCCTCTGAGTGAAGAAATTTCTCCTCATCTCAGTCCTAAATGTCCTACCCTGTATCCTGAGATTGTGACCCCTCGTTCTCGACCCCCCAACAATAGTTAATCTTTTATCTTCCAACAGGACATGATGGCAGATTTAATGCTGCACTGAGAGCCAATCCAGAGGTTGATGGGGTGTCATCAACTCATTAAGGAGGAAACTTCAGTATCAGTACGGCCTACTTCCAAAATTCAGCTGCAGACTCACTTATTGAGCATTTGCAACTAGTTTGTTCACAAAGGTTGGCCATGGCACTTCAGTGTTTTAATTTGGCAGTGAATTGACAGCGTTCTCACAATGCCCATCATGTCATTGCACTCACTGCTTTTATGGTAAATTGATTTGAGATTTAAAATTCAGCAGGCAGGATTTTCCACGTTCTCTCATTTTTCACTTGGATGATACCAATATTGACCACTTTTAAGAGCTTTAATGGAAAGCTATTGACTCGAAGCTTCGGAAGTGGTTTCAAACATTGAAAATGTTTCCTGCTTCTGAAGCTTGCAAGGTTATAGGTAGCAATTACAGCTCAAACTTCAATCAATATTTGGTTTGTTATACAACTGAGCTGAATTTATTTAAAGTATTTTCAACTATTTCAGGTTGTACAGTAACTTTCCTTCAGTGGTGTGAGAGAGCTATAAGGAGTGAAAAGAAAGAAAAAGAAAGTGGGAGTGAAAAAATGACATTCAGTCGAACAAACCCCACTCCTTCCAACAAAATAAGTTGCACTGCCATTCAACTGTGGCTCAGTGGGTAGCACACTTGTTTTTTAAGTCAGAAGATTGTGGGTTCAAATCTCACCCCAGGGACTTGAGTACATAAATCTAGGCTGATATTTTAGTGCCATGCTGAGGGAGTGCTGTAATGTCGGAGGTGCCGTCTTTCGGATGAGACGTTAAACCAAGGTCCCGTCTGCTCTCTCAGGGTGGACATAAAAGAACCCGCGGCACTATTTTGAATAATTGGAAAGGCGCTATATAAATGCAATTTATTTATTTATTTATTTATTGCTTTCTTTCGTTCTTTCTTTCTTTCTTTCTTTCGTTCTTTCTCTCTTTCTTTCTTTCTTTCTTTCTCTCTTTCTTTCTCTCTTTCTTTCTTTCCCTCTTTCTCTCTTTCTTTCTTTCCCTCTTTCTTTCTTTCCTGGTGAATCATTACAGGTAAACCTTCCAAACTTCTCCCTCACCTTCTCGGGCAGTCAATCAAAGCTCTCTAGCCCTGCTTTTAACTCAGAGCTCGAGTGCAGCATGTGAGATGTGGGGCAGGGCGAGCAGCAAGCTGAAATCGCCATGCCATGTGAGGCCTGAAGACATTTTAACTTCCGGGCCTCATTTCCGTGTTCGAGGGTGGATTCCCGCCCGAACCCAGTGGGAATCACCAGGTGGTCGGCCGGCGGGCAGGAGGGGGATGTTGGGCAGTGGGAGACCACCGCCAGGGACCCGAGGGAACGGTCACTGAGGTTAGTGGTTACGGGATGGTTGGGAAGTGATCGCGGTGCAGGGAGAGGTGGGAATCCATTAATTCTGGTGCCAGCAGTAATCTTTCATTGGAGCAAAGGCTTCACAGCCAATGAAGTACTTTTGAAGTGGTAGCCACAGTTGTAATATAGGGAAAGGACCACTTGCATTACCATAGCTGTCCCTTGCCCTGTGATTTTTTTTAAATTTGCTTATGGGATGTGGGCGTCACTGGCAAGGCCAGCATTTATTGCCCATCCCTAATTGCCCTTGAGAAGGTGGTGGTGAGCCGCCTTCTTGAACCGCTGCAGTCCGTGTGGTGAAGGTACTCCCACAATGCTGTTAGGGAGCGAGTTCCAGGATTTTGACCCAGCGACGATGAAGGATCGGCGATATACTTCTAAGTCAGGATAGTGTGTGACTTGGAGGGGAACTTGGAGGTGGTGGTGTCCCATGCACCTGCTGCCCTTGTCATTCTAGGTGGAAGAGGTCGTGGGTTTGGGAGGTGCTGCCGAAGGAGCCTTGGCGAGTTGCTGCAATGCATCTTGTAGATGGTACACACTGCAGCCACGGTGCGTCGGTGGTGGAGGGAGTGAATGTTTAAGGTGGCGGATGGGGTGCCAATCAAGCGTGCTGCTTTGTCCTGGATGGTGTCGAGCTTCTTGAGTGTTGTTGCAGCTGCACTCATCCAGGCAAGTGGAGAGTATTCCATCATACTCCTTGATTAACCTGCCCATACTGGACATAGTCAGCAGTGTAGCCATAGTCCTGGATGCAGCCCAAACTTGAATTGGTGTCTGATATAATTATACGTATGGAGTCCTATTGTGGTATTAAGACTATATTGTAGAGTTATAAACCTGCCGCACTGTCTGCATGTGTAAATAAGGTGCCTGTTGCTAAGTTACAAGCCCTGAATTTCAGTATGTTCCTCCCAATCTCCTTCTGTTACTTCAGTGGGAAATCAGCAGAACCCCTGGATAAGTAGCATGACGGTCATTGACAGCCATTGACACTGTCTCTCATGGGGTTCCATTGATCTCCCTCTGGAGAGCTCACAGAGAAATTCCAGGTGCCAGTGCTTATCAATCACCCAGGCCCTCCCAGTAAGTTAGACAAGCTGGATGAGGTTGCAGGACACGATGGCAAATGATGGAATAAATGTTTGTGAAACTGAATATCTATTGCCCCCACCCCATTTAAATGTTCTTTGTTTTTTGCTCAACCAAGAGGCCATTGTTCATCTGTGAGTGTCAGTAAGTTATTCAACTGTGGGGAAAACCCTGATTAGAGGATTCGAGTACAGGAGCAAGGATGTCTTGCTGCAGTTGTACAGGGCCTTGATGAGACCACACCTTGAGTATTGTGTGCAGTTTTGGTCACCTTATCTGAGGAAGGATGTTCTTGCCATGGAGGGAGTACAGCGAAGATTCACCAGACTGATACCTGGGATGGCAGGAATGATGTATGAAGAGAGATTGGGTCGATTAGGCTTATATTTGCTAGAGTTTAGAAGAATGAGAGGGGATCTCATTGAAACTTATAAAATTCTAACAGGACTAGACAGACTCGATGCAGGAAGGATGTTCCCGATGGCGGGGTAGTCCAAAACCAGGGGTCACAGTCTAAGGATAAGGGGTAAGCCATTTAGGACTGAGATGAGGAGGAATTTCTTCACCCAGAGTGGTGAACCTGTGGAATTCTCTACCACAGAAGACAGTTGAGGCCAATTCATTAAATATATTCAAGAAGGAGTTAGATATATTTCTTAAGGCTAAAGGGGTCAAGGGGTATGGGGAGAAAGCAGGGACAGGGTACAGAGTTTGGATGATCAGCCATGATCACATTGAATGGCGGAGCGGGCTCGAGGGGCCGAATGGCCTACTCCTGCTCCTATGTTTCTATGTTTAAAATGTTCTAATTTAATTTTCTCACCTAAAGCCAGCTTGGACTACACACTGCATCTGAACGGGCTGGCAGGTGACCTATTCTCCACCAGTAACAATGCCCATTGCTAGGAAATGGCCGAGTGTAGTTTGGGGTGACCCAGTCCCCCAATTTTGCGCTGCTTCCCGCATTGACGTGGGTTTGAAATATTTATTCCCAGGAGCAAAGTTTAGGATTGTGGGCAATAATGAACACCCACTCCATTAATGGCAACTCTCAAAATTGCAATCCCTTAATGCGTAATTAGAGAAGGTTTAGCTCGCCGCTGCTCTTCCCCCACCCATCCTCCCTCACTCCCACTCATCCCAGGAAGGACAAGTTGACGTAAAAAAACTACTAGGCAATTGGTCTGAGTATTAAACAAAGCTTTAATCAACTGTTTCACAACATGGAGGCCTAGTTGTGTCCTTCACTAGTTCCTGTTAAAGAATGTCCTGAGCAAGCTGGGCCCATGCCCGAGTATTTATACTCTCCCTGGACAGCGCCACCAGCAGGCCGCCCAGTATTACTTCATAAGTCATTTCCACATGAATGACTAGATTCATGTCACAAGTCACCACCTCCCCCATCCCCATGGTCCCAGGCTGGCCCTCCCTGCTGAGGTAGTTTCAATGCCTTTGCTTCCCCCTTGCCCTCTCTCTCATCTCCTGCTTCCCTCCTATCTGCCTCTTCCCCCCACCCCCCTATGACGCTCCCCCTCTCCATGTGTCCAATTATCCCCCCAACCTTCTAACCCAGCTTGTCCTAAATGCTGCATTTGGTCTTGACTCCCTGCTTCCAATGCCATAGGAGGTCAGCGAGTTACTATTTAATTGTAAATGCACTTTGCTTTAGTCTGAAACCCTTTGGTTTGTGGGGTAATATCTATCATTTCAGAGGGAGTTTGGTAGCATAGTTCAGGCAAATCTAGTAAACAGATTACCGGGTGGGGGTCATTGTTAGCCCCTCGGGTGAGTAGCTGTGTGAAGACGGAGCATAGAAAAGGCACAGCTTCTGGATTGTAAGGATTAGGATCTGCTTACATGAGTCACTGTTAGATCACGGAAAGAGAGAAAAAGTTCAAAAATTCCAAATTGTAAGAGTGCCACGGAGTATGTTTTACAGATGCATTAAAGAGATGGCATTTACTTCTGCACTATCACTGATTCATCCCAGACTTGAACATGGTTCAAATTAGGAACATTAAAGGAGATTTTCAGCAACAGCTGATACAGTACATAGAGACTGGCATGGAAATCACACAAATCGAAAATATTTTTTTTGAATGTTGTTTTTTGAAGCACAAA
The DNA here is from genome assembly GCF_052327205.1 of Somniosus microcephalus. NCBI lineage: Eukaryota > Metazoa > Chordata > Chondrichthyes > Squaliformes > Somniosidae > Somniosus > Somniosus microcephalus. Next base: position 14,647,814 of record NC_141010.1, read on the forward strand.
CAAACGAGATGGCTTCTTCAAAGATTTGCAGGTCCTTGTTTATTTTTGAAGCCACTCAAATCAAGCGGTACAAGAGACTCTCAGTCTCACACGAAGAATTGAACTGATTTTAGAGATTAGTAAGATTATAATTCTCCATCTTCCAAGTTTTCGGCTAATTTCTGCCCAACCTCCTTAGGTCTTCCTGGGCCCCATACACGCCTGCGGCGGGGAGGGCTTGCGGGTGTACCTCATCCCAGAGTCTGCGCGGGTGACGCTCTGCTGATGGCTGCTGGGAGGCGCACTGGAGTGTCCTTGGGGAATTAGGCCTCTAGGGGGAGAAATTGGGTCACTTCGCGCCTCCCGTTAGCGCCCTAAGAGGGCGCGGCGCCGGCCAGGCCTCCCGCGAAATTCAGCGCCGTGCGCAGTGCCCCGCTCGCGCCCCGGCCTCGATCTTCGGGAGCGCCCCCTGACTTACCACCAGACACTATGGGCTGGACTTTCATTGAGGAGTTGGGACTACAACTTTCAGGGTTGTAGTCCCGCCTCCCTCGAGTTCTAGCCAACCCACGTGATTTTCACTTGATTGACCTTATTGAGCCCGCCCAGCGGGCTCAGCAGGTCAATTAAGGGCCACCCGGTAACAGGTGATGTCACAGATTGACATTTCATCCGTCAAGAGCTTTTGACAGATGAAATATCAGCGTTTCACAGCTGTTTGAAGCTGTCAAACACTGACAATCTGTACTCCAGGTTAATTCCTTCCTCTCAGGCTGATTTAGAGATCTCCCCAGAACAGAAAGCTGAATGCTGGAACTTTTGACAGCTCGCGGCCATTCAGCTTTCTGTGCTGGTGAGATGAGGGACTCCCGAGACCTGAAGGAAGGAAAGCTGTAAAGGTAAGTACATGTAAGCAAAACTTCTTTAAAAACTTTACACACACCAAACACACTTACCTCTTCACTCATGCACCCATCACTCACCTGAACACTGGACATCTCAACCCCTCCAAGCCCTTCATCCCGACGGCCCGCCTCGCTAACTTGGCGTGGTTTGGAGCCATCGGGAATCCCACATTTCACCAATGAAAATAGGGATTAGGCTAAAAACTGCCTGTTAACTACCTGTTAACAGGCAGTTAATTGGCACTAATCCCCTTCCCGCCTCGGGGAGGCGGGTCCCAGTGCGGGTCGAGTACCCGCCTCCTTTGAAACTGGCATGGAGGCGGGTTGGGGGCAGGATGGGGTCGGGACCCCTGATTTCGAGATTTTAACCCCCCACACGCCCCCAATCCCGCCTCCACGGCCCAATGAAAATCCTGCCCTATGTCCGACGGGGTCAGGGGGGCCTACCTGTGGCCGGGGAGGCGCTTGTTAAGGCGAGGTGCGGGGTGGCCATTTTTGCTACTGGCCGCTTGCCAGCACCTGCCTGCGCTCCCGTCCCCGACCTCCTGAATGTCCCCCCCTACGGAGTGCTGGCTGCGCTCCAAGAACCCGGCACTTCTCTTGAGTGCCGGGCTCTTTTGCCGGCAATCCCGATCCCCAGGAGCCCAGCTGGGCCCCGGGTCATGCAGCGCAAGGCCCTTCCTCTTTAAGAAGGGGAGGAAGGCCTGCAATACCACGGCATGTAGCACCGTGATATTGACTCGCAGTGCCCCAAGAGGGATGCAGGGCGATTCCAAATGGGGCGCTACTCAATTTTTAGCCCCTAATCTTTCCGTATATACCTGAAGGGAAACTTGCAGCCACCTCCTGCTGCCTCCCTCTGACTGTACAGTAAGGATCAGGACCTGTGCTTTTTTATAATCATCCAACTGACACTGCGCGTATTTTAGAGGCTAGGTTAGATCTGCACGTGGTGAGACACCGGCCACAAGTGCGCTGGAGCCAGGGCAAGTGGAAAAGATAGCGCAGGTGCCAGCTCACCAGAGGGCAAGGTCGCACACGAGGTCTGCTGCAGAGGAGTCACACGAGGACTTCAATGGGCCAGGCTACAGAAGAAGGTTAGAAACATAGAAGATAGGAGCAGGAGTAGGCCATTCGGCCCCTCGAGCCTGCTCCGCCATTCAATGAGATCATGGCTGATCATCCAAATTCAGTACCCTGTCCCTGCCTTCTCCCCATATCCCTTGATCCCTTTAGCCTTAAGAAATATATCTAACTCCTTCTTGAATATATTTAATGAATTGGCCTCAATTGCATTCTGTGGTAGATAATTCCACAGGTTCACCACTCTCTGGATGAAGAAATTCCTCCTCATCTCTGTCCTAAATGGCTTACCCCTTATCCTTAGACTGTGACCCCTGGCTCTGGACTCCCCCGCCATCGGGAACATCCTTCCTGCATCTAGTCTGTCTAGTCCTGTTAGAATTTTATAAGTTTCAATGAGATCCCCTCTCATTCTTCTAAACTCCAGCGAATATAAGCCCAATCGACCCAATCTCTCCTCATACATCATTCCTGCCATCCCAGGTATCAGCCTGGTGAATCTTTGCTGCACTCCCTCCATGGCAAGAACATCCTTCCTCAGATAAGGCGACCAAAACTGCACACAATACTCGAGGTGTGGTCTCACCAAGGCCCTGTACAACTGCAGCAAGACATCCTTGTTCCTGTACTCAAATCCTCTTGCTACAAAGGCTGACATACCATTTGCCTTCTTAACCGCCTGCTGCACCTGCATGCTTACCTTCAGCAACTGGTGCACAAGGACACACAGGTCTCGTTGCACTTCCCCTTCTCCCAATCTATTGCCGTTCAGATAATAATCTGCCTTCCTGTTTTTGCCACCAAAGTGGATAACCACTTGATGGGTGTTCATAATCAAATGCTTGGTGCACTGGAAAGCCTGCCAGAAAGGAGGAGTCCAGCACCAACTTGGCACAGGGCTTGGAGCCCATCGTTTCCAACACGGAATGGGTGGTCATAAGCAGACATGTGGAACCCACCATGATGCAGCGTCTGATGGTCGATGTCACAGTTTCCATTGCAGCACAAACAGCTTCCATCAAAGGTCTGAGTGCTGCAGTGGAAGCTCAGACCGCTGCCATCATGGCTCTGAATACCACTGTTCAAAAGTGGCTTCCAGGTCATCACAGCACTCCATCAATCTGTCCAACAGATCAGCAGGATTGCTGAGGCACCATCCCAGGAGAGTGGTAATGGCTCCATGGAGCACACACCTACTTTCCTCTCTCGGGATGCATTCCTGCTCCCAACCCTGCCACTCTGCTGGTGCCCTTGCCGTTACCTGTCAGCCAGCCAGCCCAGACTGCTGCAGCTCAGGCCGAGATGGTGCAGTCTGATGCCGGGCCTTCTAGGCCCAGAGCTGTTCGAAGTCGCCCTCCAAGGCCATCTGCAATCTCCTCAGTTGGAGGTCCGCCACCCATCTGCAGACACGGGGGAAGCACCTCATGGGAGCACTAGGAGAGGCAAAGGCACACGGAAGACAGGCACTAAGGGAATGCAAAAGAGTGATTAGTTTATTTTTGTATGCATTATGCCACAATTGAATTTATAAATATGGATTGGAATGTGCATTTTTTGGTAGTATTTATTTTTGTGTTGTTGGAAAAAGGATGATGTGATGAACTGTGATAGAGGAAAGGTAAGGAGTGTGGGACTGTTGGTGAATGGGGAGGTGTGGTTGAGGTTACTGGTATCGCTCATGTATTAGAGCCCGGGCAGAAAGGGCTGTTTACATTGTAGCCTCCCTTCCTCTTCTGGTTCTTTCATTTCCTGTTGCACTTCCTCCTCCTCCTCCTCCTCCTCTACCCTCTGCTCCTGCTCCTCAGCTTCTCTACTGATAGTTGGTGGCAAGGACTCTTCCCGCATGATGGCCAGGTTGTGCAGCATGCAGCATACTACCACAAATCTTGATACCCGCTCAGCTGAGCACAGTAGGGCTCCTCCAGAGCGGTCCAGGCAGCGGAATCGTTGCTTGAGGATGCCGATGGTTTGCTCTATAATTATCCTTGTGGCAGCATCGCTCTCATTGTAGGGCTGCTGTGTAGGCGTGCCTGGGTTCCGACTGGAGTCATGCGTCATGTCATAAGTAGATGACCTTTGCCGCCCAGTAGCCAGTCTTTGACATGATGGGTCAAATACAGGTGGCACAGAGGATTGCCACAGAATGAAGGAATCGCGACTACTGCCAGGACAACGGGCATTCACCTGCATGTTGCGCTACCTGTGGTCGTACACCAGCTGCACATTGAGGGAGTGAAATCCCTTTCGGTTCATGAAAATGGCCGAGTTCGCAGGATACGCAGGCAAGGCAATGTGCGTGCAGTCAGTGGCACCCTGCATCATGGGGAAGCCTGCAATCCAAGCAAACCCTTGCGCTCGCTCCGCCTGCTTATCTCTGGCAGGAGGTGAAGCTGTCTCTCTGTTTATAGAGAGCCTCGGCCACCTCCCTTGTGCAGCAGTGCACTGCAAGCTGCGAGATGTCGCTTATATCTCCAGCAGCAGCCGGGAAGGAGCCAGATGAATAAAAGTTAAGAGCCAACGGTCACCTTGACAGCCGCAGGTAAAGCTGTCCTTGCTCTGCCCAGAGGTTGTGAGTTGAGATCCCACCATGGCAAGTGGTTAAAAATGGATTCATTTAACCTTATCCTTTGTGAGCTGGGACCAGAAAATGTCCACCAACAGCTGCTGGGTTGTTGTAAAAGCCCAACTGATTCACTCTTCGGGCAAGGGAACCTGCCACCCCTACCCAGCCTGGCCCACGTGGCTCCGGTGCCACTCTATGCGGTTGAATCTTCAGGGTAGCGAGGATGGGCAATAAATGCCACCTTGGTGGTGCTGCCCACATTCCAAGAACAAATGCAAACAAAAATTGTATGAAATTCCTTTTTTCCCCCCCTTTGGATATTTACTGTGGAAATTTTTTTTTGACTGTGCCATTTAAAAAAAAAAATTGGATAGGTCTGTGAAAATTGCAGCTGAAAGAATTTCCTACAATTGTGTTAAAGTGTTCATTAATGGGATCTGTGTCCAAACTAAACAGCAGGTTAGTGGGATTACAGCTGTTATATTCCGCCACTTGATGGAATTTTTTGTGGACCGTTTTGCACATCTGCCAAATGAGCTTCTGCGCTGTTGATACTGTGGAAGCATTGGGAGAGGAATGGCAATAGATTCAGCCAGTAACTAAAGCGGGTAACTCCTTAGAACTGGGAATAAAATGAGATTAAAAATTGCTCAATTGCTATAAACAGTTTAAAATCCATTTGAAATGAGGACAGTGGTCCCTCTATTTGGAAATGTCACTGTAGCAAACATGCCGGGCCATCCACTAGTTTGTTTCATTGATAGGACCGGGTCAAGACCCAAGCAATGAATCCAATGATGTCACCACTGTGGGAGACAGAAATAAACTTGTGCTATGTTATGCTGCTAGGTTCTGCTGCGCTGAAAACAGCACCGACATTATTTATGGACACCAATCATATTCTACCCTGCAGTGTGGAAAGTCTAACAGTACTCGAGAGTCAAGCTCTCAACCAGGAGCCCAGGAGATCTGAATTCAAATCCTAGTGACAGATGTCACTCACACAGGAATTGGCCCAAGGGCGAGTTCGCCTCTCTCAGTCAGGTTATCTGAGTGATGGAAGAAAAACCACCCAGACTGAGAGGGAGGGACTCAACTACATCTCTTTTAGTGGCTTAATTAATGTATTGTAGGGAACTGTATTCACAGGGCCTCTCTTGATTGAAGAGAACAACATAATTATGGTAGAGGACACCCTGGCTTGTGGGATAAGGAACTTAGACCTTCCGAAACATCAAGAAAACATTAACCATCAACATTGCCCCCTACCTCCCACACCCCCGCACAAAAAAGTACTGTCACCCTCTAAAGAAATAATGAAGAGCCACTTCTGCGAGTTGTAGTGTTCTTTGAGCCGCCTCCTGCTCATGTTAATCGTCAGTGGGACAGGAGATGAAAGCATTGGCCGAGCTGACCTATGCATCAGTTTCCTGTTTTCTCCACGTGTGTGCTCAACTACTCTCCTCACTCTTCCCTTCCTTTGTGTTGTGACCTGTGCGCGGTCATCTCATGGACATTGTAACACTGGTTGGGCACATTCTGCCTTCTTTCTGCTTACTGACTGGTGGTTTTTTTAAATTTGTTTTTATGGGATGTGGTCGTCGCTGGCAAGGCCAGCATTTATTGCCCATCCCTAATTGCCCTCGAGAAGGTGGTGGTGAGCCGCCTTCTTGAACTGCTGCAATCCGTGTGGTGAAGGTACTCCCACAGTGCTGTTAGGTAGGGAGTTCCAGGATTTTGACCCAGCGACGATGGAGGAACAGCGACAATATTTCTAAGTCAGGATGATGTGTGACTTGGAGGGGAACTTGGAGGTGGTGGTGTTCCCATGTGTCTACTGCCCTTGTCCTTCTAGGTGGAAGAGGTCGCGGGTTTGGGAGGTGCTGCCGAAGAAGCTTTGGCGAGTTGCTACAGTGCATCTTGTAGATGGTACACACTGCAGCCACGGTGCGCCAGTGGTGGAGGGAGTGAATGTTTAAGGTGGTAGAGGGGGTGCCAATCAAGCGGGCTGCTTTGTCCTGGATGGTGTCGAGCTTCTTGAGTGTTGTTGGAGCTGCACTCATCCAGGCAAGTGGAGAGTATTCTATCATACTCCTTACTTGTGCCTTGTAGATGGTGGAAAGGCTTTGGGGAGTCAGGAGGTGAGACACTCGCCGTGGAATACCTAGCCTCTGACCTGCTCTTGTTGCCACAGTATTTGTGTGGCTGGTCCAGTTAAGCTTCTGGTCAATGGTGACCCCCAGGATATTGATGGTGGGGGATTCGGCGATGGTAATGCCATTGAATGTCAAGGGGCGGTGGTTAGACTCTCGCTTGTTGGAGATAGTCATTGCCTGGCACTTCTGCGGCGCGAATGTTACCTGCCACTTATCAGCCCAAGCCTGAACGTCGTCCAGGTCTTGTTGCATGCGGGCATGGACTGCTTCACTATCTGAGGTGTGTCCACGATTTCCCAGTCAAAAGAGTGTGAGGTGCGATCTGTTTACCTAATACTGTCCTACAACATACTGAGCCTTCTAACAGCTTATAGAACAGTCTTTCACATTGAGGGCTTTTGAGGATACAAGGGAAATGCATCGTTTTTGAGAAGTAGTCTGGCATTGTCAAATGTCTCTGAGACGCTGAGAGCAAAAATAATGCCCTGTTATTTGAAAAGCACTGACATTTCTGACAAATCACGTTACAAAGATATGGATCTTAATTGATTAAAATCAGACTGTGCAGTCCAACAAAAAGCCCAGTGTCTCTTCAATTGATTGAGACAATCTGGTGCAGTTGTTCTTGTTGGAAAGCTGCAGCAGGAGATCAGAAGGGGAGACGACTGCGGACCGCGGGTGTGGGAAGATTTGTGGTTTACTCACAGACCGCCATGGTTCAGGCTGTGTGACTCCATGCAGGCCCTTGATGTTCTGAACATTTGACATTTTTCAGTGAATTGGGGCAGTACTTCATGGTAAAGTATAAAAAGCTACACTTAGCTACAGAGGAGCACCTTTAATATGCCGTATAACTTAAACACAATGCTATAAATGTCATGGTATACTGGTAACATACACTAGAAGCTTTTCTTTGTCTGTTTAAACAGTATTAAAGTATTTGTTTAACGTTAAAATTGAACTTTTCCCCACGTACATAGTCATTTTCCAATTTGTTTTTTTCCCTGGTGTCTCGGATATACACAGGTTATTCAATGTAGAGAATGACGGACACCTGGGAATGATTTCAAGGCCAGTAACCTTAATCCAGAGGTTCAGCAGAAGTCACAAAACCACCAGAGTGAAGTACAAGCAGTCGCCAACTTACTGTCCAAAGATGGTTATTATAGCTGTGAAATGTTTCAGAATATCTGGTTATTTCTCTCTTCACTTGGCGAGGTGGTTCTGTTCCCCTTTTGTGCCAAGAGCAGCCTTGAGTGTGCATGCTGACATTCGCTGTTAGTGACACGCGAACCTAAGGATAACGCAGTGCTGTAATCACCGCAAGTGCATCAAGGAATAAGTAGCAGCGAATGACTGAGAAATGATACATATCACAATCTGAAATTACAGTTTGGTTGGAGTGTGTTATGAAGAGTGTAATGTTCACGTTCTGAACTGAGAATGAAGCCTGAAGGTCTCCTGATCTCCACGATTGTACAACACCTCATAAATCATTCCAACACAGCTGCTATCTCATCTTATAATGGTTGGGTTCTTACCAGTGATCAGTGCAATTGCTATAAAGTCTTCCAGGGCTGAGTGCTCCTTATCCACCACGACAGTCTGTTGAAGCAATAGTTGTTAGTTGCATCATGTGACAGGAAGAGGGCAACATCCAACTTTTATGATTACTGACCTCAGATATATAACACCGGGCTAAAGAAAGACCTGGTGATAAAGGACCCAATGATGATGCCAGCATTGACAAGCTATCTTTAAAGTTGCTATTATTTTTCATTCTTGCTGTTAGACCAGGGGCAGAACTTGAGATTAGCATTTCTGCACTGACCCAATGCTGTACACTGCACGCCACCTCTTTCTGCATTGCTTTGCTATAGCAGCCCAAACCAGCTCCTAGTTTGCCACCATGACTGATGGGAACACTGATAATGTGCAGGCAGAGCATCGAAGAAAGTGTGATATCAGCACGAAAAGCATCATAAAATCCCAAATGATGGACAGTGCACCATAAAAATAAGTGTTACCTCAATATAAGTGCTGATCAGGGGACATATAGGCCCTGAAAATCAGTGATCCCAATCTAGTGTCATAATAATGGGACTTGCACTTTGTAAAGGTTCAGTAGAGAGCTTGGTATAATTTATGGGAATATTTAAATGGTGTACCACATAACAATCAAATGTGTAAAGAATGGCGAGGCCAACTTATACAGTAGTAGGTGGTTTAAAACAGGACACTGCTGGGGCAGAAAGAGGCAGAATCTGATTTTAAAGTTCACAATACGAAATGAGGATTTTAGTAAAATCAAAGAAATTAATATTAATGTTTTCACTCAACTACAAAGAGCAGATTTCATGAGTGCTGATGTGTCATGAGATACCTGCCATAAAGTGAGAAGCACAGGCAGTAGGCGTACAGTCACCCAGTGTGTACAGGGTACCTCAGCAGAAAAGCTACCCTAGAATACCAGTGAATATATATTATCTTGAGATTCCTCAACAGTTGCTTTTAGGAACATATGGACATAGGGACAGGAGTAGGCCATTCAGTCCCTTAAGCCTGCTCTGCCTTTCGATTAGATCAAGGTTGATCCGCACCTCAACTCCATTTATCTGCCTTAGCTCCATATCCATTGATACTCTTACCCAACAAAAATCTATCGATCTCTGTCTTGAAAGCTCCAATTGTCCCAGGAACCACAGCCTTTTGGGGGACAGTGTCCAGATTTCTACTGCTTCTGTATAAAGGAAGAGTTAAGCACTGTTTAATTTGGAGAATGCGGTACACTGCAAGCACGTAGAAAACTGTATTAAAGAAGCAGGCTGTATAATTATAAATGTAGCACTGATATCCCCTGGATCGAAATCATGTTGTGTGGTGTCAGTAATGAATGCGTTAACTTCTTTGCATGAAGTCCATTGTTTCAGTGAAGGTTTAAAATAAATAGGTTCACTACTTTATTAAAATAGCAGACAAAGGAATGCCATGGGAACACATTGATTGCTGACATCATGCAGCACAGTTTCAACCCTTAGACCTTCAGCCCACCCGCCTACAGGCCATTTACAGCAACAGGTGCAGAGGAGAGATTGTTGTGGCGACTGGGAAAGAGAGCAAGTGAGAGCGAATGGAGAGTCATTTCCCTCAGCTGAGTCACTTCGAGAATGGCCGCACCGGAGGAGTAGAAGGGGTGTATAGCAAATTTCATTTCTAACTTAAACAGTAAGGGCTTCTTTAAACTATTTGTGAATTTGGCAGACATTCAGCAGTAGAATCGCAGTACTAGCTGTTCAGTGACTAACAAGTGCTGTCTAAGGCCCACAACTCCTTTAATGAAAGGCAGATGGCCATTTTCACTTAGACTAACTCGTGTTTATTCAACCTGTCACTGGCAGTTGTAACAGTCTGGAGGAGATGTAAGCTGGTGCCGTCAGAGTCTATTTTATCGATTAGTATCAGGTACAATTCAATTCCGAAGCTGGTGCCTTACAGGAGACCATTTTGCAATTAGCATCAGGGTGTGCAGTCCTACTCTCTCCTTAAAGGACATCCATTTACGTCTATAAGCAATAGAATATCTAAAGTCGCTTTCATACATATATAGTAACATTTTGCATTTCCTTGTAAACAGATTCTAGCTGCTTTGCCTCACATTTCTGTACCATGCAGTCAATTTGAATAAAAATGACAAATATTAAACAGCATGATCTCCTTGCTAGACAGGGTGTTATTTTTTAACTTCATTTTAAAAAAAGAAATTATTTTCTTCTCATCTATTCAGGTTCTGCCCACGCTCCTTAAAACACAACCTGCCAATGTCTCTTCTGATCCGCTGTCTGAGAGTTGAGTGAGAATAGACAGAGGTGAATCACCTTCCTGGAGTCCTGCTCTTCCTGCTGTAGGGAAATGTCTGGTCCTCTGCTTTGCCACTTGCATAGAATTACAGCACGGAAACAGGCCCATCGGCCCAACCTCCACTTGCCTGGATGAGTGCAGCTCCAACAACACTCAAGAAGCTCGACACCATCCAGGACAAAGGAGCCCATTTGATCGGCACCCCATCCACCACCTTAAACATTCACTCCCTCCACCACCGGCGTACCGTGGCTGCAGTGTGTACCATCTACAAGATGCACTGCAGCAACTCGCCAAGGCTTCTTCGACAGCACCTCCCAAACCCGCCACCTCTTCCACCTAGAAGGACAAGGGCAGCAGGCGCATGGGAACACCACCACCTGCAAGCTCCCCTCCAAGTCACACACCATCCTGACTTAGAAATATATCGGCCGATCCTTCATCGTCGCTGGGTCAAAATCCTGGAACTCCCTCCCAAAAAGCACTGTGGGAGCACCTTCACCACACGGACTGCAGCAGTTCAAGGAGGCGGCTCACCACCACCTTCTCAGGGTAACTAGGGATGAGCAATAAATGCCGGCCTTGCCAGCGACGCCCACATCCCATGAATGAATTTTTAAAAACCTGTCCCTGTGTTTATACCCCGCATGAGCCTACTCCCACTCTAATTACATCACCTCACCCTATCGACATAGCCTTCTATTCCTTTCTCCCTCATGTACTTATCTAGCTTCCCCTTAAATCCATCATTGCTATTCGCCTCAACCACTCCCTGTGGTAGCCAGATCCACACTTGGGAACCAGACGTGGAGGTCCGCCTGGTACTAACACATCAGAACAATAACGGGTCACAAAACCTGATCAGCAGCAACTATTTTAGGACCCTCGAGTTTTAACAGAATTATACGAACTGTGGCATCGGTTGTTGGATGGATGTATCAAAGGTTTTGCTTGTTCTGCGCCAAGTTTCTAACATTTATTTCATAACATTTCCAGTTGGTACTGAACGCTATCATTTATTTTGTTTTAATGTAAAAAAAAATAATTTTCAGTTTGTGCAGTGGATTTGTCTGATAATCACTGACCTACATAAATTTACCTCCTGTGTGAGTACCTTAATTGGCTTTAATAATAGTAGATGCACTGCTGATCATCTTCCAACATTTGATGGAATCTGGAACAGTATCCATGGATTGGAGGGTAGCTAATGTTACCCCACTATTCAAAAAAGGTGGTAGAGAGAAAACGGGGAATTACAGACCGGTAAGCCTGACATCGGTAGTGGGGAAAATGCTAGAGTCCATTATAAAGGATGTAATAGCAGAGCACTTAGAAAACAGTGACAGGATCGGACAAAGTCAACATGGATTTACAAAAGGCAAATCGTGCTTGACTAATCTACTGGAATTTTTTGAGGATGTAACTGGTAAAATAGATACGGGAGAACCAGTGGATGTGGTGTATTTGGACTTTCAGAAGGCTTTCGATAAGGTCCCGCATAAGAGATTAGCGTGTAAAGTTAAGGCACATGGGATTGGGGGCAAGGTATTGATTTGGATAGAGAACTGGTTGGCAGACAGAAAGCAAAGAGTTGGAATAAACGGGTCTTTTTCCGAGTGGCAGGCAGTGATTAGTGAGGTACCGCAGGGATCGGTCCTTGGACCCCAGCTATTCACAATATATATTAATGATCTAGACAAGGGAACTAGATGTAATATCTCCAAATTTGCAGATGACACAAAGTTGGGTGGGCGTGTGTGCGGTGAGGAGGATGCCGAGAAACTCCAGGATGATTTGGTTGGGTGATTGGGCAGAAGCATGGCAGATGCAATATAACGTGGCTAAATGTGAGGTTATCCACTTTGGTGGCAAAAACAGGAAGGCAGATTATTATCTGAATGGCAATAGATTGGGAGAAGGGGAAGTGCAATGAGACCTGGGCGTCCTTGTGCACCAGTCGCTGAAGGTAAGCATGCAGGTGCAGCAGGCGGTTAAGAAGGCAAATGGTATGTTGGCCTTCGTAGTGAGAGGGTTTGAGTACAGGAACAGGGATGTCTTGCTGCAGTTGTACAGGGCCTTGGTGAGACCACATCTTGAGTATTGTGTGCAGTTTTGGTCACCTTATCTGTGGAAGGATGTTCTTGCCATGGAAGGAGTTCAGCGAAGATTCACCAGGCTGATACCTGGGATGGCAGGAATGACGTATGAGGAGAGATTGGGTCGATTGGGCTTGTAGTCGCTGGAGTTTAGAAGAATGAGAGGGGATCTCATTGAAACTTATAAAATTCTGACAGGACTGGACAGACTAGATGCAGGAAAGATGTTCCCGATGGACGGGGAGTCCAGAACCAGGAGTCACAGTCTAAGGATAAGGGGTAGGCCATTTAGGACAGAAATGAGGAGGAATTTCTTCACCCAGAGAGTGGTGAACGTGTGGAATTCTCTACCACAGAAGGCAGTTGAGGCCAATTCATTAAATATATTCAAGAAGGAGTTGGATACATATTCCTTCAATCTAGTGAGCACCTGCTCCAGGTTGGCGAGGTGATCACTGTCATTTTCACCCGTGACCAGGATGTCGTCCAAATAACACTGGGTCCCTGGGATCCCTTGCAGGACTTGTTCCATTGCCCATTGCCAAATAGCCAGAGCTGATGCTACCCCGAATACCAGCCGGTTGTATTGGTAGAGACCTTTATGGGTGTTAATTGTGAGGTATTTTTTTGATGCTTCTTCTACCTCCATTTGCAGATACGCCTGGGCCAGATCAATCTTAGTGAAGCGTTTCCCTCCAGATAGCGAGGCGAAAATATCTTCAATCCACGGAAGTGGATATTGCACGGTGTGAAGGACTGGGTTCACTGTCACCTTAAAGTCCCCACAGATGCAAACCTTCCTTGGTTCCCCAGGTGTGCTGCTCAACGACTTTTTCATCACAGGGATGATGGGTGTAGCCCACTCGCTCCAGTCTACCTTGGACAGTACTCCTGAATGTTCCAAACTCTCCAGCTCTGCTTCGACGGCTGGGCAGATCGCATAAGGTACTGGTCTGGCCTTAAAAAATTTTGGGCTTGCGTTTTCTTCGATTTTAATTGTTGCTGTCATGCCTTTTAGTGTTCCGAGTCCTTGCTGGAACACTTCTTGCGCGTCGGTTAGGATCTTTGACAGTCGCCCAGGTGTGACGTCATCATCCTTTTTGGCAGCCTCAGTCAGTGCTTGTATGGAATGCCAATCCAGCTGTATTTTCCGGATCCATTCACGTCCCAGTAATGGTGGTCCTCCATCTTGCAATACATACAGGTCTAGTTTTGGTGTTTCCTTACCGTTATATATAACGGTCACCCTTATTTTTCCTTTGGGTTAGACTTTTTGCCCCGTGTACGTCTTCAAAATAATTTTTGTGTCTCTCAAGGGTATGTGTGAGAATAGCCGTTCGTAGTCCCATCGGTTTATGACTGTTGGGGCTGATCCTGTGTCCAATTCCATTTTTACCTGGACTCCTGCTATCTTGAGAGTGACCCAAATGGTTCGGTGATCCTCCTTTTTGATCACATTATGTAGTTTCAGACAACTCAGCTCCCTGCTTTCGGTGTCGGTATCACTCTTTTGTTCATCTGAACTATTCTCCGTCACCTTATGTACCTTCTTGTACTTTTCTTTTGGATATTTCTTATTGCTGGTTTTCTTTCCCGACCTGCAGACTCGTGCTATGTGTCCTACTTTTCCACACTGTCTGCACACTTTGTCTTTGAACCAGCAATCATTGTGGTCATGTGTTGTTCTGCCGCAGCGATAGCACTTCTCTGTTCTGTATGACATTTTGTTTGTGCCATATTCTTGTGGTCTCTGTTGTATCTCTGCAGCGCCCCGTGCTGCTGCTTCATATGATACCGCAATGCTGAAAGCCTTGTCCAGCGTAAGGTCCTTTTCAGATAAAAGCCGTTTCTGGGTTCCTTCACTTTGCAGCCCACACACAAACTTGTCCCTTAAGGTACCTGCCAGTCCCGTTCCAAACTGGCAGTGTTTCGATAGTTTGCGCAGTTCTGTTAAATATTCAGCATTGCTTTCATCCTTATGCTGGTTCCGTTTGTGAAACTTGAATCTTTCTGCTATCAGCAGTGGTGTGGGGTTTAAATGTTCCTGTAGTATGGTCACTATGTCTCAAAAACTCTTTTCCACTGGCTTCGCTGGGGTTACTAGATTTTGTAATAAACCATACGTCTTTGCACCCATTAAATTTAACAATACCGGCGCTTTCTTGTCATCTGACACCTCATTTGCCTTCCAGTATACCTCTATTCGTTCGATATATGTAGTCCAATCTTCGACTTCATTGTCAAATGCGGTGATACTGCCACTCTTCGGCATTTTGGGTGTGGCTTATAATGGCGTCTCCCGCGCTTTCCTTCCTCCCCCGCTGCTGCCAACGCCGCTCTCGGCGGTCCTCGTGGCAATGGCGGCGCCCCGCGGGTTTCTGCGCGTCTCTCTCCTTCTCCTCGACGCTGCTCAGCCCCTGAACACCGGCTGCACCCTGTGCGCTCTGCCCTCTCTCTCTCTCTCCCGTCAACGCTGCTCGGCCCTTTGCTGTGCCACTCGGTCGGGCTCTAGCCCGCCGCTGTCCGGGAAGGGTCTGCGCACTACCTGTTGCCAGCCCGTTTCGCTGGACCACCGCGACTGGAAAGCCAAGCCTGGCTCTCAACAGCCTCCCCCGCAATTCTCGAGTCTCTGCTGGATGACTGGGCGGTTGCCCGTGGTCGACGCCCGTGTCTCTGGCCTTGACCTCCAATCTACTGGTCTCCAGGAATGAATCCCTGGGAGGTGATGCAGAGTTGCAGGTAGGATCGAATTTGCCTCGTCGCCAATGTTGTGTCCATCAGTAGTAAGACACAGACTGCAGGAGAACGGTAGAACAGGTGTTTACTCAACGTGGCTCACTGTGGAACTGCACTGTACAGATTACTACTCAGTGCTATATACAGGTGTGGTCACTGCCGGTACTACAGTATACATGAGCTGTAGAAAGTAGTTCCCCCCTTAAAGGTATATACATTACACCGGGTACTGAATTTGGATGATCAGCCATGATCGCATTGAATGGCGGAGCAGGCTCGAGGGGCCGAATGGCCTACTCCTGCTCCTATCTTCTATGTTTCTATGTTTCTATGTTAAGCACTGGTTCTACTTTAGAATTTCAAAAATTCATTTTGTGTTTATTTTTTCAACAACTTACATTTATAGAGCACTTTTAATGCAGTAAAAACGTCTCACGGCACTTCACAGGAGCGATTATCAGACAAAGTTTGACACCGAGCCATATAAGGAGATATTAGGACAGATGATCAAAAGCTTGGTCAAAGAGGAAGGTTTTAAGGAACGTCTTAAAGAAGGAGAGAGAGGTGGAGAGGCTGAGAGGCTTAGCAAGGGAATTCCAGAGCTTAGAACCTGGGCAGCTGAAGGCACGGCCCCCAATGGTGGAGTGATTATAATCAGGAATGCACAAGAGGCCAGAATTGGAGGAGCGCAGAGATCTCAGATGGTTGTAGGGCTGGAGAAGGTTGCAGAGATAGGGAGGGATGAAACCATGGAGGGATTTGAACACAAAGATGGGAGTTTTAAAATTGAGGCATTGCCAGACTAGGATCCAATGTAGGTCAGTGAGCACAGGGGGTGATGGGTGAATGGGGACTTGGTGCGAGTTAGGATACGGGCAGCCGAGTTTTGGATGAGCTCAAGTTTGCGGAGGGTGGAAGGTGAGAGGCCGGTCAGAAGAGCGTCAGAATAGTCGAGTCTGGAGGTAAAAAAGGCATGGATAAGAGTTTCAGCAGCTGATGAGCTGAGGCAGGGCGGAGACGGGCGATATTACCGACGTGGGCGGTCTTGGTGATGAGGCTATGGGGTCGGAAGCTCAGCTCAGAGTCTTTAGATTCTGTGTAGTGCTTCCCCCTCCTGATTCCTCATCCAATAGGGCAAGCAGCTTCTTGAAGTGCCTGTCTCTAGCCAGTGACAGTGAGATGTGCCAGAGAGGGGCCGAGGATGATGAGTCAGCCTTCTTCTTTGGGCAAGTGCTTGTTCTCTACTCAACAGCTCTGGCTGACAGCACAGACAAGATCAGACACTCGCTGTCTGCAGACTCATGTATCCACCAGCGGAGCCAAAATACTTAACACTATGGATTGTACAGACACATCACTATTTCCCTCAGCAATAGACTACAGGAGCCTTGACAGACACAGAACTATAATAAGGCAGTGTACCAGATTCCACACTAAGGGCTGTATCTAACAAGAGTTTGGACACTCTCAGTCAAGATGAGCTACACATTCCCGGCACAAAGTCCTCCTATTTTAGGAATAAATTGGCAGTCTGATCTAAAGAGGGTGCAAGGATGGCTGGCATGAGAATGACAAAGGGCACATTGGTACATTACATGGTTCCTTTCTGTGACTAAGGTTAAGGCATATTGTTCGGGCACATTACAGGGAGCTTTGCATTCCCCAGGATTGAGATCCCTCAGCTTGAAAGCACAATATCCCTCTCGTCACGTACAAGTTTCTTTCGGAGAGAAAAATTTCCAAAGTAACTTAACCCTAAGCCCTCCTGAGATGTGTTTCTTCCCCCTTAATTCCTGTTTGCTTATTTCTGAAAATAGCTTGGCTGATGTACCCTCAGTAGGCCCCAACCTCCCTCTGAGAGGCACAGGCTAAGGAATGCCCCTCCCTTGTGATCCAGAACTGATGAGCGGTTTTATAAGGCATGTTGAAATAGGATATTTGGGGTAATTTTTTGATGCAAATTACATTCATGTTAAACGCAACCACGGCCTTCCAGCATAAACATTAATACACAATGAAAGACGGTTAGCCTAGTAAGAATTATGTTCTCTGGGAAGGTTATGTCATTTTGGTTTAAAAAATGTCATGATTCCCTCGTCAGGGAATCTAGAACGAGGGGGCATAGTGTCAGAATAAGGGGTCACCCATTTAAGACGGAGATGGGGAGGAATTTCTTCTCTCAGAGGGTCGTGAATCTTTGGAATTCTTTACCCCAGAGAGCTGTGGAAACGGAGTCATTGAATATATTCAAGGTGGAGATTGACAGATTTTTGAGCAACAGGGGAGTCAAGGGTTATGGGGAGCGGGCAGGAAAGTGGAGTTGAGGCCAAGATCGGATCAGCCATGATCTCATTAAATGGCGGAGCAGGCTCAAGGGGCCGAATGGCCTGCTCCTGCTCCTATTTCTTATGTTCTTATGAAGCAGTTTCCAACATAGTTCTGGAGTGCTGAAAGAAAGTAAAAAAGAAAGGCATGCATTTATATAGCACCTTTCACGACCACCGGACGTCCCAAAGCATTTTACAGCCAAAAAAATTGTTTTTGAAGTGTAGTCACTGTTGTAACGTAGAAAGATACAGGTGGTTGTGATGTTGGATTGTATATTGGGTCTGTGGCTGAGGAATATCATCAGGATCATGCAGGGACACCTCACGTTTGCCTCTGGCCTGCATATTTGAATTGGAACTACTGTAGCCCTGCCACATGCCCAGTCCAGCGTTGGAATAGAAAATTCCAAAATTACAAACTGGACACCAAAATCCAGTTTTTTTTTTTTTAAAAAGCCACTTTGTTTTTGTTCCAATCATGCCACTGTCTTGTGGTGTAGAGGTATTTAGTTATTAAGGTTATCAATGGATTTTCATTAGCAGCCAAGAAAACATTGAACAACTTACCTCACGATCCCAATCCCTTCCCCTTATCCGGTCCCATGTTCAGTTTTGAACTTGGCACAAGCTGGGCAGCCCAGAGCACCTGATAGTGTCGCTAGATACAAAACTGTTCATTTTGTTGCACTATCATTTATTTTGACTGCACGAACAGGCAGACACATACACGATCACATAGAAACATAGAAACATAGAGATAGGAACAGGAGTAGGCCATTCGGCCCTTCGAGCCTGCTCCGCCATTCAATGAGATCATGGCTGATCTTCGTCTGAGATCATAGCTGATCTTACCAGTTCAGTACCCCGTCCCCGCCTTTTCTCCGTAACCCTTAATCCCCTTAGCCTTCAGAAATATATCCAATTCTCTCTTGAAAATATTTATTGAATTAGCCTTCACAGCCCTCTGTGGCAGGGAATTCCACAGGCTCACCACTCTTTGAGTGAAGAAATTCTTCCTCATCTCTGTTTTAAATGATTTGCCCGCTATTTTTAGACTGTGGCCCCTGGTTCTGTGCTCCCCTGCCATTGGAAACATTCTCTCGGAATTCAGCCTGTCCAGGCCTGCCATAATTTTATATGTTTCGATGAGATCCCCTCTCAACCTTCTAAACTCCAGTGAGTACAAGCCCAAACTATTCAATCTCTCCTCGTAGGTCATTCCCGCCATTCCAGGTATCAGCCTGGTGAATCGCCGCTGCACTCTTTCCATGGCAAGAACATCCTTCCGCAGATGGGGCGACCAAAACTGTACACAATACTCCAGATGCGGTCTCACCAGCACCTTGTACAGCTGTAGTAAGGTATCCCTATTCCTATACTCGAACCCCCTTGATATGAAGGCCAACATACCATTTGCCTTCTTAATCGCCTGTTGCACCTGCATGCTCTCCTTCAGTGACTGGTGCACAAGAACACCCAGGTCCCTCTGCACCTCCCCATCTCCCAATCTATTGCCATTTAGATAATAATCCACCCTCCTGTTTTTACCCCCAAAGTGGATAACCTCGCATTTATCCACATTATAGTGCATCTGCCACGTATCCGCCCATTCCCCCAACCTGTCCAAATCGCACTGTAGCCTCCTGACATCCTCATCAGAGCCCACCCCTCCTCCTAGTTTAGTGTCGTCAGCGAATTTGGAAATATTGCATCCAATTCCCTGATCCAGATCATTTATATATATTGTGAACAGCTGGGGTCCCAGGACAGATCCTTGCGGCACCCCGCTGGTCACTGCCTGCCACTCCGAAAACGAGCCGTTTATTCCAACTCTCTGTTTTCTATCCGCCAGCCAGTTCTCTATCCACGTTAATACTTTGCCCCCAATCCCATGAGCCTTAATTTTGCATGATAATCTTTTGTGTGGAACCTTATCGAAGGCTTTCTGGAAGTCAAGGTACACCACATCCACTGGCTCTCCCCCATCTATTTTACCAGTTACTTCCTCAAAAAATTCCAGCAGATTAGTCAAACACGATTTACCCTTTGTAAATCCATGTTGACTCTGTCCGATCCTTTCCCCATTTGTCAAGTGCTCCGCTATTTTATCCTTAATAATGGACTCTAGCATTTTGCCCACAACCGATGTAAGGCTTACTGGTCTATAATTCCCTGCTTTCTCTCTACCCCCCTTTTTAAATATTGGGGTAACATTAGCTACCCTCCAATCCACGGGTACTGTTCCCGAGTCAATGGAGTTCCGGAAGATGATCCTTAGAGCATCTGCTATCTCCAGGGCCACCTCCTTAAGTACCCTAGGATGTAGTTTACCAGGCCCCGGGGATTTGTCGGCCTTCAGTCCCCTCAACTTACCCAACACCATATCCCTAGAGATACTAATTTCTGTCAGCTCCTCCCTCTCATTAGTCCCTATGTTTGCCGATATTCCTGGGAGGTTATTTGTGTCCTCCTTTGTGAATACAGAACCAAAGTATGAGTTTAATTGGTCTGCCATTTCCTTATTCTCCATTATATATTCTCCCGAATCGGACTGCAAGGGACCGACTTGGGATTTTACCAGTCTTTTCCTCCTGATATACCGATAAAAGCTTTTGCAGTCTGTCTTTATGTTTGCTGCAAGTTTACTTTCGTATTCTATTTTCCCCTTCCTGATTAATCCCTTTGTCCTCTTTTGCTGTATCCTGTACTGCCCCCAATCTTCCGGCCTGGTGCTTTTTTTTTGCCAGTTGATATGCCCTTTTTTTTGATTTTATGCTGTCCCTAATTTCCCTCGTTATCCACGGTTGAGTCACCTTTTTAGGTTTATTTTTATGCCAAACCGGTATAAACATGTTCTGGAATTCTTCCATTCTATCTTTGAATGCTTGCCATTGTCTATCCACTGTCAATCCCCCCAGAAACACCACCCAATCAATCTTACCCAATTCCCGTCTCATACCCTCGTAATTCCCTTTATTTAAGTTCTGGACCTTAGTCTCTGATTCAATTTCCTCACTCTCCATCTCGACTGAGAGCTCGATCATATTATGATCGCTCTGACCCAAGGGGCCTCGTACAAGAAGATTGCTGATAAGTCCCTTCTCATTGCACAATACCCAGTCTAAAATGGCCTGATCTCGAGTCGGCTCCTCGACATATTGGTCCAGATAACCGTCCCGAAAACATTCCAGGAATTCCTCCTCCTCAGAATTTTTACTAATTTGGGTAGTCCAATCAATATGTAAATTAAAGTCACCCATGATGACAGCTGTGCTCTTATCGCACGCTTCTCTAATTTCCCTTTTTATGCCTTCCCTCACCTCCATATTACTATTTGGAGGCCTATATATCACACCCACTAACGTTTTCCTCCCCTTGCTATTTCTCATTTCTACCCATACAGATTCCGTTTCATCCGAGTTAATATCCTTCCTTTCCATTGCATTAATCCCCTCCTTTACCAGCAATGCTACCCCACCTCCCCTACCTTTTTGCCGATCCTTCCTAAATATTGTATATCCCTGGATGTTAAGTTCCCAGCCTTGCCCACCCTGCAGCCACGTTTCTGTAATCCCAATCAAATCATACTTGTTTACCTCTATTTCCACAACTAATTCATCCACCTTGTTCCTAATGCTTCTAGCATTAAGATACAAAGCCTTCAGGCTTGCTTTTTTCACACTCTCATTATGAATTAGTTTGGCCCTTTGTGTTTCTCTCCTTTGCTTATTGCTTCTCACCTTTCTACCATCTATTTCTGACTTCATATGACTTCCCTCTTTTCCACTACCATCACAAACTCACATATACTTTCGCACTTTGCAGCTTTAAGAATGATTTTTCAGAGTATCCCCTTCTGAAAGTGAGCATTGTTTTAAACTAAGCCTGATCCATACCTCAGTGTGATGACTGACGTTAATGCTGATAAATTAATGATTGAATTCTGCAGACAGACATTAGTGTAATTTTCAAACGCCACTGTAATCCACGATAAATGCATGCCTTTTAATTCAATACAAAAGTAACTGTTTGCCTCGAGTTATTAAGAGAATATGTACAGGTTAAGCTCGAGCACAGTTAACAACCTTTTACATCACGGCCTGGAGCTTCCGCTCGATTGCGCTGTTTTTTTCGGCGCTATACGCCCAATATCGGCGTAACCGACGCAAAAGATCGCGGAATTTTAAGCACAAATTGCATTCGAGTTTCCGCGATCTTTTTGCACTCGTTTTAAAATCATTGTACTGGAAGCAGGCCCTGCCCACAAAACTGGCCACACCCCCCCAGGTGAATTAATCACCGTGGCGCGTTTCCGCTAATTGCGCTCGTTTGCGGCCATTCAAGGAGGCTCCAAAAATTAAGCTGGATCTTTGGGCACAAGGACACTAACAGGCACGTTTTGAAAGGTTTTGAATAATTTTTTTTTAATTTACTGAGGGACTGACTACTGTACCCCAATCTAAGTAGAAAATAGTTTTGTATAGTTTTTTTTAAAGTCATTTTCAGTCATTTAAAATTATGTTACCCACAAGTGGTGGTTGACACTGTGATTAAAAATGATTATTTTTTGTGATAAATCCATTTTCAGCTGAATTAATCAAACTGCACCAAGTTACCGCTCTTCAATATATCAAGGAATATTTTTTAAAGCAAAACATTTTTTAAAAAATTACGTGTTAAAACGTTGCCCAACTGCGCTGGTTCATGGCAGATTTTGCGTTCGATGATATGCAAATTCGTTCGAGTGGAAACTTGGGGACAAAAAACACTTTTCAAAACGGGCGCAATTTTTGGGCGAAGTTTGCGTCGGAATCGTCGAATTACGCCCAAAGCGGAAACTCAACCCCCACAGCCGTTACCGTCAGTGGGGTCGGGATTCCTCTCGGGGCACAATTCGCGGAAAAACCCGAGGAATTTCCAGCACAACCTACGTCCAGCGCTAATCGAGTTTCCACGATCTTTTGCGCTGCTGTAAAAATCATGACGCTGGAAGCCGGCCCCACCCACAAAACTGGTCACGCCCCCGGATTGAATTCGTCACCATGGCGAGTTTCCACTAATTCCGCCCGTTTGCGGCCCTTCAAAGAAACATAGAAAGATAGGAGCAGGAGTAGGCCATTCGGCCCCTCGAGCCTGCTCCGCCATTCAATGTGATCATGGCTGATCATCCAAATTCAGTACCCTGTCCCTGCCTTCTCCCCATATCCCTTGATCCCTTTAGCCTTAAGAAATACATCGAACTACTTCTTGAATATATTTAATGAATTGGCCTCCACTGCTTTCTGTGGTAGAGAATTCCACAGGTTCACCACTCTCTGGGTGAAGAAATTCCTCCTCATCTTTGTCCTAAATGGTTTACCCCTTATCCTTAGACAGTGACCCCTGGTTCTGTACTCCCTGACCATCGGGAACATCCTTCCTGCATCTAGCCTGTCCAGTCCGGTCAGAATTTTATAAGTTTCAATGAGATCCCCTCTCATTCTTCTAAACTCCAGCAAGTATAAGCCCAATCAACCCAATCTCTCTTCATACGTCAGGTATCAGTCTGGTGAATCTTCGCTGCACTCCCTCCATGGCAAGAACATCCTTCCTCAGATAAGGCGACCAAAACTGCACACAATACTCGAGAAGAGGGGCTCTTAAAATTAATCTTTTTTTTATGCACAAAGGCACTAGTAAAAGTTTTTTAAATATTTACTTTACCAAGAAACTGATTAGTGTACACCAATAAAACCAGTAAATGGTTCAGTATCGTTTTTAAATGTCATTTTCTGTTATTTAAAATCGGGTTACTCACAGGTAGCGAACTTGAAACTGTGATTAAAAATGCTTATATTTTGTGAGAAACCCAATTTCATCTGCATTAATAAAAATGAGCCAGGTTACCACCCAAAGAATCATAGAATCATAGAATGGTTACAGCACAGAAGGAGGCCATTTGGCCCATCGAGCCTGTGCACTTCAGCTAGTCCCTCCCCCTGCCCTTTCCCCATAGCCCTGCAAATTATTTTCCTTCAGGTACTTATCCAACTCCCTTTTGAAAGCCATGATTGAGTCTGCCTCCACCGCCCTTTCAGGCAGTGTATTCCAGATCCTAACCACTCGCTGAGTAAAAAAAGTTTTTCCTCATGTCGCCTTTGGTTCACCTGCCAACCTTAAATCTGTGCCCTTTGGTTCTCGACCCTTCTGCCAATGGGAACAGTTTCTCTCTATCTACTCTGTCCAGGCCTCTCATGATTTTGAACACCTCTATCAAATCTCCTCTCGAACTTCTCTGCTCGAAGGAGAACAACCCCAGCTTCTCCAGTCTATCCACATAACTGAAGCCCCTCATCTCTGGAACCATTCTTGTAAATACATCAAGAAATATTTTTTAATGTGAGGGAAAAAATAAACAACTATATTCTGAAACGCTACCCAATATTGCTGGTTCATAGAAGATTTTTTGTTTATGATTATACAAATGAGTTTGAGCAGAAACTTGAACCATAACTTCACTTCGGAAAACTAGCGCATGTTCGAGCGCAATTTGCACCCGGATTGCCAATTGCATCTAAAGTGGAAACTCCACCCCAGTGTGTCTGCTTCTCCAAAGGCAACAATGCCCAAGTACTTGCCAGCGATGGTGAAGACTACCATTTCTTTTTTTCTGGCTGAACTTTCAACCTAGCAATGTGTTTTTAACATTTCAGGCCCATATAAATCTTCCTTAGCCATTGGCGAAGATTTGCAGCCTGTAGGATTCACAAAATTCCGGGACCCCCTACTCAATGGACATGTGTCTGGAATTTAAAAGGGGACTGTGTTGGACCTTTTGGAGGAGAAATGTGGACAGAAATATCTCACTATTAGGCGCCTTTGGACTAAACTAGGGCCTATTGGATTGAGTTTGGACATTTTAAATTGTATGCTGGGTCTGCACAGGGAAATGGGATCTTTATAGGGCTGCTAACCCACCTGGGAGGCAGGCCCCCAGGGAGACATTAGCAGTCTAACAAAAGCCCACTTACCAGGGACCCAGATACATACATATTTTAATAGTCCTTAAAACGGCTATACAGAAAATCCCTGGCATCAGCAAAACACACAATGGACAGTATCAAGACCTGATTACATTCTAACAGCACCATTCAAAAACCCCATCAACACCTTTGGGAATCTTGTATCATGCTAATGCTCAATCAGCCCACCAAAATTCTCACAAAGGGATCACATCAGAGTTGATCAGCCTGCCAAAATCGCCCAAAAGGGAGTCATCTAAAATCAATTGTGCACCCGAGTTTTGGCGCAAAAGTTTAAGCAGCCTCTCAGGTATAACTGGGGGCTTGCTAGTAGCTAAAGAAACCTCAACAGACGGGCTGAAGAGAGAGAGTGCCGGCGGGCAGCAGCAGCACACCGGAGCAGAAGAAACGTATCTGAGAACACGCTGGAAAAGCACTTGGACTCTGGGCTGTTTGACTCTGGCTTTGAAACATCTAACCTGCCACACGAGGTTACAGCAACGCAACAAGAAAACCTAACAAGAAGCCTCGGAGTCACTGAAAGATCAACCATCGTCCAGCACTGACTCTAGGAAAACCTTGTTTACCATCAAAACGTCGACCAGTGCTAATACCGAAGACACCGCAACCAGCCAAGGAGTCCGTGCAACTGGTCTAAACTGTGGAGAAATCCTTTGGTGAGCATAGTCCCTGTAATTTCAGAGCCTAACTTAGTTAGTGTAGTGGTGGGAGGTGGTTTTATTTTGTTTTTTTTCTCTCACTGCATAACCTCTGTACCCGTTGCGTATACGTTTTTGTTTAGTTAATTCATGTGGTGTGTGATTTCTAAATAAAATATTTGTTCTTGCGCCAAACAGTTGTCTCCCTACATCTATCACATCCCCTAAATAATTCCAAGCCCCAGAACCAGGGAGTGGGACGACTCGAACCATCAAGGCCAACAAACCCACCACCCCCTACAAGCTAGAGCTGTAAATTGCTGTGGCTCAGTGGGTAGCGCTCTTGCTCTGAGTCAGGACAGTTGTGGGTTCATAGTCCCACCCTAAGGACTTGAACACATAAAGCTAGGCTAACACTACAGTGCAGTACTATCGGAGGTGGTGCCATGAGACATTAAACCGAGGCCCTGTCTGCTTTCTCGTGTGGATGTAAAAGATCTCATGGCACTATTTTGAAGAAGAGCAAGGGAGATGTGCCCTGGGCCAATATTTATCCCTCAATCAACATCACGAAAACAGATTATCTGGTCATTATCATAGTGCTGTGTGTGGGAGCTTGCTGTGCACAAATTGGCTGCCACGTTTCCTACATTACAACAGTGACTACACTTCAAAAGTACTTCATTGGCTGTAAAGCGCCTTGGGACGTCCGGTGGTCGTGAAAGGCGCTATATAGATGCAAGTCTTGCTTTCTTTCTTACAACTTGCGACTTTCAGCTACACGTCAGATTGTTGCTCTGTTGTTTTCTCGGTTGCTGTGGAATCTGCCCAGCAACATAAGTGGATAGACGGCATATCCCGCAGCAGCAGCCCCAGCTTGAAATGGTTCTATCAGTTAAAGTGGTTGCAAGCCTTTCCCAGTCTTTCTGTTATAAGAATTTCCTCCCTCCCCATCACAATTAATCTGAATTTATCCGGTTAAATTAATGATCTCTTAACGTACAAACAGCCACTTTACATATATTGCCCCTCAGAGGATTGCTGTGCTCCAGCTCAGAGTCATGCAGTGCCCAAGGATATAGGACAATATAGGAAATGCTGAATAATCAAAACTACACTGGCTAATTGTAGCACTATCGCCTGCAGGCTGCAACTAAAATGTGACTATAAGAGCGTCCTGTTCTTCCTGCAGACAGTGCTACACTTTTCAAAGAGGGTGATTTTTATGAGCCTTCCCTGAGCATTCCTTTTAACTCCAACTATTTGTCAGCCATTTTAGAGATGTAAGAAGTCACACAACACCAGGTTATAGTCCAACAGTTTTATTTGAAATCACAAGCTTTCGGAGCGCTGCTCCTTCGTCAGGTGAAGGAGCAGCGCTCCGAAAGCTTGTGATTTCAAATAAAACTGTTGGACTATAACCTGGTGTTGTGTGACTTCTTACATTTGTCCACCCCAGTCCAACACCGGCATCTCCACACCATTTTAGCTATGAGGATAGATTGGATAGGCTGGGGTTGTTTTCTTTGGAACAGAGGAGGCTGAGGGGAGATTTAATTGAGGTGTATAAATTTATGAGGGGCCTAGAGAGAGTGGATAGGAAGGACCTATTTGCCTCAGCAGTGAGGTCAGTAACCAGGGGGCATAGATTTAAAGTAATTGGTAGAAGGATTAGAGGGGAGTTGAGGAGAATTTTTATCACCCAGAGGGTGGTGGGGGTCTGGAACTCACTGCCTGAAAGGGTAGTAGAGACAGAAACCCTCATCGCATTTAAAAAGTACTTGGATATGCACTTGAAGCGCCGTAACCTACAGGGCTACGGACCAAGAGCTGGAAAGTGGGATTAGGCTGGATAGCTCTTTGTCGGCCGGCACAGACACGATGGGCCGAATGGCCTCCTTCTGTGCCGCGAATGTCTATGATTCTATGATTACAATATGTTGATATAAAGGGCACAGCAACTAAAAGCTGACGCTAGTTCGTGTATCCCACCTTTCTGTGTCATGCATGAAATATACACAGTGTTTATACAGCAGATGTGAGTCATTGAGACAGCTGCTGTATCTATACAGTGAAATCATTAAATTATGGAAGTCTGTAGGAGTCTTTATGTGATTTACTTTCACCTCAGTTCGCTATTACCTCCCCATCATCCAGCTTTCTTCTTCAAGCCAAAAATATCCATTAAATCTTTTAAAAGTTGCATTGCAAAGAGCAATAATATGTAGGAATGTGCTTTGGCACCAGCCCACCTCAGGATTCAGACAGTGTTCATAAAGCACACAAGCTTGCTTTGTGATGCCAGCTGAACTCCCAAGATTTTGTTCGAGGTTTGGGGCACACTCCATATTATTTTCTGTATAATATCTGCAAGGCATAGGATTTCTCAGGAGCGAACTGTGGATTCATTCTTACTGATACTGTAGATGATTCAGTACTGCTGAACCACACAGACCAAGTATGTCCCGGGGTTGACCCCAGCCCCCCTCCTCGCCCCCCCACCCCCCACCCCCCCTGCAAGACTGTCTGGGCTGAGTCAGCAGTGCAGGCACTTTTTGTTTGAGAAGCCTCACTGAAGATCCACGGCCCTCAGCACAGGACTAGGCTGAGGTTTGAAAAAGATTGTGAAAGAAAGTAAGGCCAATCAAGAAGCAGTGGTTAGGAAAGGTCGGCTTTGCAGCCATTCCCCAGCATGAGTCAGCACCTTCAGGAGAGGAGAGGGGGAGGGGGATGTTTACCTTAATGGAAGCGTCTCCAAAGTGAGGAAAATAATATGGTTTAAATAATGTAGCGTAGATATAAGGCCGAACTTTCACCTTTGGATTGGCTGCCCTTTATACAGCTCGCCAGATTTTCTTTTCCATTGAAGTCAATAGAAAGCAAAATTGGGCGGGATATTTAGCGGGCGGTTGTTCCAATACCGAGCGTTCTATCCCCTCGCCAAAGCTGAAAGATTCCGCCCATGGTATTTCTATCGTGCCAACCATCTTTGCCATTATCAGCTCCTGCCCTTATTAAATATCCACTTTGGCATTCTACCCCTTCTCAGCACCCTGGTGCACAATAATGGTTAAAGATGTTGAAATTTAAATACAATTATTGACGAAACTAGAGAGCATGAGGTAGAAATCGGACCTCGTTGAGCCTGTATTACAGGCGTAGAACAGCTGCAACCAGGCCCAATTTTGAGGACCAACGTCTTGCGCTCCAAAGACGCATGAAATATGTCCAACCCAAATTCGTGTGGAAACCATTTTTTAGGCTTCCCTGGCGGCCGGCTAAAACGGACATTAGATTCCTCATTTCCATACGTAAGGTACCTGTTTTAGCTCCCCTCACAGAAATCTGGCAGTGACGAGCAGGGTCGGCCGTGCGGTCAGCATTCTTCGGCGGCCGCTGTGGCCTGAACAGCAGCTGCCAACTTGTTTTTTTTTCCAAAACAAAATTTATGAAAAGCTTCCTGTGGAGCCAGGAGGAGCAGAAATGCTCCCCCGACTCCAGAGTTCTCGCAATTGCACCCCCTCCCTCCCCCCTCACCCTCACCCCCGCCACCGATGCCTGCTCCAACCCACCCTGGCAGCTTCGCAAAACATGTTAACGTGAGTGATGTAATAAAGACTCACTACGCACTTGGTTGTACATAAAGCAGGGCTTTAATCGACTTGTAACAAAACATGGAGGTCTAGTTAGTAGTCACTAGCTTCCTGTTTCCAGACTGTCTCTGGCCAAGGTGGGCCCACGCCCGAGTATTTATACTCCTCGGGCGGCGCCCTCAGCTGGCCGTTCAGTAGTACTTCTTGTAGAAGTTGCGATTTATGACAGTGAGTTTGCTTACTGCAGTGGACCTTTCTTGGGACCAGTGAAAATGTTCATTACTAGAAGAGGCTTGTAGCAATGAATTGCGCAACAGAGGAAGAGGAGGCCAGTCAGCCCCTTGAGCCTGCTTCGCCATTCAATTAGATCATGGCCGATCTGCACCGCAACTCCAATTTCCTGCCTTAGCTCCAGATCCCTTGATACTCTTACCTAACAAAAATCTATTGATCCCAGTCTTGAACGCTCCAATTGTCCCCCAGCATCGACAGCCTTTTGGGGGAGAGAGTTCCAGTTTTCTACTGTGAAAAAGTGCTTCCTGATTTTCCTCCTAACTGGTCTAGCTCTCATTTTAAAATGATCTCCCCTCGTTCTCGATTCCCCCACCAGAGGAAATAGAATGAGAGGCGATCTTATCGAAAACATATAAGATTGTGAGGCGGCTTGATCGGGTGGATGCGGTGAGGATGTTTCCACTGATGGGTGAGACTAGAACTAGGGGGCATAATCTTAGAATAAGGGGCTGCCCTTTCAAAACTGAGATGAGGAGAAACTTCTTCACTCAGCGGGTAGTAAATCTATGGAATTTGCTACCCCAGAGAGCTGTGGAAGCTGCAACATTAAATAAATTAAAAATGGAGATAGACAGTTTCCTAGCTGATAAGGGAATAAGGGGTTACGGGGAGAGGGCAGGGAAGTGGACGTGAGTCTAAGTTCAGATCAGCCACGATCCTATTGAATAGTGGAGCAGGCCCGAGGGGCCGTATGGCCTACCCCTGCTCCTACTTCTTATGTTCTTATGTTTTCTCTGTATCTATCCTATCAAATCCTTTTAACATTTTAATCAGATCACCCCTTAACTTTTTATACTCAAGGGAATACAAGCCAAACATTATGCAAACTTTCCCCATAATTTAACCCTTTTTAGCCCTGATACCATTCTGGTGAATCTGCGCTGTACCCTCTCCAAGGTCAGTATATCCTTCCTGAGGTGCGGTGCTCAAACTGAATGCAGTTACTCCAGATGAGGTCTGACCAAGGCTCTAGACAACTGAAGCATAACGTCCTCCCTTTTGTATTCCAGCCCCCTTGATAAAGGCCAACATTCCATGAGCTTTTATGATTGCCTTTTGTACCTGTCTATGAACTTTAGATGGTTTGTGTACTTGGAGTCCCAAATGTCTTTGTTCCTCCAGTTTCCAGTTTCTCACCATTTAGAAAATCTCCAATTTATCTTTCTTGGGTCCAGACTGGATGACCTCACACTTGCCCAAATTGAACTCCAAACTCCTCTAGTTTTGCCCACTCGCTTAATTTATGAATGCCCCTTTGCAACTGCCTGCTCCCACCTGCACTATTTACTGTACCTCGTAATATAGTGTCATCTGTAAGCTTAGATACACAACTCTCAATTCCTTCATCCAAGTCATTAATAAACATGGTGAAAGGTTGAGGCCCCAGAGCCGGTCCTTGGGTAACACCCTTTGTCACATCCTGCCAACTGAGTACCTACCCTTTATTCCCATTCTCTGTCTCTTGTCTCCCAAACAATTTACACCCCAAGTCAAAAGGCTACCTCCAATTCCGTGCGCTCTCATTTTTGCCAATAATCTTTTGCATAGAACTTTATCGAATGCCTTCTGGAAGTCCATATAGGTAACATCCATAGATCCTCTCTTATCCAACTTGTTAATAACCGCCTCAAAAAGTTCAACTAGATTAATCCGACATGATTAACAAAGCCATGCTGGCTCCATAATCAGCTCATAGTTGTTCAAGTGCTCAGTCACTCTATCCCTAATAAAAGATTCTGATAGCTTCTCCACAACTGAATTTAAACTGACAGGCCTGTAGCTACCCGGTTTCTCTCTCCTACCCTTTTTAAATAATAGAATAACATTCGTATTTTCCCAGTCTAATGACACAATTCCCGAGAGCTTTGAAAGATTATAACTGACGCTTCTGCAATTTCCTCAGCTACTTCTTTTAATACCCTGGAGTGGAATCCATCAGGTCCTGGAGATTTATCTATCCTTAAGTCCCATTATTTTCACCATTACCATTTTTTAAAACTAATATTGGATACAATAAGTTCTTCCCCTTGATTTATTTTTTAGTTTTCCTTCTATCACTGGTATTTTATCCTCTTCCTCTATAGTGAAAATGGATACAAAATACTAGTTTAATAAATCTTGTTACAATCTGCCATTATTTGCAACTGACAGAGGAAATGATATCATATCAACCAGTTCTTCACATAAGAGCAGATTTGATAGAGGTGTTTAAAACCATGAAGGATTCAGATAGAGTAAATAAAGTGAAACTGTTTCCAGTGGCTGAAGGGTCAATAACCAGAGGGCACAGATTCAAGGTGATTGACAAAAGAACCAGAGACGACAGGAGAAAAAACTTTTTTACGCAACGAGTGGTTAGGATTTGAAATGCACTGCCTGAAAGGGTGGTGGATACAGAGGGGGAAATTTTCAGTATCGCCCCGTTTGGGGGCGCCATTATCGGCCGTGCGCAAAGTTTAGTGCCTGGCGCTAATTATCGCCTCCGACGGCAAACTTGGCTTTTATCGCCCCTGGAGGTGATTGGAGTGCTAAATCAGGCACTGCACACCTGTCTTAAGGCGCAAAGGCCGAGGAGCGAGGCTCTACCTCAGAGCGCTGGCGAAGCAAGGAAAGGCAAATCAAAATGAACCTGCAAAGTGCTGCTCAGTACCCAAAACTCCTTCACACAGCGTTGAATCTCTCCAGAAGTCTCTCTCTCTCAGAATGCATGGTGCAAAAATGTCACCAACAAAAAAAGGCAGGAAGCGGTCGCCTTTAAATAGCGCTCCCCCAGTCCCTTCCTGACTGCAAAACGCTCCCCTCAACCTGTCGTTGCTAGTGGCAGGTGGTAAGGCAGGGAGCGCCACTCAATATCCGGTCCGGGGCACTACTGGGGCGTTGCACACTCAACTGACATCACGATCTGCCAGCGCAGGAGATCGTGGCGGTAGTGTTTAGCGCCGCTGCAAAATGTCTAGTTAATTTCGCGAGCGGCGCAAACATCGCCGCGCCCGGGCGCTAGTTGCTTTGTGCCCCATTAGCGCCCTCTTAAGGCGCTAACGGGAGGCACAAACAACTGAATTTTTCCCCCAGAGCCTTCAAAAGGGAATTGGATCAATACTTGAAGGAGAAAAAATTGCAGGGATATGGGGAAAGAGCGGGGGAGTGGGACTGACGGGATTGCTCTTCGAAAGAGCTGGTGCAAACTCGATGGGACAAATGGCCTCCTTCTGTGCTGTATTATTCTATGATTCTATGATTCTAAGTTATTAAGAACTAATCTTCGGTCATGTAAGTCGGATCCCTGCTTTGAAAATCACTTTTTGGAGGATGTCACATATAATAAAACATGACAGCGTCTCGATTGGTTGTTATCCACACTGTGGCATCTCCAGCCCACAGACATGGTACGAGTAAGATTCTGGTTGATTAGAAACTGATCTTTGCAACGAGTTATGTCTGCAATTATGCACTCTTATTAAGAGATATTAGTCATTAAGCTGATTTTTTCCCCTGGCACAGATATAAAGCAATGTAATTAGTATTTTCTTCGGTTATTCACCCAGTGCAGTTGTGCAGAGTGACTGGAAATCTGAGGTTTGTTTTTAATTAAAGTTTTCCTAAATATCTTTGATGTATTTTTTTCTTTTGGGTTAGAATTTTCATTAAAAACAGAACTCTTTCCATTTTCATTGCTTTGAAGTGTGTGTGTGCAGTCAAAAAATTTGATGTTGCTTCTTAAAACCTAGGCCACAAGCACACACAGAGGCACACACAGATGGAGAGACATATACATACAGAGAAAAAGAGAGGGCTATCAACACAGACAAATAGAGACATACTGATAGAGCAGAGATGTGCACACACACACACAACTGCAGAGAAGTACAACCACAGGCACAGTGATACACACTGATGTGGAGAAATACAAACATGCGCACACACACGCACACATACACGCAAAATTCCTGCCATGTATCTCACTGCCAGCCTTTCACTATCAGACCTAGCTATAATTAGAAATAAAATGGACGGTTCTGTTTTCTGAGAAAAGGTACAAACCCAGAGATGCACACGTTAGGCAGGCATTCACAAGCAAAGACGCATGCACATGCAGCATAAACATGCACACATATAAGCAGCAATGTGGAGTCCCGTATATAATGCACACATGTTAATAAGCACTCATGCGTAGACGTACAGGATTATCAGGCTTTGTAGCATTAAATTCAGTACCTTAGCGCCTCCCGTTAGCGCCAACAGATGGTGGCAATGGGGCGCTGATGCGGGGTGAGGTGAATCCAGTTCTGCACGGCAAATTTGCCCCCCCCCCCGTTGCGCTGCTGGTATGAGGTACCCCCAGGGTGTTCAACGCCAGGCGGATCGTGACGTCAGTGAGTATGCAATGCTCACTGGCTGCCCAATCTGGAAAATTCTTTGTTGCCACTTACCATAGCACCTTGACAAGACGGCAACAGGGAGAGCTGGTGTGCGCTCCATGAAGCCGGCTCCAGCGATGTTATTTAAAGGCATCAGCATTAATCACTCCCAGCTGTCAGGGCAGTTTAGTTTCACCCACTGAACAGTCTCTATGAGTAATTTCAAGCTTCTTTTTTATCACCAGTCTTCTGGCAAGTGTAAAGTGGCTACATTTATTGTTCAAAGATTCAAACTGCTACACTTGTCAACATTGATGGGAGCTGTACTGGTATGCCACCTCGCCCTCCAGGATCTAGGACGGAGGGGATGTAGGCAGCGAGAAATACGGGAACATGTGCGCAGAATGATAAGGATGGACATCAGGGCTCTCACCAGGAGGCCTTACCCTCCAAGGGTATTCCAACAGCACTTCTCCTACCTTCAATTAAGCGAGGAGCAGTGTATTAGATGGCTCCGCATCACCAAGGTGGTGGTCACGGAACTCTGCCACCTCCTCCAAACAGACTGCCAGCCTTACAGCAGGATGACTTAAACCCTAGATCCCTTTTGCTCACCACATCGCCATCCTACCATCCCTGTGTCATGCAATATCACAGCGTCCTCCTGGGCACAAAGGTGAAATGAGAGAGACCACAAAATATTGCAAACTCCATTAATAAATTTATGCATAAACATATCACACATATCACATTCATTCTACTAACTAATGACCCTTGTGCCTGCTATAGTTGAATAGCTGTTATTGTGTGCAAGGCATGAGATGTGAGTGTGAGTGTTGGTAGGTAGAGATTCACAGAATCACAGAATCACAGAAACCCCACAGTGCAGATAGAGGCCATTTCGGCCCATCGAGCCTGCACCGACACATATCCCACCCGATCCCCGTAACCCCTACACCAACACATATCCCACCCTATCCCCGTAACCCCACGTATTTAATCCCCCTAACACTAAGGGTCAATTTATCATAGCCAATCAACCTAACCCGCACATCTTTGGACTGTGGGAGGAAACCGGAGCACCCGGAGGAAACCCACGCAAACACGGGGAGAATGTGCAAACTCCACACAGACAGTTACCCGAGGCTGGATTCGAACCCGGGTCCCTGGCGCTGTGAGGCAACAGTGCTAACCACTATGCCACCGTGCTGCCCGGTGGGTGAGCGCTGGGGGTGTGGTGCTTTGGGCAGTGTGTGAAGCTTGTGGTACAGATAGTGGTAAGTGGCATTTGTTGAAGCATTCACTCACCCTGACCACCCGACTGATGTGGATCTGCCATGAACACACTTGCTTCAGTCCTTCTGCTCCTTCTCCTTGTTGTGCTTCCCCTTGCTGAGGCAGTTGCACAGCCAGCAATGCTGAGAATGAGGTGCTGCAGCATCAATGAACCTCCCCTTTAAGTACTGGGAAAAGCCTGTGACAATGATGAGTTGAGATTAGACTGCACCCGATATTGGTCCACCCTTTGAGTGTATAGCCAATGAGCTAGGCCTTTAAGACTTGATCTAGCGCCCCAATCATTTCTTTGAGCAGTGAGAATGAATTTTGCGTGCAGTCTAAAGCATTAGCGCCTGGCATGAATTCTCCAACTTTTCTAAAGATAATGCCCATTCCTGGGCTATTATGAATTTCTAGCCCTCTGGAGTTTCACTATTATCTTGACAGTTGAAAAGATTAATGATTAACTTGAATATTCTTTCTCTGCCTCACTATTTTAAATATTTTTTTTAGCAGTGATGATGGTCTCTCTGGCTGAGAAGTGTTACCGATCATGATATTAAAATTACCAAGAGTGAGGCTCCATCTTTAAAAGATCCTCAGGGTGAGGCTATTTTTCTTACAAAAATAACATTCCCTCTTTAAGAGATTCCTTTGGTGACAATGCCTCTTTAAGAGCGCTGGCCAAGGCAGACTGATGCGTCAGTCATAGATTGACAGGACTTTTGGCCAAAACCAGGATTTCCGCCCCTATATTAACAGTTGAATGCCCCTTTCCGTATTACACTAGCCCTGTGCCATCATGCTGGGTTAATCTCACCTCTTCCCTTCACTACGATCCCAACATGCGTTCCCCAACACCAACACTCATATGTCTCTTCCAACATAAAATCTACACTAAACATTGCAAAGAAAGTTCAACCAGTTTATTTCCCTACTATACCAGTGTGTCCTTGCATCAATGATTCCTTCTCTTGATGAAAGCCTATAGGGTTCATTGTCTACTTCCCACTCCTGTGCTCCCGTTGCTGAGACTGCCTCTTTAAAAGATCCCGATCGTGAGATATGATTTTTATTTTATTATAATAAATGTTTTCAACACAGTCGAATTATATACTCTGAGAACAAAAAATGTTTTATTCCCCTGCCCCAGCTTAATAACTGCTGGAGTTGCTGAAACTGGATAATGTTATGTTACTCCGTGGGGGGCCTGTAACACATTTCACATTAGCTCTGTGGACATTCATTATCCATTTTCTGTGTCAAGCATAGCAACATAGGAACAGGAGTAGGCCATGCAGCCCCTCGAGCCTGTCCTGCCATTCAATTAGGTCACGATAGATCTGTACCTCAATTCCACTCACCCACCTTTGATCCACATCTCTTGATACCCTTACCAAATTAAAATCTTCGATCTCAGCCGTGCAATTTTAATTGACCCAGCTTCCACAGGTGGTAGTGAATCCCAGATTTCTACTGGCCTTTGTGTGAAAAAGTGCTTCCTGATTTCACTCCAGAATGGCCGGCGCAATCCTAATTTTAACGTTACGGCCCTTTCTTCTGGAGTGCCCCACCAGAGGAAATGGTATCTCGCTATCTACTCTATCAAATCCATTTATCATTTTAAACACCTCAATTAGATCACCCCTCAACTTCCTAAACTCAAGGGAATACAAGCCAAGTTTATCCAGCCTGTCCTCATAATATAACCCTTTAAGCCCTGATATCAAGCAATGTTCTAGAAACTGGATATTTGTCCCATTGTAATTTACAACAGCTTGGGTCGGTTCAGATGGCGAGTCTCTCATCAATATATGCTGGGCTACAGCATTTATAGCTAATTATTGCTTCACTCTGGCCAAGACACAGAAGAGGCAGTGCAGTGGTTATAACAATAGAATCATAGGGGGTGATTTTCATTCAGAAGTCGGGAAGGAGGTGGGACTACAACTTTTGGGGTTGTAGTCCCGCCTCCATCGAGGTGCGGCCAATCCACGCGATTTTAACTTGATTGACCTTGTAGAGCCCACCCAGCGGGCTCAGCAGGCCAATTAAGGGCCACCCGGCAACAGGTGACGTCACAGACTGAAATTTCATCTGCCAAGACGTGTTGACAGATGAAATATCAGTGTTTCACAGCTGTTTGAAGCTGTCAAACACTGACAGTCTTACTTCTAACCTGAGTCCTTCTCCACAGACTCAGTTAGAAATCTCTCCTGCACAGAAAGCTGCAGGCTGTCACTTTTGACAGTTCGCGGCCATTCTGCTTTCTGTGCCGGTTAGATGATGGACTCCCGAAACCTAGAGGAAGGAAGGCTGAAAAGGTAAGTACAGGTAATTTAAACTTCTTTACACACTTTAGACACACCAAACACACTTACCTTTGCACTCATGTACCCATCACTCACCTGAACACCGACATCTCGACCCCTCCAAGTCCTTCAACCCGATGGCCCAACTCCTCTAACTTGGCGTGGTTTGGAGCCGTCGGGAATCCCACACGACAACCTTCAAAATAGGGATTTGGCTAAAAACTGCCTGTTAACTACCTGTTAATTGGCACTAATCCCTTCCCACCTCGTGGAGGTGGGTCCCAGTGCGGGGTGGGTACCCGCCTCCTTTGAAACTTACATGGAGGCAGGTTGGGGGCGGGATGGTGTCGGGACCCCCGAATTTGGGACTTAACCCCCCGCACACCTCCAATCTTGACTCCACGGGTCAATGAAAATCGACCCCATAGAATCTAACAGCACAGAAGGAGGCCATTCGGCCCATTGTGCCTGTGCTGACTCTTTGAAGGAGCTCTCCAATTAGGCCCACTCAATTCCCATAGACCTGCAAATGTTTCCTTTTCAAGTATTTATCCAATTCCCTTTTGAAAGTTACTATTGAATCTGCTTCCACCGCCCTTTCAGGCAGCGCATTCCAGAGGATAACAACTCGCTGCGTAAAATAAAAATTCTCCTCACCTCCCCTCTGGTTCTTTTGCCAATTATCTTAAATCTGTGTCCTCTTGTTACTCGGCCTTCCCGCCAGTGGCTATAAATTATTTTGGTCATGAACTTTAGCAGCCCTCAAAGTCTGCAGCTGGGTTCTGCTAGTGGCAATTGGATCCCCTGCGAGGTGTAATTGTGCTATGTGACAAACGCTTAAAATAATTGTATGAATTCCCCTTGTCCACATTTTAAACAGAGGTGGTAACCCATTTATTCTAAATGAGTTAAATAACAGACAAAGGAATTTCATATGAACATGTTAAGCGATCCTATGTTAATATAACACAGCATGACTATACCCCATTGGTTTGACATATAGCTGTGGCTTCTGACTCCACTCCCAACTGCAAAAGGAGGACGGAATGCAAACCCATCACCCTCTACTTTCCCCATCTGGTAGAGGAACCAGAAAAATTGTGAACATCCATTGTCCCACCTATCCTCCCTATGCTAGATATCTTGTACCATCAGCGAGAAGCTGAATCAATAGACATGTATCTTCTACCCACCTCATACTCAGAGGGCAGGATTTTCATTGGACCATGGAGGCGGGATTGGAGGCGTGCGGGTGGTTAAAATTGCAAAAACTGGCGGGCGGGCCTGACCCCGCCTCCACGCAATTTTCAAAAATTTGTGTCTGATGGTCCCATCCAACAGGCGGGATAGGCCGTTAAGGCCCTTAACAAGCACTAAATTGCCTCTATAATGCCATTTTGAATGGCCATTGTGATTTTAACCCTTTTCCCACGTGAAACACGCCTGTTCTGAAACACGACGGTGAAACCTGACGGGAGCACAATTGGATTGTTGACTATCAGCTGCAGCTCAACCATCAAAGAGGAGATTTGATCAGCCATCATTTGCAGGTGGTAGGACTTTGTAGTCTCAGTTCTGGGGGAACTTTTAGAAGGCTTAACCACACCTGTGGAAGGTTGGAGCCTGACACCCATCTCCAGTGTGACCTCCTGGGAAACAACTCTCGCCACCTTCACCGAACACTTCCTCAACAGAGGCATCTACCAGAAGCTTGGGAGCCATTTATTTCCTTCCCTTCTGGATATTAGATGAGGCCGAACAGCAGTAGCATCAACAACAGCAGCCCCAACAGCAGCAGCAACAACAGGCGCGCCAAGCTGCTGCTCACCCACCTGAAGATGCGCAGGCCAGAAGGGGCCAGCGCATGAAAGCTCGTCGGCGCAGGAGATACCCCCCAAACAGGGTCTACAGACACAGAGTCAGCTACCGCAACATGCCTGAGCAGCAGTGCCAAAGGCGGCTCCGACTTTCATGAGAGGTAGTGGGAGAAATCTGCGCAATGCTGCAACAAGACCTGCAGGCCAGAGGACCAGGTGGACAACCCTTACCAGTGGCCATCAAAGTCACCACCGCACTCAACTTTTTTGCCTCAGGCTCATTCTAGGGATCAGCAGCAGACATCAGCGGCATCTCCCAGGCGGCCGCACACACTTGCATCACGCAGGTAACCGATGCCCTCTTTGCCCTCGTGCACAATCACATCCATTTCACCAAGGATCGAGCAAGTGTCACGGCGCATGTGGTTGGATTAGCTCATCTGGCAGGCTTTCCAAGGGTGCAGGGCGTCGTTGACTGCACACATGTGGCCCTTAAGGCACCCCATCGCAATTCAGGTATTTTTGTCAATCGCAAGGACTTCCACTCTCTTAACGTTCAGCTGGTGTGTGACCACAAGAAGGAAATTTTGCATGTTTGTGCCAAGTACCCTGGCAGTTGCCATGACTCCTTCATACTGCGCCAGTCTAGTGTGCCCCCACTATTCAGTCCCCCAGACCAACTTAACGGATGGCTACTTGGAGACAAGGGCTATCCCCTGAGGACGTGGCTAATGATACCATTGAGGAGACCATCCAACGAAGCTGAGGAGAGCTACAACTCCAGCCACATGACCACCAGAGCCATAATCGAGCAAACCAGGGTCTCCAGAATCGTCGTGGTTTGCTGTGAACTTCACAACACGGCACAGCGTCGTGGCTTGCAGATTCCTGAGGACCAAATGTCTCCTCACATACCCTTCTCAGATGAGGATGAGGAGGAGGAGGAGGAGGAGGAGTGCAAAAACGAACATCCTGCAGAGGCCCATCAACCAGCGGCAGCAGTACGCGAGAACATAGCTGCCCGGGATGCAAGGAACGCACACATCTTAGCCAGATTTGCTTAGCCTAGCCACTCAAGCACGTTTGCCTCGCATCTTCTTACCTGAGCATCGACAATGGCCACGAACCAGCTGATTCCTAGCAATTTGACCACCATACTGACAATTGCAAGTAATCCTAAGCCCTCAATGTGGAAATCCCATTCGCGAAATGACACACGCCACAACTACAGCAGTAGCCATCAGATTTTTTATGTACATGATTCATATGATGGCTTTTACACATAAAACATCAAATTTCACCCAAGTGACTACCCTTGTGACTATTGCTGCAGTATCTTTCTCTTATGCGTGCTCCTACGTGGTGCTTCCCCTGTGGCTTCAGCAGATGTGGAGGCCCCTTGCTCAGTTTCTTGCTGCTCCTGTCTCGACACCTTTGGCGGGTGTCCTCTGGGGTGGTGAACCTGTGCGGGCTCATCAACAGTCTGCTGCTCTTGCGGCTGTGCAGGGGTTGAGACGCCGATCTCAGTTGGGTGTGGACTCTGGTGGGGCTCTGACCGAGGGCTTTGCAGTGGATGGAAGTGTGAGCACCTGGCGAGAAGCCCCCACTTCTTTGATGTCTGCCACCAACTTCCCTCTCATAGGTCAGGTCCTCCTCAGCGCTTGCAAGTGGCTTGAGAGCACCTTGCTGCACATCAGGGGGGCCATGGGGACCCATATCTGCACTGGCAGTCCTACTCAGAGGGACTGCCATGTAGGTCTGGTTTCTCTGTTCAATAGCTGACCATCGCTCCTCCAGCGATGTCAGTCTATTCTGAACACTCACCATGTTTTCAACTCTCTGGCGACTTAGCACCTCCATGGAGGTTGCCATCCTTTCCATGTTAATGCGTTCATGCGCCAATGACTCCACAAAGGCTCTGCTCATGTTAGTGAGAGACTCCTCCATTCGCTCCACACTTGCAGCGACCCTGGAGACAAAACCTGCCAGAGACTCCTGCATCTTTTCCTGGAGTGCCATCACCACTGATACTGTGGATAGACCCAGAGGCAAAAGGTCGACATGCAGCTGAGCCAAGCTGGCAGAGTCCTGTGCCCTCCGACTAGGACTCTCCACTGCTGTCCCTGTCTCCACAATCTGCTGATGCTCACTTGTGAGGTGTGATACACCAGGTGACAACACTACTCTATGTTCCGAAGGTCCCACCGAGGTGTGAGTGTCTGCGCTGGTGCTGGGTGCACTGAATTCTGCTGACGCTGTGCCCTCAGAGGTTGCAGCTTCCTCTGAGGTGTCTTGGGGCTCAGCCTGTTCCTCCTGGCTAGTGGGGACGGGTGCTTGCGATGGTCCTGTGGGGGAGTAAAGGAAAGAGTCAGAGATGTGATGCCAAGGCTACATACACATTGCATATTGCAGATGATCATTAGTCCATCTGTTAGAGCTTCAGAATCATTATCAGCGACTCATGCAATGTCAATGAGAGAGATGGAAAACTATTCTGCCACCAGCTTGCTGTGATGCACCTGTCTGTCCATCCCCCACATGTGCGTCGTCCTCCACTCCTGCGATCTCCAGGACCGCCTCCTCCCACAGGGTGAGGTGGGCTACTGCTGGTGGCCCTCCTCCTGTCCTCGCTCGTTCTCTTTTATTGTGAGCTCTCTTTTCCTGCAATGAGGGAGACAAGTGGAGGTTGAGTGAGAATGAAGGAGTGAGTGTAGAGAATCCATAGCATAGATGCTTAGAAGGAGACAAAGATGGAGTGAGGTGGCAAGACCAAGGGCCCTCCCTGTGTGTTGTCAGTTGTTTTCATAGCATCAGAGTGATAGGGAGTGTGAGGGCTGCATGGTGAAATAGTTATGTGAATGTGAGCATAGAGAGAGAGGGAATGGGTAAGGGTGCATGGATGTCAGTGTCAAGTGGGATGTGGAGGAAGAGATTGCTAAAGCTGAGTGCTGGTGAGGAAAGGCAATGGGGATCAGATTGAGAGTGATGGGAAATTCATACTCACTTTTCCAGTGTGCTGAAGGTCATGAAATCTCTTCCTGCACTGTATCCAGGTTCTGCGGGTAGCCGATAAGGAGTTGACCTCCTCTGCCACTTGCAGCCACACAGCCTTTATCTGCTGAGGAGGCTTCTTCCTCCCTGATGAAGGGAAGAGCACCTCCTTGTGGGCTCTTGCTCCCTCCACTAAAGCCTGCAGGGCAACGTCGTCAAACCGGGGTGCAGACCTCGGTCTTTCTCTGGCTATTCTGCTTCCAGCTCAGTGTATCAGCAAATGCCAAAAGGTTGGCAGTCTGCAGAAGAAGCAAGGCTTGTTGCAGACCTTAAATGCAGCAGCAATGATGACGTCATCGGGGGCGACTTTCAGACTGGAGAAACTCATTTGCCATGGGTTCCCACACGCTGGAACTCAACTGGGCAATTTAGTTAAAATAGCATCAATCTCCCACATCGAATTAGATTCGTGTGGATAACATGAAATGTGGATTACACGACACCAACCCACACCTGAATGAAAATCCAGCCCAGAGCCTTCCACATCTCTGAGTTACATAAAAGCAAAATACTGCAGAGGCTGGAAATCTGAAATAAAAACAGAAAATGCTGGAAATACTCAGCAGGTGAGAGAAACAGAGTTAACGTTTCAGGTCGATGACCCTTCGATGACCCTCCGTTCTGACGAAGGGGTCATCGACCTGAAACGTTGACTCTGTTTCTCTCACCTGCTGAGTATTTCCAGCATTTTCTGTTTTTATCTCTGAGTTTATATGCCTGTTAGATCCATCAGCCCAGCTGTCACTGAAGTCTGGAACTCACTGTCTGAAGACCTTGTTGAGAGATTAAAGCAACTAACTATGAGTTAAAGAACAAGACCACCGAGTGCACCAGATACAAATCTGTCCCTTGCGCCCCAACTTTCTGATGCTGTAGAGTGGAAAAATCGCCAGCAGCATTAGTGTTTTGAGGATGAGCAGTGTTGTGACTGTGTTATCAACAGATTATGGATTATTGATCAGGGGATGGTTTGAGCATTGAAGGCAAATCCGTCAGGATTGTAAAGATTTAACAACATTCAGTGGAATAGAGAATTCTTCAAATATTAGTATGAATGCTTAATGTGTTCATATAAAAAATCCTTTTTCTGGTGTTTTAACGGCGGTGCTAGCCCATTTATTTTAAGCAGGTTAGCGCCTTATTAAAATAGTGGGCAAAGTAATTTCACACAAATGCAGTAAGTATTCGTATAGTGTAGCTGAATGTCAATCACCTTTATCTTATCCAGTCACGTAAGTGGCTTGCGAATTTCAGTTGTTCATTTTATTGTCACAATAATTCCATTCCTGATATCGGGCACTCACACTGATACACTTTCCAACCATTTAAACAAAAAGTTCCATTAGTACGTTCCAGAATAGAAAAAGTAAACAAAAAGTTCAATAAATATAAAGCTTTTCATTAAAGATCGACTCTGCCTCTATGATACAAGTGGATGCCTGAACATAATCCTGTCTGAAGCAAAGTGAGTCAATGGGAAAGTGTTCAATAATGTATTAAAAACGCTATTCACTTTTGTGAGGGCTGTGTTTGGAAGCCCAAAGAAAATTTATGAAAGCCATCTTATATGGAGGGCATTTTATACAGGTTGTTTATTGGGCAGGAAGTTGTCTATCAGACAGGAATCCTGCATATATCAGCAGTTGGTTGGAAATAAATAAAGACTTGCATTTATATAGCACCTTTCATGACCACCGGACGTCCCAAAGCGCTTTGCAGCCAATTAAGTACTTTTGGAGTGTAGTCACTGTTGTAATGTAGGAAATGCAGCAGCCAATTTGCACACAGCAAGCTCCCACAAACAGCAATGTGATAATGACCAGATAATCTGTTTTTGTTATGTTGGTTGAGGGATAAATATTGGCCAGGACACTGGGGATAACTCCCCTGCTCTTCTTCGAAATAGTGCCATAGGATCATTCACGTCCACATGAGAGAGCAGATGGGGGCCTCAGTTTAACGTCTCATCTGAAAGGCAGCACCTCCAACAGTGCAGCACTCCCTCAGCACTGCACTGGAGTGTCAGCCTGGATTTTTGTGATCAAGTCTCTGGAGTGGTCTTGGAACCTACAACCTTCTGACTCTGAGGCAAGAGGGCTACCAACTGAGCCACAACCGACACAGCTGTTGAAGGAATGAAAGGAGTTAAAGCTAATGCATAAGGCATGGTTGGGCTCTCATCCACAATGCACCACAAGGTGGGCCACATGTCTCAACTGTGCCATTGTGAGGTGGTGCCAAGTACAAGCTGGATACTTACCCACGGGGAGGTAGGTAAATTCAGAGCAACAGTCAGCTTGCCAACTGTTGCATACATCCTAGATGCTAGCTGTAGAGCAGTACTGACGGAGGCTTGAGAGCAGGCCCACAGTTCTACTCTCTCACGTTGATGATGAAGAAAATAAGGGAAGGAAAAATAGCAAGAAAAATAAATGACAAATGTTACTCATTG
Source organism: Somniosus microcephalus (assembly GCF_052327205.1). Lineage (NCBI taxonomy): Eukaryota > Metazoa > Chordata > Chondrichthyes > Squaliformes > Somniosidae > Somniosus > Somniosus microcephalus. The sequence goes on from NC_141010.1 coordinate 14,692,332, forward strand.
AAGCACTATAATAAAGCCAGAAGTTTTAATACAGTATATTGAAATTATAATGCTGCTATCTTGCCAATAATAACATTGCACATTAGGATTGTAAAGATTTAACAACATTCAGTGGAATAGTTTAATTACAGAGCAGACAGTTGCATCTGGCTGGAGTACTAGCAGGACTACAATATAACGTTACTGCCATTGTGCGATTCGAAACTGTAGGTGTCTTTCACATTGTAAAATACAGTCCATGGACAAAAATAAAAATCACAGCAGGCACTCCACTAGGACGGAAGAACGGGGTCGGGACCTTTACTGGGTAACACACTCTAAATGATGCTCTGTGCATGAGCTACAACTGTGCCTCTGGTGTTGTCACAGCCTAGACCCTAGCTCCATTTACTGCAAACTGACAGGCTTAAAAATAAATACATTCAATGCATTTATTGAAATTTTGAATTTTCTAATCCACCCCAGAAAAAGTTTCATGTCAGAAAAAGAATACAGTTAGTGGAACTCTTTTCATTCGAACAACGCAGATTATGGGGTGATAAGATAGAAGTGTTTTAAATTATGTAAGGATGGGCCAGGATAGATGGAAGCAGACTGAGTCCAGTAGTTGGGCTGTCTAGAACAAGGAGACAGAGATACAAAATTAAATGTTAGAGATTTAGAACAAAGAGCAAGAGAAACCTCTTTACACAGAGCGTTGTGAGGCTATGGAATTTACTTCCAGGGTTAGTGGGCGAAGCAGAAACTATACCAGCATTCATCTCCTGATTCCCCAAAGCCTTTCTACCATCTGCAAGGCACAAGTCAGGAGTGTGACGGAATACTCTCCACTTGCCTGGATGAGTGCAACTCCAACAACACTCAAGAAGCTCGACACCATCCAAGACAAAGCAGCCCACTTGATTGGCACCCCATCCACCACCTTAAACATTCACTCCCTCCACCACCGGCGTACTGTGGCTGCAGTGTGTACCATCTACAAGATGCACTGCAGCAACTCGCCAAGGCTTCTTCGGCAGCACCTCCCAAACCCGCAACCTCTACCACCTAGAAGGACAAGGGCAGCAGGCGCATGGGAACACCACCACCTCCAACTTCCCCTCCAAGACACACACCATCCTGACTTGGAAATGTATCACCATTCCTTCAACATCACTGGGTCAAAATCCTGGAACTCCCTCCCTAACAGCACTGTGGGAGCACCTTCACCACACGGACTGCAGCGGTTCAAGAAGGTGGCTCACCACCACCTTCTCAAGGGCAATTAGGAATGGGCAATAAATGCCGGCTTTGACAGCGATGCCCACATCCCATAAAAACGAATAAAAATAAAAGATAGATGGATGAAGGGCTATGGAAACAAAATGGGTAATTGTGATTAGGACTATTTGCTCATGTGGAGGGTAAACACCGACATAGACTGGCTGGGCCGAATGGCCTGTTTCTGTGTTGTAACTTCTACCCATTTCCATAACCTATTGCGGCTGATTTTCATGTGCTGGTGTGACTCAGCTCTAAACGGGATGATTTGCCTAATTATTCACAGTTCCAAGTGCAGATCTGGATTGTGCAGGCTGGTCGTCGAGTGGGGGTCCGGAAAACTGCATATAGGTGAAATTTAAAGGGATGGGGACAATCAAAGGGAAGTGGCAGCATAAGGGGACAAAAATCTTTGCAGCCTTTGGAAAAGTTGAGAAGGTATTTGACGTAAGAAAACTACTAGGCACTTGGTCTGAGTATTAAGGCTTTAGTCAACTGTTTTTCAACATGGAGATCTAGTTGTGTCCTTCACTAGTTCCTGTTAAAGAATGTCCTGCACAAGCTGGGCCCATGCCTGAGTATTTATACTCTCCCTGGACAGCGCCACCAGCAGGCCGCCCAGTATTATTACATAAGTCCTTTTCACATGAATGACAAGATTCATGTCAGTATTTCAACCCATTGTGACCGTAGCTAAGGCAGCAGAGGGAAATTACTAAGTGGTGACAGGCAAAAGTAAAGGGATAGGAAAGAACAATGTGCGGGCATGGGTCCGCAGGCAAGTGACCGAGCAGCTGGTCAGTGCTGCCACTGGTTGTGCCGGCTTTATTTTGCACGGTAGCTGTGAGTGTCCTTACAGCAGATTGTGCAGCTCTGCATCTGGCTCTCTGAATACCCACACCCTATGAAGACAGTTTGCCGTGGTCACCGCCGGGCAGGTGTGATGGGGCCTGCATGCATGGTTAACAGCATCTTGGTAGGTGCAGCGCAGTAGGGTTTGCTGGCCGTTGATCACCCTGCCATGCCTTCCTTCAAGCAGTACCGCTGAAAACGTGGCACGCTGTGATTGGGACGTTTCCGAAGAATTCTCCAGCACTACATGTGGCAGGTCTGCACATACCTGTGCCACTGGTTATGCTGCCAACGCCTACCTTGGGACTAGGACTCTTTCCCCCATACATTAGTCATTGGCATAAGCAAGGTTCATGTACCTCTGCCTGTAGATGTGGCTGTCAGGGTAGCAGCATTTATACGTCTGATGCATCTCTCCACTGTTGTTCTTCTTTTCCCTCCAAATATCTCTGAAAGACGTGGATTCTTATTGGGAATATCATTGATGTATGACAAAAAAAAAGCAGAACAATTGTCCCAAAGGTTCAGAATCTTAAATGGCAGCAGGAAAGAAAGTGCACAATAACCTGAAAATTGTTAGGCCCTTTAAACTTATTTCTGTATACAGTTCAGCACCTAGCAACCCTGAGAGTCCATAATATGAGTGTGAAGATCAACGTGTGTCATAAAAAGATAAGAACATAAGAAATAGGAGCAGGAGTAGGCTGTTTGGCCCCTCGCGCCTGCTCCACCATTCAATGAGATCATGGCTGATCTGATCTTGGGCTCAGCTCCATTTCCCTGCCCGCTCCCCATAACCCTTCACTCCCTTATTGTTCAAAAATCTGCCTATCTACACTTTAAATATATTCAATGACTCCGCCTCCACAGCTCTCTGGGACAGATAATTCCACAGATTTACAACCCTCTGAGAGAAGAAATTCCTCCTCATCTCCGTTTTAAAAGGGTGCCCCCTTATTCTGAAACTATGCCCCCTAGTTCTAGCTTCCCCCAGGAGGGGAAACATCCTCTCTGCATCTACCCTGTCAAGCCCCCTCAGAATCTTATATGTTTCAATAAGATCACCTTTCATTCTTCTAAACTCCAATGAGTATAGGCCCAACCTGCTCAACCTTTCTTCATAAGTCAACCCCCTCATCTCAGGAATCAACCTCGTGAACCTTCTCTGAACTGCCTGCAATGCAAGTATATCCCTCCTTAAACAAGGAGACCAAAACTGTACGCAGTACTCCAGGTGTGGTCTCACCAACGCCCTGTACAGTTGTAACAGGACTTCCCTACTTTTATACTCCAACCTCCTTGCAATAAAGGCTAATAGGTCATGCACACTGGAATGTCAGGAAATTGGGTGCCTATCGAAATAACCACAGCCAGTCTTAGCTTCTACATTGTTATGACGTTCCCAACTCTTTCAGCTGAGAGCTCCATGTGTCCGATTTTTTTTCAAATTTGAAATGCACGGAAACTCTGCGGAGATCCAGTGGAACAGACCTCCATCTCCACTGTGCCCTATAACCTGCCGCACAGCGGGTGCAACAGAGACGAAGATCAACCCAATCGCATAGGCTTCGGCCGAGGCAGCGTCCTGACCGCATGGCATAATAAAGAAAGTCAGGATGAATGAAAAATACCAGACCCGCTATGGTACTGTGATCCTTATCTCGACATAGCCAACCACAGAAAGAAAGTTTACACAGAAATCTGAATCATTTCAAGGCAACCGAGAAAAAGCTCCAGGAGACGACACTAACCCATAAATCCTTCTAATCCCAGCTAACCCACAACTTACCCTGTCTAACTGGAAATGTCCTCCTCTCTCAGGAACTTGTACAGCTCCTTTTGAAGAGCCACAGGGAATCCATACACTCTTGCTTCAGTAAGCTGTTCTAGAGGACCAATAACTCTAACGTAACTCTTTGCCTAAGGATTTTATATGCATGCTCCTTATTCTTATCATCTCAAATAACCAATCCAACTGGACAGCTTCCAATCACTTCATAATTTTACAAGCTTTAATCATATCCCTGTTAAGCTTCGTTTTCTCTATTAAAAATAGGCCCAGCTGCTTGAGCATATGCTGATAACTGAACTTTCTCCTGGGTCTCAATATCCTTAGCCATGTGTGGGGACCAAAACTGGACTCAATACTTCCTATGTTCTTAAGTTGTGCCGTATCAAAGACTTGTACAGCCTAAGTATGGTGTTCTTAGTTTTAGATTGTATTGTCCAAGAAATACAGCATAAAAACATGTTTACCTTCCCAATACTCTTGACACACTGTTCATGTACCTTTACTAATTTACTAACTATGACTCCCAGGTCCCCCTCTTGATCTGTAATCTTTAACGGGCGCCGTTGCATGATATAAGCAAACCTGGAATAACAACAGAAAATGCTGGCAAAACTCAGCAGGCCAGGCAACATCCGTGGAGAGAAAATAGAGTCAACGTTTTGGGTGAAAACCCTTTTTTCAAGACTAAAGAAGCACAGGAAATGAAATAGATTAAGAGGCCAGGCTGGGAGAGAACAAAAGAGAAGAGACAAGCAAACCTGGAGTTAACTCAACCCAAATGCATAACACTGCACTTAATCACATTGAAGATCATCTGTCAAACATGTGTCCATTCCCCGAACTTACCTAAATCAGACTGCAACCTCCTGATTTGATCTAAATTCCTAAGGGAGAAAAATTCGATTGATTTGCACCCCTCCCACTCCATGACCACCCTGAGCATATCAGGCGCCGGCCAATTTTGTCGCCTGCCCACGAAAATGCGAGCTGACTCTGGGACCGCGAATGGCGCCCGTGACCCGGTTTGCCATCGTCCTGTCGCTGGCGTCCTTACAGGTGCCTGCATCGATTCAGGCAGGATCCAGTTTCTAGGCCGCCGTCTTTCAACAATTCCCAGTTCTGGCGCTGTGCTGACCCCAAAGTAAACTCAGCAGAAGATGTCCAGTTCAATCGTTTATTCACAGGATGTTATAAAATAGTCGTTATCTGCGGCTGCACGTTTGTACTGTTCTGCTCACAGCACTTGGCATTCAAAATGTAAATTAACTTCCTTTTTCTTGATGTTGCAAGGGCCTGACAGGAATGAAGTTGTGCATATTTTAAAGCTGGGAGAAATATTTTTTTACTCGGATAACAAGTAACATCAACAACTGCAGGTATGGATGTCTTGTATTGGTTGGTGTGGTGCGTTACATAATGCATGAGCTACAGCTTGCTGATACTTCAGAAATCTGCAGCAAAGCTTTTAAATGGGAGCACACACATCAGCATAGTGAGTGAAATATCCACTTTATCAAGTCCATCCTTCTGAGCAAACACTGCAAAGTACCTGAGATGAAATCAATGCCTGGGCAAATATCTGTTTTAATTATATATGGGGGGTTTTTTTGAGTGCCTTTTAACATCTCCTATAAAGTGTTTTAGTGTGTTCTTTAAAAAAAGGCTTTATTTTATGTGACTTGCTGAGCCTGAAGAAAGCTCACTGCTGCCGTTCACTGCTCTGGACTGGCGCACTCCACCCAATGGCCACGTTCCTTGCCAGCTCGTATGGACCTGGGCTGGCACTGGCACTGCCACCTCGCTCTAATCTGGTTCTCCCTGATCTGGGGACATTGGCCAGCTTACCCCCTTCCCCTGTAGCTGTGGCGAGCACCAGATCACGCTAATCGAGGAATGACAGCTTGGGGTAGAAATTGGTCTTGGGCGCTCGAGTTAAATAGGCGGTATCACCTTGGCCGCCCGCTATTTGCCACGCCCGATATTCAGGGTACGGTAGCATAGTGGTTATGTTACTGGACTAGTAATCCAGAGGCCTAGACTGGTGATCCAGAGGCTTGTAGTTCAAATCCCACCACAGCAGCTGGGGAATTTAAATTCAGTTAATTAAATAAATCTGGAATTAAAAAGCTAGTACCAGTAATGATGACCATGAAATTACCGGATTGTTGTAAAACCCCATCTGGTTCACTGATGTCCTCTAGGGAAGGAAATCTGCCGTCCATACCCGGTCTGGCCTATATGTGACTCCAGACCCACAGCAATGTGGTTGACTCGTAACTGCCCTCTGAAATGGTCCAGCGAGACACTCAGTTATACCAAACCGCTGCGACAAAGTCAGCACTGTGGGAGAAACTTCACCACAAGGACGGCAACGATTCAAGGTGGTAGCTCACCGCCACCTTCTCAAGGGCAATTAGGAATGGGCAATAAATGCTGGCCTTGCCTAGCGACGCCCACATCCTGTGAATGAATAAATTTTATTAAAAGTTCCAGTTAAGTCAATGGGACTGAATCTTGGGCGGGACGTACAGCGAGCGACCATTGCGATATCGCCTATTGTGCATCCGTGCCTCCGTCCAACTTCGCCCCCATTGCCTCAAGTCTCATAGTGTTAGCTTAACACTGCACTTAGGGCTGAACTGGAGATTCGAAAGCACTAGTGCAGGATGCCAGTGGTAGGCACTCATTCCATTTGTCTCTCTGCCCCAAAGAAACAGGTGATATTCATTCAAATTCCCCTCACTGCAGCAGCGAATGACTGGGCTACCAGAATGAGAATTCCAGAATGAGCTCCTTATGGCAGCATTTCCTCCTTAATAAGTTAAGGGGGAAAATTGCTTCATGCCCCTTTGGGGCGCTAACTTTTAGCGCCCCGAAAATGTTAGCACCCCCACGCCGTAAATTGAATGGTAGCGCCCAAGCAGCACTACTGGAACTGCTCCCCCTCCCTCTTGGGGCGCTCCCATTCAATATCGCGGTGCTACGTGCAGCAGCGCCACGTGCGTCGGCACGTAGCACCGCAGTACTGCAGGCCTCCCTCCCCTCATTAAAGGGCAGGGGCCTAGCACAGTGCCCACCGGGGCCCTGCTGGACCACCGGGGAGTGGGGTGCCGGCAAAAGAGCCTGATCGCGGCCGGCACCCCGATAACCAAAAAAATGGCCGCCCGGCACCTGCCCTTTAATTATCGCCACCCTGGCCGCAAACACGGCACCCTGACCCTATCGGACATATCGTCTGGTGGTAGGTCAGGGGGGCACAAGCCAGGTTTGTGGCTGGGGCGCGCGCAGGCGATGATGTCATCGCTGGAGGGGCAGCGCCCCGGGGCGCTACTGGCTACCGCTGCCGCTAACCTCCCGCTGAATTTCACGGGAGGCGTTAGCGGCGCCGTGCCCGGGCACTGAGGTTCTAAGGGATTTAATAACATTTTTAGTGCCATGGAATTTCTCTATAGCTTTGACAAGAGTGGTGCAAGTATTCTTGGAGCGTTGGAGTGCATTGCTATTCCAGGATCATTCAAGGTGCATCTGCCAATTACACCAACTGGTCAACCTACACCCGAAATGTAACATGAACCTTGACCCACCCCTCAGCTCCTTTAACATTTCTCAACCAGCAACTTACCGCATAAATGGCAAAAAGGTCACAAATCCAGCTGTTGAGTGCACAGTATTCCTGTGTCATGTCCAAAGTCCGATGAGCTCACCTCACTAATTGGGGCCTTTTAAGAAAAATTCATTCCTGGGATGTGGGCATTGCTGGCAAGGCCAGCATTTATTGCCCATCCCTAATTGTTCCTTGAGAAAGTGGTGGTGAGCCGCCTTCTTGAACCTCTGCAGTCCGTGTGGTGAAGGTACTCCCACAGTGCTGTTTGGGAAGGAGTTCCAGGATTTTGACCCAGTGACGATGAAGGAATGGCCGATATATTTCCGAGTCAGGATGGTGTGTGACTTGGAGATGATGATGTTCCTATGCACCTGCTACCCTTGTCCTTCTAGGTGGAAGAGGTTGCGGGTTTGGGAGGTGCTGCTGAAGAAGCCTTGGCAAGTTGCTGCAGTGCATCTTGTAGATGGTACACACTGCAGCCACAGTCGCCAGTGGTCGAGGGTGTGAATGTTTAAGGTACCAATCAAGCGGGGAGATCTGTGTAATGTTCTGCACAAGTTTCTCATGAATAAACATTGACAAGGCCTTAATGAGCAAATAGCTGAGGGAGGGGATTTCTTTTCATTAATTTCCATGAGCCCATGTTAGGATGGGGGACTAATGCCCAGAGCAGTGATATCAATGGACAACAGCCAGCTAGCATTCAATTGGACCTCCATTTCTGTTTACATGCGTTTATTTTTCATTACAAAAATTAATGTACGGAGGGAAATATGGTCTTAACAGCAAACCCACCAAAAATATATCTGCAAACCCACCGAATCATATGGCACAACAATCAAAAATCACCACATTTTAACACAAAAGCCCCACCCAACTTTAACCTTTGAACTGTTGCTGAACATATGTTAATGAAAGTTAGCACCTTTCCCAAGTCTAAAACTGGACCAAGGGAAGTGCCAAATATGGTTTAGGAAAATGACATCAATTTGTGTTAAGGCAAATGCATTTAACTATTATAAATAAAAACAGAAAATGCTGGAAACACTAGGCAGGTCAGGCAGCATCTGTGGAAAGAGAAACAGAGGCAACGGGCTGGATTTTACCAGCCCTGAGGAGGTGGGTTTGGAGGCGGGACTGCTGGGAAAATCCCCAAAAATGGGAGCGGGTCCCAAACCCGCTCCCAACCCGCCTCCAACCAATCTTCCCGGGAGTCGGGTCCCCAATTTGCGCAGGGACCCGATTCCTAGCAGCAGGAAGAGGATTATAGCTCCTTAACTGCCTGTTAAGAGGCAGTTTCCAATTTTTCGACTCCTGCTGCGGGCTTCCCAACATCGGGGAACCCCATCAGGGTAAATGAGGCATGCTGTGGGTCTGTTGTTATGTTGGTGTTTGGATGACAGCTGCAGAAGTGGTGTGAATGATGCAATTGTACATTGGTTAGTATCAGAGGTAAGGACATGTTGGGAAAGTAATTTTTAATGTGGTTAGATGTTTCTGCAGGTGACAAGCTGTGAAGTGTTTGTGTAGCCTCATCTCATCGGGAGAAGTGACAGATGGCTTCTGCAATCTCAGCTGCAGCTGCCATCTGTTTTATCCTAAGGAGAGAGTAATTGGAGAGCCTGGGGGCAAGGGCTCACCTTTGGACAGTGATTGTCAGTGTTTGACAGCACCTCAATGCTGTCAAATACTGTCAAATCATCTGTCAAACAAATGTGGTGCATGTGCCTTTAAGAAAACCGGCAGATGAAGCGTCATCAACTGACATCATCTGACACCGGCTTTCCCTTAATTGGCCAGCAAGCTCACAGGGTGGGGCTTAACAAGGCCAATCAGGGGAAAATAGTGTTTGTTCATTGCTGGGGGCAGGACTGAAACCCGAAAACCAGCAGTCCCGCCTCGAACTCGGCCTGGAAGGTAAGATTCCGCCCAATGTTTCAGGTCAATGACCCTTCGTAAGAACTGCCTTTAACAATTGTGTGGCCTCAATATTCAACCCATATAGATGTACATTTATTTTAATGCCACTCCTCTCCTTGCTGCTGGTGCAGAAGTTCATTCCGAGGCCCTGATGCTTTTCGCAGCCGCACCAACGATTCAAATCAGTCCCATCTCCAAATTTTCATGTAAACCCCGCAATACTGGATGAAAACGATCCACTGAACAGCAGACAGAAAATGGGCAAAAACCCAGAAAGCTAGACTTGGAATTTACATTAAATGTTTTTTTTTTAAATGGACACCCTGCTTGAGAAACAGAGTGTCCAGCTATATGTGTCAGCCGTGGCTCAGTGGGTAGCATTCTCACCTCTGAGTCAGGAGGTTATGGGTTCACAGTCCCACTCCAGAGACTTGAGCACAAAAATCTAGGCTGACACTCCCGAGGGAGTGCTGCACTATCGGAGGTGCTGACTTTTGGATGAGACATTAAACCGAGGCCACATCTGCTCTCTGAAGTGGACGTAAAAGATCCCAGGGCACTATTTTGAAGAAGAGCAGGGGAGTTATCCCCGGTGTTCTGGCCAATATTTATCCCTCAATCAACATCACTAAAACAGATTATCTGGTCATTATCACATTGCTGTTTGTGGGAGCTTGCTGTGCGCAAATTGGCTGCTGCGCTTCCCACATTACAACAGTGACTCCACTTCAAAAAAAAATGTACTTCATTGGCTGTAAAGCGCTTTGGGATGTCCAGTGGTTGTGAAAGGTGCTACAGGAAACTTTGGTTTATCCGGAGGTTGTATGTCCAGAATACTCGATCTAACGGCAAAAATCAGGAGCCATTTTCTGTAAGTTTTTTTAGATCTCATTCTTTTTTTTTCCCAGTCAGCCACTGCAAGGTCTGTAGCTATAGCAACAGTTTCAGCTACAGATGCTTGCAGCTGCAGCCGACTCTTTAGAAGCTGTTGCTAAGCAACAGTGTTTGTTGTCAGATACGGAGATAAAAACCTCCATATGCTTCAACATTAACTTTGTATGTCCGGCAGTTTTGATAGATCGGCAACACGCCGGTCCCGTCAGTGCCGGATATCACAAAGTTTCCTGTATATAAATGCAAGTCTTTTTTTTACAAACATCTGCGACAGCCCTCATGATAATGGCGGTGAGAGGAATAACTTTGAAACGTTAGTTCTTGAAAAGCTGATCTGGAGTAACCATGCAGAAAGAAAACTGAGTGAGACTTTCAACTCTATCTTCATTTAGGTCACTGGAAAACAAATTCTACACAATTGCCGCTGTGTCTTATATGGGTACTAATTCTGTTCCTTTTAGTTTATTAAGAGATTTATACAGTGTAATTCAGCTGAGTTTATAGTGAGGCCACAAAAGAGTTAACATGAGAAAATGTGGCTTATAAAAACAGAGCATGGGAATGAACAAAAAACAGATTTGTTTTTAAATCAACAATGTTTAAAGAACGATGCAAACTCACACACTAGAATTCTTCAGGATGATTTAAGATTAGATTTAGGTAGAATTCTCTGAAATGCTTTGAAGTGACTGCATTGAACTGCTGTGCAAAATGATTTTTTTTTCTCCCAAGAACGCCTCTTGACAAACAGCCTAGATTGGCAAACAGAAAAAGGATACTGCCTCTTTGACCTCGCCACCACAGCACAAAAGCACCTCTCATGGAGTGAAGAATGCCCAAAAATAGTTTTAATGACTTCTGACGGCAGCAGCTGAGACATTCCTTTGAGCAAGGGTCAAAAAGGCTACAGACATCCCAGTGCAATTAGTGATGTCTGGCTGAGCAGCAGGCAGTGCCTTCCCAAGCTCTCTGAATGTGATAGAGAAAGTGATGGCCAGAGGTCGTAACTATCAGACTGCACAGCGTTTGGCGAACATGACTGTTTTTTGATTAGCACGGATTCAACAACAAAAATGTCCACCAAAGTATTTAGGTTTTTAAGCTGCTTTATTGGTTCCATTGTGTATTTCTATACTTTCTGCGTGTACAGACAAACTGGTAGAGCTTTGGCATTTATGGCTGGCCATTAGCCTCATTACCTTTCTGCTTGTTTTAATAGACTCTTGTCATGGTGAAGAATCTTGTAAGACACCTTTCTAGCCTTTATCAACAGATTGGGAAGATCTTGACTTTGTGCGATCGTGTAAAATGGGCACTAGCGAGTTGGCAGCCCGTTTTTACATCTCTCTCTATTTTTATTTCCCACTTGAAGTCACGCTATCGCACAAAGTCAAGATCTGCCCCCATTGTGTGCAATGATGTCTCTGCTTGTGTGACAATATTGTCACCTCACCTCCCACGCAAATTAAACTGAAATGTAAAATAAAACAAATTGGTTGCTGCAAATTAACAGCCAGGAAAAAAAAACTGGGTTTGAATCTTTGCCTTGGCACAAACTGTTTCCTAATAGGAACATAAGAAAATATTGAAACAAGAAAGGGTCATTTGGTCCAAATCTTTCCGCAAGCCCTGTACAATCCATGGGCTTTACCCAACCCGTTAACTCTCCTGAGAATAGGATTCTGCACAGCCTGTCAAAGCAAAATCTAGAAAACTCCACAATATTTATGTAACCTTACGTCTCACATCATACATCTGCCCCAGCAACACACTTTCCATTAGCTTGCAGCTCAGAACCATCTTGTTCCACACAGTATTCAATTGTCTCTATCCGCACTTAAAGAAAAGAAAAACTTGCATTTATATACACCTTTCATGACCTCAGGACGTCCCAAAGCAAATTGACAATGAATTTGAGAAAGGAGCAGAAGTGGGGCCATAATCAGTTGTGTCAGCTGTGGCTCAGTGGGCAGCACACTCATTTCTGAGTCAGAAGGTTGTGGGTTCAAATCTCCATGCCAGAGACTTGAGCACAAAAATCTAGGCTGACACTCCCAGTGCAGTGCTGAGGGAGTACTGCACTGTTGGAGGTGTCGTCTTTCAGATGAGACATTAAACCGAGGCCCTGTCTGCTCTCTCAGGTGGACGTAAATGATCCCATGGCACTATTTCAAAGTAAGAGCAGGGGAGTTATCCCTGGTGTCCTGGCCAATATCCCTCAGCCAACATAACAAAAACAGATTAACTGGTTTGTAGTGTATGTGCTTTTAAGTCAGAACTACTTTTACAGCTCCTGTATACTGTAGTACCGGCAGTGACCACACCTGTATATAAGCTTTGCGCATGCCTCTGTACCCCCAGTCTTGAGACTACCCTCCTCCAGTAAAGACCTGTTTATTGTTAATGTACAGCATCTGTGTGATTATTTGATAACAGCATATCCACTGAACCAGAGATCCAACAGTGGCGACGAGTGTCGATTCAAATCTACCTGCAACATAAAAAAAAATAGTCGAGGCCAGGAACACGGGCGTCGACCATGAGCAACCGCCCAGCAGTCAGGCAGAGATTGAACTTCGCAGGGGAGGCTGTGGAGAGCCGGGCTTGGTTCCCCAGCCACGACGAGCAGCAAGAGACCGACGACAGGTCCAGCGCAGACGCTTCCCGAGCAGCGGCGGCTGGAGCCGACCGACGGCGGAGAGGAAGCCGAGCAGCGTCGATGGGGTAAGACAGAGGGTGAAGAGCGCAGGGCGCAGCCGGGGGTTGAACACCAAGCGGCGTCGAGAAAAAGAAAACAAACCGGAGAGAGAGAGGGTAGAGAAACAGCCGGGTTCTAGACTGAGCGGCGTCGAAAAATATAAAAAGAAGAATGCGCAGAGCACAGCCAGGGCTCACGGGCTGAACAGGGTCCACGGGGCGAAGAAAGGTGAGCGCGGGAGACGCCATTGAGCTGTGGAGAAGAAGAAAGAGTGCGGGAGACGCCATTTTTAGAAGCCGCAGCGGAGAAAAAGGGCGAGCGCGGGAAGGAAGGAAAGCGCGGGAGATGCCATTTTGTGCCAGCGGAGAAGAAGGGGAAGCGCGGGAGGCGCCATTTTTGACAGTTAACTCACACCCAAGGATGCCGAAGAGTGGCAGTATCTCTACGTTCGACAATGAAGTCGAAGATTGGGCGACATATGTGGAACGTATTGAGGTGTACTGCAGGGCGAATGAAGTGCCAGATGCTAATAAAGCACTGGTTCTGTTAAATTCCATGGGTGCAAAAACTTATGGGTTACTGCGAAACCTAATAACCCCAGAGAAGTCGGTAAACAAGAATTTTGAAAGCATAGTAGAAATCCTACAGGACCACTTAAACCCCACACCGCTGCTGATAGCAGAATGATTTAAGTTCCATAAAAGGAACCAACACAAAGACGAAAGCAATGCTGAGTACCTAACGGAACTGCGCAAGCTATCGAAACACTGCCAGTTTGGAGTGGGACTAGCAGATACGTTAAGGGACAAGTTTGTGTGTGGGCTACAAAGTGAAGGAACCCAGAAACGGCTTCTATCAGAAAAGGACCTTACGCTGGACAAAGCTTTCGGTATGGCAGTATCACACGAAGCAGCTGCAAGGGCCGCTGCAGAGATACAACGGAGACCGCAAGAATATGGCACCAATGAAATGTCCTATGGAACAGGGAAGTGCTATCGCTGCGGCAGAACAACACATGACCAGAAAGATTGTTGGTTCAAGGACCAAGTGTGCAGACAGTGTGGGAAAGCAGGACACATAGCAAGAGTCTGCAGGTCTGGGAAGAAAACCAACAGTAAGAAATCTCCACAGGAGAAGTACAAAAAGGTACACCAGGTGATGGACAGTGGTTCAGACGAACAGAAAAGTGACACAGACTACAGAATCAAGGAGCTGGGTTGTCTGAAACTACATAAGGTAACAGAAATGGAGGATCACCAGACTATCTGGGTTACACTCAAGATAGACGGAGTCCAAGTGAAAATGGAATTGGACACAGGGTCAGCTCTAACAGTCGTAAATCAAAGAGACTACAAGCGGCTATTTTCACACATACCCTTGGAAGCTACAGAGATTGTCTTGAAGACGTATACGGGGCAAAAAGTCTACCCCAAAGGAAAAATAAGGGTGACAGTGACATATAAAGGCCAGGAAATACCTAAAATGGATATATATGTATTGCCAGATGGAGGACCACCACTGCTAGGACGTGAATGGATCCGGAAGATACGAATAGATTGGCATTCCATACAGGCACTGAAGGTTGAGGCCAAAAGGGATGACGACGTCACACCTGGACAACTGTCAAAAATGCTAACTGACGCAAAAGAAGTGTTCCAGGAGGGACTAGGAACACTAAAAGGAATAACAGCAACGATTAAAATAGAGGAAAATGCAAGCCCAAAGTTTCTGAAGGCCAGACCAGTGCCTTATGCGATCAGACCAGCTGTTGAAGCAAAGCTGGAAGGGTTGGAACGTTCAGGAGTACTGTCCAAAGTGGACTGGAGCGAGTCAGCTATGCCCATCGTTCCTGTAATGAAGAGGTTGTTGAGTAATACGCCTGGGGAACCAAAGAAGGTCCGCATCTGTGGGGATTTTAAGGTGACAGTGAACCCAGTCCTTCACACGGTACAATATCCGCTTCCACGAATTGAGGATATTTTCGCCTCGCTATCTGGAGGTAAACACTTCACCAAAATTGATCTAGCCCAGGCGTACTTGCAAATGGAGGTAGAGGAAGCTTCGAAACAATACCTTACGATCAACATTCATAAAGGTCTCTATCAATACAACCGGCTGGTGTTTGGAGTAGCCTCGGCTCCTGCTATCTGGCAAAGGGCGATGGATCAGGTCCTGCAAGGGATTCCAGGGACCCAGTGTTATTTGGATGACATCTTGGTCACGGGCGAAAATGACGGTGATCACCTCGCCAACTTGGAGAAGGTGCTCACCAGATTAAAGGAGTATGGGCTACGAGCTAATCGCCACAAGTGTGAGTTTTTCCAGAAACAGATCTCGTATTGTGGCCACGTCATCGATGAAGAGGGGTTACATATGTCCCCTGACAAGATTGAGGCAGTAGTCAAGGCTCCAGCACCGGAAAATGTGTCACAACTGAGGTCGTTCCTCGGGCTGGTAAACTACTACCACAAGTTCTTACCAAATTTGTCTATGGTATTACACCCACTGAACACCCTACTGCAAACAGGGG
The DNA here is from genome assembly GCF_052327205.1 of Somniosus microcephalus. Lineage (NCBI taxonomy): Eukaryota > Metazoa > Chordata > Chondrichthyes > Squaliformes > Somniosidae > Somniosus > Somniosus microcephalus. The sequence continues at coordinate 14,707,882 of NC_141010.1, forward strand.
TACCATGGAAGTGGGATGACGAACGTAGACGAGCTTTCCAGAAGTGTAAAGAATTGATCACATCAAAAGAGGTGTTGGCCCATTTCAACCCAGCACTACCAATTCGTTTGGCATGTGATGCATCACCCTATGGTATTGGAGCGGTGCTGTCGCACAAATTCCCTGATGGGTTGGAGAGGCCAGTAGCCTTTGCATCTCGGTCACTAACCTCAGCCGAGCACAACTACACCCAGATTGACAGGGAGGCCCTCAGCCTAGTATGGGGAGTAAAAAAATTCAACCACTATCTGCATGGGCAGAAGTTCACCTTGCTGACTGACCACCAACCACTTGTCTCCATCTTTAATCCTAAGAAGGGCGTTCCAGTGATGACTGCACAGTGGTTACAAAGATGGTCCCTGTTTCTAGGGGCGAATCAATATGAAATAGAATATAAAGGCACGAAACAGCATGGGAACGCTGATGGGCTATCGCGCCTGCCACTGCCTACTTGGAGGAAGCACCAGCAGTGGACCCTATCGAGATATTTTATTCGTCAATAATTGAACGATTGCCAGTAACGAACGCGGATATAGAGAAGGAGACCCGCAATGATCCGACGCTGTCTCGGGTATATGAATTGACGGTGAAGGGATGGCCAACTCATGGCTACTCACTGTTGCCAGCATTCTCATCCAGAAGACAACAGCTGTCAGTATGCCAGGGGACAGTGATGTGTGGATCCAGAGTGGTGATTCCACCCAAGTTAAGGGAGAGAGTGCTAAATGAGCTACATGAAGGTCATCTGGGGGGAGTGAAAATGAAAAGCCTTGCTAGGGCTTATGTGTGGTGGCCGTGAATCGATCAACAAATCGAAGACGTAACTAAGAGCTGCTTAGGATGCCAGAAGGTCCAAAATGCACCACCACATGCCCCTCTACACCCATGGGAGTGGCCCTCCTCTCCATGGCAACGGGTGCATATTGATTTCGCTGGTTCATTCATGGACTCAATGTTCTTAATAGCAGTGGATGCTCATTCAAAGTGGCCTGAGGTGATAAAAATGTCTTCAACCACTACAGAGAAAACGATTGCAGTCCTACGGACCATATTTGCCAGAAACGGTTTGCCAGAGCAGATTTGCTCTGATAATGGACCACAGTTTGTGTCCGACGAGTTCCAAAAATTTATGAGAAGGAATGGGGTAAGGCATTACACATCCGCCCCGTATCATCCAGCCACAAATGGATTGGCTGAGATGTTCGTACAAACCTTTAAGAAGGCGATAAAGGCCATGTGCGACAATGAAATTCCACTACAGCATAAGATGGACAATTTCTTATTAGCCTACCGAAACGCGACACATGCAGTTACCAACCAGACCCCGGCCATGATGTTCTTTAACCGAAGGTTGAGATCTCGTCTGGACTTGCTCAGACCAAATGTGCGAAGAAATGTTGAGGACAAACAATTCCAGCATATCAATGAGAAGCCGACAAGGAGCTTCAATGTAGGGCAACCAGTCTTGGCCCGTGACTATCGAACAGAGAAATGGCAACCCGGAACGATATGTACAAGGCAGGGGCCATTAATGTACACAGTGGATGTCGGGGAGAACATTGTGAGACGCCACGTCGATCAGATCTTAGCGTCACAGGAATGCGTCAACCCCATGTCTCGAGTACCTGGGGATGAACCCGACATACCGGTAGCATCTACCTCAGACCCAGTAGCAGTGGAACCTGATGAACTACCCGATGAAAAGGGATCAGAATTGCCTCTGCACCAAGAACAAGAACCTCCGGAAAGGTGCTATCCCGAAAGGGTCAGGAAGCCACCCCAAAGACTGAATCTATAAATGGACTTTTGTTGTTTAATGTACATGTTGAGATGTCAATTGTTATTTGAATATTAGGGGTACTACTAATCTAAAAGGGGAGGAATTGTAGTGTATGTGCCTTTAAGTCAGAACTACTTTTACAGCTCCTGTATACTGTAGTACCGGCAGTGACCACACCTGTATATAAGCTTTGCGCATGCCTCTGTACCCCCAGTCTTGAGACTACCCTCCTCCAGTAAAGACCTGTTTATTGTTAATGTACAGCATCCGTGTGATTATTTGATAACAGCATATCCACTGAACCACGGATCCAACATGGTTATTATCACATTGCTGTTTGTGGGACCATGCTGTGCACAAATTGGCTGCCGTGTTTCCTACATTACAACAGTGACTCTAGTTCATTGGTTGTAAAGTGCTTTGAGACGTCCGGTGGTCGTGAAAGGCGCTATATAAATGTAAGTCTTTCTTTCTTTCTAATCAGCATTGGCGGCATTAACTGTTTGACCATTTTCTCTTCCTTGTACTCTTTCTTTGAGCAGCGAATCAATGACACAATTACTCAGAGATTTGAAAATAATTTATAACCAAGCCAAAGGAAAAGAAATACATTCTTGATTCCTGATCGAGTGTGTTGGTTAGTGTGGGTGGGTGACCAGTACAAATATTGCTTATCCCAAAGGTCTCCAATGTAGAATTGGCCGAGTTGCAAACTGACCCTGCACTGACCACAACCTCTGAGTGAAAAAGAAAACAAAGCTTTAAAAAGAATTCCACAGGTCTCTGAGGACAAAGACTGTGTGAGATGGTTAAAGAGTCTACCCTGACAAGATTGAACTGTTGGCAATAGTACTGCTGTTATGGACTATTATTAACTATTTATCAACACAAATTCGAAATGTAAAAAAAACTGTTAGGTAAAAACACAGAATAAAGATGGAGAACTGCTCCGACTGGGACTGGAGTCCTGCCCACCTGCTGTCTGACCTCATATCCCTGGTGCAAAGAGATCTGTTCCTGCGCCTGGTCCAGGCGTCCTGCTCAGCTTTGCTCGTGTATCTTCCACGTAGTTGACCACATCCTCTAGGTTTCAAAGCGAATCCTCATGAGCCCTAACTTAACCATTAAACCCCATGCTGATACCTGGGATGGCAGGAATGACGTACGAGGAGAGATTGGGTCGATTGGGCTTGTACTCGCTGGAGTTTAGAAGAATGAGAGGGGATCTCATTGAAACTTATAAAATTCTGACAGGACTGGACAGACTAGATGCAGGAAGGATGTTCCCGATGGTCGGGGAGTCCAGTGTAATGATATCAGCAAATAGAGATGGTATTTGCCTGTTCGATTATGATGCCTTAATAGCATGTTTGCATGTATTGATTGCTTGTGCCTGACCAGCAGAGGGCATGTGACCGAGAGAAGCAAGGCAGTTAGTTTGGTTTCAGTTTCGTTCTAGATGCATCACAAGCATCGTGTCTCCTGTAAAAGCTGTATAAAAGAGTTGAACAAGCTTTAGATTAAAAGTAATTCTCTTTCATAAATGTCTCGTCATTGAACCCACAAAGAAATCAATACATCCAGAACCAGGGGTCACAGTCTAAGGATAAGGGGTAAGCCATTTAGGACAGAAATTAGGAGGAATTTCTTCACCCAGAGAGTGGTGAACCTGTGGAATTCTCTACCACACAAGGCAGTAGAGGCCAATTCATTAAATATATTCAAGAAGGAGTTGGACATATTTCTTAAGGCTAAAGGGATCAAGGGATATGGGGAGAAAGCAGGGACCGAGTACTGAATTTGGATGATCAGCCATGATCGCATTGAATGGCAGAGCAGGCTCGAGGGGCCGAATGGCCTATTCCTGCTCCTATCTTCTATGTTTCTATGTCTAGTTCCATCACTCAGATTATCTATTTTCTGCCCTGAAATATCGCCCAACTTTGTGCCTGCCTCATCGCCACAGCTGCTGAAACCCTCATCTGTGTCTTTGTCTTCTCCATACTCAATTTTTCCAATGATCTCCTTGATGGCTCCCTAAACTCCCTCCTACATAAACTCCCAACACACCCTGGAAGTTTTTAAGAAAAGGGAAACATTTGCATGACTATGGGGAAGGAGCAAATGAGTGGGACTAATTGGACAGCTCTTTCAAAGAGCCAGCCCAGGCACGATGGGCCGAATGATCTCCTTCCGTGCTGTAGGATTCTATGAAAGAATTAGATACTGTAAGGTGTTTCTGGATAGATGAGTTGGACTGAATGGTCTTCCTCACTCATGATTATCTTGTGAAAGACTGAATTATTCTGTGCTTAGAGTTTTGATTATAGGAGCAGGTTACTCTTCTATTTTGCATTGAATTAACAGCACAGAAGCAGGCCCAGCTGGTCCATGCCAATGTTTAACTGAGTGAAAAAATATATATATTTTTTCTTTTTTGAACTCTTAGGCTGTTAAAAGCAGGCATTGTTTTACCAGGCACAAGATTTTTAAAGGTTTTCAGCCGGCGGAGGTTGTACAGAGAGCATTCTTGACAGATCGGAAGTGCCAGTTTCCAGCGCATGCGCTTCGCATACCTGAAACCGGCACTTGCGAGGTCCCTACGGGTGTGTACACCCCTCATACGCACCCATAGGTAACGGAAAATACGGGCCAATATTTTGCCTAAAATGGCGCTAAGACCACGAGAACCACATTAGCTGCAAATTGTGACATTGCAGCATTTGTGCACTGTTCCAGTGTGGAGTAACATGTATCATTGCCTCATAGTTTTAGCTAATATTACTTCATTAGTACCTCAGCCACATTAATACTTCCACAGCTCTGGGTGCTGGACTGAAGGAAGCTTTCACATTACGGCCTGGGAGCCATGCCCACCGGCGGTACCTATTGGAAAACTGTGGCTGCGCTGCTCACGAATTGCCATTAAAATTAATGGGTGGAAAATTGTGGCTGGCACATCCCGATAAGCGTGGATAAGTCAAACTCAGAAAATCAGCCTTATAATGTTTAACCGCAGGCCTCCTGGTTTGAATCCATCCAGGCTGATGGGGCAAAAGTTTAGTCTCCCTTCTAGGTTCAAGGGTGCAGCTTGGTTCCATTGTTGGCACTCTCCCGAGTCAGAAGACCAGGGTTTCAAGCCCCAGCCCAGGGCCTCAGCGCATCATCTAGGCCACCACTTTAGCGCAGTAACCCAGGGAAGGCCGCATTGAAGGTATCGTCTTTCAGGCGAGATCTTTAGGTGGACGTAAAAGACAAAACAGATTAACTAGTCATTTATCTCGTCGGCTGTTTATATTTTAAAAAGTGTAACCTCGGACCCTGAGCTCTACCCCATCCCTCCCCCATCCCATCCTTCTACCTAACCACCAGTGGCGGTACTTTTATCTATCTCAGGCTTTCAAAATCTGCTTGATTTTATGACTTACTGGTTATTTTCTCCTTTTGTTTTATTAGTGGGCAATAAGCTCTTCTGACCACAACCAGTACATTTCATCAAAAGTAATTGCTTCAACCCAATTGTGATAAATCATCTAATTTGGGTCAGTTTGGAATAAGATTCACTTTTGGAAGGTTTTGTTATACTAGGAGTTGTTTACATATTGTAATTTATTTCTAGATAAAAAAATAACGTACAGCGAAAAATAATTGTAACTTAATTCTGATTGATGGTCTCATCTGTTGCCTCCTGAGACGTGTTAACCCTGTGTAGTTAGAAGCCCTGGCCTACTGCTTTCTAACTTGCGCAACCCAATGGATGCCTTTGTGGAGAGTAGCTGTGATGATGGTCACGGGCAGCGCTGGCTCAGCTTGCAAGGTCACCTCCTGTGGACTTTGTGAACCTTTTTGTCCGAAACAATTTGGGTTTTTTTTGCGGCTGTACCTATTAATGAACCTCATCGCACATTTCTTCAAATTTCATTTTTTTTTACCTGAAGGTTGTGGTTAACATCTGTATAACTTATCCACAGGCCACCTTGGGCCTCCTCTGGCTTTGGAGGGTTTCTTGGGGTGCAGAAGATAGAGGACTAGAATTTCTTCTCTCAGAGGGTCGTAAATCTGTGGAATTCTCTGCCCCAGAGAGCTGTGGAGGCTGGGTCATTAAATACATTTAAGGTGGAGATAGAGGCACGGTGGCATAGTGGTTAGCACTGTTGCCTCACAGCACCAGGGACCCGGGTTTAAATCCGGCCTCGGGCGACTGTCTGTGTGGAGTTTGCACATTCTCCCTGTGTCGGCGTGGGTTTCCTCCGGGTGCTCCGGTTTCCTCCCACAGTCCAAAGATGTGCAGGTTAGGTTGATTTGGCTATGATAAATTGACCCTTAGTGTTAGGGAATTAAATACGTGGGGTTACGGGGATAGGGTGGGATATGTGTCGGTGTAGGCTCGATGGGCCGAAATGGCCTCTATCTGCACTGTGGGGATTCTGTGATTCTGTGATTCTGTGTGACTACCCCCCACCTCCCATTTAAAATTTGGAGATATCAGAATAAGAAAGAAAATCCACTTCTACTTTGAAGACCTTTTCCCTGTCTGTCCTTTCTCATTACGCCCTGAATTCTGTCAGCTCAGCTACTTTTCAGCAGCCGCAGTTTTTGTGGCATAGTTTAAGAGCCTGCAACATTCATTTAAATAATACAGCACTAATTGTGAAAATATTTACCTAATTGTTTTCCCCTTCTCTCCTGAAGGCAATGCCTCGGCCTGGGGGCTGGTCCCAGAGGCATCGGCTGCCCGCTAGAACCTTGTCTAAATGACCAATCTTCACCCAGACGGTAAGGCCTTGATTTTCCTTATTCCACCCGTAAGGTCAGGCCGGGACATCCGTCCACCGTCCCAATGCCACCATGATCTCGGCTCAGTTTCCTGGGTTGGGGGTGTCATTATATATTCCTGGTGGGCTCCCAGGATTCCTGCAAGCAAGTGGGAACCCACCAGCGTCCCTCGGGAAGATCCTGGTACTGCTGCATCACCAGATGAAGGGGGGGGTTACAGGGGCCCTGAAGATTGAAGGCCTTTAGCTGCTAAGCCATTGGGTGAATTGGATGATGAAGAGGCCTGTGCTCGGCCGCCTCCCTCCATTTACAGTATTTGGGGCCAGTACCACCGCTACCCCAGACCTAGTGACACCTCTCACCAGGCAGTCCCAGGAAGTGGCCATAAGAGGGGGCGGAGGGTGAGGGAAATGTGACAGGAACTCGGGCCATGCTCCTCCTCCACTAGCTGAGGGGGAAGGAGTGGCCAGTGGCGGTTCCAACTGGGGTGGGGAGAGGGAAATTGAAGTTGGGGCATGGGGGGGTTCAGCAGGAGGCCTCCCTGCCTGATATTCCCCGCTATTTACACCGCCGAACCATCTGATTTCAGGAGGGAAAGCGGATCAAGGCCCAGGCCTGAGTGTCAGCAGGCTGTTTCTAGTGGTTCAGAGCCAAGGCCAATCCTGTGTTCGCCAGATATCTGCATTCACTCCATTTCAGCAGGGGCCACTGGATCGTGAGCAAGAGTGGGAACCCAGGCTGATCGTTCCCCTGCCTGGCCCGGAGGACACTGAAGCCAACTGTTGTACTCCAACTGCGGCCCCAGCTGAGGTCCCTTGTTTTTTGCCAACTAAGCGACACAGCGATGGCTTTGCCGAATATGGAGCACCTTCTTTATTAGTGCAAAAAAAAACATGCGCCCCACTAATCTACACATCAGTGCCGTGTCTATGGTAAGTAGCATAGTGTAAAATTAGAGCCAGGCCTTTCAGGAGTGAAGTGAGGAAACACGTGCAAAGAATCATAGAATCTTTACAGCACAGAAGGAGGCCATTTGGCCCATCGAGCCCGTACCGGCTCTCTGCAAGAACACTTCAGCTAGTCCCACTCCCCCGAGTGGGACTAGGGTGGTAGAAGTTTGGAACTCTCTTCCGCAAACGGCAATTGATGCTGGATCAATTGTTAATTTTAAATCTGAGATTGATAAGATTTTTGTTAACAAAGGTATTAAGGGATGTGGGGCAAAGGCGGTTATGTGGAGTTAGGTCACAGATCAGCCATGATCTCGTTGAATGGTGGAACAGACTCGAGGGGCTAAATGGCCTCCTCCTGTTCCTATAAGTGATCAGATAAATGTTATTTGATCCTGTACTCTGCTATTAAAATAGCAAGGTGCCATTGCTATTATGCAAATCACCTTGACCCTATAAACCCTCAGATCTGCAATGTATCTTTATTTAATTTAGAATCAGCACTTGAGGCTCTTCGGTCCATTGTGCCTGTGCCGGTTTTAGCTCTCCAATGAGTCCCACACCCCTGCCCTTTCCCCACAGCCCTACACATTGTTCCCCTTCACATATTTAAATTATATATTTTTATAAACTTTTGTACTTTTTAAGGTGAGGACACAAGGAATGCCCTAGGGAATGGAACACTTCCATTTGGGACACGCAGTGCCAGCATCAGCCACCCCCCAGCCAGCTATCCTGTGGGCCCAATTCTGTGTGTAACTCCCCCTACACTGCCCCAATGTGTCCACTGTTTGCTTTGTCCTGGCAGTTTAAGCCTTCAATTCAGCCCTTGCCTTTTATTTCACCACCAGCAATCTGTTGTCCTGTACATAACCTGTGTCGGCTTGATATTGTAAGAATGATTTTATTCGTATCAAAGTTTCCTGCAATTTCTGCCACCAATCTGTCTTGCTGACTTTTAAATTTTAGAATCATAGAAAAATTATGACACAGAAGGAGGCCATTTGGCCTATCATGTCCGTACCGGTCGGAAAAGAGCTATCCAGCCTAATCCCACCTTCCAGCTCTAGGTCCGTAGCCCTGTCGGTTACGGTTCTTCAAGTGCATATCCAAGTATTTTTTAATGTGATGAGGGTTTCTGCTTCTACCACCCTTTCGGGCAGTGAGTTCCAGACCCCCACCACCCTCTGGGTGAAAATCCTTTTTCCTCATCTCCCCTCTAATCCTTCTACCAACGACTTTAAATCTATGCCCCCTGGTTCTTGACCCCCCTGCTAAGGGAAATAGGTCCTTCCTATCCACTCTACCTAGGCCCCTCATAATTTTATACATCTCAATTAAGTCTCCCCTCAGCCTCCTCTGTTCCAAGGAAAACAACCTCAGCCTATCCAATCTTTCCCCATAGCTAAAGTTTTCCAGTCCTGGCAACATCCTCGTAAATCTCCTCTGCACCCTCTCCAGTGCAATCACATCCTTCCTGTAATGTGGTGACCAGAACTGCACGCAGTACTCAAGCTGTGGCCTAACCAGTGATGTATATAGTTCTAGCATAATTTCCCTGCTCTTATATGCTATGCCTCGGCTAATAAAGGAAAGCATTCCGTATTCCTTTTTAACTACTTTATCGACCTGTCCTGCTACCTTTAAGGATCTGTGGACATACACTCCAAGGTCCCTCTGTTCCTCCACACCTCTCAGTATCCTCCCGTTAATTGTGTATTCCCTTGCCTTGTTGCCCCTCCCCAAATTCATTACCTCACACTTTTCCGGATTGAATTCCATTTGCCACCCAACAGACCAGTTCATCGATATCTTCCTGCAGTCAAAAGCTTTCCTCCTCACTGTCAACCCCATGGCCAATGTTTGTATCAGCTGCAAATTTCTTTATCATGCCCCCTACATTGAAGTCTAAATCATTAATATTTACTACAAAAAGTAAAGGACCAAGTACTGAACTCTGTGGAACCCCACTGGAAATAGCCTTCCAGTCACAAAAACTCCCCTCAACCATTACCCTTTGCTTCCTGCCACTGAGACAATTTTGGATCCAATTTGCCACTCTCCCTTGGATCCCATGGGCTTTTACTTTTTTGATCAGCCTGCCATGTGGGACCTTGTCAAAAGCCTTGCTAAAATCCATGTAGACTACATCAAACGCACTGCCCTCATCGACCCTCGTTACCTCCTCAAAGAATTCAATCAAGTTAGTCAGACAAGACCGTCCTTTAACAAAACCATGCTGACTGTCCTTGATTAATCTGTGTCTTTCTAAAGGAAGGTTTATACTGTTCCTCAGAACTAATTCCAGTAATTTGCCCATCACCAAGGTTAAACTAACTGGCCTACAATTGCGCGGTTTATCCCTTCCTCCCTTTTTACACAATATTACAACGTTAGCAGATCTCCAATCCTCTGGCACCACTCCTGTAGCCAGGGAGGATTGGAAAATGATGGTCAGAGTTCCGCAATTTCCTCCCTTGCTTCTTTTAATAGCCTCGGATATATTTCATCCAGCCCTGGTGATTTATCTACTTTCAAGGATGCTAAACCCCTTAATACTTCCTCTTTTACTATGTTTATCCCGTCCAATATTTCACTATTTTCCTCCTTAACTTCAATGCAAGCATTGTCCCCCTCTTTTGTGAATACAGCTGCAAAATATTCATTAAGTGCCTTACCCACATCCTCCACCTCCACACATAGATCACCATTTTGGTCCCTGATAGGCCCTGCTCTTTCCTCAGTTATCCTCTTGCTCTTTATGTAATTATAAAAGATCTTTGGGTTTTCTTTGATTCTACTTGCCAGTGTTTTTTCATGCCCTCTTTTTGCTTTCCTAATTTCCTTCTTAATTTCACCCCTACGCTTTCTATACTCTTCTAGGCTTTCTGCAGTATTGAGCTCACGATATCTGATATAGGCTTCCTTTTGTTGCCTTACCTTACCCTGTATGCACCTTGTCATCCAGGGAGCTCTAAATTTGGCAGTTCTACCCTTTTACTTTATAAGAACATGTTTACCCTGAATTCCATGTATCACCCTCTTGAATGCCTCCCATTGCTCTGACACTGATTTACCTTCAAGTAACTGTTTCCAGTCCACTTTTGCTAAATCACTTCACAAACTAGTAAAATTGGCCTTCCCCCAAGTTAGAGACCTTACTCCTGTTTTTTTCTTTGTCCTTATCCATAATTATGCTAAAACTAACTGAATTACGATCGCTACCACAAAAATGCTCTCCCACTGATACTCCTTCCACCTGCCCAGCTTCATTCCTTAAAACTAAATCCAGAACTGCCCTCCCTCTTGTTGGTTTTTGGTTGCAAGCAAATAGATTTGTTGAAACATTTGGCATGGATTTAACTGCTAGCCTTCCTGAGAGTCACTCATGCTGCCAAAGTGACACTATAGTGTCTATATATAGTGAAACATAGGGACTGTGTTAATAACCTGCTGCATATATTGGTATCTGTAGATAGCACCACATGATTTATTTCTGCTGGAATAAAAGGACAATTGAAAGTGTCTAAATGTACCATTGGAGGAACGATATCGCTGTGTTCGAAAGAAGGGCTTGTTTACAACTATGTTAAGGAAAGGCTAACAAAACTATGGGAACACATGACTTTACAACGTGCAATATGTGAGAGCGCAATTTCATTAACAGCAAATGAAGAACATCAGCCAATCGGAACACGCCTGCAATGATGACCCTTCGGTATTTTCGAAACAACCAACGAGGCATTCAACCCCGAAGAATTGTGCAAGTGTTTGCTAATTCAGCTTGAGGGCGTGCGATTCACGGGGGTGGTGTGTGAATGGCAGCACCACAAGGATGATTTTAACAATGAGGCCTGTTAAGTGTAGGCAAGCGCAGGAATGGAGCCTTGCACGCACATTTCTCCTGCAGGTGGACCAGCCCCGACCTTGCAAAGAGTGAGCAAAGCAGAGTCAACACCATCAGCATGACTTAAAGAACCTGGCAGGGGACCCAGCTCAAAGAAGGACACAGACATAAGGCACGGATGGAACTCTAAACTGGACTGCAATGTTCCCTCTAATTGTTCTTTCCTGCGCGGGCCCTTTAAATTTGCTGCGGGGTTGCACAGCTGGTGAGCGGCCTGCGCGGAACCTCCCGAGTGGTGCGCGGCCTTATGGGGGAACATTGCTGGGCTGGCCTGGGCTCCTGGCCCATTTCCCCCACCTCCTCACCCCCTTTATGGCCACTTCCTGGGAGCACCTGGTGAAAGGTGGTAGTGGGTTTGGGGTGGAGCTGCCCTTTTTCTCCTAGGAGCGCAGAGCAGACATGCACCTGGGGAAAATGTTGTTGTGAAAGACTGGTGCAAAAAAAAAAATGGGCATGTGATAACTGTTAGGAAAGATGTAGCGAGTGAGGTATTTAAAGAGACGGGCCAGGAGCGTTCCCTGTGGGAGTCTGTTGGGTTCAATGTGAAACTCCAGGAAAAAAGATCATCATCTTTGTATTCCTGTAATTGTTTTGCATCTTGACCATTGTCCTAAATATTTTTTTAAAAAGGAGTTCTTGACATTTTATTGAGGTTATCTAAACACTCAGGCTGGAAAATTTCTCTTGCCAGTTCGCCTGGAATGAAAAAGTTTCCAGAATCTTCTAAACTAAAAAACAAAGGAAATCACTAAATTGTAAGGAACATTAGTGCGGTTATCCTTCACCTCTGTTCTGTGCCATCACACAGATCGACTCCAGGTTTATACTGAAGGTGCAATTTATTCCTTTTCAGGATCCGTTTCTGTGTTTTAAATTTCAAGCCGCAGTTATTTTGGAGGAAGGAGAATGTTTGAGGGGAGTTGAATACAAAGGGGCAGAAACTGGACGCTGTTGCGAGCATTAACCGGGCGCAACGAGGCCCAATGTCGTGGACCAAGGGCACCTGGCAAACATCTGGCCTGAAATTGGGTCCAGCCATTTTTCCGGCGTATTGACAGCTGCCTAAAACCGGCATCAGCCCCTTGCCGATGTAAATGAGGGGCCCTGTCGCCTGTCCTATGTCCCCACTGTGAAATAAGAGATAGACGGGGCAGGTATTGGGCCTCAGGATTCTCCAGCGGCCACCATAGTTGCTAACCAAATATGAGTGTCCTTTTTGAAGCCAATTTTTATAAAGACCTGCCTGTGGAGCCAGGAGGTGTAGGAGTGCTTCCCCTACCCCCAGACTCCACAGTCATTGCGATCGCCTGCCCATTCCACCCTCCCGCCCAGAACTCAAACCTTCGGGCCACTTCCATCGAGGCAAGCGGCCCGAAGTTGGTGCCGTTCAAGTGCGGAGGAGCGACAGGCGTCGGCAGCTTGCGTACAGAATGTCTATGAGGCCCAATTTCAGGCTGCCTTTGGGACCCTGGCTTGGCACGGCACCGAGCCTGGGCCCTGACGACTTTCTACCCCATTGTGCCTTAGTGCCGAGCAATGAACTACTGTGGGGGCAAAAAAATTCTACTAGCTCTCCAGTGGCTCACTGGGTAAATGCCCTGCCGAGTGTTAAACTGAACCGTTACAGACAGAGGCAGGTTCGAGGCTCGTTTCTCATTCTCTGCAACACTAGCTGAACTGACCTGGAGAGGTGAGTAGAAACATCACCTACACCTTAGAAAATAACATAAGAACATAAGAAATAGGAGCAGGAGTCGGTCATTCGGCCCTTCGAGCCTGCTCCGCCATTCAATAAGATCTTCTACCACATCTCCACTTTCCCGAACTATTGATTCACTTAATATTCAAAAATCTATCGATCTCTGTCTTGAATATACTCAATGATAGAGCCTTCAGACCCCTCTGGGGTAGAGAATTCCAAAGATTCACCCCCCTCCGAGTGAAGAAATTTCTACTCATCTCAGTCCTAAACAACCGACCCAACAAACTGAATGGGGTAGCGATCTAGGGATACAAGTGAACAAATCATTAAAAACAGCATCGCAGGTCAGCAAAGCAATCAAAAATGCTAACAAAGCACTGGGATTTATTTCTAGGGGTCTAGAATTCAAAAGTAGTGAAAATATGTTAAACTTGTATAGGACCCTGGTCAGGCTGCACTCAGAGAGTACTGTGCACAGTTCTGGTCTACATATTATAAAAAGGGCATAGAAGCACTGGAGAAAGTACAAAAAAAGAATGACAAGGATGGTACCAGAACTGAGAGATTACAGCTATCGGGAATGATTGAGCCTTTTTTTCTTTAGAAAAGAGAAGACGTGGAGGTGATCTGATAGAGGTCTTTAAAATGATGAATGGGTTGGACAGGGTAGATGTGGAGAGAATGTTCCCACTTGTGGGAGAATCCAAAACCAGAGGCCATAAATACAAGATAGTTACTAATAAATCCAATAGGGAAATAAGAAGAAATTTCTTTACTCAGAGAGTGGTTAGAACGTGGAACTCGCTACCACGGGAAATGTTTGAGGCAAATAGCTTAGATGCTTTAAAAAGAAAACCAGACGAGTAGATGGGGGCAAAGGGAACGGAAAGATATGCTGAAAGGCTGAGATGAGGTAGATAGAATGTGAGGAGACTCGTGTGGAGTGTAAACACCAGCACAGACTAGTTGGGGCGAATGGCCTGGTTCTGTGCTGTATATTCTATGTAAATCTATGTGCCTGTGGTACTACAGTTGGTCACAGCTCCTTTGGGCTCGAGATGGGAGAGGAAAGCGGCCAGGATTCCTATACCTGCTCACTGCCCAGTGACCCCTGCTTGGAAGTGCATATAGTGGGCTGGATTTTCATTCAGCAGTCGGGAAGGAGGTGGGACTACAACTTTCGGGTTTTAGTCCCGCCTCCATCGACGTCCAGCCAATCGACATGATTTTCCCTTGATTGATCTTGTTGAGCCCACCCAGCAGGCTCAGCAGGCCAATTAAGGGCCACCTGGCAACAGGTGACGCCACAGACTGAAATTTCATCTGTCAAGAGGTGTTGACAGATGAAATATCAGTGTTTCACAGCTGTTTGAAGCTGTCAAACACTGATAGTCTTACTTCTAACCTGAGTCCTTCTACGCAGACTCAGTTAGAACTCTCACCGGCACTGAAAGCTGAAGGCTGTCACTTTTGACAGATCGCAGCCATTCAGCTTTCAGTGCCGGCTGAGTGATGGACTTCCGACGCCTAGAGGAAGAAAGGCTGTTAAGGTAAGTACAGGTAATTTAAACTTCTTTACACACTTTAGACACACCAAACGCACTTACCTTTGCACTCATACACCCATCACTCACCTGAACACCGACATCGCGACCCCTCCAAGTCCTTCAACCCGACGGCCCGACTCCTCTAACCTGGCGTGGTTTGGAGCCGTCGGGAATCCCACACGACACCCCTCAAAATAGGGATTAGGCTAAAAACTGCCTGTTAACTACCTGTTAACAGGCAGTTAATTGGCACTAATCCCTTCCCGCCTTGGGTCGGCGGGTCCCAGAGCGGGGCGGGTACCCGCCTCCCTTGAAACTTATGTGGAGGCGGGTTTTGGGCGGGATGGTGTCGGGACCCCCAAATTCGGGATTTTTGCCCCCGCACGCCTAAAAGCCCGCCTCACGGCACACTGAAAATTTGGCCTAGTGTGTGGTCAGGGTGAAGCTCACCTATGGTGCCCACTACGGTCAAATAGCCTGTCCCAACTGAAGCATGGCCACTTGTGCGAGACACTGGAGGGTGCCTCTCATGTCTGGAACCCAACCTCAAAATAAACCATTCCTCTGAGGGACAGGAGGGGATTGATAGGGTAGATGCTGAGAGGTTGTTTCCCCTGGCTGGAGTGTCTAGAAGTAGGGGAGCATAGTCTCAAGATAAGGGGTCGGCCATTTAAGACCAAGATGAGGAGGAATTTCTTCACTGAGAGGGTTGTGAATCTTTGGAATTCTCTGCCCTAGAGGGCTGTGAATGCTGAGTCTTTGAGTATATTCAAGGCTGAGATCGATAGAATTTTGGACTCGAGGGGAATCAAGGGATTTGGAGATCGGGGGGGGGAAAGTGGAGTTGAGGTCGATGATCAGCCATGACCTTATTGAATGGCGGAGCAGGCTTGAGAGGCCGTATGGCCGACTCCTGCTCCTAATTCTTATGTTCTTAGGAGCAAAGAAAATGTAAAGGGGAAACAAAAAATGTTATTTAAAGTAAAACTTTCCTATTTCCAATTGAGTCTGAAAACTTAAGAGGTTGTAGTGGGATTGATTTTTCTTTTGGGACGCAGGCCTGTAATTGTCAAGTTATCGGCAGAGTGCAGCCATCAAGAAAAAGAGTCTGAAACTGTCACTTTCAGTTGCCCCCCCCCCCCACAAAACGATGCAGGACATGGCCCAGAAGGAGATTCTTGGCTTCTGCTCAATTATTCAGTTTCCAGGAATCCTCTAGCGAAATCTAATATTGATTTATGAGCAACCGTTGGCCAATTTGAAGCAACGATTCCTCCACTGGTTCTTCAGGAATGCGTAAAGATTCCCAAATGTCATATTCCAGGAAAGGCTAAATAGCACAGCTTCCCCTTTGAAGTGCTAGAAAAGGGCAAAGCCCCGTCAGACACCATTTCAAATAAAACACTCATTCTGGTAAGTACCAGAGCACTGATGCACAGCATATTTCCACATGGAAGGACAGAGGAAATGCCTCGTTAACCATTTCAATGCGAGCACTGAATATCTTCACAGCGAGTTTAATCAGAGCTCGAGAGGCTGAGCGTGTTCGTACTTCAGTAGCTTGCAAGCAATCTTCCCTTTGTGGCAGAAAACCATATTTTGTAACGGTGTATATTTTCACCTCCACGGGGATGCTGCCTCTGTATAATTTTTTGGACCGCCCTGAAACTTTGGGCCTAGAAATTGGGTTGCGTTGCATCCCATAATGGAAGGACGCACTCTTTTTCTGGCTGAAAGTACGACGACCGCCATATTGTTTAAGGACAAACACGAGGCGCCCGTTACCCACCCCTGGAGCAGGCGTTAGGCCCCGTGCATATTTAAAAAAAAATTCAATCTTGGATTGCAGTGAATCCTAAAACAAGACCGTGGAAAGAATTTGCATTTATATTGTGCCCCAGGACAGCTTCAAAATGTCCCAAAGTACATCATAGCCAATTGATTACTTTTGAAATGCAGCAAGCACAGCAGCCAGTTTGCGCACAGCAAGGTCCAACAAACGGCCAATGAGATAAATGACCAGTTAATCTGTTTTAGGGATGGTGCTGGAGGGAGGAATGTTGTGCCGTGGGATCTTTTACGTCCACCTAAATATCTTGCCTGAAAGACAGCACCTTCAATGCGCCAATCCCTGGGTTACTGTGCTGAACTGGTGACCTAGATGATGCGCTCAGGCCCTGGTCTGGGGCTTGAAACCCTGGCCTTCTGTCTCGGGAGAGTGCCAACAACTGAACCAAGCTGACACTGAAAAGAGGAATTTTACTGCACCCTTGAACCTAGAAGGGATGAAGGGATAATTACAAGTCCTAGTTTTTTCGGGCTACCCCAGATCAGGCGTATTCCCCAGACGTTCACCTTCAACTAAAGTTAAAGATAGCCGAATTCTATAAGACGCTTAATTGGGTCTAAAGGTTCAGACTATCTCTCCCTAAAGGAAAGGAACGACATGAAGATGTTACCGTCCTCCGGATAGCACTTTTAATAAGTTTAACTAGCTGTAACCCTGTAACCTTCTGGATATTATGAGGGTCCGGAATACCCCCCAGAATTCGGAAACTCCTCACAAAAGAGTGTACAGAAATTGAGTTTGCAAGATTGATACAGAAATACTACTTGAGACAATTCTAAAAAATATATTGATTTATTTAAGAGCCGACATACAGTTAACAGCTTTTGAGTCAATCGCAACATTAACAATTCAAAAACAAATAGCTTACATTTCTTATCCTCAGAGATCCATATTCTCAAATCTTAACTTCGTACATTTTTACATTTCTTATTCTTAATTCTAATCCAGGATATCCACCAAAATCAAATGCCTTGATTACCCGAGATTCAGAGTTGTATGCTTACAGAGTGGTTCTGAAGCCAAGAATCACTTGCCCCTTCCCAGCAACGTCTGACTGTCTATCTGAAAAAGCTCTATTTTATACCTTTTTTAGTGGTTTATCCTTTGAAGTTTTCTGCTGATGTAAGCTAATTATCTCTAGTCATCTCTCTGTTAACTTTTTTCTATTCTTACTGTCAATTTAGCTGCTGCATGCATAATTATGTCTCTAATATGTAAATTAAAAACATTTCAACTAGGGTGTTTGCTTGTTTTCTAGCTATCTCAATGGTTGTATTAAGAATTATGTCTCCTGTCTTCCAAGTTTAACATAAAAACTATTTGACCAGCAGGTGTTTCTTTTACTTGATGTCATCTTTTCAAAGGCACATGCCTCTTTTAATGTTTCTGTGTTCCTGTTCAACGTGTTAGTTTATAACACTTTACGTGGGTCATTCCATTGTGTTTCTCCCAAACTCCAGACCTTCTGGAAGTGCCAAACTGCTATTTCAATAGGGCCATTGTTTTAGTATTTTTAACCAATTCCCATTTCAAAGCTTGTAAGGTGTTTTACAACTTTTGTGTTATCAAACCATCCCACCTCAGAAGCCTGTATTGACACAGCTTGTGTCGCCAAGGCTTTCCAGGCTTTTAAACCCAGTATATCATGTATTAATAAAATCAGAATTCTGTTCATATGATGGTGTATTTTTCTGAAATATAGCTTATTCCTTCACGGGGAGACTATCAATCTGGATGGATTCAAACCAGGCGCCCCATCCACAACCTTAAACATTCACTCCCTTCATCACCGGTGCACTCGGCTGCAGTATGTACCATCTACAAGGTGCACTGCATAGATAGCATAGTGGTAATATTACTGGACTAGTAATCCGTAATCCAGAGACAAGAGTTCATAATCCCACCACGACAGCTGGGGAATTTAAATTCAGTTAATTAAATAAATCGGGAATAAATAGCTAATATCAGTTATAGATGTGTCTATTCGCAACACCAAAGTTCTGATTGGTTACCTTGGAGGACAAGGCACACCCAGCAGTTTCTCTGGAATGTGTAATTAGATCCTGCCTGCCTACATAATCAATTACTTTGCAAAGTGTAATTTGAGCCACTCTGACTGCCAGGCTCCAGACAGAAGAGAGCCCACATAGAACAGGGCTCACCCTCGTGGGTTAAGACCTTCTTCCACCCCTCTGTTCAAGTTCCTGCCCTCACACCGCCCAAGTTTCTGACCTCCTCACTCCAAGTTTCTGACGACCTCCACTCCCCCCGCAAGTTTCTGACCTTCTCTCCCCCCCCCAGTTCCTGACCTTCTCCCCCCCAAGTTCCTGACCTTCTCAACCTCCCAAGTTCCTGACCTTCTCCCCCCCACCCCCCACCCCCCGAGTTCCTGACCTTCTCTCCCCATCCCATTCCCTCTCTCTCCCCCTCCGATCCTCTCTTCTCCCCCCGGCCAACACGGATCCAGTGACGGGCCTTCTCCCATGGAGCTTAAGGAAACTGTGGCCCACGCTGCACTGCTGGCTGCAACTATTGAGTACCGCACATGCACAGGAGGGGATCAGGTGCGCATGCGTGGCTCCGGTATACCGCGCGCATGCGCAGAAGGCCACAAAAATGTTTGTGCAGATAATCACTTTGATCAGTAATGGTGACCATGAAACTACCAGACAGGAGTAAAAACCCTTTTTTTTTGAAGAAGGGTCAAACCCGAAACGTCAACTCAAATTTCTCTCCACGGATGTTGCCTGACTTGCTGAGTTTTTCCAGCATTTACTGTTGTTATTTCGGATTTCCAACATCTGCAGTATTTTGCTATCGTAGGAGTAAAAACCCATCTGGTTCACTAATGTCCTTTAGAGAAGGAAATCTGCCGTCCTTACCCGGTCTGGCCTATACATGACTCCAGACCCACAGCAATGTGGTTGGCTCTTAACCACCCTCTGAAATGGCCTAGCAAGACACTCAGTTGTCAAGACGGCGGCTCACCACCACCTTCTCAAGGGCAATTTGGGATGGGCAATAAATGCTGGGTTTCCCAGTGGCGCCCACATCCCGTCAATGAATAAAAAAAAAGGAGGCCTGCAGTTAAACATTATAAGGCTGATTTTCTGAGTTTGAGTTATCCACGCTTATTGGGATGTGCCAGCAACAATTTTCCATCCATTATTTTTAATGGCAATTCATGAGCAGCGCAGCCGCAGTTTTCCAATAGGTACCGCCGGTGGGCATGGCCCCCAGCCAGTAATGTGAAAACTTCCTTCAGTCCAGCACCCAGAGCTGTGGAAGTAGTAATGTGGCAGAGGTATTTGAAGAAGGGTTCGACCCGAAACGTCAACTCAAATTTCTCTCCACGGATGTTGCCTGACCTGCTGAGTTTTTCCAGCATTTTCTGTTGTTATTTCGGATTTCCAACATCTGCAGTATTTTGCTATCATCATAAGAACATAAGACGTAGGAGCAGGAGTAGGTCATTTGGCTCCTCGAGCCTGCTCCACCATTCAATAAGATCATGGCTGATCTGATCTTGGCCTCAACTCCATTTCCCTGCCCGCTCCCCATAACCCTTTACTCCGGTACCAATCAAAAATCTGTCTATCTCCACCTTAAATATATTCAATGACCCAGCCTCCACAGCTCTCTGGGGAAGAGAATGCCAAAGATTCACGACCCTCTCAGAGAAGAAATTCCTCCTCATTTCTCTTTTAAATGGGTGCCCCCTTATTCTGAAATTATCTCCCCTACTTCTAGATTCCCCCACGAGGGGAAACATCCTCTCTGCAGTAATGAAGTAACGTTAGCTAAAACTATGAGGCAATGACACATATTACTCCACACTGGAATATTGATTCGATAGGGTAGACGTAGCGAAGATGTGCCCACTTGTGGGGGAATCCAAAACTAGGGGCCACTAATAAATCCAATAAGGAATTCAGGAGAAACTTATTTTCCCAGAGAGTGGTTAGAATGCGAAACTTGCTACCACGGGGAGTAGTTGAGGCGAACAGCATAGATGCATTTAAGGGAAATCTAGATAAGTACATGAGGGAGGAAGGAATAGAAGGATATGCTGATAGGGTGAGATGGGGTAGGGTGGATGGAGGCTCTTTTTTTAATTTGACCATGGGATGTGGGCGTCACTGGCAAGGCCAGCATTTATTGCCCATCCCTAGTTGCCCTTGAGCAGGTGGCGGTGAGCCGTGTTCCTGAACTGGAGCAGTCCGTGTGGTGAAGGTACTCCCACAGTGCTGTTAAGTAGGGAGTTCCAGGATTTTGATCCAGCGACAATGAAGGAACGGCGATATATTTCCAAGTCAAGATGGTGTGCGACTTGGAGGAGAACTTGGAGGTGATTAAATATTGGGAAGAACGAAGCCATTGTTTTCGGTCCCCGCCACAAACTCCGTTCCCTAGCCAGTGACTCCATCCCTCTCCCTAACATCTGTCTGAGGTTGAACCACACTGTTTGCAACCTTGGTGTCATATTTGACCCTGAAATGAGCTTCCGACCACATAGCTGCGACATAACTAAGACCGCCTATTTCCACCTCCGTAACATCGCTCATCTCTGCCCCTGCCTCAGCTCATCCGCTACTGAAACCCTCATCCATGCCTTTGTTACCTCTAGGCTTGACTATTCCAACACACTCCTGGCTGGCCTCCCTCATTCTACCCAACGTAAATTTGAGGTCATCCAAAACTCTGCTGCCCGTATCCCAACTCGCGCCAAGTCCCGTTCGTCCATCTCCCCTGTGCTCGCTGACCTACATTGGCTCCCGGTTAAGCAGCACCTTGATTTCAAAATTCTCATCCTTGTTTTCAAATCCTTCCATGGCCTCGCCCCTCCCTATCTCTGTAATTTCCTTCAGCCCCACAACCCCCCGAGATATCTGCACTCCTCTAATTCTGCCCTCTTGAGGATCCCTGATTATAATCGCTCAACCTTTGGTGGCCATACCTTCAGCTGCCTGGGCCCTAAGCTCTGGAATACCCTCCCTAAACCTCTCTGCCTCTCCACCTCTCTTTCCTCCTTTAAGATGCTCCTTAAAACTTACCTCTTTGACCAAGCTTTTGGTCACCTGCCTTAATTTCTCCTTATGTGGCTTGGAGTCAAATTTTTTGTCTTATAATACTCCTGTGAATTGCCTTGGGATGTTTGACTATGTTAAAGGCGCTGTATAAATACAAGTTGTTGTTGATGGTGTTCCCATGCGCCTGCTGCCCTTGTCCTTCTAGGCCGTGGAGGTCACGGGTTTGAGAGGTGCTGTCGAAGAAGCCTTGGCGAGTTGCTGCACTGCACTTTGTAGATGGTACACACCACAGCCACGGTGGAGGGAGTGAATGTTTAAGGTGGTGGATGGGGTGCCAATTAAGAGGGCTGCTTTGTCCTGGATGGTGTCGAGCTTAGAGTCATAGGGGGAAAAATGTGGTTGCTTTGCGCCTCCTGTTAGCACCCTAAGAGGGCGCGGCGATGTTTGCGCCGCTTGCGATATTGACCAGACATTTTGCAGCGGCGCTAAACACTACCGCCACAATCTCCTGCGCCTGCAGATCATGACATCAGTCAAGCGTGCAACGCCCCGGTAGCGCCCCAGACCGAATATTGAGTGGCGGCCCCTGCCTTACCGCCTGCCGCTAGCAACGACAGGTTGAGGGGAGCGTTTTGCAGTCAGGAAGGGACTGGGGGAGCGCTATTTAAAGGCGACCACTTCCTGCCTTTTGTTGTTGGTGACATTTTTGCACCACGCATTCTGAGAAAGAGAGACTTCTGGAGAGATTCAATGCTGTGTGAAGGAGTTTTGGGTACTGAGCAGCACTATGCAGGTTCATTTTGATTTGATCTTCCTTGCATCGATTTAGAAGAGACTGTGGGGGCTGCACTCTGAGCTCTTTCCCTGGGCCTCTCCATTGTTCTTTCCAGCAGATTTGATGTACAGGTCTCGCCAGGCCGAGATTCAAGGCTGCAATGAGCAGGGTGTGGATGGAGAGCAAGATCGACCCTCCCCTTTAAGAACTGGCCGGCGCCAGTGTGTTTGTGTTCCATTGCTGACTGACATCACATGAGCTTCGCCAGCGCTCTGAGGTAGCGCCTCACTCCTCAGCATTAGCGCCTTAAGAGAGGTGTGAAGCGCCTGATTTAGTGCACCAAGGGGCGATAGAAGCCAAGTTTGCAGTCGGAGGCGATAATTAGCGCCATGCACTAAACTTTGCGCCTGGTCGATAATTGCGCCCCAAACGGGGCGATACCGAATTTCTCCCCCCTGGAGTCACAACGGCACAGAAGGAGGCCATTCGTCCCATCAAGTCTGTGCCGGCTCTCTGTAGAGCAATCCAGTCAGTCCCATTCCCCCGCTCTATTCCCGTAGCCCTGCAAGTTTATTTCCCTCAAGTGCCTATCCAGTCTCCCCTTGAAAACATTGAGTGTCTCCGCTTCCACCACTTCCGTCGGCAGCAAGTTCCAGGTCGTCACCACTCGCTGCGTAAAAAAGTTTTTCCTCACGTCCCCCCTCTAGCTCTTGGCCAAATCCTTAAATCTGTGTCCCCTCGTCCTTGTACCATCAACGAGTGGGAACAGCCTTTCCTTGTCTAGCCTATCGAAACCCGTCATAATCTTGTACACCTCTATCAAATCACCTCCTCAACCTCCTTTGCTCTAATGAAAACAAACCCAGCTTCTCCAACCTGTCCTTGTAACTAAGAACCCCCATCCCCGGAACCATTCTGGTAAATCTCCTCTGCACCCTCTCAAGGGCCTTCACAGCCTTCCTAAAGTATGGTGACCAGAACTGGACGCAATACTCCAGTTGTGGCCTAACCAGCGCTTTATAAAGGTTCAGCATAACTTCTCTGCTTTTGTACTCAATACCTCTATTTATGAAGCACAAGATCCCATATGCTTTGCTAACCACTCTCTTAATATGTCCTGCCACCTCCAGGGACCTATGCACATTAATTCCCAGGTCCCTCTGTCCCTGCACACTTTTGAAAGCTGTGCCTTGAGTGTTGTTGGAGCTGCAGTCATCCAGGCTCCTGTGGACCATTTGTGCTGAATGGCCTTGTCTCTGTGCTGTTAATCCTATGTAACTCATGTGGAATATTTCCCTTCCTGAAGGAAGCAATCTGGCCTGTGCTTGGCTTCTGTCCCTGACAACCTCACCAGAATGATGCGCAGAGAATTGTAGGGAGCAGCCCACATCCTATCATCTGCATGCAGCACTGCAATACTGCACATTTAACATTGTTCGCAGCTTCACACTCATAATCAGCATTCTGTTACCATTGTGATGAAATATTTCCATTCATCACTGCCTGTGACTGAGATCGGTTTCAGTGTCATTTCCCTTCCCCCAGACCTCATTGTATTGTGTACTGGAATGTGCTGTATTGTATACTGGAATGTGCTGTGTGTAGGGCTCCGCCCATACCTGGCCCCGTTTGTAAGCTAGTTTCAGTCTAGCCCCAATCTCCAGGAGGACGACATCTCTCTCGCTTACGTGTTTCGTTCTAAGTTAATAAAAGCCTTGTTTTGTTCTGCTACCTTCGAGTCTCGGAATTATTGAGGCACATCAACCATAAAGCATTGGCTTGAGGCAGAGGTTATTAAAGTTAGACTAACACAGTTCAATAGCTAGATTACACTAGGATTAAAATAAAATGTGGACAAATTAGTGGGAGAATCTCGGAGGCAAAAGGACTTCTCATTGAGCTGGTGCAATGTCAACTGAATAGCAGACCATTAAAATGTCCCCTCAGGATTCCTTTGTGAGGAACTGGTTGTGGAGCAAGCTGATATGTATTTGCTAGGTGAAATAAATTGGGCTTTTTGAAAATTCTGAGTCAAAACCTGCCATCGTTTTGCTGCTTGTGATTTCTCTCCCTCTAGATTTTCTCAGCATTGTATCAGCGTGCACACATGGAACATCACATTTGCATGGTTGAGCTGTGCTTTTTCAGGCTGCTTTTTTTTGCCACTTCTGCACTGGTGTAGCTGAACCTTTGAACCCCTGTGTATTCGTCATCAAACATATGATACGAGAGCCCCATTCTATTGGGATATCTTATCTTGAGTACTGCGTAGAGTTTTGGTCTCCTTATTTACGGAAGGATATACTTGCATTGGAGGCAGTTCAGAGACGATTCACTAGGTGAATTCCAGAGATGAGGGGGTTGACTTATGAGGAAAGGTTGAGCAGATTGGGCTTATACTCATTGGAATTTAGAAGAATGGGAGGTGATCTTATTGAAACATAAGGGGGCTTGACAAGGTAGATGCAGAGAGG
Organism: Somniosus microcephalus; assembly: GCF_052327205.1. Classification (NCBI taxonomy): domain Eukaryota; kingdom Metazoa; phylum Chordata; class Chondrichthyes; order Squaliformes; family Somniosidae; genus Somniosus; species Somniosus microcephalus. Next base: position 14,732,711 of record NC_141010.1, read on the forward strand.
ATGTTTCCCCTCATGGGGAAATCTAGAACTCGGGGGCATAGTTTCAGAATAAAGGGTCGCCCTCTTAGAACTGAGATGAGGAGGAATTTCTTCTCTCAGAGGGTCATAAATCTGTGGAATTCTCTGCCCCAGAGAGCTGTGGAGGCTGGGTCATTAAATACATTTAAGGTGGAGATAGACAGATTTTTGCAAGATAAGGGAGTGAAGGGTTATGGGGAGCGGGCAGGGAAGTGGCTTTGAGCCCAAGATCAGCCATGATCTTATTGAATGGCGGAGCGGGCTCGAGGGGCCAAGTGGCCTATTCCTGCTCCTATTTCTTATGATCTTATGTTCTTATTTGGTTACAAGAAGATGCCAAGAAATGGTATAAGGAAATACTGGGTCTTTATTCATTCGAACAATGGGGCAATATGATAGAGAAGCGTTTAAAATTATGAAGGAATGGGACAAGGCAGGTAGAAGCAGACTGTTTTCAGTAGTTGAGGGGGTCAAGACTGAGAGGCCATAGATACAAAATTAAATGCAAGAGATTTAGAACAGTGGGCAGGAGAAACTTCTTTAAAGATTGAGCTGTGAGGCTGTTGAATTTAATTCTAGGGTTAGTGGTTGAAGCAGAAACTGTGACAACATTCAAGATTAGATTGGACAGGTGGACGATGGAAAAGAGGTAGAAGGGATCTGGGTGCAGGGTGGTTAATGTGATTAAAACGATTTGCTTACATGGAGGTTGTTGTGTTTTGAGTTTTGCTTCAATGAAGTTTGTCCCAGTTCCCGGGTGTTACCTGAAGGGGGTGCTGGGGGGCTCGGTTTTACTTTGTCTTTCACTTTCAGTTTCGGGTTCTGCCATGCAGACAATGTGCTGTAATGTCCACCCACTTACTCAGTAAATAGTAAAAGGTTCATTCCGTCTCCTCTATTCATTACTGTTCGGTCAAGATGCAATAGAGGTTAAATACCGACATGGACTAAAATAAAAACAGAAAACACTGGAAATGCTCAGCAGGTAAGGCAGCATCTGTGAGGAGAGAAACAGAGCTAACGTTTCAGGTCAATGACCTTTCATCAGAACTGGAAAAAGTTAGAGATGTAACAGGTTTTATGCAAGTGCAGAGGCAGGGAAAGGGGGGAGGGGAGGAAAGAACAAAAGGGACGGTCTGTGATAGGTTGGAAGGCAGGATTGTACAAGGCAAAAGGAGATGGTAATGGGACAAGTAAAAAAACAAAAGATGAGTCTAGAAGAGGTGTAAATAGGAATGGCAGAATCATCAGCAGCTGCCATCTGAAAAAATAGGGGCAGAGGTTATGGTCTGAAATTGTTGAACTCAATGTTGAGTCCAGAAGGTTGTGAAGTGTCTAATAGAAAGATGAGTTGCTGTTCCTCAAGCTTATGTTGAGCTTCATTGGAACACTGTAAGAGGCCAAGGACGGAGAGATCAGAGTGGGAGTGAAGCAGTGAATTAAAGTGACAGGCGACCGGAAGCTCAGGGTCACCCTTACAGACTGAACGGAGGTGTTCCACAAAGCGGTCACCCAATCTGCATTTGGTCTCCCCAGTGTAGAGGAGGCCGCATCGTAAGCAGCGAATACAGTACACTAAATTGCAAGAAGTACAAGTAAATCACTGTTTCACCTGGAAGGGGTGTTTGGGGCCCTGGACAGTGGGAAGGGAGGAGGTAAAAAGGCAGGTGTTGCATCTCCTGCGCTTGCACGGGAAGGTGCTGTGGGAATGGGAAGGGGAGTTGGGGGTGATTGAGGAGTGGACCAGGGTGTCGCGGACAATGTTCCCTCTAATTTTTTTTTGTACTGAGCGGGCCACGAACTCCTTTGAGCGCGGCCTTTTCGTCCGTGGGCAGATTTTACAACAACACCTTTCACACCAACAACTTTCACACCAACAACTGCCACACCAACAACTGCAGCAACAGCAACCACTTAAAAACATATATACAGTAATGCCATGTTGCCACCCCACCATCTTAAATCATGAGACAATCAGACAAGGTTCGATACAGGTTTAACATAACTTCTCTGCTTTTGAATTCAATTCCTCTAGAAATGAGCCCCAGTGCTTTATTTGCACTTTATGGCTTTTTAAACCTGTGTTGGTACTTTTAATGATTTGTGAATCTATACCCCTAGATCCCTTTGCACCTCTACCCAATTTAGATTCTTATTTTCCAAGGAGTAGGTAGCCTTTATTCCTCATACCAAAATGCACCACCTCGCACTTAGCTATATTGAAATTCATTTGTCATTTATATGCCCATTCTGCAAGTTTGTTTATAGTAGAATTAATTAAAAGCTTTTAGTTCATCATCTACAAACTCTATAGAAAAAATAAAATGACTTGTCAGAAATTACTGGGATATAAAAGAACTGCATAATAATGCATTAACACTTCAGAAACGTCACTCAGTTACACGGTTATGCATCGACAAACAATCCAAAACAACAACCACCACAACAACTTTTATTTATATAGCGTCTTTAATGTAGTAAAATGTCCCAAGGCGCTTCACAGGAGTGTTACAAGACAAAAATAAAGTGACAGCGAGCCACATAAGGAGAAATTAGGGCAGGTGACCAAAAGCTTGGTCAAAGAGGTAGGTTTTAAGGAGCATCTTAAAGGAGGAAAGAGAGATAGCGAGGCGGAGAGGTTTAGGCAGGGAATTCCAGAGCTCAGGGCCCAGGCAACAGAAGACACGGCCACCAATGGTTGAGCGATTATAATCAGGGATGTGCAAGAGGGCAGAATTAGAGGAGCGCAGATATCTCGGGGGGTTGTGGGGCTGAAGGAGATTACAGAGATAGGGAGGGGCGAGGCCAGGGAGGGATTTGAAAACAAGGTTGAGAATTTTGAAATCTAGGCGCTGCTTAACCGGGAGCCAATGTAGGTCAGCGAGCACAGGGGAGATGGGCGAACGGAACTTGGTGCAAGTTAGGACATGGGCAGCCGAGTTTTGGATGACCTCAAGTTTACGTAGGGTAGAACGTGAGAGGCCAGCCAGGAGTGCGTTGGAATAGTCAAGTCTAGAGGTAACAAAGGCATTGATGAGGGTTTCAGCAGCGGATGAGCTGAGGCAAGGGCGGAGACGGGCAATGTTACGGAGGTGGAAGTAGGCGGTCTTTGTTATGCTGCGGATCTGTGGTCGGAAGCTCATTTAAAGCCCAAAGTGAGCTGAAAGAGGCATATCTATTCATGCAATTAGTATTAATTTTAAAGTTTTCAATGTATTAGCCCATCCCTCATGTCACTATAGCAGTGGCTGCACAAGCAGCAGGAGCAGCGGCTGTCCATCCACATAAGTAATTAGAATATTAATCAATGCAACCAGACAACCAACAAATATAAAGGCCTAGAAATTCAGTTGGCTGCGCCAGCCGTTAGCGCCTTAGGAGGAGTAGATCTCGAGCGCTAGGCGCTTAGCGCCCGGGCGTAGCGCGATCTGCGCCTCGCCCCAACTTCAGTAGACATTTAGCGCCGGCGCAAAGTCATTGCGCGCGCTCATCTGCGCGCGCAGATCATGACGTCATTTCGTCGTGCAACGCCCTTTGTGCGCCCGGAACCGGAACTTCACTCGCACCGCCCCATTGTGCGCCTGGCGGCCCTAGCGACTGTTGAGTCGAACGGTGCTCAGCCGATGCGGGCCGCGGGGAGCGCAAATTAAAGGGCACTCCTGCAGTAGAAAAGGCAGCCGTTTTGCAACACTCCTTCTTTGGAAGAAGCAGGAGGATGACGAGGAGGAGGAGGAGGAGGAGGAGGAGACCACATAACAAACTGATGGAGAGAAGCCCTCCCCAAAAACACACAAATACACTAGTCTCGGCCTTTCAAAAAAACAAATCCACCCTCCCCCTTTAAGGGCTCACCGGAGCCAGAGTGTCTGCTGGCAATCAGCAGCTCGCCGCACCTGCCCTGCGCCCAACTTCCGGTGTTAGCGCCCCGGGCTGCCGGCTTAGCGCCTAATGATAGTCATGCATCGCCTGTTTTAGCGCAGCAGCAACCTCTTAGGGCGATGCAACTGAATATCGGCGAAGGGGGCTCGACTTTGCGCCGGGCACAAACTTTAGCGGCCGTCCGACTTTACCGCCCCAAAAGTGGCTATACTGAATTTCTAGGCCAAAGTCTTGTAGTTCTTTAGTTCACAGTATTAAAAATAACTGAACAGAAACAGGTATCCATATTTTTTACTTCAATCACTTCCATTAATAAACGTTGTCTTCTTGAGCCAGCAGCCCCCATGTAACATTTCAGAAATGCAGCACTTATTTACAAGTGCAGAAAAGCAAATTCACAATTTTCATCACTGAATTAAAAACAAGCAGAAAAGCTATGATTTAACAGAAATAAACATTCATCTTTCTTCCAGGACAGGAGAACTAATCAAACTGACTTAGAAATGTTTACTAATATGGTGACATAAAGATGTTAATTTATGAATTTTGCTTCTAATGTTTTTCTCTCAAACATTCTCCACAATATTAATCCCTGCTCTTATCATGAAAAGTGTTGAATTATTTTAGGTACTTCGCAATTAAATAGCGGGAAACAAACTTCATTGTACTCTCAATTTTTAATCTCCTATTTCAAACATTTATACCAAATCAAAATTTTACAAATAGTGGTTTCTTCTAAAGTAGCTTCCTGCAATTTTTATACATCATTACATAACTCTTGTTACTATTAACACTCCACTAAACGTTTAAGAGGAAATCTATAGTTACATTATTCCTGGGACTTGTTCGGACTATAGAACGACAGACAAAATTAAATGGCTTGTGTTTTCCCCTTTTTTGGCTTTCTTCCAAAACGTCTTAATGATTTTTAAAAAGTCAATAAAAAGTAATCCTCCCCTGCCCTCCTCATCCTCAGCAGCATGGTTGTATGTTTGTGTAAAGCTACTCACTTCACTCGATCGCTCAAAATCAAACATTGAGATATTTCAATTTTAAAAAGTTAAAAGAAATTCAGAGCCTCTTTTAAAAGCGTTTGGACTACAAGGCCTGGTTAAAACTTGTTTGGATGAGGGGAAAATTGATTTTTGCTTGTTTCTTCCAAAATCATATTCGAAACTTAGGGGGAAAAAGTGTTTTTAACACTCATTTTTTGTGAAAAGGTCTTCTTTCAAGTCTCATTGCAGCTTTGACAGAAAAAGTTGCTCCAAGTTTTTCTTTCCCTCTTCAACGCTTTTGTTAAACATACAACAAAAAAAATAAAATAAACTCTAATTCCAAACAGAGCTCAAATAAGAAATTGAATAAAGTGGTTAAACTCCCCAATCCTAAGAAGGCGGTGAGGTTATCTATCCCCAGCCTTGGCGATGAATTCAGATCAGTTTAGGAGAAGTTGTTTCCTCTTTTTCTGCTCCCGTTCCCTTCGTCTCTCACAGACTCTGAGGGCTGGATTTTCCCAACGGAGGCGGGTCCGCGTTGGGTTCGGTGTTTGGTGGGTTTCAGTCCCGCTGCCGGTTCCAACAGCACTGAGATAACGATTTTCATTAGATTGGGTTTATTAAGCCCGCCGTGCGCGTTACCCGGCCCAATCAGTGGGTGCGGGTCTGCTGCTCGCCTCTGCTGACGTCTTCGACTCAGCTGCATTTAAGGGGCCCATGTAGCCTTTGGATTTCATTTACTTTCTGATGGTCCTGATAACTGGTCTTTGGAATATGACTGCTCCAAGAACAAAGGCTGCTCCCTGCTATGATGATGACTCCCTCTACGCTCTTGTGGAGGGAGTAAGAGGGCACAAGGAGGTTCTGTTCCCCTCCAATAGACGGAGGAAGCCTCCTCAGCAAACCAAGGCAGCCTGGCTGCAAATTGCTGAGGAGGTTAGTGCCAGGTCTTTGTGCTCACGCACCTGGGTGCAGTGCAGGAAAAGGTTCAATGACCTGCTACGCTCAGCAAAAGTGAGTATAGCATCACACTTACCTTCAATCTGCTCCCCATCTCCTCTCATCACCAACACTCTGCATTGTCAACCTACTCCTTCACATCCCAACTACCCTACATCCCTTGCACCCTTAACCATCCCTCTCTCTCTATGTACAAAATCACTTCACCATCCTACTATGCACCCCTCACACTCGCTATGCAATGACAACGACTAACAAAGCACAGGACCTTGGTAATGGCACCTCACTCCATCTTTGTCTCCCTCTAAGCATCTATGCTATGGATTCTCTGCACTCACTCCAACATTCTCACTGAAACTCCACTTGCAGGAAAAGAGAGCCCACAATAAGAGGGAGAGGGGGCGGACAGCAGGAGGCCCACCTTCCATGGCACATTTAACCAAATCTGAGGAGGCTACTATCGAGATCGTCAGAGGTGCCGAGGAGCTGGAAGTGGGGATGGAGAGACGGGCACAGTACAGCAAGCTGGTGACAGAATAGATTTGTAACCCTCTCATTTAAATTTCATGAGTGTCTGATATGGAATCTGCACAATGGGATGTGTCGGCTACCTAAATATCACATGTCTAACTCATGCCTTTACTCCCCCACAGGACTCAATGAGAGCCCCCTTCCCCACTGTCTAGGAGGAAGAGCCAGATGACTCCTCAGAGGAAGCTGCAGCCTCTGAGGGAGCAGTGTCAGCAGAAATGAGTGCACCCAGCACCAGCGCAGAGACGCACACCTCGGTGGGTCATTCGCGAGATAGATTAGTGTTGTCACCTGGTGTATCACCGCTCACAAGTGAGCATCAGCAGATGGTGAAGACAGGGACAGCAGAGGAGAGTCCTCGTCAGAGGGTGAGGGACGCTCCTAGCTCTGCTCAGCTGCACGTGGATGCTGTGCCTCTAGGGCCATCCAGAAAGAGAGCGGTGCTGGAACTTCAGGAACAGATGCAGGAGTCTCTGACAGGGTTTGCAACCACGGTGACTGTGAGTGTGCAGAGAATGGAGGAGTCCATGTCAAACATGAGAAATGCCATGGTGCACGCAATGGCAAATGTAGGTGCCGCCATGGAAAGGATGGCAACCTCCATGGAGGACATAAATCGACAGACACAGCAGAACATGGTAACACTTCTAAATAGATGGTGATCAATGGAGGATAGATGGGCATCTATGGAGAAGAGAAACCAAAGGATCATGGTCGTCCTTGTTATGAGGACTGTCAGTACAGAGACAGGTCCTCATGGCCCCACTGATGTGCAGCAAGGTGCAGTGAAGTGCAGGTGACCCATGAGAGGGATGTTGGTGGTGGACAACAAGGAAGTGTGGGCTCCTCTCCAAGCGCTCACACTCCCATGCCACTGCGGAGCACTTGGTCAGAGCTCCAGATTCCTCACCCAACTGAGATGGCCGTCTCTGCCGCTGCATAGCCACAGGTGGAGCAGACTTTTGTGGAGCCCTGCCAGGCTGCCAAACCCAGAGGACGCCTGCCAAAGGCGTCTAAGCAGGCGCAGCAGAGAAGTGAGCAAGGTGCCTCTACATCTGCTGAAGCCACAGGTGAAGCACCACGTAGAATCACATGTAAGAGAAAGTTAACACACAAATAGTCACAAGGGTAGTCACTTGGGTGTTTTGATATAATACGAAGTGACGTTTGTCATCGTTATTTCTATTGTATTAAAGAAATGCGATGCCTAAGATTCAAAGAGTTGGCCTATGTGTGCTCAGAAATGGAAGTAGCACAGTGAGGGGTGAGGGCGCATTTCATCTGCAGTGATGGTGGGGAGAGTGATAGGAATGCACAGTTTATTGAAGAGATGCTGTATGGTGTGTAACGAAGGTCCTGCAAACACTCCCATCCATGTGCCAGCCACATGTCTGTGCTGCGTAATGTTACGCGAATCTGGCATGGATTAGTGCATCCCTTGCCTCACGGCCAGCAATGAGCTCGCGTGCTGGTGGCACTGGGACAGCTGCCTCAGCCAGGTGTTCCTCAACTGCAGCTTCATTCGGCTCCTCCTCCGAGGAGGAGGCTGTGCGCTCTGCCACTTGTTCCTCAGGCAGCGGTAAGCCATGCTGCTGTGCGATGTTGTGCACCACTTTAACAGTTTCCAAAGTGGTGGACGGCGTCGGAAGAGTCGCAGGTGTAGGTGGGAAGAGACTGGAGAAGAGGAGAAAAAATAGAATAGAGATAGGAAGAAATCAGTTCCGTGGGGCAAGAACAAGCTGAAATGATGGGTCTACCAGGGCAGCCCTGTTTGTGGATTTTGGGAAGGAGGTAGAAGTGGGCTGTGCGGTGTTGGAGGCCTATGAGGTTGGCGGCCGTGGAGGGAAGATCTCCAGAGGAGATGAGGTCTATGACAGTCTTGGAAACGATGGCTTGATGTTTAGTAGTGAGGTCATGGTCCAGAGGGAGGTAGGATGAGGTGTCAGACTTGGCGTTCAGCCTCCGCAAGGTAGAGGTCAGTTCCCCAAACAACAACAGTGCCACCCTTGTCAGCAGGTTTAATGACAATGTTGGGGTGGGATCTGAGAGAATGGAGTGCTGCATGTTCAGAGGAAGGTAGGTTGGAGTGAGTGAGGGGAGCAGAGAAATTGAGATGGCTGATGTCACGCCAGCAGTTTTCAATGAAAAAATCTAGAGAGGGTAAGAGGCCAGAGGGTGGAGTCCAGGTAGAACAAGAATTCTGAAAACGGGAGAAAGGGGAGGGGGAAGACTCCTGGCCAAAGAAGTGGGCACGGAGATGAAGGCGATGGAAAAAGAGCTCAGCATCATGCCGAGCTTGAAATTCATTGAGGTGATGAAGCTCAGACTGACATGGACTGGCTGGGCCGAATGGCCTGTTTCCATGTTGTAACTTACATGTATTTCTATGTACAGTGGCATGATTTGCACACACTTTTCCATACAAGTACCATGTTTACAATTTCAGGTAAAGCTGGTGAAGGAATATGGCGAGTGCTCTATAACTAACTTAGGTCTACATATGATTGCTTGTAGCTGATAAATTTCAACAGGAACACCTTGTAAAGAAAGACTAGATGGCAAAAAGCACCTCATTACCTGTCTGTGTGAAAGCACTTTTAACGTATCATCCAATCTGTTATTCTATTGTGTAGAAAAGGATGTGTCAGTTGTCCAAATTGCAAAGTGGCTGACTTCTATGATCTTCCTGTGGATTTCTGGAGGGACAAACTAACATAAAAGCTGAGGGCAGTGGGATCTTCACAGTCAATGATAGTGCAGTGCGGATTGTTGAATTCAGATGAATGAACTTATATAGCGCCTTTCACAACCTCAGAACGTCCCAAAGCACTTCACAGCCAATATAATGTCACTAGTATAATGTAGGAAACATGGCAGCCACTTTGCACACAAGGTTCCACAAGCAGCAACGTGATGATGACCAGATAATCTGTTTTTGGGTGTTGGTTGAGGGATAAATGTCAGCCAGGATACCAGGTAGAACCATCCTTCTCTTCAAATAGTGTCATGGAATCTTATACGTCCACCTGAGAGAGCAGATGGAGCTTCAGTTTAACATCTCATCCGAAAGACGGCACCTGTGACAGTGCAGCGCTCCCTCAGTACTACACGAGAGTGACAGCCTAGATTTTGTTCTGAAGTCCCATGGAATAGGGCTTGAACCTTGAACCCACAACATTCTGACTCAGAGGTGAGAGTGCTGTCCACGGAGCCATGGCTGACACGAGGACCTGGAGTACTGTGTGCAGTTTTGGTCTCCTTACCTAAGAAAGGATATACTTGCCATAGAGGGAGTGCAACAAAGGTTCACCAGACTGATTTCTGGGATGGCAGGACTGTTGTATGAGGAGAGATTGGGTCGACTAGGCCTGTATTCACTAGTGTTTAGAAGAATGAGAGGGGATCTCATTGAAAGGTATAAAATTCTGACAGGATTAGACAGACTGGATGCAGGGAGGATGTTTCCCCTGGCTGGGGGATCTAGAACAAGGGGTCACAGTCTCAGGATACGGGGTAGGACATTTAGGACTGAGATGAGGAGAAATTTCTTCACTCAGAGGGTGGTGGACCTGTGGAACTCTCTACCACAGAATGCTGTGGAGGCCAAGTCACTGAATATATTTAAGAAGGAGATAGATCGATTTCTAGACACAAAAGGCATCAAGGGGTATGGGGAGAGAGCGAGAATATGGTATTGAGATAGAGGACCAGCCATCATCATATTGAATGGCGGAGCAGGCTCGAAGGGCCGAATGGCCTATTCCTGCTCCTATTTTTCTATGTTTCTATGTTTCTATAACTTGGCCTCCTTACTAAGCCTGAGCCTCACCGTGCATTGCTCCTCTGTTGTGCCACCTAGTTGTTGTGTTGACCCTGCTGCCTGGAGTTGTTTACTCTGCGGGTGGTGTGCCTCCTTGGGCTTCTTTGGTCCAGGGTCACCCACTCCTCCCTGTTGCAGTGAGTGATGCCTGGCAATGATTATTACATCTATGCTGGGCATCAAAACACTCTTTTCAGCTGACTAAGGCCAAGTGACCTTGGGTGGACTCTTTTTTTCCTTGTATGTGTCCTGATAACTCTACACTAATTTCTCTGTTGCCTGTTAACAAGGCCTTAACGAGCAGAAAGCTGAGAGGTGGTTTTCACTAATTTTCCAAAGGTCATCTTTGAAAACCAACAACTAGTGCTAAGCACTGACTCTTCATCAATTATTATTTTCTTGCATTATTGTTTACACTGTCTATATTTTCGCACATTTACTGAATGCAGGAAAGTACGGCCCTGAGTGGCAAAAGTCGTAACCATACCATTCCTGGCACTGATGTACATGATCATTAACTGGAAACAATAATGGACAACATTGAGTCATTCTTATTTTCCCCATCTACACATTTTTTGTTATTGCTTCTGATCTTCTTCTAGCTGCCCTCCCTATAGAATCATAGAAACATAGAATGATACAGCACAGAACGAGGCCATTTGGCCCATCGTGCCTGTGCTCTCCAATTAGTCCCACTCCCCCACTCTTCCCCATAGCCCTGCAAATGTTTTCCCCTTCAAGTATTTATCCAATTCCCTTTTGAAAGTTATTATTGAATCGGTTTCCACCGCCCTTTCAGTCAGTGCCATTCCAGATCACAACAACTCGCTGTGTAAAAAACAAATGTTTCCTCATGTCGCCTCTGGTTCTTTTGTCAATCACCTTCAACCTGAGTCCTCTGAGTACCGACCCTTCGATCACTGGAAACAATTTCTCCTTATTTACTCTATCAAAATGCATCATGGCTTTGAACATCTCTATTAAATCTCCCCTTAAGCTTCTCTGTTCTAAGGAGAACAGCCCCAGCTTCTCCAGCCTCTCCACGTAACGGAAGTCCCTCATCCCGGGTTCCATTCTAGTAAATCTCCTCTGCACCCTCTCCAAGGCCTTGACATACTTCCGAAAGCACGGTGCCCAGATTTGAACACAATACTCCCACCTGCTTCTGATTACCCTCTCTTGCCCGGGAGTTCCAATGGCCCCTCATGCACCCATAGTGCTTTAGATGACGTCTGTGCATTACGTTATGCTTCTGATGCAATCAGCTTTCATACATCTTCTTCATACCTCTAAATACTGCTTCTGCTCTTCCAGTGAGATTGTCAGGGAATTCAGCTGATCGGACGAGCCCAGCTTCCTTTATGATATGAAGCCAAATTTTCCTAGTATTCAACTCAAAATATCATCTGAGCATCATCTTCACTATCAGACAAAGGGTAACTTTTAAACCGTACACTGAGCAGAGGAATCCGCAGTACTTGGTATGTCACCTAACTTATTAATTGAGGTGTGTTAGGAGGTCACGATTACAAGTTTATAGGCATGTTGAGTCCGATGTTCTCTGGGGTAGGTTTTAACCCTGGTTGTGGCAACCCAATCTTAGAGATGCGGTCTCCGAACTTGAGTAAAGTTTTGCAGTGCCTTGAAACATCAACACTTATGAATCTGGTCCACAGTGGAAGCCACATGCCGGACATATGTAATTGTTTGGTACAACTGAGCCTTTGTACCAGCCAAATCACCAGAAAATGCACCGAAGTGATTAAGGAAGATCTAAATTAGTGGAGCAAGCAGGTTGATCTTGTGTCACTAATTATTATTGTCCCTCAAGCTGTGCAACCCAAAAACCCTCCCCCCCGCTCGCAGTAGGTAAATTATGGAAGATTAGGGTACATAGAAATTTTACATTACGCATTTGTTTCAATTAAGATACTAGAATCACCCTTCAAGGTCTCAATATTGTAGCTTATGTAAGCCTATCACAAGCTCTTCGAAGTTGATTGAACTGTTCTGCGTGCACTAATGTTAATCCACATTTACCATAGAAACAAGACAAGACATTTTTTAAAAGGCCATTCAGCAAATCCAACTCGCTCCTTCCACAGGCCGTGTATAATCTGCCCTGTTGCCTATCACACCTGTTTCAGAGGAAAGAAAGAACGTGCATTGATATGGTGCTGTTTACATCCTCAGGCCATCCCAAAGTGCTGCACAGCCAATGGGGGCGAAATTGGATGACTTTGTGCCTCCCGTTAGCGTCCCCGGGGCTTTGCAACCGGGCGCTGACATCGACGCCCGCCATATTCGGCAGGGGTTTTGCGGCGGCGCTCTGGCGTTGTGCCCCGATCTTCTTCGCCCGGAGGTCATGACGTCATCGCCATGCGCATTGCCCCGGATCAGAATTTGAATTCCGCCCCCTGCAGCAGCGCCGGTCGAAAACACCGGAGGAGTTCAGTGCAGTACTGAGGGAGAGCGGCACTGCCCGAGGTGCCGCCTTTCAGATGAGCTGTTAAACCGGGATCCGGTCTATTCTCTCAGGTGCACATTAAAGCCAGTCAAAAACACTGCAGGAGGTGTGCATCGGGCGGCCGGCCGCTTCGGGGCTGATGATTAAAGGCGAGGTGGCCGAGGTAAGTGGAAAAAACTTTACCTTTCCTGTTCTAGTTTCTTTTCGCAGGTTCCTGCCCATGATCGATCAGCCTGGCACACTGCTTGAGTGCCAGGCTGATCACGCGGGATCGTGGCTGCCTTGGTGGTCCAGGTCATTACTTTTTAAATTGCAGAGCCTGCAGCGACGGCCCTTCCCTTGAAGGGAGGGAAGGAGCCTTTGAACGCGGCAGCGCTGCACGGCCCAGTGTGCAGCGCTGCTGAAGTCTCCGCCCAGCTCTCCGACGTTAGCGCCCTAAGAAGGAAGTGGAGATTTGATTCAGCGCTCCACTGCCTTCTTGGGGTGCTAAAACACAATTTTGCGGTCGCCAGCACTAACAGTGCTAAAGTTAGCGCCTAGAGATGTTAGCGCCCCAAAATGGTCGATACCGTATTTTTCCTCCAATGAATTCCCCTTCAAGTGGAGTCACTGCGGAATTTAGGCAAACAATTTGCGCACAGCAAGGTCCTACAAACAGCAATTAAATAAATGACCAGATTATCAGTTTTTGGTGGGTTTGGTTGAGGGGTAAATGTTGTCCAGGACACCAGGCGAAGTCCCCTGCTCTTCTTCGAATAGTGCCATGCTTCAATGTGCACCTGAGAGAATAGACCGTGTCATGAATCTTATCATTCATGAAGAAATGACTCATGAAGTAACACTGGGCGGCCAGCTGGTGGCGCCGTCCAAGGAGTATAAATACTCGGGCGTGGGCCCAGTTTGCTCGGGATGTTCCTGTAACCAGGAACTAGTGATGTAACTAGAATCTCATGGTTGTGAAACAGTTGATTAAGCCTTGTTTTATACTCAAACCAAGTGCTCAGTAGTCTGTTTACATCAGACCGGATCCCGGTTTAACGGCTCATCTGAAAGGCGGCACCTCTGGCAGTGCCGCTCTCCCTCACTACTGCACTGAATTATCAGCCTAGATTATGGGGTCAACGTTCGTCTTCACTGCACGGGCAGTAATCTGATGGAGCAGATCGCCCGTCCATTATAGAACTTGTCTGATTTATATCCCTTTGATTTAAACGGAAATGAAAAGGAGGAGAGGTATATATAACTGGCGGGCAATCCGCTCTGTCAGTTTACCGCGCTTGTGGTGAAGATGAAAATTCACCCTCTATGTTCAGGTCTCTGGAGTGGAGCTTGAACCCATGACTTTCTGACTCAGAAGTGAGAGCCCTACCACTGAGCCAAGGCTGACATTTAATCTTGTGATTCCCAGAGGCAACCGAGCAAAACCACAGATTATTTATGCGACCCATTCATTCCATCATCAGCCCTGGCCTACTGTCCTCCACACACAATGTTCCCCCTGCACACGCACCTGAAGAACTGCAACCATCTTGTCCCATGCAGTCTGGAAAGAAGGACTTGCATTTATATAGCGCCTTTCACGACCACCAGACATCCCAAAGCGCTTTACAGCCAATGAAGTACTTTTTGAAGTGAAGTCACTGTTGTAATATAGCAAACACGGCAGCCAATTTGCACACAGCAATCTCCCGCAAACAGCTATGTGATAATGACCAGGTAATCTGTTTTTGTTATGTTGGTTGAGGGATAAATATTGGCCAGGACACCGGGGATAACTCCCCTGCTCTTCTTCGAAATGGTGCCATGGGATCTTTTACGTCCACCTGAGAGAGCAGACGGGGCCTCGGCTTAACGTCTCATCCGAAGGACGGCACCTCCGACAGTGCGACGCTCCCTCAGCACTGCACTGGAGTGTCAGCCTAGATTTTGGTGCTCAAGTCTATGAACACACAACCTTCTGACTCAGAGGCAAAGGTGCTACTCACTGAGCCAGCATAATGCAATAGCTTACATTTGTATCACACCTTTAACCTAATAGAGTGTCCCGGTACTTCCCACAGGAGAAAGGCAGAAATAGTAGTGGAGGGTTTAAGCAAGTTGTAGACTAAGTGGTAGAGGATTTAGGAGACAGATGGGGGGAATGTGGCAAATTTCATGGTATTCTCACTGTATTTAGGTGGATAGAGGTAGATGTCATTTTTGTGCTAATTTAAAGCTGTATAAATTTAAAGCTCCAGCACGTCTATCTTCAGAGAAACGGCTTCTGTCTTCAGTTTCCAAACAGTATTAATGTGTTAATGATGCGAGGAAGAGTTTGAGCATCATTCAACCTGGGATGGGAGTGCTGGAGGAAGCATTACCTAAGAACCTAAGAATTAGGAGCAGGAGTCAGCCATTCGGCCCCTCGAGCCTGCTCCGCCATTCAGTAAAATCATGGCTGGTTTTCAACCTCAACTCTACTTTCCCGCCCGATCTCCATATCCCTTGATTCATCTAGAGTCTAAAAATCTCTTGATCTCAGCCTTGAATATACTCAATGACTCAGCATCCACAGCTATTTGGGGCAGAGAATTCCGAAGATTCACAACCCTCTGAGTGAAGAAATTCCTCCTCATCTCGGTCTTAAATGGCCGACCTTTACCATTAATATGCGTTTTGCTTATGTCGACCTAGAATTCAGCCTGCATTCCAGGGACATTTAAGCTTCTGGATAAAAGACACAAGGAGAGAGTAACGTATTGAATCATGCAAGTGTAGGTAGTAGGGTAGTCTTCGATGAAATGGAACTGAAAGCAACAGCTGGAGCATGTTACAGACTGTTGATAAAGAAATGTTTTTAATGCTGTCAGGAGTTGTAAAGAATTAGACCATATACTGCTGTCATTGTAAGTAAGCTTGTGCTGTTCTATCTGTTTCCTACTTGTTTCATTCTGTAATTAAATCTGGTTGGTTAATTCTGAAACTGAGGCCGGCTTGAGTGCGGGGTGTTGATAATAGTCTTCTGGAGCAGCTTGGAGAGAAATAAAATGCAGTGTGCATTGGCAACCTAGCGTTGTCCAAGTCCTAAAAGGTACGTGATTTATGCCGGGCCAGAGAAATGCAGGACAGCAGCTTCTGACCATCGGGTCCATTGTTGGCTTACGGGATGTATGACAAGATCATTCCAAGAGAGAACGGCTCATTAAAGTACTCCAAAATTACATTCGACTGCTGGAAATTAGAGATGGACTGAGTGGTAGTGGATTTAGGAGAGAAAAAGAAAGACTTGCATTTATATAGCGCCTTTAACAACCTCAGGACAACCTAAAGCGCTTTACAGCTCAGTGTAGTCACTGTTGTAATTAACACACAGCAGGATCCCGCAAATAGCAATGTGATTATGACCAGATAATTTGTTTTGGTGATGTTGGTTGAGGGATAAATATTGGCCCCAGGACACTGGAGAGAACTCCCCTGCTCTTCCTCGAAATAGTGCCGTGGGATCTTTTACGCCCACCTGAGAGGGCAGACAAAGCCTTGATTTATTGGGCCAGAAATTCGGGTCCCCGCGGGTGAGTACGCGCTGGGTACTCACGCGTAGGCCCAACGAAAGTGCCGGTTTCGTGCACATGCACTGGAAACCGGAACTTCCGTTCCCTTAAAGGAAGGGGTTCACAGGTCGAACGCGTGCGCCAGAGAGGCAGCGCGTGCGCCTGGAACTTCCGTTTTTTTTGCAGATTTCTCCGGGAGGGTAAGTCTCCAGGAGCTATGCTTCTAAAAAGCAGTCACAAGGCCTGCTTTTAACAGGTGAATTAAGTTAAATTAAAAAAAAAATTCCCCAGGTTTATTATTTTTAATTACTTTAAAGAAAGGTAAGTTTATTTTTAGCCCCATTAGAAACGGTAATTAATTTTTTCAAAAATTTAAATTATTGTTTAAAATAGTTATTTTATGTAATTTATAGTTATTTTAAATGTGTGATTTAAAAAAAAAATTATTTGAAGTTTTAGTGATGTTTTGGGGCTGAATTGTATTCATGGATTTGACGGGTCTTCCTGTCAAATCTATGAATACAGATTCCCTGCTACCATTGGCTCTCCATGGCCCATGTGATCCCAGGGGACGCTTCGAACTAACTGCGCCCCTGGGATACGCAAGCACTGCGCGCCGGCAGTTGGAGCAGGCCCAGGATCGGAATCCCACGCGGGCCCACAGCACAACGGCCGGCGCGCTAGATAAGTGCAGGCAGAGGCTTGCACCCATGGGAAGCCTCCGACCCGAATTTCTGGGCCAATGTCTCATCCAAAGGGCAGCACCTCTGACAGTGCAGCACTCCCTCAGCATTGCACTAGAGTGCCAGTCTGGATTTTGTGCTTAAGTCACTGGAGTGGAACTATGAACCCATAACCTTCATGATTTAGAGCTGAGAGTGCTACCAACTGAACCATGGCTAACACCTAGCAGAGAGCAATCAGATGAGTACAGGAAACTTTCTGTTATCCGGCACGGACGGGACCGACGTGGTGCCGGTCCATCAACAATGCCGGATAACCGAACGCTATAGTAAAAGATACGGCGCTCAGAGCTTCGTATAAAGCAACAAACCCTGTTGCTTAGCTTCAAAACAATCGGCACAAGTTGCAAGCGTCTCTGTAGCTTAGCAACAGCTTCAGCTACACTCTTGCACAGCAACAAATGGAGTAAAAAAAGTAACTAAAAGTAAAAAAAGTTACCTGAACTGACTCCTGAATTTTGCCGGTGGATAGAGCATTCCGGTTATTTAGTGGCCGGTTAATCGAAAGTTTCCTGTAGTATAAGATCTTTCTGCCATAATTTAAAACAAGTTTGGTGATCGTGGTATAAGTGGGCCCCCTCAGTAACAATCTCTGGCTGATTATATTCTCTCACAAACTATTGAACATCAGAAATTTTCAGAAGAGGATAAAAGGTTATTGGACCCAACAAGCTCATTCTTTTATGAATTATCTCAAGCTAACCTACAGGTTTCCTTTTCATTGGGTCTTGAATCACTTCTCGCTACAAGAAACATATCCAGTTGCTTCTTCAACCTATTTATACTGATTGCTTTAATTGCCTTCCCTGGTAACCTATTCTTCAAGTTTATTACTTGTGTAAAAAAAAAGTTCCATCTGACTTCCTTTTGTTACTACTAACCTCTTAATTTCCAGCTTGTGTCCGCAGGTATTTGAACCTCTCACCATAATGACCAATTAACCTGGATCAACTTAGTCAATCCCCTTCATAAACCTTGAAAACGTGACTCGGTCACCTCAAAGACTCCTCTTTTCCAACTTTCTTAACTTAATCGGTAGCTTCAATTAGTCTCTCCCAGCCCTTCACTCACTGTCTTCTGTCTAAATGTTTTTCACTCTCAGCAGAACTTTTAACTGCCCTCCTTTCAAGTTCTTATTCTCGTGTGTTGTAATTTTATAAAGTATATCACCATGTCCCAGGGGATTTTCCGAGTTAATGCTCCTGTCTCGCTCGACGGGAGGGCTCATCGAACAATCAGGGCTGGAGATCAGATGCCTGATGCGTGGCTCTCCCAATTTTCATAATGTTAATAACCAAAAGAATTGGGAGGGCTGAGAATCAGGCTGATCCCCACCCTTGAGCTGCTCTCCGTTCCAACATGACTCCACACCGGGAGTGCTACCTCACAACATTTACCTCAATGAAAGCTCATCAAATCTTATTAGGTCAGCTCAGTGCTGATACATATCTTTCTGTATAATTTGAAATCGTTCTCATCTTGTGCTTTTATGTAAACACAAATCAGTTCGTAAACACTTGCATAGTACGTACAAACACAGACACAGACTTAGGCGAAAACAAACAGGCATGCACACACGTGCACAACACACAGACACATGGGCACTACACACAGACACATGTGTACAACACACAAACACACATGTGCAACACACAGACACATGGGCACTACACACAGATATACATGTACAACACACAGACACATGGGCACTACACACAAGACACACATGTACAACACACAGACATACATGTACAACACACAGACACATGGGCACTACACACAAGTACAATACACAGACACAAACACATGTATAGTATATGCACAAACACACACACAAACAAAACACTTATGAGTACACACAGACACAAACGATGTAGAGACCACAGACACAGGCACAAACAATGTAGAGACCACAGACACAGACACAAACGATGTAGAGACCACAGACACAGGCACAAACGATGTAGAGACCACAGACACAGGCACAAACGATGTAGAGACCACAGACACAGACACAAACGATGTAGAGACCACAGACACAGACACAAACGATGTAGAGACCACAGACACAGACACAAACGATGTAGAGACCACAGACACAGACACAAACGATGTAGAGACCACAGACACAAACGATGTAGAGACCACAGACACAGACACAAACGATGTAGAGACCACAGACACAGACACAAACGATGTAGAGACCACAGACACAGACACAAACGATGTAGAGACCACAGACACAGACACAGACACAAACGATGTAGAGGCCACAGACACAGACACAAATGATGTAGAGACCACAGACACAGATGCAAACGATGTAGAGACCACAGACACAAACGATGTAGAGACCACAGACACAGACACAAACGATGTAGAGACCACAGACACAGACACAAACGATGTAGAGACCACAGACACAGACATATATAGTGACAGCCATGGCTCAGTTGGTAGCACTCTCACTCCAGAAACTTGAGCACAAAAAATCTAGGCTGACACTCCAGTGGAGTGCTGCACTGTCATATATGCTGTTTTTCAAATAAGACGTTAAACCAAAGCCCCGTCTGCTCTCTCAGGTGGACGTAAAAGATCCCATGGCACTATTTCGAAGACGAGCAGGGGAGTTATCCCCGGTGTCCTGGGCCAATATTTATCCCTCAATCAACATAACGAAAACAAATTATCTGGTCATTATCACATTGCTGTTTGTGGGAGTTTGCTGTGTGCAAATTGGCAGCTGCGTTTCCTACATTACAACAGTGACTACACTTGGAAAAATACTTCATTGGCTGTAAAATGCTTTGGGACGTCCGGTGGCCGTGAAAGGCGCTGTATCCTGTGGGCAAGTCTTTCATTCTTTATATTAAACGAGCACAAAATATTTTTCTGCATATTGTTGAATGTTACAAATATGGATTTGGAGAAATGGAGGGAATGATGGTCATTTTGCCCCTCACTAAACTAAGCAAGTGTAATTTTATTATATTCTAATTCTGTTGGGACCCACCCTTCAGTACCGAAGGGGTTCAGTGTGACACAGTATCGCTCCCTCACACGTAGCACAAGGCGATGTCTATTGTGGCAATTATTCAAGCAGGATTACTTTAATTGGTGAATTATTGCCTGTCTCCATCACTGTTCCCTTCACGTATCACTGCTGAGAAGCTGTACGCCGCACTTTTTTTTTGGAGAGCTTTTTCGATATAATTTTGTTCAAGTTTGAAATGTCCTGTCTCAACGAATATATTTAAGAAGCAAACAGCTACAAAAACAACAGAGTTATATCATACCCATCATCCTGTGGGCATCAGTTCTGTTCGCTAGCTGCAGGGTGATTGACAGTATCAGTACTAAACCTGTAATAATGAACACTTATTAAAAACAATTGCAGGATCGGGCCAGTGGTGGATTGATGGACTGCAACGCCCATATGCTAATTTTAGGAAGTTGAAATACATACAGGCACCATATGATAAATAATTGAGCACTTCGTGCCTTAAACATATTCTATATTCTCGGAACAAATCATAATTATAATTATAATAAGATCAGCGTTGCTGCAAAGTTGCACAGTTTCCATCTGCATTCAGTTCAGTGCCTTCTCCACTCAGCTCGAATTCCCACAGGCCAGCTCACCTTCTCAGTACTGTATCATTTTTGTTCACTTTACCAGACAATTATGTATTTTTAATGTATGCTCTGGAAAGTGCGAGGCTAACCTTTTCTGTTAACTGTTTGATGGCTGCAGTCATGCCCTTGTGCTTCAATGGAATGTTTTATTTAGGTTAGTCAAGGAAGATTGAAATTGAAAAAAATCAATTTTTAGTTTCCTAGTTTTCTTTATTCTTCTTTATAAGACTCAGCATTAAAAATTAACAGAAGATGGTTTGGGGATATTTCCTGATTTAAAAAAAGACATGTAGGAACAGGGGAGCAGGAGGAGGCCATCCAGCCCCTCGGGCCTGCTCTGCCATTCAGTTAGATCATGGCTGGTCCGCACCTCAAACTCCATTCACCCGTCCCAGCTCCATATCCATTGTGCACCACTTGAAGCATCACAGCGTGAGCCTGTATCAGGCTGAACTGGATCTCTTTAACCTAAGTGGTGAGTGTCTACAAAGATCAAATCTGCAGTTTCAGGAATGGAGGTAATCCTAAGTTATCCAATTCCATGACAAATCATGGGCGCCTATAGGGGGACGTGCCATTTCCAGTTTCTAAAAGGAGAAAACGACTAGAAACTGGAACTAAATCGACGCACGTCCCCATAGGCAGGCATGCAATTCGCACTGAATCAGTTCGGCTTATATTCGCTAGAGTTTAGAAGAATGAGAGGGGATCTCATTGAAACTTATAAAATTCTAACAGGACTAGATGCAGGAAGGATGTTCCCGATGGCAGGGGAGTCCAGAACCAGGGGTCACAGTCTAAGGATAAGGGGTAAGCCATTTAGGACTGAGATGAGGAGGAATTTCTTCACCCAGAGAGTGGTGAACCTGTGGAATTCTCTACCACAGAAGACAGTTGAGGCCAATTCATTAAATATATTCAAGAAGGAGTTAGATATATTTCTTAAGGCTAAAGGGATCAAGGGATATGGGGAGAAAGCAGGGACAGGGTACTGAGTTTGGATGATCAGCCATGATCGCATTGAATGGCGGAGCAGGCTCGAGGGGCCGAATGGCCTACTCCTGCTTCTATCTTCTATGTTTCTATTGATCAGCTTGGAGCATTGTTCTCAAACAACGCCCCAAAAGTATGAATTTGAGCCCTGCAGGCACCTATATAGCGTTTGACGTCACTTGCATTGAGACCCCTGAAGTAGCTGAGATTTACTCTGAGAGCACCACCAAGTGTTTTCATTGCTGTTCTTTGGGTGAGCTTAGTCAAAGCTGGAAGAGAAACCTTGTATCTTCCACAAGGGCTTTTTTATTGATTGAAATCTCAACAAAACTACCCGTGATTACAATTCTGTGGCTGGGGCTTCTGAGCTGCATTAGGATGTTGAATGTACTTGTAAAAGGATGCACACCTCATCCGTATGTACAATGTAAAGGAACAACGCCTGCCCTCCAGTGGTCCATCCTGGTATTTATTTGAATTTTTAATGGTGCCTTGGCAGACAAAAGTCTTGAATGCTCGTTCTTTTGGAGACTGTACATCGTTACTCAATTCCTCTCTCCATTTTGCTGTTTTTGTTTCTTAAGCTGTGTTCACCAGCTGTTTCATGTTCCTCAGGGTCTCCCAAACTACAGCCCACGGGCTCCAACTGGCTCAGGAGTTTGGCCAATCTATCTCGACCAACTCCAAGAAAGAAAGGCTTGCATTTATATCGCGCCCTTCACGACCACCGGACGTCGCTTTACGGCCAATCAAGTACTTTTTGAAGTGTAGTCATGGTTGTAATGTAGGAAACGCAGCAGCCAATTTGCGCACAGCAAGCTCCCACAAACAGCAATGTGATAATGACCAGATAATCTGTTTTAGTGATGTTGATTGAAGGATAAATATTGGCCAGGACACTGGGGATAACTACCCTGCTCTTCTTTGAAATAGTGTCATAGGATCTTTTACGTCCACCTGAGAGAGCAGACGGGGTCTCGGTTTAACAAAAGACGGCACCTCTGACAGTGCAGCACTCCCTCAGTATTGCACTGGACTGTCAGCCTAGATTTTTGTGTTCAAGTCCCTGGAGTGGGAATAAACCCACAACCTTCTGATTCAGAGGCGAGGGTGCTGCCCACTGAGCCACGGCTGCCACTCAGTTCTTTCTGGGTATGTGTTTCTTACTTGCTGATTGATCCTGTTTGACTTTCTTGGGCTTGGAGGTTTGACATGGGGTGCTGCCAGTCCTGTTATTGCATTGGTAGATAAATCCTGAATCTGTACATCAAGACGAGCTGGAGATATATGCAGATTTGGACTTCATTGGCTGTAAAACATTTTAGGACATCCTGAGGTTGTGAAAGGTGCTATATAAATGCAGCGCCTGCCAAACCCGCGACCTCTACCACCTCGAAGGACAAGGGCAGCAGGCGCATGGGAACACCACCACCTCCAAGTTCCCCTCTGTAATGTCCGAGTATAAATAATACTCAGACTGCAGGAGAACAATAAAACAGGTATTTACTGAACAGAGAGTAATTCAAGACTGAAATACAGAAGCCTGCTATGGCTTTATATACAGGGGTGGTCACTGCCGGTACTGCAGTATAGAATCAATTCTTCTCTTAAAGGTACATACACAACAATTCCTCCCCTTTTAGATAAACAGTACATAACATTCATTTAACAACTAAATAATAACTAATTACAATTACAATTTTCTCTGTACTATATACATCAACTGAAATAATCATTTATAAGTTCAGTCTTTGAGGAGGCTTCCTGATCCTGACTGGATAGCGCATTTCTCGAGTATCCCGTTCTTGCGGCGGAGTTGATTCTGGCTCATTGTCATTGGTTGGTTCGTCAGCTTCCAATACCACTGCTTCTGAGGTAGACGCAATCTGTACTTCGGGTTGATTACCAGGTGCACCTGCTCGTGGTATGGGTTTGGCTTGTTCCTGTGACTCTAGAATCTGGTCAGCATGGCGTTTCACGATGCTCTCCAACGTCCACTGTGTACATTAGTGGTCCCTGCTGTGCGCATATCGTTCCTGGCTGCCATTTTTCTGTTCGGTAGTCGCGGGCCAAGACTGGTTGCCCTATCTTGAAGCTCCTGGTTGGCTTCTCATTTATGTGCTGGAATTGCTTATCCTCAACATCTCATCTTATGTTTGGTTTGAGCAAATCCAGGCGACATCTTAGCCTTCGGTTGAAGAACATTATGGCTGGAGCTTGGTTGGTGACTGCATGTGTCGCATTCCGGTAAGCAAACAAGAAATTATCCACCTTGTGTTGTAGTGGTATGTCGTCATTATGCATTGCCTTTATGGCCTTTTTAAAGGTCTGAACAAACCTCTCAGCCAATCCATTTGTGGCTGGATGTTATGGGGCAGATGTGTGATGCTTCACCCCATTATTCCTCAGAAACCTCCGGAAATCCTCAGACACAAACTGTGGCCCATTGTCGGAGCAAATCTGTTCTGGCAAGCCATTCCTGGCGAAGATGGTCCGTAGGACTGCAATAGTTTTCTCCGTGGTGGTGGAGGACATTTTGGTGACCTCTGGCCATTTCGAATGGGCATCCACAGCGAATAGGAACATTGAGTCCCTAAATGGACTAGCAAAATCAATGTGTACCCATTGCCATGGAGATGAGGGCCACTCCCATGGATGTAGCGGGGCCTGTGGTGGAGCGTTTTGAACTTTCTGGCATCCTGTGCATCTCTTGCTCATATCCTCGATTTCTTTATCGATTCCCGGCCACCACACAAACGCCCTGGCTAGGCCCTTCATTTTTACCCCTCCCAGATGACCCTCATGAAGCTCATTGAGCACTCTATCTCTCAACTTGGGTGGAATTACCACTCGGGATCCACACATCAAGGTCCCCCGGCACACTGACAGCTGTTCTCTCCTTGGCGAGAATGCTGGCAACAGTGAGTCGCCATGTGCTGGCCATCCCTTCACCGTCAAATCATAGACCCGAGAGAGTGTCGGGTCATTTCGGGTTTCCTTCTCTATACTTGAGTTTGTAACAGGTAGACATTCGACTATGGTCGCATGGAATATCTCAACAGGGTCCACTGCAGGTGCTTCCTCTACCGTAGGCAACGGTAGGCACGACAGCCCATCAGCTTTTCCATGCTGTTTCGTACCCTTGTACTCTATGTCGTACTGATGTGCCCCTAGAAAAAGTGACCATCTTTGCAGCCGTTGCGCTATCACCGGAACGCCCTTCTTTGGGTCAGAAATGGAGACCAGGGGCTGATGATCAGTCAGTAGGGTGAATTTCTGCCCGTGCAGATAGTGATTGAACTTCTTCACCCCCCACACAAGGCTGAGGGCCTCCCTGTCAATCTGGGCATTGTTACGCTCGGCTGAGGTTAACGAGCGCGACGCAAAGGCTATTGGCCTCTCTGAACCGTCAGGGAATTTGTGTGACAGCACCGCTCCAATGCCGTAGGGAGACGCATCACATGATAACCGAATCGGTAGTGTTGTATTGTAGTGGGCCAATACTTCTTTTGAAGTGATTAGGCATTTACATTTCTGAAAGGCACGCTTACACTCATCACTCCATTTCCATGTTACTCCAGTTTGCAGTAGGGCGTTCAGTGGGTGCAGAATTGTAGATAAATTCGGCAAAAACTTATGGCAGTGGTTCACCAACCCGAGGAACGACCTCAGTTGCGACACATTTTCCGGTGCTGGAGCCTTGACTACAGCCTCAATCTTGTCCGGCGACTTATGCAACCCTTCCTCATCAATCATGTGGCCACAATACAAGATTTGTCTCCTGAAGAACTCGCATTTGGGGCGGTTGGCTCGTAGCCCATATTCCTGTAATCTCGTGAGCACCTGCTCCAGGTTGGCAAGGTGTTCACTGTCATTTTCGCCCGGAACCAGGATGTCGTCCAAATAACACTGGGTCCCCGGGATCCCTTGCAGGACTTGTTCCATCGCCGTCTGCCAAATAGCCGGGGCTGATGCTACCTCGAATACCAGTCGATTGTACTGGTAAAGGTCTTTGTGAGTGTTTATCGTGAGGTATTTCCTAGATGCTTCTTCCACCTCCATTTGTAGATACGCTTGGGCCAGATCAATCTTTGTAAAGCGTTTCCCTCCAGATAGTGAGGTGAAAATATCTTCTATCCGTGGAAATGGATATTGTACTGTGTGCAGGACTGGGTTCACAGTTACCTTGAAGTCCCCACAGATGCGAACCTTCTTCGGTTCCCCAGGCGTGCTGCTCAATGGTTTCTTCATTACAGGAATGATGGGTGTGGCCCACTCGCTCCAGTCCACCTTGGACAGCACACCTGAACGCTCCAGACTCTCCAGCTCTGCTTCAACGGCTGGGCGGATCGCGTAAAAATTTTGGGTTTGCGTTATCTTCGATTTTTATCGTTGCCGTTACTCCTTTTAGAGTCCCAAGTCCTTGTTGGAACACCTCTTTCGCGTCAGTTAGAATTTTTGACAGTCGTCCAGGCGTGACGTCATCATCCTTTTTATCAGTCACAGTTAGCGCCTGAATGGAATGCCAATCCAATTGTATTTTTTGGATCCATTCACGTCCCAATAATGGTGGTCCTCCATCTGGTAGTATATATAGATAGAGTTTCTGTGTTTCCTTGCCGTTGTATTCAACTGGCACCCTTATGTTTCCTCTGGGGTAGACCTTTTACCCCGTGTATGTCTTCAATACAATGGACGTGTCCTTCAAGGGTATGTGTGAGAATAGCCGCTCATAGTCTCGTCGATTCATGACACTTAGGGCTGATCCTGTGTCCAATTCCATCTTTACTGGGGACCCTGCTATCATGAGGGTGACCCAAATGGTTCAGTGACCCTCCTTTGCGATCATGTTGTGTAACTTTAGACAACTTAGTCTCCTGCTCCCGGAGTCCTTATCACTCTCCTGATCTTCCGAACTACTGTCTGTCAATTTCTTTACTTTCTTGTACTTTTCCTTAGTAGTTCTTTTAGTGTTGGTTTTCTTTCCCGACCTGCAGACTCTTGCTATGTGTCCCATTTTCCCACATTGCCTGCATACTTTCTCCTTAACCCAGCAGTCCTTCTGATCATGGGTTTTTCTGCCGCAGCGATAGCACTTTTCTGCTCCATACGCCATTTCGTTAGCGCTGTATTCCTGTGGTTTCTGTTGTATTTCCGCAGCTCCCCGTGCTGCTGCTTCGTAGGATACTGCCACACTGAAAGCCTGTTCTAGCGTCAGGTCCTTTTCCGAAAGTAGTCGTTTCTGGGTTCCTTCACTCTGGAGCCCGCAGACAAACTTATCCCACAAGGTGTCTGCCAGTCCTGCTCCGAACTGGCAGTGCTTCGATAACTTGCATAGTTCCGTAAGATAGTCAGCATTGCTCTCATCTTTGTGCTGGTTTCTTTTATGGAACTTGAATCTTTCTGCTATCAGCAGCGGTGTAGGGTTTAGGTGTTCCTGTAAGATATTAACAATCTCCTCAAAACTTTTCTCCATTGGTTTAGCTGGGGTAATTAAATTCCGCAATAGGCCGTACGTTCTCGCGCCCATCAAATTTAATAATACCGACGCCTTCTTTCCATTGGCCACCTCATTGGCATTGCAGTACACTTCAATTCTTTCCACATACGTGGTCCAGTCTTCTAACTCGTTGTCGAAAGCAGTGATACTGCCACTCTTCGGCATCTTGGGTGATTTAAAATGTCGCCTCCCGCACGTTTTTCTTCTTCCCCAATGTAATAAAATGGCGCCTCCCGCGCTTTTCCTTCTTCCCCAATGGAATAAAATGGCGCCTCCCGTGCTTTTCCTTCTTCCCCTTGCTGCCACGCTGCTCCTAGCGTTCTACAGGGTAATGGCGGCGACCCGCGGCTTCAGCGCATCTCACTTTTCCTTCCCCGCGTTCTATCCTCTCCAAGCTGCCCTGTTCTTGAGCACCGACCGCGCCATGCGCTCCACCCTCTCTCTCTCTCTTCCTCCCGACGACGCTGCACGGCCCCTTTGCAGAGCCGCTCGATCGAGCACGAGCCCGCCGCAGTCCGGAAGGGTCAGCGCACTACCTGCTACCAACACGACTTGCTGGAACACCTCGACTGGGGAGCCAGGCCCAGCTCTCCACAGCCTCCCCTGCAACTCTCCGGTGGATCCCTGGGCGGTTGCCCGCGGTCGACGCCCGCCATTCTGACTTCGACCTCCAAGAAGCTTCTCTTCAGGGAAAAGATCCCCGTGAGGTGATGCAGTACTGCAGGTGAGTTCAAACCTGCCCGTCGCCAGTGTAATGTCCAAGTATAAATAATACTCAGACTGCAGGAGAACAATAAAACAGGTATTTACTGAACAGAGAGTAATTCAAGACTGAAATACAGAAGCCTGCTATGGCTTTATATACAGGGGTGATCACTGCCGGTACTGCAGTATAGAATCAGTTCTTCTCTTAAAGGTACATACACAACACCCTCCAAATCACACACCATCCTGACTTGGAAATATATCGCCGTTCCTTCATCGTCGCTGGGTCAAAATCCTGGAACTCCCTCCCTAACAGTACTGTGGGAGTACCTTCACCACACGGACTGCAGCGGTTCAAGAAGGCAGCTCACCGCCACCTTCTCAAGGGGCAACTAGGGATGGGCAATAAATGCTGGCCTGGCCAGCGGCGCCCACATCCCATGAACGAATAAAAAAAAGTATTTTATCTTTTTGAATAATGGGGACACAAAGTTTTAAAATGTGGCCCATTAGGTCCCATGACATATATCTAAGTGGCCCATTTAGACAGAAATCCTCGGGGCACTTGTGAAACACTTGTTTTGCGAATGCCTTATTTCTCCTACATATATTCCATGAAGGTCATTCACTATTTCACACTGCCAAAAGACAAGGCCAGCGAAGAAAATAAACGTGATGAGCATAACTGTGTGCAAGTTTGAATTTGTTTTAAAAATTACTCATGAAGGGAATACACCATTAGCAACAAAGCAATGCACAAGACTGGAAAAGACCACTGTGGTCGATCCCAGTGTCTAGGAGATATCCTATCCCACAACTCTCATACCTCACCATCACATTTTTTGCCAAGTACTTATCCAATTCTGTCTTGAATTTGCTGATACTATTAACCCCATCTGCCTCCCGCGGCAGTCCATTCCATACATTCACCACTCTCTGTATGAAATTGGTAAATCTAAACAGTCTTCTTGCCCTCCCTCATCCAACGATTGATGTAAAATCTGCGCTTATGTGAAACTTATTGACATTTATCTGTCTCCACCCTTCAATTATATCAACCCCTGAACATTTGCTTCTCCAGTGTAAGCACTCCCAGCTTCTGCGACTTCTCGTGTCGAATCCCAAACATCCATCGAGTTGCCTTTGCTGCACCCTGCCCATGACTTTCTCACAGTACAGTGACCAGTGTTGTACAAAGGTGAGGGTGGAGCACCACTTATAATTTTAGCCCAAATCCCCACTCTATCAGGTTCTTCTGTGTTTGATCAGCCTGCACCCTATTGTTTGCAGTTTCCTCCAGTTTGGTATCATTTACAACATTGGAGAGTCCGGCCTCAATATTAACCCCCTCACGATGGGTGGGAGAGGGCCGGGGGGGGTGGTTAAAGAGTGACATACGGGGAAGGCATCCTAACCTACTGCGCATGCACCAGCCGCCTTTATTTACGCCGCAGTGCAATCGGGAGCCCGATTTAAAATTGACTTTTGCTATGCGGTGTTGTGTATGTACCTTTAAGGGAATAACTGGTCTTAGACTGCAGTACCGGCAGTGACCACCCTTGTATAGAAGGCCCTAGCAGGCTTCTGTAGTTTCAGTTTCAAGCTGCCTCTTGTTCAGTAAAGTACCTGTTAAACTGTTCTCCCGAAGTCCGTGTATTATTGAGGCGCGGACTTTACATGCGGGTTTCCCAGAGTCAGGAAACCCGGCAGTGAAAGGGAGGCGGGAGCTGCTGGTGATCCTTGTGGGCCAGGAGGGGCGGGAGAGCTTCCCCCGGCCCCTCAAGGAAGCCTTTGGTCTCCCCCCAGCCTTCCCAATCGCGGCCTCTCTTCTCCCCTCCCCCCCCACCCCCCACCGCGTCCCGGTTGCCAGGGACCATCCCCAGGGGAAGGTTCTGGGTTCAAGCCCCACTCCAGAGACTTAAGCACATTATCAAGGCTAACACTTCCATACAGTACTCAGGGAGTTCTGCACTGTCAGAGGTGCCGTTTTTCGGATGAAAAATTAAACTCGGGCCCCTTAAAGGTAGACATAAAAGATCCCATGACACTATTCGAAGAAGAGTAGGGGAGTTGTCCCCGGTGTCCTGGCCAATATTTATCCCTCAACCAACATAACAAAAACAAAAAACAGATTATGCAGTCATTTTATCTCATTGTTGTTTATGAGATGTTGCTTTGCGCCAATATGTTTCCTACATTACAACAATGACTACACCTCAAAAGTACTTAATTGGCTGTAAAGCGCTTTGGGACATCCTAAGATCATGTAAGATGCTAGATAAATGCAACTTCTTTCTTTATTTCATTGATTCCTGAGGCATCCTGTGAGTTACCTATCTCTATGTTGATGTAGCTTCCTGTCCTTTTAATAACATAAGTACATAAGAAATATGAGCAGGAATAGGCCACTTGGCCCCTCGAGCCTGCTCCGCCATTCAATAAGATCATGGCTGACCTCGGGCTCAAAGCCACTTCCCTGCCTGCTCCCCATAACTCTTCACTCCCTTACCTTGCAAAAATCTGTCCATCTCCACCTTAAATGTATTTAATGACCCAGCCTCCACAGCTCTCCGGGGCAGAGAATTCCACAGATTTACGACCCTCTGAGAGAAGAAATCCCTCCTCATTTCAGTTCTAAAAGGGCGACCCTTTATTCTAAAACTGTGCCCCTGCGTTCTAGATTTCCCCACGAGGGGAAACATCCTCTCAGCATCTACCTTGTCAAGCATCCTCAGTATCTTATATATAGTTCACTAAATTATCCATTTGCCCTTTTTTTTTATAGATTGGGGGCTCGCTTTCTATTCCCCAATCCTTAGGGACACTTCCAGTTTTGAAAGATTTCCTAAAGATACCTGTCACAGCATTAGCTACTTTTTATGTACTCTAGGGTGCCCTTTGTCTGGACCTGGTTGGGGGGGTGGGGGGCGGGGGAAGTAGACTTGTCTTCCTTCAATGCCTTCAGCCTAGCCATCATCTCTTTAACATTGTCTTCATTCAATATGTGAAACAGGGATATTCTCAAATTTTATGATCTTGCTTTTTGTTTCACAGAGTCTGCAAACCTTGTACAACTATATTCTACCCCTCTAACCATTAACAGCCTGTAGCATACTCAGTTACTGCTTTTAGAGTTAGATTTCTAGGAAGAATGACTTGGAAACACTTTCCCCTTAACACAATTCATGTCAGGATGACAATCATTGATCTAGAATTAAAGTTGTTCATCCCGGAATAGTGATCACTATTCAGGTTCTTTACCCACCATCTTTATTTTCTAGAGCAGAATACAACAACAGCAACAACTTGTATTTATATAGCGCCTTTAACATAGTAAAACGTCCCAAGGCGCTTCGCAGGAGTATTTTAAAACAAAAAAAAATTTGACACTGAGCCACATAAGGAGAAATTAGGGCAGGTGACCAAAAGCTTGGCCAAAGAAGTAGGCTTTACGGAGCGTCTTAAAGGAGGAGAGAGAGGTAAGCGAGGCGGAGAGATTTAGGCAGGGAATTCCAGAGCTTAGGGCCCAGGCAACAGGAGGCACGGCCACCAATGATTGAGCGATTATAATCAGGGATGCTCAAGAGGACAGAATTAGAAGAGCGCAGATATCTCGGGGGGGGGGGGGGTTGTGGGGCTGAAGGAGATTACAGAGATAGGGAGGGGCGAGGCCATGGAGGGATTTGAAAACAAGGATGAGAATTTTGAAAACGAGGCGCTGCTTAGCCGGGAGCCAATGTAGGTCAGCGAGCACAGGGACTTGGTGCAAGTGGAGTATGATTGCAAGCTCACCTTGTTTGTCAAACACTATAGGCAGTGCCGTTTCGCCATCTCTCCTACCGTTGAATCCTGTGTTCATTGTGCCATCGTTGAGAACACAATGGACCTTCCCACTAATCAATCACAGCATTTCTGTGACATGGAGACAATAGGCTCTGTTGTGTGTGTTATAAGGATCAATGCCAAATGTGATAGTCAGCTTATTGGCCGAACAGTGAACACCTTGTTGAGACAACAAGGTTAGATTGTTGGAGAAAGACAACCTGCTGATTCATTTCATAGCAAAGTCCACCCCCAATGGTGTTCTTGAATGTACTGCATATGGCAAAGTATATTGTATAAATTGTTCAGCAAAGGGCACCAATTACTCTACCAGCCGTAAGTACTTTTCCCTTTCCTCCAACTCATTTCAGTTTTCTCTTCTTACCGCTCCTGTGAAGGTACTAACGCACAGTTCTCAGGGGACTAGCAACCCGCCAGTAGCTTAACCAAGTGGTCATTCTATATCTCTGAACCCAGTCAATGAGCTCCAGAAGATTTTTCAACCATGAACTCGATCACAGCAAAGCCCACGTGATAACAACAAAAGCTCGCATTTATATGGTGGCTTTAATGTAGAGAAATGTCCGAAGACGCTTCATAGGCGTAAGGAAAAAATGAACAAAGGAGGAGATATTAGGAGAGTGACCAAAAGCTTGGCCAAAGAAGAGAGTCTTAAGGGAGGACAAGGAGGTGGAGAGCAGAAGCATTTAGGGAGGGAATTCCAGAATGTGGGGCTTAGGTGATTGAAGGCACCACTGTCAATGGTGGGGTAAAAGAAACTGGGGCAGAGTAATGCAGAGCGCAGGAGGAAGACTGCAGCTCTGGAGAAGGTTAAAGAGATAGAAAGGGGCTGTGCCATGGAGGGTTTTAAACACAATCATGTGAATTTTAAATTTGAGGTGTTGCGAGCCAATGTAGATCAGTGAGGACAGGGGTGATGGATGAACGGGACTTGGTGTGAGATTGAATACGGGAAGCAGGGTTTAGAATGAGCTGAAGTTTACATGGGGAAGAAGATGGGATGCTGCCCAGGGGAGTATTGGAATAGTCTGGAGGTGACAAAAGCATGGATAAGGGTTTCAGCAGTATATGAACTGAGATGGGGCAGAAGCAGGAGATGTTACCAAGGTGGAAGTCCTTGTGATGGAGAGGACGAGATCAGAAGCTCACCTTGGGGTCAGATGAGATGCTAAGGTTGCGAGCGGTCTGGTTTAGCCTGAGATAGTGGACAGGAAGGGGAATGGAGTTAGTGACAAGGGTACAAAGTCTGTGGCAGGGGCTGAAGATGATGGCTTTGTTCATCCCAATGTTTAGTTGCAAGAAATTGTGGCTCATCCAGTTCTGGATTATGGGCAAGCATTTTGACAGCAGTGAGACTATGCAGGGGCTGAGAGAGGTAGAGCAGGGTTCATCAACATACATGTGGAAGCTGACCCCATGTCTGTAAATGATGCCACCAAGAGGCAGCATGTAGATGAGGAAGAGAGGGGATCTCATTGAAGCATACAGAATTATTACAGGGCTTGATAGGGTGGATGCTGGGAGAATGTTTCCCTTGGCTGGAGAGTCTAGAACCAGGGGCCACAGCCTCAGGATAAAGGGTAGGCCATTCAGGACTGAGATGAGAAGAAATTTCTTCACACAGAGGGTGGTGAATCTTTGGAATTCTCTACCCCAGAGGGCTGTGGAGGCTCAGTCATTGGGTATATTCAAAACAGAAGTCAATAGATTTCTGACTAGTAAGGGTATGAAGGGATATGGTGATAGGGCCGGTGAATGGAGTTGAGGCAGAAGATCAGCCATGATCTCATTGAATGGTGGAGCAGCCTCGAAGGGCCGAATGGCCGACTCCTGCTCCTATTTCTTATGTTCTTATGTTTTATGTAGAATGAATCTTTGGGGAACTCCCGAGGTGATGGTGTAGAAGTGGGAAGAGAATCCACTGGTAGAGATTCTCTGGCTACAATCATATAGTGAAGAGTGGAACCAATCGAGGATAATCCTATCACGATGGACAATGGCGGCGAGTCGTTGGAGGAGATTGCTGAGCTTGACTCTGTTCAAGGCTGCAGAGAGGTCACAGAGGGTGAGGAAAGACCATTGTCACAAAGAATGTCATGTGTGACCTTGGTTCAGGCTATTTCAATGATTTGGGAGGGGAAGGAGCCTGATTGGAAGGATTCAAACAGGTAGTTGCTGGAGCAAAGGGACATGGATCTGGGAGGCAACAACATGCGAGGTTGAGGGTAGGTTTTTTGAGAAGGAAAGTGATGACAGCAGTTTTGAA
Source organism: Somniosus microcephalus (assembly GCF_052327205.1). Lineage (NCBI taxonomy): Eukaryota > Metazoa > Chordata > Chondrichthyes > Squaliformes > Somniosidae > Somniosus > Somniosus microcephalus. Next base: position 14,766,597 of record NC_141010.1, read on the forward strand.
AGAGAGGGGAACAGTGCCTGTGGAATGGGAACCATTTATAATGTTAGTTAGCATGGGGGGCATGGAAGGGAAGTTGGGTGATTAGTAGTTCAGTGGGAATGGGATCAAGGAACTTAGGGGGAGTAATTGGGTGAGTAGCGCCACCTGTTAGCGCCTAAAGAGGCAGTCAGTGGCTGTAGCGCCACTGGCTGTGCCTCCCGCGATATTCAGCAGGGGCGCTAATGGTGGCGTTCGCCTTTTGCGCTGCGCCGCCACCGATGACATCATCGGTGTGCGCAGCACCCCATTCGCGCCCCGATCATGATATTTGGTAGCGAACGCCGCTGTAGCGCCGTTCGCTACCCGCGCCCGGTTCACAGGGCCTTGCTGCGCCAGCAGAGGCGCAAGTTAAGGTGGAGGTGCAGGGCGGCCGCTTTTTTGGCGGCCGCCTGCCAGCACCTCAATCCCTGGCCTCCTGGTGCCCCCCCCCCCCCCCGCGGCATTGCCGGCTGTTTCCCGAGACCCCGGCACTTCTCCTCGGTGCCGGGCTCTTTTGCCGGCACTCGCGATCGGGGCTCGCGTTGCTGCAGGCCCCTCCCCCTTAACAGTGGGAGGAAGACCTGCAGTACCGCAGCGTGCCGTGCCGCAGCGTGTGGCACTGCGGCACGTAGCGCTGCGAAATTCACTTTCAGCGCCCTAAGAGGGACGCGTAGCGCCTCGAGCCTCGCCCCGTCTCCCTCTAGGGGCACTTCAACTGAATTTGCGGCGATCGCTAATGCGGCGATCGTGGCGCAAATTCCAGCACCCAGGCGAACTTTGTGCCGCTTGGGCGTCTCAGGCCAATTTCTAAGCCTTAGTCTCATGACTGAAATCAGCTTAGAGAAGGCATGGGAAAGAGGGGAGAAAAACTGGCGAGAGATTGGGGTTTAGGGCAAAGATAGGAGAGGGCCGGGTGGAGGTGTAGCTTGGTGAGTAAGGGAACGGGGGAAGCAACAGAGTCAGCTGAATCAATGAAGCAGAGAAGGCTGAGGGGGGACCTGATTGAGGTGTACAAAATTATGAGGGGCATAGATAGGGTGGATAGAAAGGAACTTTTCCCCTTAGTAGAGGGGTCAATAACCAGGGGGCATAGTTTCAAGGTAAGGGGCAGGCGGTTTAGAGGGGATTTAAGGGAAAACTTTTTCACCCAGAGGGTGGTTTGAACCTGGAACTCACTGCCTGAAAAGGTGGTAGAGGCAGGAACCCTCACAACATTCAAGAAGCACTTAGATGAGCACTTGAAATGCCATAGCATACAAGGCTACGGACCAAGTGCTGGAATATGGGATTAGAATAGACAGGGCTTGATGGCCGGCATGGACACGATGGGTCAAAGGGCCTCTTTCTGTGCTGTATAACTCTATGGCCTAGAAATTGGGTTGGGGCGCCAAAGTGGCGCGAAAGTCGCCCGAGCTCAGGATTTAGTGCAGCGATCGGAGTAATACCGATCGCCAGATATTCAGTTTCAGTGCCCCTCGAGGGAGACGGGGCGAGGCTCGAGGCGCTCCACGTCCCTCTTAGGGCGCTGAAACTGATTATCGCAGCGCAACGTGCCGCAGCGCCACACGCTGCGGCACGGCACGCTGCGGTACTGCAGGCCTTCCTCCCACTGTTAAGTGGGAGGTGCCTGCAACAGCGCGATCCCCGCTCGCGAGTGCCGGCAAATGAGCCCGGCACCAAGGAGAAGTGCCGGGCTCTCGGGAAACAGCCAGCAATGCCGCGGGGGTGCGGGGGGGGGGGTGCGGGTGGGGTTAGGAGGCCGGGGACGGAGGTGCTGGCAGGCGGCCGCCGAAAAAGCGGCCGCCCCGCACCTCCACCTGAACTTGCGCCGCTGCCAGCACAGTAAGGCCCCGTGAACCAGGCGCGGGTAGCAAACGGCGCAACTGCGCCGTTCACCACCAAATATCACAAACGGGGCGTGAATAGGGCGCTGCGCACACCGATGACGTCATCGGTGGCGGCGCAGTGCAACAGGCTAACGCCACCATTAGCGCCCCTCCTGAATATCGCGGGAGGCGCAGCCAGTGGCGCTACAGCCACTGCCTGCCTCTTTAGGCGCTAACAGGTGGCGCTACTCACCCAATTTCTCCCCCTATGACTCTATGGGGGAAAAATTCAGTATCGCCCCGTTTGGGGCGCCATTATCGGCCGTGCACAAAGTTTAGCGCCTGGCGCTAATTATCGCCTCCAACCGCAAACCTGGCTTTTATCGCCCCCGGAGGTGATTGGAGCGCTAAATCAGGCGCTTCACACTTGTCTTAAGGCGCAAAGGCCGAGGAGCGAGGCGTTACCTCAGAGCGCTGGCGAAGCTCATGTGATGTCAGTCAGCGAAGGAACACAGACACACTGGCTCCGGCCAGCTCTTAAAGGGGAGGTCTGATGAAAGGTCATCGATCTGAAACATTAACTCCGTTTCTCTCTTCACAGATGCTGCTTGACCTGCTGAGTTTCTCCAGCATTTTCTGTTTTTATCTTAAAGGGGAGCGTTGATTTTGCTCTCCATCCACATCTTGCTCATTGCAACCTTGAATCTCGGCCAGGAGAGACCTGTACATAAAATCTGCTGGAAAGAACAATGGAGAGACCCAGGGAAAGAGCTCAGAGTGCAGCCCCCATAGTCTCTTCTAAATCGATACAAGGGCAAATCAAAATGAACCTGCAAAGTGCTGCTCAGTACCCAAAACTCCTTCACACAGCGTTGAATCTCTCCAGAAGTCTCTCTCTCTCTCTCTCTCTGAATGTGCGGTGCAAAAATGTCACCAACAAAAAAAGGCAGGAAGCGGTCGCCTTTAAATAGCGCTCGCCTAGTCCCTTTCTGACAGCATAACGCTCCCCTCGACCTGTCGTTGCTAGCGGCAGGCGGTAAGGCAGGGGGCGCCACTCAATATCCAGTCCGGGGCGTTACCGGGGCGTTGCACACTTGACTGACGTCACGATCTGCCGGCGCAGGATATCGTGGCGGTAGTGTTTAGCGCCGCCACAAAATGTCTAGTTAATTTCACGAGCAGCGCAAACTTCGCCACGCCCGGGCGCTAGTTGCTTTGCGCCCCATTAGCGCCCTCTTAAGGTGCTAACGGGAGGCGCAAACAACTGAATTTTCCCCCCTATGACTCTAATGATCTCTGCCTTGGTGGCAAAAGTCCATGAGCGCTTTACACTTGTTGTTGTTGGTGTGAGTGGAGTAGGTGGGGAGAAGAGTTTAAGAAAGTGGTTGGTCGGAGATTAAAAATAAATCTGGGGCTATTTCTGACCTCCAGGATGATACTGAAGTCATGAACGGTTTTGGCAGAGGAGAATGAGCCACAATAGAGCTTGATGTGGTCCAGCCAGATCTGGTACTAGATGGCTAAGTCAGTTGTGCACCAGATACTTGTTTGAACTGCTTGGACTTGAGAGATTGAAGTTGGGGGCGGTGGGGTGCGTACAAGAGAAAATGACTGGAATGGGAGAGAGTACAGGTTTGCTGGGGATAAGGGTGTCAAAGATGGAGGTGACAGAGTGTAGAACAAATCAACAGCTGCAGTAGTATTGTGCTGAATGGAGGGCCAAAGACTGAGCAGTTGGGAGTTTGAAAGTACAGTTGTAAGTGACTTTGGGGGCGACGTTCCCTCTAAGCTGCGCAGTCGCGCATCTCTCTGCCGGTCCCGCGCGGCCCAGGGCTGGCTTTTCCAACATGAAATCTCGCACACTTTGAATAGGCCGTGCAGCCCGTTAAAGGGACCGCGCACCCAAACAAAATAGGGCGAACATTGCTTGGGGGATAGTTTTTTTTCCAGGGTGAACACAGGAGGTAAGTGGGGTTGTAAGGGGGAATGGGGGGAGCCAATGGTGAGCGATGCAAGGAAGTGGTCAAAGGTGGCTCCTCAAGCTCACATACAGCAGGAGTCACTGGATAGCAATCAAAAACAGGGAATCGGGCCAATATTCTCCCCTGTCCCCCACATATACTGAGACAACTGTAGCACCACATACCACCATCCCAGCTAAAATCAGCTTACTGTTGCATAGATCATGGTTCAAACCTAAGAACGTGTTATTCAGTAACGTTCAGTGTCACACTTAAGTATTCCTAACTTCAACAGTTCAGAACCACCAGCATCCTGACTTTTGCATTTCTAATATATATTTCTGGATATATTAGTAGGTCTGCCATTTCATGCTTGGTTTCCATGGATACAATAATATGCATTTGTTGGAAATAGATTATAGTCTGACTGGAGAGAACGGTGACTAAAATTTCTATGTAATGTATGACAGTCTGAAGAAATGACAACATTAACAACCTGAATTTAGCTGGAAGGATAAGTGGTGAATCACATCTGTGGCCTGAAGTGGTCCAAGTTCAACAATGGTGGCTTTATTATGAAGAGCCAAACTGAACCCTTTCACATTCTGTTAATTTAAGACTTAGAGGGCGATTTTGCCAGCCCTGGGGAGGCGGGTATGGAGGCGGAATGGCTGGGAAAATGGCAGAATTTGGGGGCGGGTGCTACCCACCTCCATGCCATCTCCCCAGGAGGCGGGTAGCCATCCCGCGCTGGGCCCCATCTCCTTGGAGGCGGGAATGGATTAAAGCCCATTAACTGCCTGTTAACAGGTAGCTAACAGGCAGAAAATAGGATTATCCCCCTTTTACCCTCACAAGTGCGGGCTTCCTGAAGGGTCCAAAACCTGACAGCTCAGCGAGGCGAGTAGTGGGTCTGCGGGGGTCGGGGGGTGCAAAAGTGTGCTGTGAAGGTAAGTGATGGGTGCAAGAGTGTAGAGGTGAGTATTTGAGGTAAGTGCAAAATGTTAGTAAAAGTGTACTTACCTTTGTTTCTTCCTACAGGCTTCAGTTGGTGGGTATGCGGAGAGTCTCAGACCTTCTTGTTGGAGATGACAGATGGCTGTTGCATTCTCAGATGCAACAACCATCTCATTTCTATAAAAGAAAGAAATTTGATGAGGTCTTGAATTCAAGACCTCATCAAACTACAGAGAATGTCAGTGTTTGACAGCTTCACAGAGCTGTCAAACAATGACAATTCATATGTCAAAAATTTTTGACAGATGAAACATTATACGTTGACGTTCTCTGCAACCGGCTTTCCCTTAATTGGCCTGCTAAGCCCTCTGGGTGGGCTTAACAAGGGAAAATAGCGTGGGTTGGCCACAAATCGATGGAGGCAGGACATCGACCCACCAACCAGCAGTCCCGCCTCCAACGCGCCCCCATTAACAAAATTGCCCCCAAAGTGTATGCATTTTCCTCCATGATGTCACCTGCAATGTTTTAACATATTCCCCACCCCACGTGGTAGCTGGTCAGCATATTAGTACCAGTGATTAGATTACAGTAGTAGATAGGTACACACCCCTCTCTATCAGATTACTGGATACCCAGGATTGCAGGGAGAAGCCATACGTCTGAACCCCGTGTTCATGTTCTCTGGCAAGCTAGCAGTGTAATTATGTCTGTACTTCCTGGTGATCCAGTGCGTCTGACCCCTTGTGATGTAAGAGTGAGAGTGTGATCTCTGTGTGAGCTAATGACAGTTAACATGTAGTGTGAATAAACAATAGCGACCCTGAATTTGCATCGTATGAAAAGGTACTGATCATTGCTAGCAATTGCATTAAATTCAGATGATTCTTGAGAAGTGTGACAAGGTTGGAAGCCCTTTCTTAGTGGCTGCCAGTAGCTAATCAATTAAGGGTCTTAAACCTTTGCCGAGTTCTCGTTTTTAATGGAAGGAGAGCTGAACTATATGAGGCAAAGTGTTATGCATGTGCCTAGGAGTGGGCTATAGCAGGAGCTCTGCAGCCCATGCCAGTGTGAAATTTCCTGTCTTGAGGCACAGTAAACCATATATGACATATTTCTACTATAGATCTCCCTGCCTACTGGAAAATGAATTGAGGCTATCAGAACTAATTTCATTTGTGACCCTTAATCACCATTAGAGCAGTAGGAAGTCTCATTCCTCAGGCTGAGCTGGACTTAATCCCTAGAGCGAGAAATGAAAGGACAGCTTTTTTAGAATAGATTACTAATTCATTGCACCACCCAATCCCCATGGCTTTATGTAACATTTTTACTTCCTGGGGTTGTGAAATGCTCTTTCTTCCATAGGCTAAGTGAACCCAAAAGATGACTGATCTTCACAATCCCAACACTGTTTTCCTTGGCTTCTTTGTTTGTTTTCTTTAGTTAAAATTCTCAAAGACCTTAGACAGAACTTTATGGGAAGTCTCAGAGACATAAAACAGGAAGTGGTGAACTTCTAATTTGTAATGAATACCAAAAAAACAGTCTATCAGGACAAGCAAAGGGAATAAGCATGTTATCAAAGCTTCACAGGCTCAATGCAAAAAATAAAATGAGTTTAGAACCAACGGATAGTGTATTACCTAGTGCAACCCCTGTCATTCTAAAGTACTAACTAACTGATGAGGCAAATGCCAATAGTATTGGATAAGGCTTTTCAACTTGAAGTTAAAGCTACGAAGTCTGCATGTGATATTAAGATTATAGAAAAACACTAGGTTTCATATTAATTCAATGAGGCTGGTCCCTGGCATCAAATACTTGAAGGGAAATTTTTTTACAGAGGTAAGCCATTTAGGACTGAGATGAGGAGGAATTTCTTCACCCAGAGAGTGGTGAACCTGTGGATTTCTCTACCACAGAAGGCAGTTGAGGCCAATTCATTAAATATATTCAAGAAGGAGTTAGATATATTTCTTAAGGCTAAAGGGATCAAGGGATATGGGGAGAAGGCAGGGACAGGGTAGTGAGTTTGGATGATCAGCCATGATCTCATTGAATGGCGGAGTAGGCTCGAGGGGCCGAATGGTCTACTCCTGCTCCTATCTTCTCTGTTTCTATGGGGAAAGAGCAGGGGAGTGGGATTAATTGGGTAGCTCTACCAAAGAGTCAGCACAGGCACGATGGGCCGAATGGCCTCCTTCTGTGCTGCATTGTTCTATGATTCTACTCTATGATCACACGATTGAGTTATAAGAAAATCCTGGAGACACTGGGGCTCTTTATCCTTGAAGGGAAGGGACTGAGAGGAGACAATTTCGTTGGTCAAGTTATTAAACTACATAATTAAAGCTCATCTGGAGCATTACTTCAAGGTATGTCAGGACACTAGAACAAGTGGGAAAGAGCTAAAACTGATGAAAGGTCAATTTAGGACAGATGTCAGGAAGAACCTCTTCACACAAAGAGCGGTAAACACTTGAAAAGATTTTCCAGGTAGGGTAATGGAAACAAGAAAACCCTAGATGCATTGAAGAGAACGATTCAATGATCTTGGAGCCCAGCACGCGAGTGCAAAAGACAAGGCTGCAGCGTTTGGAACCATCTTCAGCCAGAAGCGCCGAGTGGATGATCCATATCGGCCTCCTCCTGAGGTCCCCACCATCACAGAAGCCAGTCTTCAGCCAATTCGATTCACTCCACGTGATATCAAGAAACGGCTGAGCGTACTGGATACAGCAAAGGCTATGGGCCCTGACAACATCCTGGCTATCGTGCTGAAGACTTGTGCACCAGAACTAGCCATGCCTCTAGCCAAGCTGTTCCAGTACAGCTACAATACTGGCATCTACCTAACAATGTGGAAAGCTGCCCAGGTATGTCCTGTCCACAAAAAGCAGAACAAATCTAATCTGGCCAATTACCACCCCATCAGTCTACTCTCAATCATCAGCAAAGTGATGGAAGGTGTCATCGACAGTGCTATCAAGCAGCACTTAATCGCCAATAACCTGCTCACTGATGCCCAGTTTGGGTTCCGCCAAGACCACTCGGCTCCTGACCTCATTACAGCCTTGGTCCAAACATGGACAAAGCAGCTGAATTCCAGAGGTGAGGTGAGAGTGACTGCCCTTGACATCAAGGCAGCATTTGACCGAATGTGGCATCAAGGAGCCCTAGTAAAACTGAAGTCAATGGGAATTGGGGGAAAACTCTCCACTGGCTGGAGTCATACCTAGCACAAAGGAAGATGGTTGTGGTGGTTGGAGCTCAATCATCACAGCCCCAGGACATCGCTGCAGGAGTTCCTCAGGGCAGTGTCCTAGGCCCAACCATCTTCAGCTGCTTCATCAATGACCTTCCCTCCAACATAAGTTCAGAAATGGGGATATTCGCTGATGACTGCACAGTGTTCAGTGCCATCCACAACTCCTCAGATAATGAAGCAGTCCATGCCCACATGCAACAAGACCTGGACGATGTTCAGGTTTGGGCTGATAAGTGGCAGGTAACATTCATGCCACACAAGTGCCAGGCAATGACTATCCCCAACAAGCGAGAGTTGAACCACAACCCCTCGACGTTCAACAGCATTACAATCGCCAAAATCCCCCACCATCAACAACCTGGGGGTCACCATTGACCAGAAACTTAACTGGACCAGCTCATAAATACTGTGGCAACAAGAGCAGGTCAGAGGCTAGGTATTCTGCAGTGAGTGTCTCACCTCCTGACTCCCCAAAGCCTTTCCACCATCTACAAGGCACAAGTCAGGAGTGTGATGGAATACTCTCCACTTGCCTGGATGAGTGCAGCTCCAACAACACTCAAGAAGCTCGACACTATCCAGGACAAATCAGCCCGCTTGATTGGCACCCCATCCACCACCTTAAACATTCACTCCCTCCATCACCGGCATACCGTGGCTGCAGTGTGTACCATCTACAAGATGTACTGCAGCAACTCACCAAGGCTTCTTCAGCAGCACCACCTAGAAGGACTAGGGCAGCAGGCGCATGGGAACACCACCACCTCCAAGTTCCCCTCCAAGTCACACACCATCCTGACTTGGAAGTATATCGCCGTTCCTTCATCGTCGTTGGGTCAAATTCCTGGAACTCCCTCCGTAACAGCACTGTGGGAGTACCTTCACCACACAGACTGCAGCGGTTCAAGAAGGTGGCTCACCACCACCTTCTCAAGGGCAACTAGGGATGGGCAATAATAGAATCATAGAATCATAGAGTTACACTGCACAGAAAGAGGCCCTTCGGCCCATCATGTCCATGCTGGCCATCAAGCCCTGTCTATTCTAATCCCATTTTCCAGCACTTGGTCCGTAGCCTTGTATGCTATGGCATTTCAAGTGCTCATCTAAATGCTTCTTGAATGTTGTGAGGGTTCCTGCCTCTACCATCCTTTCAGGCAGTGAGTTCCAGATTCCAACCACCCTCTGGGTGAAAAAGTTTTTCCTCAAATCCCCTCTAAACCTCCTGCCTCTTACCTTGAAACTATGCCCCCTGGTTATTGACACCTCCACTAAGGGGAAAAGTTCCTTTCTATCTACCCTATCTATGCCCCTCATAATTTTGTGCACCTCAATCAGGTCCCCCCTTCAGCCTTCTCTGCTCCAAGGATAACAACCCCAGCCTGTCCAGTCTCTCTTCATAGCTGAAGCGCTCCAGCCCAGGTAACATCCTGGTGAATCTCCTCTGCACCCTCTCCAATACAATCAGATCCTTCCTATAATGTGGCAACCAGAACTGCACACAGTATTCCAGCTGTGGTCTAACCAGCGTTTTGTACAGCTCCATCATAACTTCCCTGCTCTTATATTCTATGCCTCGGCTGATGAAAGCAAGTATCCCATATGCCTTTTTAACCACCTTATCTATCTGTTCTGCTGCCTTCAGGGATCTATGTACATGCACACCAAGGTCCCTCTGATCCTCTGTCCTTCCTAGGGTCCTACCATTCATTGTGTATTCCCTTGCCTTGTTAGTCCTCCCAAAATGCATCACCTCACACTTTTCAGGGTTAAATTCTATTTGCCACTGTTCTGCCCATCTAACCAACCCATCTATATCGTCCTGTAGCCTGAGGCTTCCCTCTCGCTATTTACCACTCCACCAATTTTCGTGTCATCTGCGAACTTACTGATCATACCTCCTACATTCATATCTAAATTATTAATGTACACTACAAACAGCAAAGGACCCAGCACCACTGGACACAGGCTTCCAGTCACAAAAACAACCTTCGACCATCACCCTCTGCCTCCTGCCACTAAGCCAATTTTGGATCCAATGTGCCAAGTTGCCCTGGATCCCATGGGCTCTTACCTTCTTGACCAGTCTCCCATGTGGGACTTTGTCAAAAGCCTTACTGAAGTCCATGTAGACCACATCAACTGCACTACCCTCATCCACACACCTAGTCACCCCCTCGAAAAATTCAATCAAATTGGTTAGACATGATTTCCCCCTGACAAAGCCATGCTGACTATCCTTGATTAATCCTTGCCTCTCCAAGTGGAGACTAATTCTGTCCCTCAGAATTTTTTCCAATAATTTCCCTATCATTGATGTTAGGCTCACTGGCCTGTAATTCCCTGGTTTATCCCTACTACCCTTCTTGAATAATGGTACTATGTTAGCTGTTCTCCAGTCTTCTGGCACCTCCCCTGTGGTCAGAGAGGTTCTGAAAATTTGTGTCAGAGCCCCTGCAATCTCCTCCCTTGCCTCACACAGCAGCCTGGGATACATCTCGTCTGGGCCTGGGGATTTATCCACTTTTAAGCCCGTTAAAACCGCTAGTATCTCCTCCCTCTCTATACTAATTTGTTCAAGTATATCACAATCCCCCTTGCCAACGATGCCCACATCCCATGAATGAATAAAAAAAAGAAAATATGCCTTTTTTTTATTATGGATGGATGGGCTAAGATGTGCTGAATGACCTCCCTCATGTGCATCTATCTTGTGATTTGGACAAAGGGAATAAAGAACACAGAACATGTGATCTCGTGATGCAAATGACGGTCACAAAATGGGCGGCAGTAATGATCACACTTAGAGGAAGTATTACTACTCTGGAACTGGTATTTGCTTTCCACTCGGTCCCCCTCCCTCCAGTAGTAAGATCAGCCACACTGTCTTTGATAAAGTGTATTCCCTATAGGGCAAATTTTTTTTTGTTAATCACAAGAATGGTTGGTGAACTCATAATTGGAAAATTGAGTATCTTTACCTATTACTCTGCTGAGCTATATTGGTGTCACTCAGTCTATCTCATCCTGATTGATTCACTCATTTAGCAGATATTTTACAGAAAGCATTCAACTTGCAACATGCTCCTGTCAAGTGCAGAGTTGATTTTTCTATACATTTATTGTAAGTAACCACTTCAGGCAGGGATCAGGTATTTTGAATAGTTACAAAAAAGAGCAATGTAAAATGTTTATAAGAACACAGCAGTTTTGGAGTGCTTGGAGAGTTCACTGATTACAATCACGAAACAGAAGAACAATTAAGAGCTTAAGATTCACAAGGGCAACAATGAGGGCATGGGTGGCACAAGCACATTTAATCGAAAATTAATACCCGGAACAGAAACTGTTTCCTGTAAGAGAGAATATGGAATTCATTTGGCATTTTAAAAAATACAAGCAATGCACGTCACAGGTCAGCATGTAAGTTGAGTAGGTTCTTACTTAAATGTAGACTTTAAGTTGCCCTGTTAATGACTTTTTACGGATATGGGACATTGTGTCTTTGGTAGAAATTAACTGTTACTGGATCAGTCCGTGAGACCAATCTCCTATAGTTCTTCCCGGGTGTAGAATATAAGCAGAATTCCTCAATCTATCAACACTGCACATGTCATCCCTGTGGGAACAGGCAACAAGGTAATAGCAGGCAAAGTGGAGAGGAAGCAAGAAAAACCAAAATTAATTAAATGAATTGCAAGTGAAAGCTGATCTGTACTGGTGGAAATCTACCCTCTGGGTTTTGTGGTGTTTTCTTTAGTTAATGGGAAAAGAGCCCTTTCATTCTGTTATTCAAATGAACGTCACAGTCCACTTGCTGTGGCCTTTGGCAGCGTAACATCAAACGACTGGGAGTTGTGCGGACCTGGTCTGGGAGCTGGACCCCTTGCCCACAGTGCAAGTTTGTAGCTCTTATTTGTATCGTAGTGTTACAAGAAGAGGCACTTAAATTCTTCTTTGTAATCAAACAAGGATCTTTCAGAAATAAACTAAGATTAAGATTTGCCGTAATTTGTCATTTTCAAAATCCAATATTGGCAGAAAAATAGGGGTGTGATAGATCAAAGTTATACGTGTGAGGGGAAGGCCATTTGACATCACCTTTAAATCTATATCGTGCCCTTCTAGTCCTTGGCAGTGTCTGTTTAACAGTTTTCTCAAGTTTCATTTATTTCTATACAAAATGTAACAGAAAGGAGAAAGAACTTGCATTTATATAGCACCTTTCACAACCCCAGCACGTCCCAAAGCACTTTGGAGCCAATGAAATACATTTGAAGTGGAGTCACTGTTGTGATGTAGGAAACGCAGCAGCCAGTTTGCGCGCAGCAAGCTCCCACAAACAGCAATGCGATAATTGCCCAGATAAGCTGTTTTTAGTGATGTTGGTTGAGGGATAAATATTGGCCCAGGACACCGGGGAGAACTCCCCTGCTCTTCTTCAAAATAGTGCCGCAGGATCTTTATTGTCCACCTTAGAGGGCAGACGGGACTTGGGTTTAACGTCTCATCCGAAAGCCCTCATGTGAACAAGCACGGAATATATCATAAAAGTACTGGGAACTTTAAAAATTACGTTGCAAATATTCTACAGGAGTGGTACCTTAAAGAGGATTTTCTAAAAGTGTAACCAGAAGTGGAAAAAACAGTCAATCATTGTGACATGCACAAGCAACCGCTTTAACTGGGATTAAAGATCAAGAGCAGATTGTCAGATTAAAAAAACACATTAAAACTGGATACAAGCTGCAGAATGAATAATGGATCCAGGCAGCTTTAAGGTATGTAAAAAAAAAAAACAACTTGTTGCTTACCTGAGTTAGCTCATATCGAACTCATGTTACCACGCAGAAACAGAGCACTGCAGCCCATCAACTCTGTGCCTGTGTTTATCACCACAATGGCCACCTGTTCTAAATCCACTCTGCGGCTTGCCTGCCGTACCCTTGAATATTCCTCTTTTTGAGCCGCTGTCTTACTCCCTTTTAAACAAATGTGTGGACTCAGTATGGTTTGCGGTAGAGAATAGCACATTGTGAATATTCTGGGGGTTAAATTCGGGAGTGTCCCCACCCCACGCACAAATGGTGAGGTCTGAGGAGCCCTGGTTATTGGGCCTCGGTCCTCGTCATCATGAAGACGGCGCTGTGAGAGGCGGTAAGTATTCCAAGTTTGAAAAACGGGCGCTACTCTGCCCAGTGTAAACCCCCTTACTATAAAAACATTGGGATAGATTTTTTGAAATGCAGCCCGGGCATAAAACTAGCATTGCATACATGAGGGACATCTACGCTATACATGCTGCAGCCAGGGAGGAGGAAGAGACAACAAAGTAGATGATGTTGTGGGAGAGGAAGAGAAGAGAAAGCAGCGAGCCCTTTTTTTGTTACCCAGTTGAGGAACAAGGACATTTTTTTGGAAACAAGTGGGAGAGAAATAAAGCGAGGCACCCTGTTACGGGGGATGAAGAGAGAGAGAGACCTTTGAGGTGACGGGAGAGAGTGAGAATGAGAGAAAGACATAAGCCCTGTAGAGCAGGGTTTAAGAAGAGAAGGAAACCCTTTTGCTGGGTAGTATCCCTAGCTCAGCTCCAACTCGGTGAAAAACCTGTTTGATGAATTAGTATTTTGAAAGACTCTCCTCTGAGCCAGAGTAGAGGTATCCAGTATGGTGACAGATACAAGGTCCAGTATTATTTTTGTAATTGGTTAGATCACCACTTGTTCATAGTCAATGGGCAGATTTTGAGTTATACTATTTTTTAATCAATAATTAGTTACTGCTAATTTAGTCTGGTCCAGTTTTGGACTTTTTAAAATTATTCATTATCGGAATGTAGGTGTTGCTGGCAAGGCCAGCATTTATTGCCCATCCCTAGTTGCCCTCGAGAAGGTGGTGGTGAGCTGCCTTCTTGAGCCACTGCAGTCTGCGTGGTGAAGGTACTCCCACAGTAATGTTAGGGAGGGAGTTCCAGGATTTTGATCCAGCGACGATGAAGGAACAGGCACTATATATCCAAGTAGGGATTGTGTGTGACTTGGAGGGGAACTTGGAGGTGGTGATGTTCCCATGCACCTGCTGCCCTTGTCCTTCAAGATGGTGGAAGTCACGGGTTTGGGAGGTGCTGTCAAAGAAGCCTTAGTGAGTTGCTGCAGTGCATCTTGTAGATGGTACACACTGCAGCCACGGTGTGCCGGTGGTGGAGGGACTGGATTTTTGTGAGACAGTACAGTCCTTTCAGCTCAGTAGCAAATTTTCTGTATTCACTGGAGCAAACTTGGCGAACAGGAAATCTAATGGAAGTAAAAGCTTTGAGAGTGTAAATGGCAAAGTATTATTTAGTACTGGGTGAATCAGCAAGATTAGTATGAAAAGTAGAAAGTCAAAAAACTTAGGAGAAATATTTTCACAAAGTGTTATTAGAATATGAAATGCATTATCATTGACCTGTGTCAAACACACTGTTTAAGACGGAATTACATAAATGGGTTAAGGGGACACACTTGAAAACGAGAAATATTAAAGGGTAGTGGTAAACAGCAGGGACGTTGTATTGGAGGAGTTAACTTGACTGTGGAGCCTGCCTTGGTACAAGTACAATGGGCCTCCTTCTCTGCTGTTATTTCTATCATTCTATCAACAGACTTACAGAAATATTTCTGGCTATCAATTATGGTGCCTTACACACCAATTTTATTATAAAAGGTTCCCCCCATTATCAATTTACTCTGATAGAATTTGTTCCCCTCCGATGGTTTACTGAGTTTACTGGGCTTGGGAGTGCTTGAGCCAACAGACCATGAAAGGGCCCAGGCACCATCCCTGACCTGTGCTGACTTAACTAATCTCGGTGACTTGTGCCTTGTAGATGGTGGAAAGGCTTTGGGGAGCCAGGAGGTGAGACACTCGCCACAGAATTCCCAGCCTCTGGCCTGCTCTTGTAGCCACAGTATTTATATGGCTGGTCCAGTTCAGTTTCTGATCAATGGTAACCCCCAAGATGTTGATAGTGGGGGATTCAGCGATGGTAATGCCATTGAATGTCAAGGGGAGATGGTTAGAGTCTCGCTTGTTGGAGATGGTCATTGCCTGGCACTTGTGTGGTGCAAATGTTATTTGCCACTTGTCAGCCCAAGTCTGAATGTTGTCCAGGTCTTGCTGCATATGGACACGGGCTGCGTCAGTATCTGATGAGTCTCGAATGGTGCTGAACAGTGTGCAATCATCAGCGAACATCCCCACTTCTGACCTTATGATGGAGGGAAGGTCATTGATGAAACAGCTGAAGATGATTGGGCCTAGGACACTGCCCTGAGGAACTCCTGCAGTGATGTCATGTGATTGAGATGAATGACCTCCAACAACCACAGCCAACTTCCTTTGTGCTAGGTATGATTCCAACCAATGGAGAGTTTTCCCCTTGATTCCCATTGACTTCAGTTTTGCTAGGGCTCCTTGATGCCACACTCGATCAAATGCTGCCTTGATATCAAGAGCAGTCACTCTCACCTCACCTCTTGAGTTCAGCTCTTTTGTCCATGTTTGGACCAAGGCTGTAATGAGGTCAGGAGCTGAGTGGCCCTGGCGGAACCCAAACTGGGCGTCAGTTAGCAGGTTATTGCTGAGTAAGTGCCGCTTGATAGCACTGTCGACGCCACCTTCCATCACTTTGCTGATGATTGAGAGTAGACTGATGGGACGGTAATTGGCTGGGTCGGATTTGTCCTGCTTTTTGTAGACAGGACATACTTGGGCAATTTTCCACATTGCCGGGTAGATGCCAGTGTTGTAGCTGTACTGGAACAGCTTGGCTAGAGGCGCAGCTAGTTCTGGAGCACAAGTCTTCAGTACTATTGCCGGAATGTTGTCAGGGCCCATAGCCTTTGCAGTATCCACTGTCTTCAGCCGTTTCTTGACATCACGTGGAGTGAATTGAATGGGCTGAAGACTGGCATTTGTGATGCTGGGGACCTCAGGAGGAGGCCGAGATGGATCATCCACTCGGCACTTCTGGCTGAAGATAGTTGCAAATGCTTCAGCCTTGTCTTTTGCACTCACGTGCTGGGCTCCACCATCATTGAGGATGGGGATATTTTTGGAGCCTCCTCCTCCTGTTAACTGTTTAATTGTCCACCACCACTCACGGCTGGATGTGGCAGGACTGCAGAGCTTTGATTTGATCCGATGGTTGTGAGATCGCTTAGCTCTGCCTATTGCATGTTGCTTCCGTTGTTTGGCATGCAAGTAGTCCTGTGTTGTAGCCCGTCTCGTTTCCCGGTGCAAGAGTCACAAAATTGGCTTACGGCTAAAACAATATTTGCTCATTTACAGTAAAGGTCATCAAGACATGACTTGAAAGAGGCAAGGCTGAGAACATTACAAATGAATTGGCCACAATCTTGAACAACAGAACTGTTGCAATTAAATGTCGACAGTATTTATGTGGCTGGCTGATCCAGTTAAGTTTCTGGTCAGAGATGGTACCAGACCAGAATCTTAACTGGACCAGCCATATAAATACAATAGCAAAATACTGCGGATGCTGGAAATCTGAAATAACAACAGAAAATGCTGGAAATACTCAACAGGTCAGGCAGCATCCGTGGAGAGAGAAACAGAGTTAACATTTCAGGTCTGGGACCCTTCATCAGAACTGGAAAAAGCTGGAGATTTAACAGATATTAAGCAGGTGCAGAGACGGCGCGGGGGGGGGGGGGGGGATTGGTTAGGAGGGGAGGAAGGAATTGAAAGAACATACTGTGCTTATGTAAGAGGCAGGAAAGATAAAATGTTGCAAATTGGAATGGCAAAAAATCATACAGCATGAAAAATGGGGGCAGGGATTATTATCTGAAATTGTTGAACTCGATGTTGAGTCCGGAGGGCTGTAAAGTGCCTAATCGGAAGATGAGGTGCTGTTCCTCGAGCTTATGTTGAGCTTCATTGGAACAGTGTAAGAGGCCGAGGACAGAGAGGTCAGAGTGGGAGTGGAGCAGAGAATTAAAGTGACAGGCGACCGGAAGCTCAGGGTCACCCTTACGGACTGAATGGAGGTGTTCCGCAAAGCGGTCGCCCAATCTGTGTTTGGTCTCCCCAATGTAGCGGAGACCACATCATGAGCAGCGCATACAGTATATTAAATTGCAAGAAGTACAAGTAAATCGCTGTTTCACCTGGAAGGGGTGTTTGGGGCCCTGGACCAGGTGAAACAGTGATTTAATAATGATGAAGGGTCCCAGACCTGAAACGTTAACTCTGTTTCTCTTTCCACAGATGCTGCCTGGCCTGCTGAGTATTTCCAGCATTTTCTGTTGTTATTTCAGCCATATAAATACTTTGGCTACAAGAGCAGGCCAAAGAGTCAGGAGTGTGATGGAATACTCTCCACTTGCCTGGATGAGTGCAGCTCCAACAACACTCAAGAAGCTCGACACCATCCAGGACAAAGCAGCCCACTTGATTGGCACTCCATTCACCACTTTAAACATCCACTCCCTCCACCATCGGTGCACCGTGGCTGCAGTGTGTACCATCTACAAGATGCACTGTAGCAACTTGCCAAGGCTTCTTCGACAGCACCTCCTAAACCTGCGACCTCTACCACTTAGAAGGACAAGGGCAGCAGGCGCACGGGAACACCACCACCTCCAAGTTCCCCTCCAAGTCATACACCATCCTGACTTAGAAGTGTATCGTCGATCCTTCATCGTCGCTGGGTCAAAATCCTGGCACTCCCTACCTAACAGCACTGTGGAAGTACCTTCACCACACGGACTGCAGCAGTTCAAGAAGGCGGCTTACCACCACCTTCTCAAGGGCAATTAGGGATGGGCAATAAATGCTGGCCTTGCCAGTGACGCCTACATCCTGTGAACGAATAAAAAAAAAATTAAACAGAAACAGGAGCTGGTGCTCATGGAGTTAAAATTATTCTGAAAAGATTATTTGAACAAAACCTCATTCATGAACTGATATGGCTAACCAACAAAACACAATAATTACCCTTGCCCGAGCACAATGAACTGGAACGTGAAAGAACACATTGTCAGGAATAATACAAAGATATTTCTGAATTGATTCTGTGCTTACTGTTACAAAATGCACAAAAAAAATACAGTGCTGTCCACAGTCATTCTCTGTGGTAAAGAGGTTTGTTTAATCCCACATTTTTATTAGTAAACAGAAATAAATCAATCACACCTAAAAGGTTGTTATTTTTTAAGTACATTCCAAACCTTGAATGGATTTATATCCCTGGTCAATAGCCGGAGGAACAATCTTACATTTGGTCCTTGTGTGTAGCATATCCTCAATCATAAATCCTTACTGAGGTCAACAGCCTGTCATATTGTGGTCTCCTTCGGAACTGAGGCCCTGGAAAGGGGGAGGTAAATTATTTGGCATTAACTGCTGTGACTCTAATTTTGGGAACAGATGAAACGTTGGGTACAAAAAAATGAACCTGGCCTGAGTTTGTGCATAGAATCCTTCACTTGAACATTATGCTTCCTCCGAATCTTATTTACCTTTCATGCAAGTCAGTAAACCATTATGTTAACCGTGTGCAGGGGGAGATATATTTCTGTTACACAGTCAACGTTATGGCCTCTTAAGGTGTTACATAGTGGAGGGTTGCCATAGCAATCCTATCCCTTTACACATTTTTTAAATAAAAGAGACATGGGAGGAATGCTTTAGATGGGCTCATTCCTGCTTTCCCTGCCATGTGTAGCTCCTAAAACGCTTGCCAAGGATGCGTGACTTTGGCTTCTTCCCATCTAAGTTTGATCACTGTGGCCAAGAAATCGGGTTCGCGGCCTCCTAAGTGCCCGAAATGGCAGGAAACCGGAAGTGCGCCGTCCGCCATATTGGGTAAGGACAAACAAGAGGTGTCCTTCACTTGCGCCTGTAGCAGGCGGTAGACCCTTTGCATATGCAAATAAGGGGCCTATCGCCTGCTTCAGCTCCCCACTGCAACATTAGGGTTTGCACTGAGGCAGCCAAGCACTGCACTCGGGGAAACCAACCCTGGAGGTCCGCCTGCTGGAAATAAAGGGGAGTTACTATATCTTTTCACTTCCCATCACCAGAAGAAAGAAAGCACATTACAGGCTGAAACCCGGTGCCTGCTCGAACCCAATACTGTCAATATGGCCAGTGAAGAATAAATCACGGGCTAAATTGCAGTTTGTGGGAGCTTGCTGTGTGCAAATTGGCTGCTGCGTTCCCTACATTACAACAGTGACTACTCGTCAAAAAATTACATCATCGGCTGTAAAGCACTTTGGGACGTCCTCAGGTTGTGACAGGCGCTGTATAAATGCAAGCTCTGCCTTTCTTTTGAAATATTTTGGAAAGGTTTGAGGCAGGGAGAAGAGACTTAGCTTGATTTTTTGTGTCAGTCTCTCTGGATAAATGGTTGTTTTCTGGACGGGTTGGCGTGTAAATGAATGCATGTTCTGGCATTACAAACAACCACTCTCCACCATTTCATTCCACCGCTGCTCCTTTTCCAGCCCCCAAACTCAGGATCCCAGCTCTTTCTAAATGTCAGGTTACCCAGTCTTGCTGATCTGTAAATCTGCAGGGTCATTATTGAGTGGAAAGCCAGTTCGAGCTAGGCCCCTCCACTTCAGCTCGGATTACAGAGTAAGATTACGCGAATGACTCCGAGTTATTTTTGTTCCTCGACTCTGAGGCGTTCCAGTAAGTGCTGGCCGTCACGTGACGCAAAGTGAGCCACCTCTGCTTTGACCTCTGACTTGTTAAACTTTATAAAAGCAGCTGAAAGGTTGCTATTCTGTGAAGGGTTGAAAATGGAAACGGCAAATTGTTTTATCACTGGTTGGAGCTTGCAGGAGTTGATCAAGTTCCCATTGCATAATAATTCCAACAAAAAAAAAATTACTTTCTGTAGACTTTTCAAAGCTGCAC
Source organism: Somniosus microcephalus (assembly GCF_052327205.1). Lineage (NCBI taxonomy): Eukaryota > Metazoa > Chordata > Chondrichthyes > Squaliformes > Somniosidae > Somniosus > Somniosus microcephalus. Next base: position 14,786,564 of record NC_141010.1, read on the forward strand.
TTTGTGAGAAGGGTTAGACTGATAGAAGTTAAAGGAGGTAAAGTTAGAGCTGGGCTGTTATGGGGTGATGTCAGGAAGCATTCTTCATGCAAAGGGGAGTGGAAATCTGGAGCTCTCTCCCCCAAAATGCTGTTGAGGCTGGGGGTCAATCGAAAATGTCAAAACTGAGATTAATAGATTTTTGTTGGGCGAGGGTATTAAGGGTTACGGAACTAAGATGGGTAGATGGAGTTGAGATACAGATCAACCGTGATCTAATTGAATGGTGGAACAGGCTCGAGGGGATGAATGGTCTACTTCTGTTCCCATGAGACATCCAAGCTCCAAGCGGTATAGATTTAAGAAACAGAAAACACCTTTTTTTCCCATCCTGCAGTTTTCTCCCCTTCTTTCCTGAAGGCGTGGACTTGTGCTAGGGTATGGGTTTCACAGACTCTGACTGCCCTCCCGTACTTCACCAAAGTGACCATTCTCCAGATGGGAATCCAGACACATAGGGGGTGATTTTGCCAATGGGGACGTGATGGAGGCGGGACTGCTGCTTGTCGGGTTTTAGCCCCACCTCCATCAACGTCCGGCCAACCCACGCTATTTTCCCAGTGGGCTTAGCAGGCCAATTAAGGGAAAGCCGGTTACTGGTGATGTCAGCGAGTGACGTTTCATCTGTCAAGAGCTTTTGACAGATGAAGCTGTCAAACACTGACAATCTGTCTTCTAAGTTGAAACCTGGGACACAGGCTCAGTTAGAGATCTGCCCTGAGTAGAAAGCAGAAGACTGATGCATTTGAGAATGCCGCGGCCATTCTGCTTTCTCTGCCGGTGAGATGAGGGACTCCCAAGACCTGAAGGGATGAAGCCTGGAGGAAGAAGCAAAGGTAAGTAAAGCTTTTAAAACATTTTAGACTCACCTCACACACTTACCTCGGCACACATGCACCCATCACTCAGACATCTCGGCCCCTCCGACCCCCGTAGACCCACGGCCCGCCTCGCTGACCCTGGCGAGGTTTGGAGCTGTCGGGAAGCCCACACTTTAGGGCTCAAAATAGGGATTCTCCAAAAAACTGCCTGATAACTACCTGTTAACAGGCAGTTAATTGGCACTAATCTCCTTCCCGCCTCGAGGAGACGGGACCCGGCGCGGGTCGGGTACCTGCCTCCTGGGAAGATGACACGGAGGCGGGTTGGGGGTGGGATGGGTACCCGCCCCCAGATTCTGCCATTTTCCCGGCAGGCCCACCTCCAAGCTCACCTCCCCAGGGCTGGCAAAATCGCCCCATGGAGCCTGGAACTGAATTTACTGGTAGGGAAAATTGGGAGCACCACGAATTGGGTTTGTTGACTTTCATGCCTAATTCTCTGAACTGTAACTCCATCAAGTGACACCACTCTTGAAATAGACTCTCTAAATGCCAGGGCTAAGAGTGTCAGCAGGCTCTTTGACTGTGGTAGGGGTGGATTTAGCTTAGCTCAGACCAGTCCTATCCTCCACTGATGTCCACACAGATGCAGTTACCAGCTAAGGTTGCTGCCTGATTGTTCTCCTCTCTAATCTGGGGATAGTGGGGGTGAGCTTCGTCTTCTGCTCGAAATAGGTGCGGAGTCCGTGAAGCGGCCATGATGCCCGCCTGAAGCTGGCACCGGCAGGCCTGAACCGTTTTTGGCTAATTTAAATGCCGGCGGCGAGCTGCAGGTGCTAAGCAGGCTCCCCGCTGCAGCTTACCGGTTGCGGGAGGGCCGAACATCCAGATGGCTCCGAGGCTGAGCTGACTGGCAGGTCAGGCCTGGGTTGGGGTGGGAGGCGATCCCAGGGGGTAGGGGCCTCGCACTGGCTGACGGTGGCCCAGGAGGAGCACTCCTGCCCCTTCTGACTCCACAAAAATAAAAATGTAAAAATTTCTTCACCTGTTTTTTTTTCTGAGCGGCCTCCAGTTCAACGCCTGGTACAATTGGGCAGATCATGGGGCGCCACCAGTAGCAATTGTTGAAAAGACGAGGACAGTTTTCCAAAGAGAGGGATGGAAATTTTACAGTGAGTCCCCCTAGCCCCGCTTCAGCAGCATTGGTAATGGCCTGGACCTGGTCAAGTCACCTGACTTGCTTCCACACTAAAAATGAGTTCTCAGGTGACTGATGAGTCCAATGTGGGACCTACAGTCTCTGTCACAGGTGGGGCAGACGGTGGTTGAAGGGGCAGGTAGGTGGGGTGCTTGGGTTGATGTGCGCTCCTTGTGCTGCCTGCGCTTGGCTTCCGCTTGCTCCCGGTGAAGAGACTCAAGGTGTTCGGCGCCTTCCCGGATGCTTCTCCTCCACTTTGTGCGGTCTTGGGCCAGGGATTCCCAGGTGTCGGTGGGGATGTTGCACTTTTTCAAGGAGTCTTTGAGGGTGTCCTTGAAGCGTTTCCTCTGCCCACCTGGGGCTCTCTTGCCGTGTCAGAGCTCCGAGTAGAGCGCTTGTTTTGGGAGTCTCGTATCAGGCATGCGGACAATGTGACCCGTCCATCGGAGCTGATCGAGTGTGGTCAAAGCTTCGATGCTGGGGATGTTGGCCTGAGCGAGAATACTGATGTTGGTGTGCTTATCCTGCCAATGGATTTGCAGGATCTTGCGAAGGCAGCATTGGTGGTACCTCTCCAGTGGTTTGAGGTGCCTGCTGTACATGGTATATTTGAATACACTCAGTCATACTAACATCAATCGGACTTTATTCTGACATGTTTCTCTTACAGTTTTCACCCATCTTCCAGCCTCCTGTATTCTGTCCCTGACAAGTTCCCACTGGCCTGCATTTATTTATATTCATGCAGCAGTTCCCCTCCTGGGCCTTTTCTTGTATTACAGGCAACTTGAGATCTAACCTAACGTTATAACCTGGGTCAATGGGTTTCTGGTGATTGAATCAGTGATGTTCAGTTTCAATTAGATGAGATTGCGGTACGTACTGGGATTTATACCAGTCTTTTGAGGATCACCTCCTGCAATTTCAGCAACTTTTCCATGAAGACTGCAAATCGGTGGCCTTGATCAGAACTAAATAACCCAGAAGGGAACTAAAACAAAAAGGGAAATTTCACAAAAAGAGATTTCATAATGTGATCATTCAGCCGAGAAATAACATTTCCATTTCTCAGAGTGAAGGCACTTCCTTCACCGGACTGAGAGGAAATACAAACAGGATTTTAAAAGTATAAAATCAGCCCTTAGCGGACACATTTCCAACGGGGATTTCAGCATTCCCACTTGAGGGCCGCGATTTTGCCAGCGCTCAGAGGGCGGGCTCGGAGGCGGGTCCGCTGTCAAAATCGAAATGATTGACAGCAGGTTGGGAACCCGCTCTGAACCCGCCTCCATGTAAGTTTCCAGGGTGTCAGGTCTGCGATTTCAGAACAGACCCAACACCAAGCGGCGGGGGAGGCATTTAAGACAGTGAAATGCTTGTTAAACGCTTGTTAACTACTATTTTGCCAGCCTATTTCTATTTTCTCCCTTTTTTAACGGGCTTCACGTTGTTCGGAGATCACGTCAGGTAAGTGGGTCGGGTTCTCTATGTCTCTCCAATACTGTGAATAGGTGACAGCTGCAAAAGTGGTATGAAAGCTACCATTTCACAGCTGTTCACTTTCCAATGTCAGAAGCTTGAGCCTTCAGGACTTGCAGTTTGGAAGTGTTTGGAGTAAACTCTCTATCCACTGTCACCTCCTTGGAGCAAGCTCTCTCGCCATTGACAGATCGCTTCTGTCATCTCAACTTCTGCTGCCATCTGTTCCCTTGAAAAAATCTCACCTTGGTCCTCTGAATCCCTCCAAGATCAGCCCCAACACCAACATCACCAACAACAAAGCAACCTTCTCCACAGGACACAGAGCATCAGCACTCAATAACATTGCTGGCCGGGAGGCTAGCAATGGTCTCACCATGGCCAGATTTACTTCACTTGACGCTGTACACCCTGGCTGCCACATGATGTGCCAGGTTGACACCACCCCACACCAGCACCATAAAGCATCCCTACAATGTCCAAGCCATTCCTTTCACACTCAACACAATTGGGGGGTGGGGGGAGGGGGGAAGTTATGTCTCAACATTCACTGGAACTCACTAAGACACTTCCAAAGGTGAGCACAGATCTGTCCAGTGTTGAAAATATAGGTTTCAATGTTTGACAACATATTAACAGAAACTTCACATGAACATTCGCTAAACCACTCAGGTGCCTACCCTTGTGTGTTGTCAGTTTGTATGCTTGCAGTAGAATGAGGGTGAATGTGAGGGGTGGCTAGTGAGATGGGGAAGTGATAATGTAGATAGAGAGGATGGATGGAGGTGCAAGGTAAGTTGGTATGAGTAAGGATGTGCAGGAGTAGGGTAGGGAAGACAGATGATGTGGATGTGATGAGTGACACAGCAGGATGAGGTTGAGTGTGGCTTGGCAGTAACGTTTCGTGATCTGCTCAGATCATTGAAAGGTTTGCGCCACTGCAGCCTGGTCCTCCTGACGACATCCCTACTTGTGCCCTTCTGTGCAATGTGCAACCAGGCTGCGTTGATCTCCTGGGGAGGCCTCTCCCGCCCATGGGAAGGGAAGAGAACCTCCCTGCGTGCTATGACTCCCTCCATAAGCATATGGAGGGATTCATGGGAGAGCCTGTGTGCAGCCCTGTGCCTCTGTACAGTGATTGTCAGTGTTTGCAGCACTTGTAGAACACTGCCAGCAGAACTGTCAAGATCAATTTGGACATGGCCCCATTTAAGGAAACCGGCTGATGACGCGTCATCAAATGACGTCATCAGACCCGCTTCCTATTAATTGCTCGGGAACCTCGCAGGGTGGGCTTAACAAGCCCTATTAACGTAAAATCGCTTGGATAGTGCGGGCTGCAGTGGGCAGTGGGCTGGGACCGCGACACCGACCCCATCCACCCCGGACCCGCCTCGGTCGGCAAAATTGCGGCCGAGAAGTTTGCAAATAACGTAAGGTTAACCAGAGCACCAGCTGCGGGAGGACATTTCCTCAGTCTATAATGGTCAGACTCACAGTTTAAAGAGACATACACCACTGCCCAAGAGTTCGCAGGATGAATACTGCAGCTGCACGAGTGGCAGAAATATAGGTGAGTTGAAAATCATAGTTCGGGAAAGTCTAACCCCAGCCAGTGTCATTTTGCTTGATTTGATATTTTGCTACTTTTCTCATTTTTACCAGCTTAAAGGGGCACCTCCTTTATGTTTGGCCAATATTTTTTTCACATGTTTTCAATCTCACAACAGTGATGTAAGTTGCCTTTAAATGCAGTATTGCATATCTTGCCAGTGATGTCACGATGCTGCCGGTGAGGCGTGGCTCTTCCCCCTTCCCAAGCAGTCACCGAGTGGAGCAAAACTCATCTGCCTGATGTAGCACTCACTCAATTCCTTTCCCATTGATTTCTCCCTGTTGCCTATCAATCCCAGGAATCCCACACACAACTCCAGCGCAATGCTTCACACTCCACACCTACCTGTGTAACTCTTTCCCAGACACTGCTGTTGCCCAAAACGTTATCTCTTGCATGTACAAGCTCCGAGGCTTGTGAAGCTATGGACTGCACTACCAGAGTTAGTGATTGAAGCAGAGAGCACGTCAACAAGGATAGGTCCGATCGGTGCTTGAAGGAAAGGGGAATAAAGGGTGTGTTGAGATGCCGCGGCAAACGTGGGAGTCGAGACCAGAGCTAGTAAACAGAACAGCTTTTTATTTCAGCCTCATGGCAAAACAGGAACTGGAAGAGCCCGCACCTGACTTAAATACTCCCCAGACAGGAAGTGCTCCCGGCAGCCTGTCCCTGTGGGAAACAAGTTACTGGAGGAAAGGGCCCCCGGTTGGGGGCGGATTGTGTCCAGTGGTGGCGTGTCACCACAGAGCTCCCCCCAGAATCCGCTTAGGAGGGGTGGACGAGTCGTGACGGTGGTCTGATGGTTCTGCCGCAGCGGCTCTGCGTGATCGCCGGTCTAGTTGGCGGGGCCTGGCGGTTCACCGCCGGCTGTGCTGGCTTGCTGGCGGGACGGCCTCTAGTTGGAGGCCGGGCCACGGGGACCTGTTCCCCTGGTTCTGTGTGTGCTGGTTTGAGCCGGTCGATGGAGACTGTCTCGACCCTGTCGCCGAGTCGCAGCTTGAAGACCTTGTCCCCGGTTTGTAGTACTTCGTACAGTCCGTCGTACGGGGGTCGCAGGGGTCCGCGGTGCGCGTCGTGTCGCACGAAGACGAAGCGCGCCTGCTGTAAATTTGGCGGAACGTGAGGTGCGAGTTCGTCGTGTCGGTTGACCGGAAGTGGGGCCAACTGCTGAGCGGAAGAGAAAAAGTTGAGCCGCTGCTGGTCGGCCGACCAAGGCGTGGTAGCCTCCGGAAGGAATTCGCCTGGGACGCGCAGCGGTTGTCCGTAGACTAACTCCGCTGCCGAGGACTGGAGGTCTTCTTTGACCGCGGTGCGTAGGCCTAGTAGTACCCACGGTAGGCGGTCAGTCCAGGTACTGTCCTGCAGGCCGGCGCGGAGTGAGGCCTTGAGTGACCGGTGGAAGCGTTCACAAAGCCCGTTGGCCTGCGGGTGGTACGCCGTGGTTCGGTGGAGCGTCACACCGAGGTTGCGTGCTGTGGCCGTCCAGAGTTCGGAGGTGAACTGGGCGCCTCTGTCGGAGGTTATGTCGGCCGGTACGCCGAACCTCGTTACCCAGGTGTTAACGAACGCCCTGGCGATGTCGGCTGTGGTGGTGGAGGTCAGCGGCACTGCCTCAGGCCAGCGTGTGTAGCGGTCGACCATCGTGAGGAGATAAGTCTGGCCTTGCGATGGCGGCAGGGGCCCGACGATGTCGACGTGTACGTGGTCGAAGCGGCGGCTGGGTACCTCGACGTCTCCCAGGGGTGCTTTTGTATGCCATTGTACCTTAGCCCGTTGGGAGGCGAGGCAGGAGGTGGCCCAAGTCCGAACATCTCTGCTGAGGCCGCGCCAGATGAAACGCTGGGAGAGGAGTTTGACGAACGCGCGGGAACCCGGGTGGGAGAGCCCGTGGAGCGCGTCGAAGACGCGGCGGCGCCAGGTTTCAGGGACGACTGGCCTGGGTTGGCTGAGTGTGATGTCGCAACTAACTGCCGTGGCTTCGGGCCCGTGCGCGACCTTGGCTAGGCGTAGCCCTGGCAGGCTGGTAGCCGCCGAGAGGAGGTCTGGGTCCGTGAGCTGGGCCGCTGCTAGTTGCGCGTAGTCGACCGCGAGGTGATTCGCGCAGATGGCGGGACGGGAAAGGCAGTCGGCGACAACGTTGTCTCTACCGGAGACATGCTGGATGTCCGTGGTAAACTCGGACACGGCCGCGAGCTGGCGTTGCTGCCGAGCGGACCAGGGTTCGGTGTGCTTGGCCATCGCGTATGTGAGTGGCTTGTGGTCCACGTACGCGGTGAAGGGGCGGCCTTCCAGGAGGAACCTGAAATGGCGGACTGACAGGTGGAGCGCGAGAAGCTCGCGGTCGAAAGTGGAGTATTTGACCTCCGGGGGGCGCAGTTGGCGGCTGTAGAAGGCAAGTGGCTGCCACGCGCCATTAACCCACTGCTCGAACACGGCCCCGACCGCGTGGTCGGAGGCGTCGGTGGTGAGCGCGACCCGGGCGTCGGCCCTCGGGTGCGCGAGCAGAGTGGCGTCGGCGAGCGCGTTTTTGGTGGCATCGAAGGCGGCTGACGTGTCAGTGGTCCAGGCTACGGCCATCTTGCCGGATTTACCTCGGAGGGAGTCGTATAGGGGCTTCATGAGGGCTGCAGCTCTGGGGATGAACCTGTTGTAGAAGTTCACCATCCCGAGGAACTCCTGGAGGCCCTTGATGGTTGTGGGGCGGGGGAACTGCTGGGCGGCCTGCACCTTGTTGGGCAGGGGGACGGCCCCAGCAGGGGTGATGTGGTGACCGAGAAAATCGATCTCGGTTAGGCCGAATTGGCACTTCGCCGGGCTGAGGATGAGCCTGTGTTGGGCTAGGCGCCCGAACAGGACGCGAAGGTGTTCGAGGTGTTCCTGTTTGGAGGAGCTGGCCACGAGAATGTCGTCTAGATAGACGAATAGGAAGTTCAGGTCCCGCAGGACCGAGTCCATAAGGCGCTGGAAAGCCTGGGTTGCATTCTTGAGGCCGAAGGGCATCCTCAGGAACTCGAACAGGCCGAATGGGGTGAAGACGGCCGTTTTGGGGATGTCTGCGGGGTGTACGGGGACTTGGTGGTAACCGCGCACCAGGTCGACTTTGGAAAAGACGGTTCGTCCGGCCAGTCGGGCCGAGAAGTCCTGGATGTGAGGCACCGGGTATCGGTCGGGGATGGTGGCGTCGTTAAGGCGGCGGTAGTTCCCACAAGGGCGCCAGCCTCCGCCGGGCTTAGGGGCGATGTGGAGGGGCGAGGCCCAGGGGCTGCTGGAGCGGCGGATGATGCCGAGTTGTTCCATGGTGGTGAACTCGGCCCGCGCGATTTCCAGCTTGGCCGGGTTGAGCCTGCGGGCGTGGGCAGAAACTGGAGGGCCGGTGGTGGGGATATAGTGCTCCACCCCGTGTTTGGTGGCTTTGGCCAAAAAGGTCGGGTTGGTGAGGGCGGGAAACTCGGCCAGGAGTGCCGAGTAGTCGTCCACGGCCCTGGCAAGGCAGTAGGTCGTCAGGCCGGCCGAACGGTCCGGGGTAAAGGCGCCGGGGATGGTGGCCATAGTGTTGGCGTCGACGAGGCGGTGCCTCGGAATGTCGACTAGGAGGCCGTGGGCGCGTAGGAAGTCGGCGCCGATGAGTGGGCAGAGGACCTCGGCGGTGAGGAACTCCCAGCGGTAGCGGCGGCCCGCGAGGTCGAGCGTGACCATGCGGGTGCCATATGTGCGGATGTCCGAGCCATTGGCGGCGGCCAGCGTGATACCTCGTGTGCCGCGTTGGATTTCGAGGGCGGAGGCGGGGGTGATGCTGTGCTGGGCCCCTGTGTCGCACAGAAATCGGCGGTTGGTTCTGTCGTCAGTGACGTACAGTAGAGGCCCCTTTTGCCCCACGGCCATCGCGGGGGCCGGTGCGGGGGGGGAATTGAAGGTACACGGTGGCGTGCAGCGTTGGGCCTTAGTGCCAAAACGGGTGTGGTAGTAACAGTGGCCCGGAGTGGTAGGGCGGGCGGGCCTGGTGGGCCGGGGAGACCGCGTGGTCGTTGCCGCGAGGTCGGGCGTGACGTCGCGCGCGGACTGTGCAGAGAGCAGCCGGTCGGCCTTTCCTGCTATGCCATTCAGGTCCGTGGAGCCGGACTCCACAATGAGCGGGCGGATGCTGGCGGGAAGCTGCCGAATGAAAAGCGTGCGAAAGAGGGCGCCGGGGGGCTTGTCGTCCGCGAGGGACAGCATGTGGGAAAGCAGGTCTGATGGTGAAGCGTCACCGAGACCGGGGAGGTCAAGGAGTTGGCAGTGGCGCTGGTAAGAGGACGTTTGAAATTTTTTAAGGAGCGCAGCCTTCAGATGTTCGTACTTGCCAGTCTGTGGTGGGTCCTGCAGCACTGCCCAAACTTTGGGGATGGTAGCGTACGTGAGAGAGGAGACGAGGTAGTCGTACTTCGTGGTGTCGCCTGTGATGCCTTTCAGCCGGAATCTGGACTCGGCTTGAACGAACCAGGCTTCGGCCAAGTTTTCCCAAAAGTCTGGTAATTTAACCGTGACTGCGTTTGTATCCGCCATGCTAGCTTAGGATTCGTCCTGAGCGTCGGGGTCACCAGTGTTGAGATGCCGCGGCAAACGTGGGAGTCGAGGCCAGAGCTAGTAAACAGAACAGCTTTTTATTTCAGCCTCATGGCAAAACAGGAACTGGAAGAGCCCGCACCTAACTTAAATACTCCCCAGACAGGAAGTGCTCCCGGCAGCCTGTCCCTGTGGGAAACAAGTTGCTGGAGGAAAGGGCCCCCGGTTGGGGGCGTCTGCTTAAACTGTCCGTACCGCCGTGAGCGGATTGTGTCCAGTGGTGGCGTGTCGCCACAGGTGCAGCAATAGAGTGGACCAATGGGAGTAGGACTACTCTTTAAGTAGAGGATAAACCCCAACACGGGCTGGTTGGGGAATGGCCTCTTTCCATGTTGTAGCTTCTATGTAAATACAGAGTTAACCATCTGTTGCTGAAACAGGGTTTTCAGAGCATGCATTAGACTAATAGGAAATCTATGATATACCTGTTCGCAACCCAATGCAATTGTTCCATGTCTTACATAGACATAGAAGATAGGAGCAGGAGCAGGCCATTCGGCCCCTCGAGCCTGTTCCGCCATTTAATGAGATCATGGCTGATCATCCAAATTCAGTACCCTGTTCCTGCTTTCTCCCCATATCCCTTGATCCCTTTAGCCTTAAGAAATATATTTAACTCCCTCTTGAATATATTTAATGAATTGGCCTCAACGGTAGAGAATTGCAGAGGTTCACCACTCTCTGGGTGAAGAAATTTCTCCTCATCTCAGTTCTAAATGGCTTACCCCTTACCCTTAGACTGTGACCCCTGGTTCTGGACTCCCCGATCATCGGGAACATCCTTCCTGCATCTAGCCCATCTAGTCCTGTTAGAATTTTATAAATTTCAATGAGGTCCCCTCTCATTCTTCTAAACTCTAGCGAATACAAGCCCAATCGACCCAATCTCTCCTCATACGTCATTCCTGCCATCCCAGGTATCAGTCTGGTGAATCTTCGCTGCACTCCTTCCATAGCAATAACATCCATGTACTTAATGTGCTTCCAGCAACCACTATGGCCCAATTCAAGATGCATTTGTATTAGTTTTAAACCCCACTTGATTTTACTCTCCATTCCCTTCAATGGAGAGTAAAATCGAACAGGGTGTAAAATGAGCATCCGACCCAAACCTGTCCCGTTCCCAGTGGATGGGTTAAGTTAAAATTGGGACTCAAATGTCTGTTGTTCCAATCCAACAAGCCTCTACAACCGGTCAGAAGGTATTGAAGTTGGCTGGAATCGTTCCCTAGACTGAGTTAGCAGAGGAGAGTTGAGCTGAGCAAGTTAATTTGAGCTAGTTAGAATTTGCACAGAAAGATAAAATAGACGAGCTCACTCCCACAGGTAGAAAAGACTGTAATAAAGAAAAGAACTACCTATAGTTATCTATAAAACATCCAGATTGTGGTCCCTTATTGTTATCCTTCCAAGGAGCTATATAAATAGAATTCCGACTGTAAATATATATCTATTATATTGCTGTTATATATTTGTTCATTTGTTTTTTTAAATATATTTAATAGTTGAAACCTAAACTGATGCCTGATGTAATGCCCTACTGCTTTCAAAGGTGAGAGAAAAATTTTGTGGAGTCACAAGCTAACTTCCAGTAGCTAAAGCTATTAATAGAGTGTCGGAGCTGTTCATTATTTTGGGCGTGTTAACAAAAGCTTATCTAGATATCAAGGCTAGTGAAGATTCTCTCAAAGGCATAGGGAGTTGGAACCCACCTATGACAATGATCAACAATACCAACAAAAAAAATCTAGAGTAAGAAGGGTAGAAGAGTCCCAAAACCATAACGACCACCAACCATTGGCCGGTCTGTGCCACAGCAGACACCAGCCGTTACAATGATCCTGTAATGAGCCCTCACCTCCACCCCCACTTCTCCAAAAACCCTAGAGACAGACTGACATGAATCAGTCATTCATGAAAGAAAGACTTATGAAATAATACTGAGCGGCCTGCGGGTGGTGCTCTCCAGGGAGAGTATAAATACTCGGGCACGGGCCCAGCTTGCGCAGGACATTCTTAACAGGAACTAGTGAAGGACACAACTAGACCTCCATGTTGTAAAACAGTTGATTAAAGCTTTGTTTAACGCTTAGACCAAGTGCCTAGTAGTTTTCTTACGTCACAGACTTTAAAAAAACAACTTACTAGCAGATTGAGATGATCTCCATTGCATTGTTGGGAACTGATACACAACCACTTGTCCTAATTCAGTGATACCATCACGAATGAAGTCACAACCCAATTACTCAGAAAATGGCAGAGGTGGAGATGATCAGATAGATTTAGTATTTAAACTGTTGATGGATTTGATGGCAAGAGATTAACGGCCTGATTAAAATAATACACGTTTTAAGTTTGTTTTAGTGGAGTTTCTTTTTAGTTAACAATGATCAAGACTCTAGATGGATATTGAAGAAAATAATGATATGGTTAAATAGAGAATGTCTCCTCTATGGGATGATAAATTTGGCTCTTAAATAGCACATAATCTGGTCTGAACAACTTTCTTCATTTCCTGCCTGCAAAAGGACAAGTTACAGGACCTATTTTGCACCATGCTAGAAATTAGTTAGAGACATCTTAAGCCATTCCAAGTAGATGTGAGTGGAAAAGGTAATGTGTACCTGGAAGGTTTCTATGGGAATGTCTGGTCTCATTCTCTGTGTTACATTAAACCCAGTTTGCAGCAATTAACGAAAGGGTGGAGCCTTCCGCTTCCGAGTGTGAGTCTGTGTGATAGAGCAAACAAATTATTCTGCTTGCTGTTTGAATAGTGAAAGGGACACGTGCATCTTTCACTACTTCAGAACGTCCGAAGGTGCTTTACAACCGATGAAGTAATTTTTGAAGTGTAGGAAACGCAGCAGCCAATTTGCACACAGCAAGCTCCCACAAACAGCAATGAGATAAATGGCCAGATCTTCCGTTTAATGATGTAGGTTGAGGGATGAATACTGGTCGGAACAGCAGGGAACTCCCCTGCTCTTCTTCAAAATAGTGGCCGCGGGATCTTTCTCGTCCACCTGAGAGGGCAGACGGAGCCTCGGTTTAACATCTCATCCGAAAGACAGCACCTCCGACCAATGTTCCCTTTACACTGCGCTTTGACAACAATCCGACAGCTTCATGGCCACTTTTACTGATTATTAGACCAGGTCTCTGGATTACGAGCCCGCGCTCCAGGGGTCCCACGCAGCCGGTATGCCAGCTTTTAAATTGTAAAAAAACGCGCATGCGCGGACTTCTGAATGGTTAAAGGGGCCGCGCAGCCCCCCAAAAATAATGGGGAACAATGCCACTGACAGTGTAGCACTCCCTCAGTACTGGGTTAGTAACAGGGCGCAAAGCAGCTAGCGCCCGGGCGCGGCGATGTTTGCGCCACTCGCGAAATTGACCAGTCATTTCACGGTGGCGCTAAACACTACCGCCACGATCTCCTGCGCCCGCAGATCGTGACATCAGTCAAGCGTGCAACACCCCGGTAGCGCCCCAGACTAGATATTGAGTCGCGCCCCCTGCCTTAGCGCCTGCTGCTAGGAACGACAGGTAGAGGGGAACGTTTTCAAGTCGGGAAGGTGCTGGGGGAGCGCTATTTAAAGGCGGGCGCTTCCTGCCTTTTCTTGTCAGCAACATTTTTGGTTTTAATGCTGTCTGAAGGAGTTTTGGCCCTCAGCACCACTTTTGAGGTTCCTGAGTGCTGCGCTCTTTCCGTGGGCCGATCCATTAGTGCTTCCAACACAATTGCTTCAGAGGTCTCTCCAGGCCGAGATTCAAGGCTGCAATGAGCAGGGTGTGGCTGGCCAGCAAGATGGCCCCTCCCCTTTAAGAACTGGACGGCGCCAGTCTGTCTGGCTTCCATGGTAACTGGCATCGCCTGAGCTTCGGTAGCGTTCTGAGGTAGCGCCTCACTCCCCGAGAGAGGTGTGTAGCGCCTGATTTTACGCTCAAATTACCTCCAGGGGTGATAGAGGCGAATTTTGCAGTCGGAGGCGATAATTAGCGCCAGGTGCTAAACTTTGCGCCCGGCCGATATTAGCACCCCAAAATGGGCGGTACCCAATTTTTCCCCCTAAATATCTATGTAAAATCTTATTTTAGTAATAGCTAATACACAGACCACAGGTAGAATATCAAATGGCATAAAATGCTACCACTGCACATTCTATTATTATAAGGTTCACTAGACTGACTCCTGGGGTGAGAGGGTTGTCCTATGATGAGAGATTGAGTAGATCAGGCCTATACTCTCTGCAGTTCAGAAGAATGAGAGGTGACCTCATTGAAACATGTAAGATTCTGAAGGGGATTGCCAGGGTAGATGCTGAGAGGTTGTTTCCCCTGGCTGGAGTGCTCAGAACTAGTCTCAGGGTAAGAGGTCAGGCATTTCAGGCTGAGATGAGGAGGAATTTCTTCACTCAGAGGGTTGTGAATCTTTGGAATTCTCTACCCCAAAGGGCTGTGGTTGTTGAGTCGTTGAGTATATTCAAGACAGAGATCGTTTTTTGAACTCTAGAGGAATCAAGAGATATGGGGATTGGGCGGGAAAGAGGAGTTGAGGTAGCAGATCAGCCATGATTTTATTGAATGGCTGAGCAGACTCAAAGGGCCCTATGGCCAACTCCTGCTCCTAATTCTTATATTCTTATTATTCAAGGCTCCACCATAATGGCTCCTTGGAAATCGTATAATGTTGAAGCGCAGAAAGGGGCCATTTGGCCCATCGAAACTGTGCCGGTGTTTCTCTTCACAGGAACCAAGCAGTCTAAAGCCACTCTTTTCACTCCCCCCCATGCCTTTTAATATTCCTATTTTAGTTTTACTACATTTAAACTATTGGTTTAATAGTTAGAGTGTACAAGGTAATGCCACTGTGCAGTGAGAATGCCAAGATGTGCCACAGTAATTACATTCAGCATGACTTACAATATTTAGTTGCAATTCAACATTGGTATGTTACTGGGCTCATAATCCAGAGACCTGGTCTAATAATCCAGATATGAACTTGAGTTCGAATCCCACCATCTCAGTTTGAGAATTGGAATTCAGTTTTTTAAAATCTGGCAGTCTTAAAAAACTGCTATCAGTAAAAGTGACCGTGAGGCTGTGGAATTATTGCAAAAACCCAACTGGCCCATTAATATCCTTTAGGGAAGAAAACCTGCTGGCCTATATGTGACTCCAGTCCCACACCAACTTGGTTGACTCTTAACTTCTGGAGTGATATCTCAGTGGTACCATGACCTTTGCAGAGCAGCTAGGGATGGGCAATATATGTCGCCATTGCCAGCAATGCCACATCCTGAGAATGAATTTTTAAAAAAATAGCTGTTGGCTTGCTTTGTTGCTGCTCTGGATCAGTACGCAAATGCCCAAACAGTGTAACACCATCAGAAGCTCCCGGCTGCAGTGGTGGGAGACGGGAAAAGTTCATGGAAACAAAAGACATGGGCCGAGAAATTCAGTTGTTAGCGCCAGCCGCTAGCGCCTTAGGAGGAGGAGAAGTAGGGTGCTAAGCGGCTAGCGCCCGGGCGTGGCGCGATCTGCGCCTCTCGCGAACTTCAGTCAAGATTTAGCGGCGGTGCAAAACCGCAGCGCCCGCTCAGCTGCGCGCGCAGATCCTGACGTCATTTCATGGTGCAACGCCCTTGGTGCGCCTCAATCCGGAACTTCAGTGGCGCCCCCCTTCTGTGCGCCTGGCGCCCCCAGCGACTGGTAGAGGGGAACAGTTCCCAGTCGCTGCGGGGCGCGGGGGGCGCTATTTAAAGGGGACTCCTCCTGCATTATAAGTGGAGGCCATTTTGTGCCAATTCTTCTGTGTGAGGGACAGATATTTGGAGAGAGACAAAGGGAGAGAGCTTTCTGCTTTGACTCAGCGCTCGCACAGTTACTTCTGGCTTCAGGCCAGAGCTTTGCACTTGGATTTAACTTTCAGTGCCATAGCCTAGAGTCGCCACATATAATGGGGGCTGCAATGGGTGGAAACGTTGGCTTTCTGCATTGCATTCAAAGGGCTCAGAGACGCCGTGAGAGAGTGCCAATCATGGCCAGACGGAGAAGGGCCAACAGGCGTCGGCACAGGAGGCCTTACCCACCCAGGGTATACCGCCAGCAGTTCTCATATCTGAACATGTCTGAGGAGCAGTGTGTTCGGAGGCTGTGATTCAGAAGGGAGGTGGTCACTGAGATCTGCCACCTGCTTCGCAGAGATCTGCAGCCACAGCTGAGGAGTAGGACGTCTCTATCGGTGGCAGTGAAGGTGACGGTGGCTCTCAACTTCTATGCCACCGGCTCCTTCCAATCCGCTACTGGGGACATTGCCAACATCTCCCAGTTTGCGATACATTGCTGCATCCGCCAGGTGACCAATGCCCTTTTCAGAAGGAGACGTCAGTACATCTCCTTCCCCATGACCCTGGACAAGCAGCAAGAGCGTGCAATGGGATTTGGAAGAATCTCTGGCTTCCCCATGGTCCAGGGCGCCATTGACTGCACGCATGTGGCTTTGCGGGTACCTCTAGAGAATGCCGAGGATTACCGCAACCGGAAGGGCTACCATTCGCTTAACGTCCAGTTGGTGTGTGACCACAGGCAGCTCATACTAGCTGTCAATGCCCGCTTTCCAGGCAGCAGCCACGATGCCTTCATCCTGCACCAGACTTCTGTGGCAGACATTTTCGAAGCCCAGGCTCACCCACGAGGATGGCTTCTCGAGGACAAGGGCTATCCTTTGTGCACCTGGCTGATGACCCCGCTCAGTGCGCCCAGCACCCCTGCTGAAGAGCGATACAATGACAGCCATCAAGCTACCAGGAACATCATTGAGCACACAATCGGTGTGCTCAAGCAACGGTTCCGCTGTCTGGACCGTTCCGGAGGAGCCCTACAGTACTCGCCTGAGCGAGTCTCCCATTTCGTTGTAGTGTGCTGCATGCTGCACAACCTGGCTATCCTCAGGACTCAGCCACTGCCAGCAGACATTGGAGCACCAACAGAGGAGGAGGAGGAGGAGGAGGAGGAGCACCAAGACGGGAGGGAGGCATAAAGTGCAAGGGCCATCCGTCGGCGGCTTATTACAACTCGGTTCTAGGCCCCCTCTCAGGGAATGGCTTGTGCCAATGGCAGAAGATGAATGGACCCGCTCCGCAAACCCTCAGCCAGTCAAGGCAACAAATAGTTCAAAGTGCAAACATGGACAATGTGAATAAAGAAAATTTTTTATTCTGCAAACTCTGTGCCCTTCCCGCATGACAAACTAATTCAGATAAACCCCCCAAAAAACAGTCAGACATAACTGGCTCTCACAACCTTCAGAAAATGAAAAAAACAGTTAAACAAAAATGATCATGATCCTCGGCCATCATACAAAAAACAAACACAACATTCCCGGCCCTCATATAAAAAACAAACACAACAGTCTCGGCCTTCATATAAAAAACAAACACAACAGTCTCGGCCTTCATATATAAAAAAAACATTCTCGGCCTTCATATATAAACACAACATTTGTCCACACCTTCTACTTTTTCCCCTGCGAGGGTGATCCGCCTCGCTTCTGCGAGTGGCCCCTTCCCGCCCTGCAGCTCCTCCTCAATGGGACCCCAGTGGCTGCAGCAAGGCTGGGGGAAGGCTGCTGAGGGTCAGATGGTGAGACGGCAGATGCCCTTGGGGGACAGCCTGGACCAGCTCTGGGCCTGGAGGGCCCGGCTGCTGACTGCTCCAACTCTGCTTGGGCAGCAGCAGTCTGTCCTACGGGTGGTGGCAGCTGCAGTGGAGGAGTGACAGTGTTGGCAGCAGGAATGCTGCCAACCTGACAGAGCACAGGCACTCCCTGGTCGGCTGATGCACTGGCACTCGCACGGGCCAGCACTGCAGCATGCGCAGCAATCTGCTGAAGCACAGGCTGCTGGGCTGCTGCGGCGCGGCGAGGGCCCCGGCGATACCTGGCCGATCCAGCGAGGGTGGCAGCAGTTAGTGCTCGTGTGGCCCTGACCTGTGTCTGCATCAGACCAGCCAGTGAATGCATGGCACGACTGAGCACTTGGCTGGAAGCCGCCTGTGATGCCGTGAAGTCCTGCAGACTCCTTGCCTGTGCTGCCCCGAATTCCTGCAGACTCCTGGCCTGTGCTGCCCCGAATTCCTGAACACTCCTTGCCAGTGACTCTATGGAGTCAGGCATCCTTGCCACTGCAGCCATGAGCTCAGTGTGCCTGCGCTCAGCCTGGACGCCCATTTCACTAAGGAGCCGCACCTCCTCTGCGCTCACCGTAGCAGGACTGGAGGCCGCACTCACCCTCCGGGGAGAAGGCCGCCGAGCTTCCCCACCCCTCCCATGTTGCTGCAGCCCGCTGGGCCCCGGAGCTTCACTCTCCTCAGACCCTTCCCCCCTGCTCCCCTCCAGGGAAGACGTGTCCCCATCATGGCCATGGGCTGCCTCGGCTGAGGGTGGCACTGATGGGCCGGCTTCCTCTTCCTCCTCCTCGAATTCAGAATCACTGACAGCGGCAGCTTGAGGGGCCGCCTCCTCACCTGGCGAATCAGCATCTGAAAGCAGGGAGGCACAAGAGTTGCTTTAGAGTGAGGACAGGGTGGCAGCGAGGGAGGCATGAGTGCTGCAATGCACTGCATTGGTTCGATAGTGGCAAAGGATGCTGGTGTGAGGCACAAGTGGAAAGAGAGAGGTCAAAAAGGTGATGACCTTACCTTTGCTGTCCAGAACAGGGTCAGCATCTCCACTGGCGACGGGGCCAATCAGCCGGCCTGCCATAATGCGCTCCACACGCTGCTTCAGGTCACTGAGCTCTTTCAGGTCAGGACGGCCTCCCCCGGTCCGTAGCGGCTGCCTGCGATTGTGGGCCAGCTTGCCCTGCAAGAGAAAGGACGGCCTCTAAGTACAGTGTCAAGCCCTGATCTTGCCTGCACTGCCACCCATGGTAGAATAGCCCTGACAGTGTCAAGCCCTGATCTTGCCTGCACTGCCTCCCATGGTGGAATAGCCCTGACAGTGTCAAGCCCTCATCTTGCCTGCACTGCCTCCCATGGTGGAATAGCCCTGACAGTGTCAAGCCCTCATCTTACCTGCACTGCGTCCCATGGTGGAATAGCCCTGACAGTGTCAAGCCCTCATCTTGCCTGCACTGCCTCCCATGGTGGAATAGCCCTGACAGTGTGTAAAGTGCTGAATGTGCAAGTGGTTTTCATGAGAGTCCCATAGCTCTTGGATGAGGGCTGGGCATTGGGGCTTTCAGGTCCCTTTGGCCAGAAACTTAGATGCACATGCAGGGATGAAGAGGATAGTGGAAAGGGAACTCACCCTGACAACCCGAGTGAGGTCGTTGAACTTTTTTCTGCATTGAACTGGAGTCCTGGCAACCATGCTGTTGGTGGTCACCCTGTTTGCCACCTTCCTCCAGGCTTTTCGGTACTCGCTGGGAAGCGGCCTCCTCCCACTGCCAGGGAAGAGGACAGGTCGCCTGCGCTCCACTGCGCCAACCAGTAGCTTCAGGGCACCCTCGCTGAAGCGCTCCGCTCGCTCCCTAGCATTCTCCGTTGTCCTGGGTGTTGAACTGTTGAACCAGCAATGGTCAGGCCTTGCTTCAGGGCTGCAGTGTGCAGGGCGTGGCAGCCAAACAAATCGACCCTCCCCCTTTAAGAGCTGACCGGCGCCAGCGTGTCTGCCTTCAATCAGCAACTCGCCGCACCTGTGCTGCACCCGCCCTCGGTATTAGCACCTCGGCTCGCCGGCTTAGCGCCTTACGATAGTCGTGCACCGCCTGCTTTAGCGCAGCAGCAACCTCTTGGGGCGATGCAACTCAATTTCGGTGAAGGTGGCGCTAAGTTGCGCCAGGCGCTAAATTTAGCGAACGCCCGGCTGTAGCACCCCAAACATGGCTATACTGGATTTCTAGGCCATGGTGGCGTGGGTTGAGGGGGAAAATGGGATGAAATGCAATTACATCGTCAGAACTTGCTGCCTATCTAGCAGAGGAAGGGGTAGGGGAAAGTTTCAGCAGTATGAAAGAAAGCACAGAAAAGGAGTGGTCCAGTTACATCAACAGAGCTTCCTCCCTTCCCTGAGTTCCCAACTCCTACAGCAAACATGCAATAAAATGAACAGTGAGTGTAGAGAAGGGTAGCGGTCTTCAGCGCTAATCTTTCACTTAAAAAGCTTTCCATTGCGTTTAGTGAAAGTAATTTTGGTGTGGTTCTCTGTCATTTAGCTTTCTGCCCTAAGGTTGGACCTGTTACTTTAATTCGTATATTTACTTACTGAATGGCGAAGCCGTAATTAAATAAGGGAGCTTCACCAGCAGAACTGTAAGACTGCTACCTCCAGGCACTGTAAATAGCCTGCAGCCAGTGATATTCTCCAGGGAGGTGGGAATTGCAGCCAGCATTGACAGCTTGACTTTAAATTATTCTGTTTACCTAATCGTGCTTCATTTTTATTTGCAGAAAACCCATCTGTACATCATTGTGAGCAATTTAAAATGTAAGTTTACGATGAAACAAAAGTAACCTGTTTCAAATTAGTTCTTACTCTTCAGCTTCTTCGTGATGGTTAACGACTGACTTCTGGCTTATAAAATGGGGCTGTGAACACGTCAGTAGAGCAATTCTAGTCTCAAGATATGTCGGTGATTTGGTTATGGGTTGTAGTAAAAGTACAAGAAATGAATGTACCACAATCCACATTGTAAGATCATATGATAATTATGAATGAGGCAGAACATTCAACCCACTTAAGGTGCCCTACAATCCCCAAATCACAGCATTCAATTGTTCTTAAATGATTTCAGAGTTTTCACCTCCGCTGTCCCACTGATTCTACGTTGATCACTGTTTGTGTGAAGTACTTCCCAACGTTGCCTTTTATTAGTTTGAACCTGTGCCATTTTTGCCCTACCCTGATGGTTTAGTTTTCGAGTATTTCTCCGAATCCAGCTTTTCTGCACCATTTACTATCTTATCGGCTTCTATAATGTCACCTCTGGCTCGCCTCCTTTTAAGGCAGAAAAGCGAAAGATTAACCAGTCTCTACTCACGTCTCAGTCCTCTTGACACAAGGGATCTGCCTTGTGGCTCTTCCCTGGATTGCCTTTAGGGCATGAATGCCTCTTTTGTGTTTCGGTGATCAGAACTTAAAACACGATCATTAACTGTTGAAAATCAAAATCATTTATAATTGCAGTCATCACTTATTAGGGGGACAGATTGTTAAAGGAGTGAGGTAGGGTGTGAGTATCAATGGATGGTAAAAGCCTCTGCTCCTACAATGACTGTCTGTTAATGGTAATTGCAGATATTGAAGTATGTTACATAATGTTCATTATGGCCATAATGGTGCACACATTCCTCTGTTTTCAGAAGCACATCCTTGGTGATGAGCAGAAACAGGCACCATGACAATGTGAGAGAGGTACTGGGGCTGAAAACCTTGGCTCTTCTCCGCCCATGGAAGGTTCACAGAGTGGGTGCCAATGATCTACTTCTGATGCTGCTGGAGAATGTGGTGAGATTGCTTCATTTAAATGGCATCGGCGGGTGTCCATGCCAAAAAAGAGCATTGTGGGGGGCAGGTAGGCAGGAATGGTGGCACTGGCGAGTCAACCAGCGCCACCGGCTGGCAATTTATTTTCTCTGCTCAATCAGCCCTCTTTATGAGGGACAATATTACTTGCTGCTGGCTGTCTGACTGGGGTGGGGGGTGGGGGGCGAAGGGGCGGTGGGTGTGGTCTAAACCAAGACTTCAGCTGTGTCCAGCCCACTGGGCAGTGGAGGGGCCAGGGCCAACTACATTCTCAGTGTGGGAGTTCCCCCTCCAAGACCCTGCTCCCTCTGTCGTCAGAGACCATGGGCCGGATTTTCATTGAGGAGTCGGGTAGGAGGCGGGACTACAACTTTCGGGGTTGTAGTCCCGCCTCCATCGAGTTCTAGCCAACCCACGCGATTTTGACTTGATTGACCTTGTTGAGCCCGCCCAGCGGGCTCAGCAGGCCAATTAAGGGCCACCCGGCAACAGGTGACATCACAGGAACAGAAAGCTGAATGCTGCAATTTTTGACAGCTGGCGGCCATTCTACTTTCTGTGCCGGTGAGATGAGGGATTCCCGAGACCTGAAGGAAGGAAGGCTGTAAAGGTAAGTAAAGGTTAGTAGAACTTCTTTAAACACTTTACACACACCAAACACACTTACCTTTGCACTCATGCACCCATCACTCACCTGAACACCGGACATCTCGACCCCTCCAAGCCCTTCATCCCGACGGTCCGCCTCCTCTAACTTGGCGTGGTTTGGAGCCGTCGGGAATCCCACACTCCAACATTAAAAATAGGGATTGGGCTAAAAACTGCCTGTTAATTACCTGTTAACAGGTAGTTAATTGGCACTAATCCCTTTCCCGCCTTGAGGAGGCGGGTCCCAGTGCGGGTCGGGTACCCGCCTTCTTTGAAACAGGCATGGAGGCGGGATGGGTGCGGGATGGGTTCGTGCCCCCCCCGATTTCAGGATTTTAACCCCCCACATGCCTCCAATCCCACCTCCATGGCCCAAAGGAAGCCCCACCCACACAGCCTCCCCACCCCCCACCCCGCACAAACTGGGCTGTAGTGGGATTCTGAGTGGAAACCTGTTACTCCACGGGTCCCGCCAGAATTTCCACCGCCTGAGCGTGACTGACGCACCAGGACCGCCATTGGGGCTGCTGGTATTCGGCCACACTTACACCCGCGCACAATTCACTCGGCACCTTGACAATAATGTGAGAGCTCCTCTACTGCTGGTGATGGCTTCTTTTGCTTGATATCGGTCAAATGTACCAAGTAGTTACAACCTGTAGATGTAAAATGATGAATGTTTCATATTTCTCACTGGTAAATGCAATATGTGTTGTGGCACTGAACTATGGGCAATATATGGCCACTTTGCCGGTGTTCAGAGGGCGGGTTTGGAGGCGGGTCCGCTGTCAAAATTGAAATGATTGACAGCGGGTTGGGAACCTGCTCCGAACCTGCCTCCATGTAAGTTTCCAAAGTGTCGGATTTGCGATTTCAGAACAGACCCGACACCAAGCAGTAGGGGAGGCGGGACTGCTGCTTGTCGGGTCTCAGCCCCGCCTCCATCATGTTCTGGCCAACCAGCGGAATTTTCCCCTGATTGAGCTTGTTAAGCCCGCCCAGTGGGCTTAGCAGGCCAATTAGGGGGAAGTCACTGACAGAGCACGTCAACGTCTGACGTGTCATCTGCCAAGACTTCTTGAAAGAAGAAATGTCAGCATTTGACAGCTCTGTGAAGCTGTCAAACACGGACTTTCTGTGTAGTTTGATGAGCCCTTGTGTTCAGGACTCATCAAATCTTTCTAGTTTATAGAAATCAGATGACTGTTGGTTTGGAGGATCCAACAGCCAGTCTGTGAAATCTACAATGAAGATGTCGGGACTCCGGTACCACCGCGGCTGAAGGCTGTAGGCAGAAACAAAGGTAAGTGAACATTTTAAAACACTTAGCACTCAACTCACATATTTATCACTCCACACTTGCACCCATCACTCACCTCTACATCGCACTTTCAGACCCCTCCGACCCCCGCAGACTTCCTTCACGTCTCCTCCACCCCGGCGGGGTTCTCCGAGGTCGGGAAGCCTGGACTTGAAAAGGTAAAATGGGACTAATCCTTTTTCTGCCCGATAACTAGCTGTTAACAGGCAGTTAAAAGGCTTTAATCCCTTTCTCACCTCGAGGAGACGGGACCCGGGGCAGGAGGGCTTCCCGCCACCTGGCAAAAGGGCACAGAGGTGGGTCGGGGACGGGTTTGCCAGCCGCCCCCACATTCCGTAACTTTACCGGCAGTCCCAACACCATACCCGCCTCCTCGGGGCTGACAAGATCCAGCCCTCTATGCCTCCCTATTGACAGCTGCAAAAGTGGTATGAAAACTACCATTTCACAGCTGTTCACCTTTCCAATGTCAGAAGCTTGAGCCTTCAGGACTTGCAGTTTGGAAGTGTTTGGAGTAAACTCTCTATCCACTGTCACCTCCTTGGAACAACCTCTCTCAACATTGACAGATCGCTTCTGTCCGCTCAACTTCAGTTGCCATCTATTCCAGCAACATCAGTACCCTTGAAAAAATATCACCTTGGTCCTCTGAATCCCTCCAAGATCAGCCCCAACACCAACATCACCAGGCATACCAACATCACCAACAACAATAGCAACCTTCTCCGCAGTTACCTGATGCTGCACAGGACACAGAGCATCAGCACCCAATAACATTGCTGCCCGGGAGGCCAGCGATGGCATCAACATGGCCAGATTTACTTCACTTGACGCTGTACACCCTGGCTGCCACATGATGCGCCAGGTTGACACCACCCCACACCATCACCATAAAGCATCCCCACAATGTCCAAGCCATTCCTTTCACACTCATCACCATTGGGGGGTAGGGAGGGGGGGGAGTTATGTCTCAATATTCACTGGAACTCACTAAGACACTTCCAAAGGTGAGCACAGATCTGTCCAGTGTTGAAAATATAGATTTCAATGTTTGACAACACATGAACAGAAACTTCACATGAACATTGGCTAAACCACCCAGGAGCCTACCCTTGTGTGTTGTTAGTTCGTATGCTTGCAGTAGGTTGAGGGTGAGTGTGAGGGGTGACTACTGAGATGGGGAAGTCATAATGTAGATAGAGAGGGATGGGTGTGTGGTAAACCACTGTTAACTCTGTACAGGTCCGGGCATGTCGCCACCCCTGGCTCCACCCCTAAGCCCGGGTATAAAGGTGACTCACCACCCTTCCCCCGGGAGCTCTTAGGATGGATCCACTAGCAGAGGCATGCTCCAGTTCTTAGTCAATAAAAGCCTACTTTGTATAAGTTCAACTCGTAGTCTTTGGTGTTGTTGATAGTGCATCAATTTTATTGACTAAATTTTCGACATGGAGCAAATCTTGAAGCCGGAACGTTTAGACCTGGATCCTCAAGCAGCAGATGCCGCCAATAACTTTGAACACTGGCTGAGCTGTTTCGAAGCCTTCCTGGAGGCCTCCAGCACTACCGTCACTACAGATGACGCGAAACGGCTTGTCTTGAACTCACGGGTGAGCCACCGAGTCTACTCGATCATCCGAGACGCCACAACTTACGCGGCCGCCATCGCGACGCTAAAGGAACAATACGTGAAGCCTGTTAATGAGGTCTACGCCAGACACCTCCTGGCTACCGGAAAACAGCGCCCCGGGGAATCGGGCGCCGAATATTTACTGGCACTGAGAGTCCTCGGCCGGGCCTGTAATTGCAAAGCGGTGACGGCCAAGGAATGCACGGAAGACCTGGTCCGAGACGCCTACGTAGCCGGCATCAGGTCCAACTATACTCGGCAGAGGCTGCTGGAACAGAGGGGGCTCGACCTGCAGAAGACGGTGGCCCTCGCTAACTCGTTAGACATGGCCCTCCAGAACATGGACACCTACCCCCCTGACCGGATGGCCACGTGGATGTCACGGGAGCAGCCATCCTGGGACCCGGTAAGGCCACAAGCCGCCAGCAGCCCAACTACAGCTGCAATGACCAGAGGCCAGAAATGCTACTTCTGTGGCCAGGCCAAGCACCCCAGACAGCAATGCCCAGCAAAGGACGCGACCTGCTCCAAATGCGGCAAGAAAGGCCACTACGCGAGAGTGTGCAGGGCAAAATCGACCCCCAATTCCAGCAGCGCCGCGTGTGAACCGTGCAGGCCGCCATTTTGGACCCCACCAACCACGTGTGAGCCGTGCGGGCCACCATTTTGGGCACCACCAGCCGCGGGGGAGCCACCATCTTGGACACCATTTCGAGACCAGGCCCCCGGCGCGGGCGAATACTACAGCGACCCACCGACCTCGACGATGGCCTCCATCACCCTGGACCAATCTAGGCCCCATCAACTAGCCAGGTCCATGATGAACGTAAAGGTAAATGGCCATGCCACAAATTGCCTTTTCGACTGCGGAAGCACGGAGAGCTTCATCCACCCCGACACGGTGCGACGCTACTCCCTATCGGTTATGCCCACACGCCACCAGGTCTTTATGGCCTCAAAGTCCCATACGGCGGACGTCGGCGGCTACTGTGTAGCGACTCTGACAGTGAACGGCGTGGAGTACAGAGATTTTAAATTCCTCGTCCTGCCACAGCTCTGCGCTCCCGTACTGCTAGGATTAGACTTCCAGTGCCATCTGGAGAGCGTCACGATGGCATATGGCGGGCCCCTGCCCCCACTTACAGTCTGCAGCCGGCAGAATTTAAACACGGCGCCGTGCAAAGTATGCAGCCTGTCCACCCTGAAGGTCAAACCCCCCCCGTTGTTCGCTAACCTCGCCAAAGACTGCAAGCCAATTGCTACTAAAAGCAGGCGGTACAGTGCCGGGGATTGGAGCTTTATTAAATCAGAAGTAGAAAGACTCCTGAGGGAAGGGATTATCGAGGGCAGCACCAGCCCATGGCGAGCCCAAGTGGTGGTAGTGAAGACTGGCGAAAAACAGCGCCTGGTTATTGATTACAGCCAGACGATCAATCGATACACGCAATTAGACGCATACCCACTTCCCCGCATATCTGACATGGTCAACCAGATAGCACAATACCGGGTATTCTCGACGATTGATCTGAAGTCGGCATACCACCAGCTCCCCATCAGGCCTGAGGACCGCCAGTACACGGCCTTCGAGGCCGACGGTCGCCTCTACCACTTCCTCCGAGTCCCCTTCGGCGTCACCAACGGGGTCTCGGTCTTCCAAAGGGAGATGGACCGGATGGTTGACCAGAACGCGCTGCAGGCCACCTTCCCCTATCTAGACAACGTCACCATCTGCGGCCATGACCGGCAGGACCACGACGCCAACCTAGAAAAATTCCTCCGTACGGCCCAACGGCTGAACCTGACATACAACAGAGAAAAATGTATGTTCCGCACCACGCGCCTCGCTATTCTTGGCTGCGTGGTGGAAAACGGAGTAATCGGCCCCGACCCCGACCGAATGCGCCCCCCCCTGGAACTACCCCTCCCCCACTGCCTAAAAGCCCTGAAGAGATGCCTAGGGTTCTTCTCTTACTACGCCCAGTGGGTGCCCAACTATGCGGACAAAGCCCGGCCCCTCATCAAGTCAACCTCCTTCCCCCTGACGGCAGAGGCCCGTGCGGCCTTCACCCTCATAAAAGAGGACATTGCGAAGGCCACAATGCACGCAGTGGATGAGTCCATCCCTTTCCAAGTGGAGAGCGATGCATCCGACTTCGCCCTAGCCGCAACCCTTAACCAGGCAGGGAGACCCGTGGCCTTCTTTTCACGGACCCTCCAGGGCCCCGAAATTCGACACTCCTCAGTCGAGAAGGAGGCCCAGGCGATAGTGGAGGATGTACGGCACTGGAGGCATTACCTGGCCGGTAAACGTTTCACCCTGCTCACTGACCAACGGTCAGTAGCATTTATGTTTAACAACAGACAAAGGGGGAAAATCAAAAATGATAAGATATTGCGGTGGAGGATCGAGTTATCCACCTACAACTACGATATCTTATACCGGCCCGGGAAACTTAATGAGCCCCCAGACGCCCTATCCCGTGGGACATGTGCCAATGCACAAGTCGATAGGCTACGGACCCTCCACAATGATCTCTGCCACCCGGGGGTCACCAGGTTCTTCCATTTTATTAAAGCTCGCAACCTGCCTTACTCCATCGAGGAGGTCAGGACCATGACCAGGAACTGCCAGGTCTGCGCCGAATGCAAACCGCATTTTTATAGGCCAGACAGGGCACACCTGATTAAAGCCACCCGCCCCTTCGAACGTCTCAGCGTCGATTTCAAGGGGCCCCTTCCCTCCTCTGACCGCAACACGTACTTCCTCAATATTATTGACGAGTACTCCCGTTTCCCCTTCGCCATCCCCTGCCCGGACATGACCAGCACCACAGTCATCAGGTGCCTCAACGACCTGTTCGCCATATTTGGCTTCCCCAATTACATCCACAGCGACAGGGGCTCGTCGTTCATGAGCGACGAGCTGCGCCAGTACCTGCTCGAGAAGGGCATAGCCACGAGCAGGACTACCAGCTACAACCCCCGGGGTAACGGACAGGTAGAGAGGGAGAACGCAACGGTGTGGAAGACCGCCATGCTCGCCCTAAAATCCAAGGGCCTCCCAATCTCCCGCTGGCAAGATTTCCTCCCCGATGCGCTCCACTCCATATGATCACTGCTCTGTACTGCCACAAACGCCACCCCTCACGAGAAGATGTTAGTCTTCCCCAGGAAATCCACCTCGGGGACATCACTACTGCCATGGCTGACGTCTCCGGGACCCGTCCTGCTCAGGAAACACGTGAGGAGCCATAAGATGGACCCCCTGGTCGAAAAGGGAAAAGGTTCACCTCCTCCACGCCAACCCACAGTACGCCTACGTGGCGTATCCTGACGGGCGGGAGGACACAGTCTCAATTCGAGACCTCGCACCCTCAGGTACCACCCAAAACACCATCGATCACCATCCACTACCTCCACCCACCACCACTACCCACGACGCACCACCGGGGTGTCTACCACGAACTGACGACATGCCGGTGCCATCCCTACCCCGAGAGGACAACACGCCAGTGCTCCGTCCCACGCGAGAAGCGGCCGCGGGCAAAGAACCGCCGCAACCGGCACCACGAAGATCATTACGGCAGACAAGACCCCTGGAGAGACTTTCATATCCGAACTGTTGAAACACTTCACCCTGCCGGACTCTTTTTTAAACGAGGGGTGAATGTGGTAAACCACTGTTAACTCTGTACAGGTCCGGGCATGTCTCCGCCCCTGGCTCCACCCCTAAGCCCGGGTATAAAGGTGACTCACCACCCTTCCCCCGGGAGCTCTTAGGATGGATCCACTAGTAGAGACATGCTCCAGTTCTTAGTCAATAAAAGCCTACTTCGTATAAGTTCAACTCGTAGTCTTTGGTGTTGTTGATAGTGTATCAGGGTGGAGGTGCAAGGTAAGTTGGTGTGAGTAAAGATGTGCAGGAGTAGGGTAGGGAAGGCTGATTGATGGGGATGTGATGAGTGGAACAGCAGGATGAGGTTGAGTGTGGCTTGGCAGTAACGTTTCATGATCTGCTCAGATCATTGAAAGGCTCGCGCCACAGCAGTCTCGTCTTCCTGACAACATCCCTGCTTGTGCCCTCCTGTGCAATGTGCAAGCAGGCTGCGTTGGTCTCTTTTGCCCATTGGAAAGGAAGAGGACCTCCCTGTGTGCTGTGACTCCCTCCATAAGCATATGGAGGGAGTAATGGCAGAGCCTGGGTGCAGCTGTGCACCTCTGTGCAGTGCTTGTCAGTGTTTGCAGCACCTCAGTGCTGTAGAATACTGACAGCACAACTGTCAAAATCAATTTGAACATGGCCTCTTTAAGGAAGCCGGCTGATGTCGTGTCATAAAATGACGTCATCAGACCCCCTTCCTATTAATTGGCCGGAAACCCCACATGGCAGGCTTAACAAGCCCTATTAACGTAAAATCACTTGGAGAGTGCGGGCTGCACTCGGCAGCAGGCTGGGACCGCGACACCGACCCCGGCCACCCCGAACCTGCCTCGATCAGCGAAATCACGGCCGATATATCGTTCTGCGTCAAACTATGATTTAACATAGAAACATAGAAGATAGGAGCAGGAGTAGGCCATTCGGCCCCTCGAGCCTGCTCCGCCATTCAATGTGATCATGGCTGATCATCCAAATTCAGTACCCTGTCCCTGCTTTCTCCCCATACCCCTTGATCCCTTTAGCCTTAAGAAATATATCCAACTCCTTCTTGAATATATTTAATGAATTGGCCTCTACTGCCTTCTTCGGTAGAGAATTTCACAAGTTCACCACTCTCTGGGTGAAGAAATTCCTCCTCATCTCTGTGATCCCTGGTTCTGGACTCCCCGACCATCGGGAACATCCTTCCTGCATCTAGTCTGTCTAGTCCTGTTAGAATTTTATAAGTTTCAATGAGATCCTCTCTCATTCTTCTAAACTCCAGCGGGTACAAGCCCAATCGACCCAATCTCTCCTCATACGTCATTCATGCCATCCCAGGTATCAGCCTGGTGAATCTTCGCTGAACTCCTTCCATGGCAAGAACATCCTTCCTCAGATAAGGCGACCAAAACTGCACACAATACTCAAGATGTGGTCTCACCAAGGCCCTGTACAACTGCAGTAAGACATCCTTGTTCCTGTACTCAAAGCCTCTCGCTACGAAGGCCAACATACCATTTGCCTTCTTAACCGCCTGCTGCACCTGCATGCTTACCTTCAGCGACTGGTGCACAAGGACACCCAGGTCTCGTTGCACTTCCCCTTCGCCCAATCTATTGCCATTCAGATAATAATCTGCCTTCCTGTTTTTGCCACCAAAGTGGATAACCTCACATTTATCCACATTATATTGCATCTGCCATGCTTCTGCCCAATCACCCAACCTGTCCAAATCATACTGGAGTTTCTCGGCATCCTCCTCGCAGCACACACGCCCACCCAGCTTTGTGTCGTCTGCAAATTTGGAGATATTACATCTAGTTCCCTTGTCTAGATCATTAATATATATTGTGAATAGCTGGGGTCCAAGGTCTGATCCCTGCGGTATCCCACTAGTCACTGCCTGCCACTCGGAAAAAGACCCGCGTGCCAAGTTAGCTGATTTCAGCCCCGCTCTCCTTCATGGACAGTGCATGTTTGTGGATATCGGGCGGAGCTTTGATGCCCCCCATAGTTGAATCGTTTGCCAGCAATCACTGTGCAAGCTCACGAACGGAGGACGACCACTTAGTATAAGTCACCAAAGGCTTTGGGCATTCAAGGATTCATAGCTCGGTTTGAGTTCGAAGATGGGAGAAAAGGGTTCAAAATCTGGAGGAGGAGACGAAAGATCTAACATGGTAATCGTTCACTTCCTGGTGTGCGAGAAGACTTTTAAATCTATCGAAAAAATAATTTTGTCCCCTTTGGATCAACAGTGGGCTAAACCATCAGGTCATCTGTAAAAAAAACAACTTTGGTCGTTTCATACAACAGATCGGAGGCAGCACCAGAATAGTCCAATGCAAAAGCAAAATACTGCGGATGCTGGAAATCTCAAATAGAAACAGAAAATGCCAGAAATACTCAGCAGGTCAGGCAGCATCCGTGGAGAGAGAAACAGAGTTAAAGGTTCCGTTAGAACCTAGTTTCCTAAGCTTGGTACCTGTTGATGAAAGGCCCCTCCTGAAAGGCAAAATCACTCCCAGTGTGAGAGCTTAATTCTGGATATCTACATTTTTTTAATCTAACTCGGTGGTAATACCGATAAATCCTGATTAAACACCTCACCTGTTGGCTGAAAATGATGCCTGGATCGGAATCACACTCAGATCAGAATTTCTAAACGCTGCCTTGTAAAATCCAAATATTTGCACTTTAAATGCTCACATTTTGATGAATCTAAATTAAACACCTTACAGAAAATGAATTTGTTTTGGAAGTGGCTATTAGTGAGTGAGGCTGCTGGAAAAAAACAAGGATATTTTACGTTCATGTCAAGGCATTTAAATTTTATGTGTGGGTCACAAATTAAACGGAAGTGGTTTGATCCTTTGGGAATTCTGTATAATGGGTGGGAATTGGAAATGGTTTAGTCTCATGGAATTTTGCATAATGGAAGTGGGTTTGGTCCCGTGGAACTCTGTGCCTGTAACGGAATTATGCTTCTGTGAGTTACATGTTTTATCCAGAGTTCACTGTTAACTGTTTTTCCATTTTGTCTTTATCTTTCGGTGTATCTGGTCAGTCTCAAGATCTTTGCACATGTTGTGGCTTTCAGTGCACTATCCAGACTGCATGAAATCATCTGAGAGTAGGATGTAGGGGAGAGGCCAGCACTATACTAAAGAGCTGTACCTAACAGAGCTCAAATGAGGACAAGGAATTCAGGTGAGCAGAATAAGCTCCCTCGCTTCCACCAACATCTACACTGATCTAAGATAAACAACACGGTTTGATTTGTCCTTTTTACAGTTGGTCTTTGTTCCTTATCCCCGAAATACCTGAGTACTGCTGTAACCCTGTCTGTCCTAAAGCCATTCAGAGACAGAATGCAGCAAATCTCTGGCTGATGTTGTGTCTCAATTCAGTAACTCTATAAATCTTTGAAAATTTTGATTATTTTGACTTGTTTTGATTTTGACTTGATCTGGTTTTTGTTTTAAAACTATCCCTATTGGTCACCGGACTGGCAAAAATAAAGGGAGCTTCAAAAACACAGCACACATCGGGGAAGGTATCTAGGTTTCAGCTGCAGATCACTTCCTTGCTTTTTGTGTGTTAGCTGTCTCGCTATTTTGAGATGTTTGCATATTGGAGCTTGGCTATGATGTTGGAAAATGAGAAAATACTTGCATTTCTATAGCGCCTTTCACGACCTCAGGACATCCCAAAGCGCTTTACAGCCAATGAAGTACTTTTAAAGTGTAGTCACTGCTGTAATGTAGGAAATGCGACAGCCAATTTGCACACAGGAAGGTCCCACCAACAGCAACTGATAATGACCAGATAATCTGCTTCAGTGATGTTGGTTGAGGTATAAATATTGGTCATGACACCAGGGGGGAACTCTCCTGCTCTTCTTTGAAATAGTGCCATGGGATCTTTTACGTCCACCTGAGAGAGCAGACGGGACCTCGGTTTAACATCTCATCTGAAAGATGGTACCTCTGACAGTGCAATACTCCCTTGGTACTGCATTGAAATGTCAGCTTTGATTATATTTTCAACTCTCATGGGGTGGGACTTGAACCCACAATCTCTAACTCAGAGGCAAGGGTGCTACCCACTGAGCCATGGCTGACACCTTGATATTTTCATACCATATTATCAATTAATCTTGTAGCTAGTGCACACTGCAGTCACGGTATGCTGGTGGTGGATTTTTAGGCTAGTGGTTGCAAGGACAGTGGTCCCCTGTGCTATTCCATGGCGCCATCTCCTTAGATCAGCATTGCAGCATGGTTGCAAGAAGTTGAAGTCAAGTTTCAGGCTGCAGTTGACCATTGCTGTCGTTGAATGGGCCAGCCCTGTGCTGCGTGTTAGCTGTGGATATCCTTACAGCATCTGGCACAAATCTATGCCTGGCTTTTTGCTGACCCAGACCCCATGAAGACAGTCCTCCATGATCATTGGAAACGTAGAATGATACAGCACAGAAGGAGGCCATTCAGCCCACTGTGCCTGTGCCGGCTCTTTGAAAGACCTGTCCAATTAGTCCCACTCCTATAGTCTCTTTCCTATAGCCCAGCAAATTTTTCCTTTTCAAGTGTTTATCCAATTCCCTTTTAACAGTTAATATTGAATCTGCTTCCACCACCTTTTCAGGCAGCGCATTCCAGTTCATAACAACTCGCTGCGTAAAAAAAATGTTTCCACATGTTGCCTCTGGTTCTTTTGCCAACCACCTTAAATCTGTGTCCTCGGTTACCGACCCTTCTGCCACTGGAAACAGTTTCTCTGTATTTACTCTACCAAAACGCTTCAAGATTTTGAACACTTCTATGAAATATCCTCTACGGAGAACAAGGCAGTTTCTCTAGTCTCTCCACGTAAATGAAATCTTTCATACTTGGTGCCATTCTAGTAGATCTCCTCTATACCCTCGCTAAGGTCTTGAAATCACTCCTAAAGTGTGATGCCCAGAATTGGCCACAATACTCCAACTGGGGCCTAACCAGTGTTTTATAAAGGTTGTCACGTAGGTGTGTGCCAGGGTGTGGAGCAATGGTTGTTGGTTTCTTGGTGGGTGCAGTTATGCTGCCTGTTGATCACCTTCTATCATGCATTGTCATTGAAAGCAAGACATACTGTGATAGGGTGCTTCCAAGGAAATATCCAACAGTATGGTTAGTCGGGCATTCACGTATCTTAGTGGCATCATCAAATCTTCTGGCCCAGCTTCCTTTGGGAGTTGCAGCCTTCGCTTTCACTTATCACCTGCCACAGTGAAGTATGTTTACCTCTGTCAATGGAGAAGGTGTACGGGTGCCAGCGAGGGGGAAAATACCATATTTTATACACTGGCTTGCTTGGCACCTCTCTCGATCTTCCAGTAACCTCAGACAGGGGTCCTCCTATTGAAAAACCCATTGGTGCCAGTAATGTTGTAGGGGGCAAAAGAAATTAGGACATTTGGCACAAAGGGTTCTGAGAACCTCAGTGGGTGCAGACAAAAAAAAAAATCAAAACTGGTTCGGTAATGGCCTAGAACATTTCCTTTTTTGTTACAGTGCCTTTTAAATGAAGTGCCACCTGATCTCTCAGTCCCTAACAACCCTGGATGCCTAGTTTCCTGAATGTTATTTACACTGGATGACCTGCAAGCCAATGTAATCTATGGCCAAGAAGTCCCCACCCTCCTTTTCGTATTTCGATGAAACTCCTTAGCTGGTTCAGGTGTGGACATCTGCCCACCCAAACCCTGATTGGAAATTTCAACGGGAAGCAAGTGGGCAGAGGTCTGATCTTCACCCAGCTTGGTGCTTGGTTAAGCCTCAAGTATGCCCACTTCTGGGGCATAACAGAGATGAAAATCAACCCCGTTATCTCTAAATGCAGGTTACAATCAGATCACTTGCTCCCTGTTGGAATTAATCGAGATGATTGGGTTTATAATAGGGATGCTTTTTAAATATCAGGCCGTGGGTCTGTCTGTCTCTTTCTCTTTGTCTCTACACTCACCATTTAAAACATGCAATGATCCATCTTCTTTAAAATGATAAATGTGCACTCTCCACTAACTGCGTATGGGTAAAAGCACTGCTTGTTGTGGTATTGCTTCATGCAGCCCAGGAAGGTCCCAGGGTTAATCACCAGTTGGCTGATATTTTATTTTTATTATTAGTTTATGGGATGTGGGCGTCACTGGCAAGGCCAGCATTTATTGCCCATCCCTAGTTGCCCTTGAGAAGGTGGTGGTGAGCCACCTTCTTGAACCGCTGCAGTCTGTGTGGTGAAGGTACTCCCACAGTGCTGTTAGGTAGAGAGTTACAGGATTTTGACCCAGCGACGATAAAGGAACGGCGATATACTTCTAAGTCAGGATAGTGTGTGATTTGGAGGGGAACTTGGAGGTGGTGGTGTTCGCACGCGCCTGCTACCCTTGTCCTTCTAGGTGGAAGAGGTCGCGGGTTTGGGAGATGCTGCCGAAGAAGCCTTGGCAAGTTGCTGCAGTGCATCTTGTAGATGGTATATGTTGAGTCTGTGTGTCCCAGTTATGGTTATGATCAATCACTGGACACAGACAACAAGAATAGCTTTTAACAGGTCTTTACTATTCAGAGGTCAGGGCTGAACTGCCCAGCAAATCCCTACACAACACTTATATACCGGTGTGGTCACCACCGGTATTACAGTATACAGCAGCCAAGAGAAAGTAGTACATCTCTTAAGGTAGTTCTCTTAAGGTGGAACAGGTTACATACACCACAATCCTCCCTTTTTAGCTTAACAGTTATATCCCCATTTAACATAACATAATAACATATATATATATACAACTTCATGCAAACAGTTCAAAGATTCAGTCTCTGAGGAGGCCTCCTGATTCGAGTTGGATAACGCCTTTCAGGGGTCTCTGATTCTCGTTGCTGGGGTGACTCATCTAGTTGGTCTCTTATGGATTGGACATCATCATCAGGTACATTCACTTCTGAGGTAGATGCATCAGGTTCACTAACTTCTTCCACGGTTGTCTCTGCCGTAACCATGGGTTCGACCCTTGTTCTCGATTCTACCAGTTGGTCAGCATGACGCCGTATTACATTTTCACCAATATCTACCGTGTACATCAGGGGTCCTTGTCTGGCCCGAATTGTTCCAGATTGCCATTTCTTGTTTTTATAGTCCCGGGCTAACACTGGTTGTCCTATTTCGAAACTCCGAGTGGTCTTGTTATTTATATGCTGGAACTGTTTGTTTTCAACTTCCCTCCGCACATTTGGTTTTAACAAGTCCAACCTGGACCGCAACCTCCTGTTATAGAACATCATGGCAGGACTTTGGTTTGTCACTGCATGAGTGGCGTTTCGATATGCCAGTAGGAATTTGTCCACCTTGTGGTGTAGTGGAATCTGATCTTCGCTCATGGCCTTTATTGCTTTTTTGAACGTTTGTACAAATCTCTCGGCCAACCCGTTTGTAGCCGGATGATATGGGGCAGAGGTATAATGTTTCACCCCATTCTTCTTCATGAATTTCTGGAATTCTTCTGACACGAACTGCGGTCCATTGTCTGAACATATTTCTTCTGGCAATCCATTTCTTGCAAATATCGTTCTTAGCACCGCGATCGTCTTTTCCGAGGTAGTGGTAGTCATCTTAATCACTTCTGGCCATTTAGAATGTGCGTCCACCGCAATTAAAAACATGGAGTCCATGAATGGACCAGCAAAGTCAATATGTACACGTTGCCATGGGGTTGAAGGCCATTCCCATGGATGCAGCGGTGCAATCGGAGGTGCATTTTGCACTTTTTGGCACCCTGAGCAGCTTTTCGTCAGATCCTCTATCTGTTGGTTGATACCCGGCCACCACACATAAGCCCTAGCAAGGCTTTTCATCTTGACTCCCCCCAGATGACCTTCATGCAGTTCCTTTAGAACTCTCTCTCTTAACTTAGGAGGAATAATCACCCTTGTTCCATACATCAATGTTCCTTGACAGACGGACAGCTGTTCTTGTCTTGCTGAGAATGCCGGTAACAGTGGATCACCATGTGCTGGCCATCCCTTCACTGTCACTTCGTAGACCCGGGACAGTGTCGGGTCGTTCCTGGTTTCTCTTTCAATACTTGCATTGGTGACTAGTAAACATTCGATGATGGTCGAGTGAAATAACTCAACAGGGTCAACCGTCGGTGCCTCCTCCTCTGTAGGTAGTGGCAGGCGTGACAGCCCATCAGCACTACCATGCTGCTTTGTACCTTTGAATTCAATCTGATATTGATGTGCCCCTAGGAAAAGGGACCATCTCTGGAGTCTCTGTGCTGTCATCACCGAAACACCCTTCTTAGGGTTAAAAATGGATACCAACGGCTGGTGGTCTGTCAGAAGCGTAAACTTTTGGCCCTGCAGGTAATGATTAAACTTCTTTACTCCCCACACAAGGCTGAGGGCCTTCCTATCTATCTGAGCATAGTTGCACTCAGCGGAGGTCAATGATCTGGATGCGAACGCGACTGGCCTCTCCAGGCCATTTGGCAACTTGTGTGAGAGTACTGCCCCAATACCATATGGAGAAGCATCACAAGCCAAATGAATAGGCAGCGTTGGGTTGAAGTGAGCCAACACTTCCTCTGAGGTGATCAATGCCTTGCTTTTGCGAAAGGCCCTCTTACAGTCCTCACTCCACTTCCATGGTACTCCCTTCTGCAAAAGAGCGTTCAGCGGGTGCAGCACCGTGGATAAATTTGGCAGAAACTTATGGTAATAGTTAATCAACCCTAGGAACGACCTCAACTGGGATACATTATCCGGAGCGGGAGCCTTCACAACAGCTTCGATCTTGTCAGGAGACTTATGAAGCCCCTCCTGGTCAATGACATGACCACAGTACGAGATCCGCTTCTGAAAGAACTCACATTTCTGACGATTAACTCGAAGTCCATATTGTTTCAATCTGGTGAGCACCAGTTCCAAATTTGCAAGGTGTTCCTCGTCATCATCTCCTGTAATCAGAATATCGTCCAGGTAACATTGTGTGCCTGGAATTCCCTGTAATACCTGCTCCATGGCCCTCTGCCAAATTGCTGGAGCCGATGCCACTCCAAAAACCAGTCTATTATACCGGTACAAGCCTCTATGCGCGTTGATCGTGAGATACTGGCGTGACTCTTCCTCAACTTCCATCTGTAAGTACGCCTGCGCCAGGTCTATCTTGGTGAAGTGTTTCCCGCCAGACAACGAAGCGAAGATATCCTCAATCCGCGGAAGCGGATACTGCACCGTGTGAAGCACCGGATTAACAGTGATCTTGAAATCTCCACAGATGCGAACCTTCCCCGGTTCCCCCAGCTTGTTGCTCGATGAACGCTTCATGACGGGAACAATGGGCGTGGCCCACTCACTCCAGTCTACCTTAGACAGTACTCCTGAACGTTCTAGCCCTTCCAGCTCAGCTTCCACAGCAGGTCGTATCGCATAAGGTACCGGTCTGGCTTTGAAAAATTTCGGGTTTGCATGTTCTTCAACCTTGATGTTTGCCGTAATTCCTCTCAGTGTTCCCAGTCCCTGTTGGAACACCTCTTTAGCATCGTCCAATATTCTGGACAATCGTTTAGGTTTGACATCTTTTTTACCGGAATCTACCGTTAGTGCTTTTAAGGAATGCCAGTCCATATTTATTTTCCTAATCCACTCCCGTCCCAGTAGTGGTGGACCTCCCTCAGGTAGCACATATAAGTCCATTCCTCGGCTTTCTTTGCCCTTGTGGACCACCTTTACCTCTATCTTCCCGATGGGGTATACTCTTTGCCCCGTGTATGTTTTCAATACAATCTCCGTATCCCGTAGGGGAATATGTGGGAATAACCTTTTGTAATCTTGCTTATTCATGACCGTCAATGCCGATCCAGTGTCCAATTCCATCTTCACTTGGACTCCTGCTATCTGAAGTGTGACCCAAATTGTTTGGAGGTCTGCTTCCTTACCAACATTGTATACTCTTAGACTACCCAGTTCATTACTGCTGGAGTCTGAATCTAACTTCTGTTCGTTCGAGCTGTTCTCTGTCACCTTGTGTACCTTTCTGTACTTTTCCTGCGGTGACATTTTGTTGCTGGTCTTCTTTCCTGACCGGCATACTTTAGCTATGTGACCAAGCCTGCCACATTTTCTGCATTCCTGATTTTTGAACCAGCACTGGTTCTGATCGTGCGTTGTTTTTCCACAACGATAACATTTTACTGTACCCAAGACCATTTGATTGGTGCTGAGTTCCGGTGACCGTAGCTGCATTTTCGCCGTGCCTCTCGCTGCGGCTTCGTGCGATGCTGCAATAGTGACAGCTTTATCAAGCGTAAGATCATTCTCCTCAAGCAGTCGCTTTTGTGTTCCTTCTTTTAACAATCCACACACAAATTTATCTCTCAGCGCATCTGCTAGTCCTGTTCCAAACTGACAGTACTTTGATAGCTTACGCAGTTCAATTAAAAATTCAGCGTTGCTTTCGTCTTTCAGCTGCGTTCTTCTGTAAAATTTAAATCGTTCCGCTATCATCAGCGGCGTGGGGTTTAAATGATTTTTCAGGACAGTAACAATATTCGCGAAAGTCTGATCCGCCGGTTTATTTGGTAATAGAAGGTGCTTCAATAGCCCGTATGTCTTCGCACCCATTGAGCTTAATAAGGTTAGTGCTTTCTCATCACCTGGTACCTTATTTGCTTTACAATAAACTTCCATGCGTTCTACATACGTGGTCCAATCTTCGATATTGCTATCAAAGGTATTAATGTTCCCATGTTTAGGCATCCTTGCAAGTTTTTTAATTTTTCTTTTTCTCAAAATGGCGGCTTCCCGCGCTTGTCTTCTTCCCCCGCCTACTAAAATGGCGGCTTCCCACGCTTGGCGGTCTTTCCCGCGCTCGTCTTCTTCCCCCGCCGACTACAGTGGCGGATTCCCGCGTTTGCCTTCTACCCCCGCTGGCTGCAATGGCGATTGCCGTGCTGCTGCCGTTCTCGCCTCCCCAGCGGTTCTCAATTCCCCGACACTGCTTTGCCTTGCAGCCCCGCTTGCAGCCCGGTCCTTTACACCGGCTGCGTTTGAGTTCTCCGCGGCTCTCGTGCCTTAAGCTGCCCCAGTCGCTGCGCCTCTCGGCCTCGATTGCAGCCCGGCCCTTTTTACCGGCCGTGGTCGAGTTCTCCGCCCTTATTCCTCCGTTTTCCCTCCCCTACTCCACAGCCAACGCGGCCGACTTTCTGCTCATGTCGCTGATCGGCTTACCCACCACCGTGGTAGAAGGGATGATCACTGCCTGTCGCTGATGGAGGGCTTCGTGGTCAGAATTTTTCTTTTTAACCCGGGTTCTCGATGCCTCCCGTGCGATGGTGCTCAGCAGGATGATGAGGGCGGATGCCTCTTCTCGACGCTCGTTCTGAGGACGAAGCTGCCTTGGATGTAAAACTGCCGCAGGGTAAGATCGGACTCGTCGCCACTGTTGAGTCTGTGTGTCCCAGTTATGGTTATGATCAATCACTGGACACAGACAACAAGAATATCTTTTAACAGGTCTTTACTATTCGGAGGTCAGGGCTGAACTGCCCAGCAAATCCCTAAACAACACTTATATACCGGTGTGGTCAACACCGGTATTACAGTATACAGCAGCCAAGAGAAAGTAGTACATCTCTTAAGGTAGTTCTCTTAAGGTGGAACAGGTTACATACACCACAGTATACACTGCAGCCACGGTGCGCCGGTGGTGGAGTGAGTGAATGTTTAAGGCGGTGGATGGGGTGCCAATCAAGCGGGCTGCTTTGTCCTGGATGGTGTCAAGCTTCTTGAGTGTTGTTGGAGCTGCACTGATCCAGGCAAGGGGAGAGTATTCCATCATACTCCTTACTTGTGCCTTGTAGATGGTGGAAAGGCTTTGGGGAGTCAGGAGGTGAGACACTCGCTGCAGAATATCTAGCCTCTGACCTACTCGTGGCCACAGCATTTATGATCTGAGCTGGAGTAGCAGTAGGGAATGTTACAGCTGGCCGCAATGCCCTTGGGCTAGGGAGGGAAGAATTTAGCCAGTATTCCCACATCTGATTGCTAACCAAAACTGAAATGTGCACTGGTATGGACATCAGGAGAAGATCCAACTTGGCTATAGTGTACCTGTAGCATAATTGAATAACCTGCTGACACAGGCTAATGAGGCTCAGACACATGGTTAGCTCGGTGAGGCATTGAAAGGATGCTGGGATGTATGGAACAAAACCCATCAAAGATTAATGCCCTAAGATAGAAGGAAGAAAATTGAACGTTTAGTGCAGATTTTTTTATATTTGTTTCAGGAATGTGGGTGACACCAGCAAGGCAGCATTTTTTGCTTATATAATATACAAAAAGAAAATACTGCAGATGCTGGAAATCTGAAATAAAAACAGAAAATGCTGGAGATACTCAGCAGGTCAAGCAGCATCTGTGAAGAGAGAAACAGAGTTAACGTTTCAGGTCGATGACCTTTCGTCAGAACTGGAAAAAAGCAGGAAATGGAACAGATTTTTAAGCAAGCGAAGAGTCTGGGAAAGGGGGAAGGGGATGAAAGAACAAAAGGGAAGATCTGTGATAGGATAGAAGGCAGGAGAGGTTAAGAGACATTAAGAGATATTCAAGGCAAAAGGAGATGGTAATGGGACAGGTTAAGAAACAAAGGATGGCTCGAGATGAAGTGTAAATTGTGCTGGCAGAATGAAATACAGCTGCCATGTGGGGGAGAAGAACAGAAGGCACAAACAAAACGTGTGGATAAAAAATATATATATGTGATAGGGGCCAGGTTATGATCTGAAATTGTTGAACTCTATGTTGAGTCCAGAAGGCTGTAAAGTGCCTAATCGGAAGATGAGGTGCTGTTCCTCGAGCTTACGCTGAGCTTCCGTGGAACAATGCAAGAGGCCGAGGACGGTGAGGTCTGAGTGGGAATGGAGCGGTGAATTTAAGCGACAGGCGACCGGAAGCTCGGGGTCCCCCTTACGGACTGAACATATCCCTAGCTTATCCTTAGTTTCCCATGAGGGCATTATGAGTCAACCATGTAGTGTGGACCTGATTTTAGGTGGGGTGGAGAGTGTATATATTGTGAAACATAAGGTACCACAATTGTGCGGGACAGACTCGATGGACCAGAGGGTCTTTACCTGTCCGTCATTGTCTGTATGT
Organism: Somniosus microcephalus; assembly: GCF_052327205.1. Taxonomy (NCBI): domain Eukaryota; kingdom Metazoa; phylum Chordata; class Chondrichthyes; order Squaliformes; family Somniosidae; genus Somniosus; species Somniosus microcephalus. Next base: position 14,828,277 of record NC_141010.1, read on the forward strand.
ACATATGCACGTTAACCAGACCAGGTGAGACTTGCAGATTTTCTTCTTTGAAGGATGTTAATGAAACAGTTGAGTTTTTACAACAAACTCTAGATTTATTGAATTCAATTTCCTAACTTGTCATGGGAGGATTTGAATTCCAGGCTATCTGGGTTAGTGGTCCAGCACCATAGCCACTAGACTACTGTACACTTTCATACCTGTAATAGTATCTCCGATACTGGCTCTCTACAGATGGCTAACTCTTGGGAAAGCTCTTGCTTTCATTTGAAGCTCGAGTGAGCTTTATCATTTTTACGGCATTTTCTTTTCTGACACAACAATTAATAACGCAGATAGTTATCACAGAGAAAAGCCAAGTTTAGAAAACGCCAAAGATTTTGTTTACATAACATGGGCTGTAATATATTCCAGCTGCATCAGTTTTCTCTTCAGCTCCAGTTGGTAAGGGTACAATAAATCCTGCACATAGGGTATTATTAATGTCACTGATCTCAGATACACCAACAATACAGGTCACTGCACCGTTTGTGGTGCTTAGGACTAAATCAGCTGTAGGAACACCAAAGGCAAACGAACAGCCTCAATAGATTGACCCCTTCTCGAAATTGATTCCAACAGCAACGAGGCTAATACGCACTCCTTTCACCTCCAGAACCTGAGTTTGAAACAAGCCAAGATAGAATAAAGCCTGTTTTCTGTGATGGAAAGGTTGGTGTTTGGATAATCTCAATCTAGATCCCAGTGCAAAAAAACAAAATGACCTTGAATTGGGCATGAATTTACCTTGGAGAGTTTGAGGGATGAAATGTCTTACAGGTGTAGCAGGGGTAATCCTCCAAGGTTGGTGCTGGATTTTGAAATGCATTGTTTGGATAACACAACAAGAGCCACAACAAGAGCTATGATAAGCTGAATGAACATAAGAGCATAAGAAATTGGTAGGCCATACGGCCCCTCAAGCCTGCTCCACCATTCAATAAAACATGGTTGAACTTCGACATCAACTCCACTTTCCCACCCCATCCCCATATCCCTTGATTCCCTTAGTGCCCAATGTTGTGTATGTACCTTTAAGAGAATAACTGGTCTCAGACTGCAGTACCGGCAGTGACCACCCCTGTATAAAAGGCGCTAGTGAGCCTCTGTTGTTTTAGTTTCACTATTGACTTCCATCAGTAAAGACTTATTTTGTTCCACTCCTGTTGTCCGTGTCTCAATCATTCACGGACGTAATACTGGCGACGAGCAGATACGAACCTACCTACAGTCTGCACCACCTCCTGGGATCCATTCCTACAGCGAAGTGAGCAGAGGTCGAGGCCAGAAAGAAAAGAAAGTAAGAGGCAGTAGAAACGGGCGTCGACCGTGGGCATCTGCCCTGTGTTGCAGAGTTGAAGATTGCTGGAGAAGCTGTCGGATGCGGGGCCTGGTTGCTGTCGACGGTGCTTCAGCTAATCGGGCTGGTGGCAGGTAGTGCACTGATCCTTCCTGGGCTGCGGCGGTCGCGAACTCGAGCGAGTGGTTTGCAACGGGGCCGAGCAGCGTTGTCGGGAAGAAGAGAGAGGGAGGGTGGAGCACACAGGGCGCGGCCGGTGCTACGAAGCCGGGCTGCGTATAGACCCGCGAAGAGGGAGGCAAGAGTTCCACAGGGTTGTTCCACGACGGGAAAATAAATTTAAAAAAAATTAAACGTGCAAGAAACCGTGGAAAGCAGCGCTAACAACAGCGGGGAAGAAGGCAAAGCGCGGGAGGCGCCATCTTAATCAGCGGGGAAGAAGGCAAAGTGTGGGAGGCGCCATTTTGTTAAATCGGGGAAGAAGGCAAAGCGCGGGAGGCGCCATTTTAGATTTGCAAGATGCCGAAGACTGGCTGTATCACTGCTTTTGATAATACAATAGACAACTGGACCACGTATGTGGAAAGAGTCGAGGTATATTTCGAGGCAAACGAAATAGCAGAGGAGAAAAAGGCATCGATATTGTTAAACTTAATGGGCGCTAGAATGTACGGCCTATTGCGGGACCTGATTACTCCAGCCAAACCGAAGGCGAAGAGTTTTAACGAAATTGTTGCTGTCCTACAGGAACACCTAAACCCTGCACCGCTGTTGATAGCAGAAAGATTTAAATTCCACAGGAGAACTCAGCACAAAGATGAGAGCAATGCTGAGTATCTTACGGAACTACGCAAGCTATCAAAGCACTGCCAGTTCGGAGCAGGACTGGCAGATACCCTACGGGACAAATTTGTCTGTGGACTCCTGAGTGAAGGAACACAGAAGAAGTTACTCTCAGAGAAAGAGCTGACGCTAGATAAGGCTTTCAGCGTGGCAGTATTATATGAAGCAGCAGCCAGGGGAGCTGCAGAAATTCAACAAAAACCACAGGAATACGGCACCCACGAAATGACACGGGGATTTGCAAAATGTTATCGCTGCGGCAGAACTAACCATGACCAGAAGGACTGCTGGTCCAAAGACAAAATATGCAGGCAATGCGGGAAGATGGGACACATTGCACGAGTTTGCAGGTCTGGGAAGAAGACCAGCGACAACAAAAAGGCTACTAAGGAACCGTACAAGAAAGTACAAAAGATGACGGACAGTAGTTCCGAAGACCAGATGAGCGATAGTGAATCCGGGAACAGGAGACTAAGCTGTCTCAAACTTCACAATGTAATCGCAAAAGAGGATCACCGAACCATTTGGGTCACCCTCACGATAGCAGGGTCCCAAGTTAAAATGGAATTGGATACAGGATCAGCGCTAACCGTCATGAATCGACGAGACTACGAGCGGCTATTTTCACACATACCCTTGAGAGAGACATCCATCGTCTTGATGACGTATACGGGGCAAAAAGTATACCCCAGAGGAAAAATAAGGGTGCCTGTCGAATACAACGGCAAGAAAATACGGAAATTGTATCTCTACATACTGCCAAATGGTGGACCACCGTTATTGGGACGGGAATGGATCAGGAAGATAAACTTAGATTGGCACTCCATTCATGCAATGACGGTGGATGGTAAAAAAGATGAAGACGTCACTCCTGGACGATTGTCAACAATCTTAGCTAACGCCAAAGAGGTATTTCAACAAGAACTGGGCACGCTTAAAGGCGTAACCGCCTCGATAAAAATAGAAGAGAATGCAGTTCCCAAGTTTTCAAAGCAAGACCGGTACCATATGCAATTCGCCCAGTCGTTGAGGCAGAGCTGGAGAATTTGGAGAAGGCGGACGTGTTGTCTAAGGTCGACTGGAGCGAGTGGGCGACACCCATCGTTCCTGTCATGAAGAAAACGTTAAGCAATAAGTCCGGGGAGCCAAGGAAGATTCGCATCTGTGGGGATTTCAAGGTGACGGTGAACCCAGTCGTTCACACAGTACAATATCCTCTTCCAAGGATAGAAGACATCTTCGCCTCACTGTCTGGAGGGAAGCGTTTTACAAAAATTGACCTAGCACAAGCATATTTGCAGATGGAGGTTGAAGAGTCCTCTAGGAAGTATCTCACGATAAACACTCACAAAGGTCTTTACCAGTATCATCGATTGGTATTCGGAGTAGCATCGGCTCCGGCGATATGGCAAAGAGCGATGGAACAAGTCCTGCAAGGGATTCCGGGGACTCAGTGTTACTTGGACGACATCCTTGTGACAGGTGAAGATGACAGTGAACACCTTAACAACCTAGAACAGGTGCTCACTAGGCTACGGGAACATGGGCTGCGAGCCAACCGCCCCAAATGCGAATTTTTAAAGAAACAGATATCGTATTGTGGCCACGTGATTGATGAAGAGGGGTTACATAAGTCCCCTGACAAAATTGAAGCAGTTGTTAAGGCCCCAGCGCCTGAAAATGTGTCGCAACTGAGGTCATTCCTCGGATTGGTGAATTACTATCATAAGTTTTTGCCGAATTTGTCGACAATTCTGCATCCACTGAAAACCCTGCTACGAACGGGGGTAGCATGGAAATGGAGCGATGATTGTAAGCGTGCTTTTCAGAAGAGTAAGGACTTAATCACTTCAAGGGAAGTATTGGCTCACTACAACCCAGCACTGCCGATCAGACTGGCGTGTGATGCGTCTCCCTACGGCATTGGGGCGGTACTGTCACATAAATTCCTTGATGGTTTAGCGAGGCCGATAGCTTTTGCGTCACGCTCGTTAACTTCTGCCGAGCGTAACTACGCCCAGATTGACAGAGAGGCCCTCAGCCTAGTGTGGGGGGTGAAGAAGTTCAATCACTACCTGCACGGTCAAAAATTTACTCTACTAACCGATCATCAACCTCTTGTCTCCATTTTCAACCCACAGAAGGGCGTACCAATAATGACAGCACAACGGCTGCAGAGATGGTCCCTTTTCCTAGGGGCACACCAATATGACATCAAGTACAAAGGAACTAAACAGCATGGAAATGCTGATGGATTGTCACGCCTACCGTTGCCGACGGTGGAAGAAGAAGACCTTGCAGTGGATCCAATGGAGTTATTCCACTCGACCATAGTCGAATGTCTCCCTGTGACGAATGCAAACATAGAAAAGGAAACACGGAATAACCCGACACTATCACGGGTCTATGATTTAACGGTGAAGGGATGGCCAGCACATGGCGAACCACTGCTGCCAGCATTCTCGCCGAGAAGAGAACAGCTGTCAGTGTGCAGAGGAACCTTGATGTGTGGATCCAGAATAGTAATTCCACCTAAGTTGATGGATAGAGTGCTCAGTGAGCTTCATGAGAGTCATCTGGGTGGGGTAAAAATGAAGAGCTTAGCCAGAGCGTTTGTGTGGTGGCCGGGAATCGATAGAGAAATCGAAGAGATGACCAAGAGCTGTGCAGGATGCCAGAAGGTCCAAAACGCCCCACCACAAGCTCCTCTGCATCCATGGGAGTGGCCCTCATCTCCATGGCAAAGGGTGCACATTGATTTTGCTGGTCCCTTCATGGACTCGATGTTTTTAATTGCAGTGGATGCACATTGAAAGTGGCCAGAGGTAATAAAAATGTCCTCAACCACCACGGAAAAAACTATCACAGTTTTACGAACCATATTCACCAGGAATGGGCTGCCTGAACAGATTTGCTCTGACAATGGACCACAGTTTGTGTCTGAAGAGTTCCGGAGGTTCTTAAAGAACAATGGTGTTAAGCACTACACATCTGCCCCATATCATCCAGCCACTAATGGATTGGCCGAGAGGTTTGTCCAAACATTCAAGAAGGCTATCAAGGCAATGTGTAATGAAGATATACCCCTACAACACAAGGTGGACAACTTCTTGTTTGCCGACCGGAATGCGACACATGCGGTTACCAACCAAACTCCAGCCATGATGTTCTTCAATCGAAGACTACGATGCCGCTTGGATTTGGTTAAGCCAAATGATGTAAGAAAAAGGAGACTTACCATCAAGTAACTTTAAAGTAAGCTTTAAGTAACTTATAAACACACTATATACAAGAGAGGTCTTTACCATGCCTCTGGTAGAAGCCTCTTACAATACTGAACAGACCAGTATTTATACCAGTCCAACAGGAAGTGACATTTACAGGAAGTGAGGTATGTACACAGTTCATAGTTCATAGTTCACAGGAAGTGATGACATAACTTCCCGGAAGTTAGCATTTTTATCACATTCTTCCCTCCTGCAGGATTAGGAGGCTGTGGTCTACCTTTTGGTCCGCAGCCGCCGAACAAGGAAGAGTCGCACCCGTTTGGATTCCCGTCGTAGAGGGTCGCTGGTCCGCTTACATGCGGTTGGCCATTGGTCAGAGTCTGTGTGGCCTGGATTGCCCTGTGAAGGGTCGGGGAGATCATGGCTTCGAGTACGAGCCCCAATAGGTTCAAAGTCGGACTGCCTCTGTTCAGAGGGAGGTGCAGAGCTGGTCTGTGGCGGATCAGTACTTTCATGCGCGGTACTGGGAGGGTCGCAACCTTGAGCACGGGGTTCTACCGGCACCAAGCTAGTTGGTGTCCGATCAGGATCCTGGAGAGGGGTACCTGATAGGTCCCAAGAGTTTCCTGGTGAAATGCCATCACCCGATGTCCCACTAGGTCCTGGTGGGCAGGGAGCCAGATCCCGTAATGATACGGTAGATTCTCGGCCGTCGGAATATCGTATGTTTGCATAGGTGGGGTTGGCATCGGTTAGTTCGACCTCATCTACAAGAGGGTCATTTTTAGACGTCCGAACGTATCTTCGGAGTAATACAGGTCCAGGAGTAGTTAGCCATGACGGGAGTGATGTCCCATGAGATGAGCGACGCTGGAATCCAAAGAACCGCTCATGAGGTGTAGTATTTGTGGCTGTAGAAAGCAGGGACCGTATAGAGTGCAATGCATCCGGAAGCACTGTTTCCCATTGCTGGTCTGGTAGGCCCCGAGATCTTAAAGCGAGACGTACGGAATTCCAGATGATACCGTTATACCTCTCTACCTGCCCATTTCCGATGGGATGGTATGGTGTTGTTTTGCTTGTAGCAATTCCCCGTTCTGAGAGGTAGTCCTTGAGTTCCCTTGACATAAAGGATGGACCCCGATCTGAGTGAATATAAGCCGGCATGCCACAGAGAGAAAATACCTGCTCAAGGCAGCAGATTACTGTGGACGCCAGCATATTGGAGCAGGGGAAGGCAAACGGAAAACGTGAATATTCGTCGATCATGGTGAGCAAATATGTGTTCCGAGTTGAAGAGGGCACTGGGCCCTTAAAATCGATGCTAAGTCGTTGCATCGGTTGGGTTGCATGTATGAGTATACCATCTGAGGGGCGGAAGAACTGAGGTTTTAATTCCGCACAAAGCCGGCATTCTGAGCATATTTTTTTTACATCTCCAGTGGAAAAAGGGAGATTCCGTGATCGTACGAAATGTAGCATGCGCGTAACGCCAGGATGACACAAACCATTGTGGACATCCATGAGAGTGGAGGATGACATAGTGGAGCAGAATGCCCGTGTGAGGGTGTCCGGGGCCACATTCTCCTTGCCAGGCCAATAGAGAATGGTATAACCAAAAGAGGCCAGTTCCATCCTCCAAAGTTGTATTTTATTATTCTTAATTTTGGTTCGTTTTCGATTATCGAGCATGAAGGCGACTGATCGTTGGTCCGTGATCAATGTAAAGTGCTGGCGAGCTAGAAAATGGTTCCACTTCCGTACTGCCTCGATGATGGCTGTGGCTTCTTTCTCAACCGGAGGATAATGTAGCTCGGCACCTTGTAAGGTCCTGGACATAAATGCTACAGGACGACCTTCCTGATTCAGAGTAGCCGAGATCGCCACCTCCGAGGCATCACATTCAACCACGAAAGGGAGATTCTCATCGATGGAGTGAAGAGCCGCTTTCTCCAACTGTTTTTTGAGAAGGTTAAAGGCTGCAACAGCCGCTGTTCCCAGTGGAAATGATCTAGCATGCAGCAAGGGTTGGATTTTGTCCGAAAAATGAGGAATCCATTTAGCGTAGTATGCAAACAGACCGAGAGCCCGACGTAAAGAAGCCGGATTCTTAGGTGACGGGAGCTCTTGGAGCGGGCGAAGTCTTTCTGGGTCTGGCTTAATGATACCATTGCCTACGCAGTAGCCAAGGATGTTGATGGTCGGTTGCGACTCAACAGATTTGGATTCATTCAGGGTCAAATTACGGCGATGGAGGGCATCCCGAAATTTTTGGAGGTTGGAGTCGTGTTCCTGTTGATCGTGACCTGCAATGGTAATGTTATCAAGATAGGGAAAAGTGTCCCTTAGGTTTTCCTGCTTAACCAGGCCATCCATTGACCGTTGAAAGACAGCCACTCCATTAGTAACCCCGAATGGGAGGCGACGAAATTGGTACAGCCGTCCATTAGCCTCAAAGGCTGTGTACTGCTTATCTGAGACCTTCAAGGGTAACTGATGATAGGCACTTTTTAAATCGTAAGTTGAGAACACTTTGTATTCGGCCAGTTTATTAACCATATCATCAATGCGTGGCAATGGGTAGGCATCCAAGTCGGTATATTGATTGATGGTTTGCGAATAATCGATGCATAGTCGCTGTTTGTGAGGTTTTAGAGGGTTCTTGACAATGACGACTTGAGCCCGCCAGGGCGACGAACATGGTTCAATGATATCCTCTGCTAGAAGTCGAGAGATTTCAGCCGCAATAAAAGATTGGTCTCCCTGATTAAAGCGCCGCGATTTCGTTATTATCGGTTGGCATTGAGGCGGAATACTGGCAAATAATGAGGGTTCATCAAGTGAAGCTGCTGATAATGCACAAAATGGTAATTTAGATGGTATATTAGAAATAGTAAGTCCGGGTTTGGATCCACCAAACTCAATGGTGAGTTTCTTATGCTGTTTTTGGAAGTCCAGCCCTAAGAGGAGATCACTACATAAGTCTTTGAGCACTGAAAGTCGGGTGGAGGGATACATACGACCATGAAGTGTCATATCAACAACACAAAAGCCGGAGATTCTGGTATTAAGTGACGACTGGGCCATCGCAATTGCCTGGTCCGATGGGAAGACATGTAGTTTCAATTTCGCAACAATCTGTTCCTTAATGAAACTATCAGTACTTCCTGAGTCAATTAAGGCATCTAAGGTATGCCCTTTAATTGAAATTTTTGTGGCTGCCTGAGACAGGTTCTGTGGGCAAGCAGCTGTAATTGGTGTCGTTGCACAGAGAGTGGCTAAAACTCTCGGTGTGCTTCTTCGGGAGAGAGCTCGAGAGGAAGCTTGATAGGTCCTAGCTGGAGCATCTTGATAGGCCCTAATTGGGGCAGTTCGGTAGGCCTTAGCTGGATTGGCCCTCGTAGAGGCCCTTGATAGGCAAACTTTAGCAAAGTGTCCTTTTTTCCCGCAATAACTGCAGATTGCATTGCGAGCAGGGCAGGTTTTCCTAGGGTGAAAAGCATCTCCACAAAAGAAGCATTCCTTCCTAGATTGCCAAGAGGCTGCTAAAGTGGGGTCGTCCTCCTCTTCTTCATCAGAATTATCAGAATTAGATTCCCCCATGATAGGGTTCACCTGAGACCGCTTGAATTGTCTGGTTGCAGCTACAGCAGCAGATCGAGATCTGGGCAGCTGATAGAGGTCTGCATTTCTCTTTGCCAAATCCAGTGAACAAGCTAGTTCAAAAGCTTTTTGTAGCTCAAGTGTTTTACTTTCTAGTAGACGCTGGCGTATAAATGGAGAGGCAATCCCGCAGATGAAAGCATCACGAATCATTTCTTGGCGGTACAGCTCAGCTGAGGCTGCCTGAAAGTTACAATCTACGCTGAGCCTGCGAAGTTCTTGCAGGAATTCGTCAATTGATTCCCCTGGCCCTTGTCGGGCTGTGGCCAGTAGATGTCTAGCATAGACCTCATTTGGGGTCTTCGCATACAGTTTCTTAAGTGCCCGAATCACCTCTTCGTAATTATCCCAGTCATCAACATATTCGAACACTTTTGGGGTCACATAATTGACAAGTATCTTCAATTTAGCAGGAGCATCCGCTTTACATTCATCCAGAAAATTCTCAAAAGTACGATACCAATGCTTCCATACCCTGCCAGCTGCTGGTGTATTCGGGTCCAAGTCCAGACGAATAGGTCTAAGGATTTTCTCCATGATGGGTGGTTCCCTGGATCCTTAACTTCCGAGTTTGTCTGAAGGTCTAGTATTTGTCAGTGTAAATACTAAGTTACTTAAATTGATGTAAGAAAAAGGAGACTTACCATCAAGTAACTTTAAAGTAAGCTTTAAGTAACTTATAAACACACTATATACAAGAGAGGTCTTTACCATGCCTCTGGTAGAAGCCTCTTACAATACTGAACAGACCAGTATTTATACCAGTCCAACAGGAAGTGACATTTACAGGAAGTGAGGTATGTACACAGTTCATAGTTCATAGTTCATAGTTCACAGGAAGTGATGACATAACTTCCCGGAAGTTAGCATTTTTATCACACCAAACGTCCGAAGAGATGTGGAGAACAGGTAGTTTCAGAATATGAATGAAAGGCCGACCAGGAGTTTTAAGATAGGTCAACCAGTTTTGGCCCGGGACTACCGCACTGAGAAATGGCAGCCAGGAACGATTTGTACACGACAAGGACCTCTCATGTATACCGTGGACGTTGGGGAGAGCATTGTAAGACGCCATGCTGACCAGATTCTAGAGTCACTGGAAAGCGTCAACTCCACACCACGATCTGATACACCTGGTAATGAAATCGACGCTCCAATTGCAGCTACCGCAGAACCGATAATATTGGAAGCAGATGAACCAAACAACAACATTGATCCCGACTCAACATTGCCAGAAGAACCTGATACCCCAAAGAGGCGTTATCCAGACAGAATCAGGAAGCCTCCTCAAAGACTGAACTTATAATTGCTTAAACTTAACCAATGTATCTTGCAACAGTAATTGTGATTGTAATTAGTTATCATTTAGTTGTTAAATGAATGTTATGTACTGTTTATCTAAAAGGGGAGGAATTGTTGTGTATGTACCTTTAAGAGAATAACTGGTCTCAGAATGCAGTACCGGCAGTGACCACCCCTGTATAAAAGGCGCTAGTGAGCCTCTGTTGTTTTAGTTTCACTATTGACTTCCATCAGTAAAGACTTATTTTGTTCCACTCCTGCTGTCCGTGTCTCAATCATTCACGGACGTAATACCCAAGGTTTCAGTCTTGAATATACTCAATGACTGAGCATCTACAGGCCTCTGGGATAGAGAATTCCAAAGATTCACAACCCTCTGAGTGAGGAAATTTCTCCTCATCTCAGTCCTAAACGGGCTGAGATCTTTTGACATTTTCTCTTCCTTTCTCCTGAAGGTGCTGATTCATACTGGGGTACGATCGGACAGGTCCTAGCAGCCCTCTGATACCAAGTGACCTAGACAGTGATTGTTAGCTGGCTATTCAACTGTGAGGGGCAGTGTGAAGCCAGTCCTGCCATTGGTCAAAGTTCAATTCAGCACACTTTCTGAAAGAGACTGCTCAACAACAATCAGAAATGGGAATCCTTGACTTTACACCCTCCCAAGTCCGAATACTGAGGCCAACTGCAGCTTCCCCATTGCTGACTCAGCACAATTCAGGGATGGCACCCGAGGCCTTCTCAGTGCCTCAACAGACAATGGGTTGGATTTTCATTGGGCCGTGGAGGCGGGATTGGAGGCATGTGGGGGTTTAAAATCCCGAAATCGGGGGTCCCGACCTCATCCCACCCCCAACCTGCCTCCATGGCAGTTGCAAAGGAGGTGGGTACCCGCCCCGCACTGGGACCCGCCTCCCCGAGGTGGGAAGGGGATTAGTGCCAATTAACTGCCTGTTAACAGGTAGTTAACAGGCAGTTTTTAGCCTAATCCCTATTTTCATTGTTGAAATGTAGGATTCCCGACAGCTCCAAACCATGCCAAGTTAGCGAGGCGGGCCGTCGGGAAGAGGGGCATGGAGGGGTCAAGATGTCCGGTGTTCAGGTGAGTGATGGGTGCATGAGTGCAGAGGTAAGTGTGCTTGGTCTGTGTAAAGTGTTTAAAGAATTTCTACTAACCTTTACAGCTATCCTTCCTTCAGGTCTCGGGAGTCCCTCATCTCACCGGCACAGAAAGCAGAATGGCCGCCAGCTGTCAAAATCTGCAGCATTCAGCTTTCTGTTCTGGGGAGATTTCTAAATCATCCTGAGAGGAAGGAATTAACCTGGAGTACAGATTGTCAGTGTTTGACAGCTTCAAACAGCTGTGAAACACTGATACTTCATCTGTCAAAAGGTCTTGACAGATGAATTTTCAATCTATGACATCACCTGTTGCCGGGTGGCCCTTAATTGGCCTGCTGAGTCCGCTGGGTGGGCTCAACAAGGTCAATCAAGTCTAAATCGCGTGGGTTGGCTAGAACTCGATGGAGGCGGGACTACAACCCCAAAAGTTGTAGTCCCACCTCTTACCCGCCTCCTCAATGAAAATCCAGCCCAATGTGTCTACCCAATGAGCCACTGTGCAAGCCTAATTGTTCTTGTTCTATATCCTTGTGTAAAAGTGACCATGAAGCTGTCAAATTGTCATTAAAAGCCCAACTGGTTCACTAATGTCCCTCAGGGAAGGAAACCTGCCGTCCTTACCCGATCTGGTCTATATGTGATCCAGTCCCACATGGTTGACTCTTAAATGCTCTCTGAAGTGGCCTAGCAAGCCACTCATACGATGGCAAAATACTGCGGATGCTGGAAATCTGAAATAACAACAGAAATCGCTGGAAAAACTCGCAGGCCAGGCAACATCCATGGAGAGAGAAACAGAGTTAACGTTTCAGGTTGAAGACCCTTTGTCAGAACTGAGAAAAAAGCAGGAAATGAAACGGATTAAAAAGCAAGTTTGGGGGCTGGGAAATGGGGGCGGGGATGAAAGAACAAAAGGGAAGGTCTGGGAGAGGTGAAGAGACATTAAGAGATATTCAAGGTGAGACGAGATGGTAATAGGACAGGTAAAGAAACAAAGGATGGCTCTAGATGAAGTGTGAGCAAGCCACTCAGTTGTATTAAACTGCTAACCTGGAACTCCCGACTTAACAGCATTGTAGGAGCACCATCACCAATAAGACTGCAGCGGTTCAAGAAGGTGGCTCACCGCCACCTTCTCATGGCAACTACAGATGGGCAACAAATGCCAGCTTCGCCAGCGACGCCCACATCCCGAGAAAGATTTTTTTTTTAATGTTCTTGTAACAATTGTCCTATGATGGGTGAGATGTTTTTGAGGAATGGTGAGGTGTTGGTAATAAAGAACCAAAAATCAAATCTGGGGTTATTCAATCCTATCAGTGGCTACAAAGTGGACAAATATTCCATTCCCAGCACTGTTGGTACTCTCAGTAATTAACGTTACACTGCCAAGTGGTGTTTACATTCTTCTTAACTTCAATCTGCACCTCCCAGAACTCAGAATGATGAATTAGAGACATTTGGTGTTGTAGATTTATTTATGCACTTGTTTCTCCCACATATGCTGATATGTTATTGATTATACTGTTTGGAATTACAGCAGAAAGTGCGTGCATATTGGGGTGATCTCTGTCATTTTTGCAACCAGTTGTGTTTTCTGACACAATAATTTATAATGGAAATAACTAGCAGAGGTGGGGGTGGGGGGAGCCAAGTTTTGAAGAGGCAGTAGATTTTATTTATATTAAGTGGCCACTAACATGTTACAGCTGCACTGATGCTTCTTCAGTGCTCGAGCTTTCTTCCCAAGAATGGGAAAATGAAAATATTGTTATGTTATTAATGCCGCTGATCTGAGATTCTGCAACCACACACCGCCCATGGGAGGTTCAGAGCCGGGTCACTCGAGTGGCAGCATCAAGGTCAGGTGAGGTTAAATCCTGGGTGGTACAGTAATGGATTTATGACAAATAGTATTTGTGTTTTGGAAAACAAATATAATAATTCGCTGCCCATGTTATTTTTCTTCCAATTTGTTCTTGTGAATTCCCAATGATTTTTCCTGGCGAAAGAAGCCACCAGACCTGCCTCGATGGCTTATTAGTGGGTAAATAATTAGTACAGTATCGAGCCATAGGAACTGCAAGGCGTCAGCTTTGATTTCTGATCTGTGCTTTGTTAGGGCAACATTTGAGGCCCTACAATTGACATCAGCGCCCTGAGCAACAGAGGGAAAATTGGCGTCAGCCTGTACTTGAAAAATACTTAATTGGCTGTAAAGTTGCTATATATAAATGCAACAATGGAACGGGTTGATTTTTTGCCAGTTACCACAGTGATGCACATCAGGTTAGCAATGAGAGAGAGGCACCTTACTGAAGTGACTGCCTGGCAAAGTCTAGGCTGGCTGGACAGAGAGATGGTAGCTGCCATTTCTAGGTAATGGTTTCTGGATATAAATCCAGGGTGGTTGTTACTTTTTTTCTCTCTCACATGGCAGCTGTTGATCATTCTGCCAGTGCCATTTACACCTCATCTCGAGTCATCTTTTGTTTCTTAACTTGTCCCATTACCATCTCCTTTTGCCTCGCACCCTCATCCCTTTTGTCTTTTAATCTCTCCTGCCTTCTATCCTATCACAGACCTTCCCTTTTGTTCTTTCCTCCCCTCCCCCCTTTCCCTGCCCCTACACTTGCTTAAAAATCTGTCACATCTCTAACTTTTTCCAGTTCTGATGAAGGGTCATCGACCTGAAACGTTAACTCTGTTTCTCTCTCCACAGATGCTGCCTGACCGGCTAAGTTTTTCCAGCATTTTCTGTTTTTATTTCAGATTTCCAGCATCCGCAGTATTTTGCTTTTGTATTAGTGGTTGTTATTTGGTTGGATGTAAGTGTAACCTCTCTCTCTCTCTCTCTTGCTATCTGTTGTTCTCTCTTGCTCGCTCTGGCTGTGTCTCTCATCTCTTTTTTCTCTTTCTGTCTTCACTCTGTTTCTCCCCAGGCCTGTCTTCTCCCTGATACTAGTTTAGCAGAATATGATGACTTGAGGATTGAGCTAGAGTTTCAGGCTGTAGGATGTGTACCAATACCAGGCTCAACAGTGTGTGGCTTCTGTAGGAAGGCAGTATCCCTGTTGTTTACCTGTGCTGTACTGTTTATACAATAGAAGTATTTAATTTAAATTGCCATGCTTAACAGTGGAACCTGCTGAAATGGGCCAGGTTACATAGTGTTGTTGGGGGGAGATGCCCAACATGGTGTAGCCAAGTATCTTCATCATGGCGTGTGGCCTGGGAGTAACTGTGTCACAATAAACTGCTTTATTTCCATTACTTCACTGAAGAAGATGCATGGCCTGTGCTGAACTAGAGGTAGTGTAGAGGCCAGAGTAGTTTCCCCATCCTACAGAAATGTGCAATGAGCTGCCAATTTCAACAATCTGCTGATTCTCAATCGGACGTTAAGCAATTCTATAAAATCGTCTCCACCCAAACACAGCTGCATTTTCTCATCATGTAGATAATATAAAGAATAAAGACTGTCTCGTGTGTGAGATAGTAAAGAAAAAGTTTTTAAAGCACTTTGAGAATGACAATTTTATTCATCAGACAAGCAAACCACTTCCCCTGACCCAGAGCATAAAGAGTAACAATAGTTGGAATGTATAAACTAATCATGTGGCTATCAAACGGATGTCATTATACATCTGTACAGGAGACAGACACCATCTGTATAGGAGTTGTACAACATTTTTGTGGCTGCTGCACTTATATGAGATACTAGAAGAACGAGTGTCGACTCATCCATCACCAACAGTTTACTTTACTGTCTGATACTCACTGGATCCACAGGGGGAGCCGCTCAAACCCACTGTACCGCAGCATTCGCCCTGGTGTACTCTACAGCGGAGTACTGCTCTCCGGCATGGCTATCCAGTCTGCATGTCAAATCCATTGATGTCCAGCTGAACTCTACTATGAGAATTATTTCTGCTACGCTTTTATCAACACCAACACCTTGGCTGCCTGTGCTTGCAAACATCGCACCACCACACCTACGCCGCGAATATGCAGCCTCCAGAGAATACAACCGCTACCCCAGCAAAGACATGGCGCTCCAGGCTGACTTGAACAACCTACCACCAACCCGTCTCAAATCTAGAAGGCCATTTTGGACCGTCGCCGAAGCCCTTCAGCGATCTCCCCTCAGCCTTGATGACCGATCATGAAAGGCTTGGAAGAACTGCGACATACGGAATGGATTCCTTATTGAGGACCCCACCGTACAACCTGAAGGATCAAACCTTCCTCGCAAACAGTGGTCAACCATCAAATGCCTCAGAACCGGTCATGGAAGATGCTGCCACCTTCTTCACAGATGGAAGATTAAAGCATCGCCCATCATGTGACTGCAGAGCTCCTAATCAGACCCTGGAGCACATCATTGCGCACTGCCCAAAGAGGAAATTCGCAGGCATCCAACAAGATATCCACGCTGTTACACTGGAAGCTTTGGCCTGAATATCTGACTTAGATATTGACATTAGATTAGCTTTGCTACTACCAAACAAAAGAAGACTGTCTGATATTGGCTCCTCTGCTATAGTGAAGAAATTATTCAGCTAACAGCATAAAAAACCACAGTTGACGCAAAGGCAAATGTTAGTCCAAGTACTGAACATAAGTGAATTCCTAGCATTTGTTCACTGTAGACTCTTGTGGGTAAAATATGACTGGCAATGGGGAAGGAATTCAAGCTATTAATTGGAAAATAATACACAATAACTAGTTTCTAGATGGATAGTCAAAAAAATAGTGAAAAATCCTCTTATTTGCAGTAGGTTTGCACTAAGAAAGATGCCCTTAATACTTATAAATCTTGGGGTTGACTGCACAGTACCAATACTGGGTAAGAGCAGAGCAAACTAGGACTGAGTGACTGCCTGTGTATTAGAAATAAAGTTGTGGATATCCTTGACTGGAAAGTCGCAGGGGTCGATGTTAACCCTCCCTGCCCCATGCCGCCCGACCCAACCCACGACGGGTGGGTCAGGGTCAGAAGGTGGGGTGGGGTGCAGATTAAACATTTTAAATAGCGAAACATGACTCCAACCCAACGCATATGCGCCTGCCACCATTTTTACAGCGGCAGTTTGCGTGGCGGGCCTGTGTCCCGCTCTCGAGAGGTGGGCGCCTCATTATAATATTTAAATTGGGCCCCCATGGTGCAATTGGGAGCCTGATTTAAATTTAACGCTTGCCAGCCAGGTTTCCCAGGGCTTGGGAAACCTGGCAGCGAAATGGAGACAGAAGCAGGGAGGTGAAGAAGGTAAGTGCTTTTTAGACCATTCCTTGTGAGTCACAAGAAGCAGGAATGTTCCTCTCCACCCCTGCCCCCCCCCCGCCCGCCCTTCAAGCAAACCTTCTGCTAATCGCAGCCTCGCCTCGTTACTGTGGTCGGCTGACTCACTCCCCCCAACCCCCCACCCCTACCACCCAACAAGCCCCGATCTTTCCCGATTGCCTGGGAGGGTCCCCAATGGTCTCTGGCTGCAGCCTCCGACCGCTGGTTTCCCACCCGGCAGTCGACCAGCCCATCAATCTGGCCGACAAACTGAATAAAGAAGTTACAATGTGGCCCTGCCGTTAAATTCAGCAGGACCCCCACATCCCCGGGATTCCCGGGTTTCCCCGCCACAACTGTGCTTCCCCGCGCCACCTCCCACCACAACTGTGCTTCCCCGCACCATCCCACCCCCCAACACCTCCCCGTAAATATCAGGGCCACAAATTCTGAAATGTATAGCGATATTTCTTTTCACTTAGAAATATGCAATATAGGTCTTCCATTCCTGGCCATAACTAGCACCAGTCAATCAAAATCTTGTGATCCTTGGTTTCCTCCATTTGGAGTCGTGCTTCATGAATTCAGTAATCTCTCTGGGCAGAAACTGACCAATCAGGGCATCCTGCATGGATAGTCAGTATTACACTTCTCAAGCAGCTAACAAATTATTCAACATTGATTGCAAGCACCATAAATATAGCTTTGTGGAGAGAAAATCTAAATGCTGAAACAATACGGCACAGGCACGATGGGCTGAATGGCCACCTTCTGTGCTGTATCATTTTATACACATGATTTGAAATCCTTGATTTCCTGACCATGATGTGACTGTCCCTATTGACAGGCTCCACAAAGAGCAGATTGGTCTGGATGTGGATGCTGAGTGCGTCGACACTAGCTCAGCATCCCAAAGTTTACATAGGATTACACAGGATATACGGCACAGAAGCAGGCCATTTGGCCCAACCAGACCATGCCGGCGTTTATGCTCCACTCGAGCCTCCTCTCACCTTTCCTTATCTAAATCTATCAGCATAACCCTCTATTCCCTTCTCCCTCATATCCTTGTCCAGCCTCCCCTTAACTGCATCTATACTATTCGCTTCAACCACTCCCTGTGGTAGCGAGTTCCACATTCTCACCACACTTTGGGTAAAGAAGTTTCTTCTGAATTCCCTATTGGATTTCTTGGTGACTATCCTATATTGATGGCCTCTAGTTATGCTCTTCCCCACAAGTGGAAACACTCTCTCTGTATCCACTCTATCAATTTTTTTCATAATTTTAAAGACCTCTATTAGGTCACCCCTCAGCCTTCTTTTTTCAAGAGAAAAGAGACCCAGCCTATTCATCCTTTCCTGATAGGTATACCCTCGCATTTCTGGTATCATCCTTGTAAATCTTCTCTGCCTCTATACTTTTCTATAATATGGCGATCAGAACTGTATGCAGTACTCTAAGTGTGGTCTAACCAAGGTTCGTTACAGGTTTAGTACACCTTCCCTACTTTTCAATTCAATCCCTCTGGAAATAAACCCTAGTGCTTGGTTTGCTTTTTTTTAATGGCCTTGCTAACCTGTGTCACAACTTTTAGTGATTTGTGTATTTGTACTCCGAGATCCCTTTGTTCCTCTACCTCACCTAGACTCGCACCCCCCAAGTAATAAGTGACCTCCCTATTCGTCCTACCAAAATGTAATACCTCACATTTATCTGTGTTGAACTTCATTTGCCCATTCTGCAAGTTTATTAATGTCCTCCTGTTTCTGGGAGGAGATTAGGGAAAAGTTTCACAACTTGAGCACAGTTACCAAGGTCACAAACGTTGCATGTTTTAGTGTGGACTGCAAGCACACATTGGATTGTGACAGCTTAAGGCAGTCAAAGCTTATTCATCAAAAGCCCTGTAACTAAGCAAAGGTGCCCTAATGAAGGCAGTGCCTTTTTTCCCCAAAAAAGTGTCTCGTTACATTTGCACTGTGCGCGCCATGACCTATCAGAAAAGCTAATGAGCATTTTTCGAATCTCACTCAAGCAAACCTGCAAAATGTCTACTGATATCATATTCCCAGAAAAAAAATGACTTAAATTAAAGAGCCCGTAGTGGCACTGGAGAGTCCAACACACAACAGTTTTGAAGAAAGGCCTTCATCAACATTGAGACAGTCAAAAACATTCTTGTTGAGGAGCTGGTGGGAAGTGTAAACCAGCTGGTATATGTTTCATCTTCTCCTGACTTGGAGAATGTGTAATATCAATATTTCTCTGCTCCCACACTGAGGACAACTCATTACACTGGAAGGCAACAGTGACTTGGAGAGGTAGCCTCATGTTCCTGCTTAAGGCTGTATAAGGAGGGAGGGGGAGGTCATCCAATATGCAGATTATATGCTCCCCACCACTCAGGTTTCTTGCCTGGTAGAACAATTTTGCCAACGATAGCGGAGCCAGCAATAGCAGCAGATTCCACTGGCTGTTCCTCAACTCGATCCAATTCCCCTGCACTGGGTATTTAAATGCCAACTTTCCCTCCTGTCTCTTGAGTTCAGTCTGAACCCCCCCACCCCCAACACTTCTGATTTAAAATCGAAGGTCAGCAGGAGAGATACCGTGAGAGAAGATTTTGAAGTCAGCAAGGGGGAACCAGGACGAAAGTCAGGAGGGAGAATTGCCCTTTAACACATTTAACACATATCACAGTTCTGGAGGAGTGACGGAACAGCTGATAGGAATTTTCTGGTTGAAATGAGAAAGGGAAAATGTGTTTATGGCTTCTGACCAGTATACAGGGCTGTCCAGATGGTCTTGTCTGGTGCTGTACATTCCTACGTTCCAGGTGAGAACATTTCATGAATGGAAGGTTGGCATATAAGGCAGCCCGAAACGGACGTGGGGATCGCAGTAAGCCCGTTCATTACTTTGCAGGCAGCACGGTAAATTGGTGCTGCCTGCTGTTCCACATGCCGGTTGCGTGCAGCCAGCGCTACCCACGCTACTCATTGGCTGCGTGCAGCCACGCTACCTGCTCCAGTGTCAGCCGTGGCTCAGTAGGTAGCACACGCGCCTCTTGTAGTCAGAAGGTTGTGGAGTCAAGTCCCACGCCAGAGACTTCAGCACAAACATCTAGGCTGACACTTCAGTGCAGTACTGAGGGAGTGCCGCACTGTCAGAGGTGCCATCTTTCGGATGAGGCGTTAAACCGAGGCTCCGTCTGTTCTCTCCCAGGTGGAGGTAAAAGATCCCATGGCAATATTTCGAAGAAGAGCAGGAGAGTTATTCCCGGTGTCCTGGCCAATAGTTATCCCTCAATCAACATCACTAAACGCAGATTATCTGGTCATTATCACATTGCTGTTTGTGAGAGCTTGCTGTGCGTCAATTGCCTGCCTTCCTACATTACAACAGTGACTCCATTTCAAAAAAAGTAAGTCATTGGCTGTAAAGTGCTTTGGGATGTCTGGTGGTCATGAAAGGTGCTATATAAATGCAAATCTTTCTTTCTGCAGGAAATCTCAAAAAAACACGTACAATTTCACCAGCGGCCAGAAGAAATAATCCAGCAACTAACCTGTAAGTACATCATGATCTCTTTAAATAGCGCCAGTGAGGGCTCCTTCATTTTGTTTAACATTGTGTTCAGCTATGCGAGGTTAAGAGAGGGTGTTGGTTGGAGTGTGGAGTTGGAAATGGCAGCGGTGGCTTCAAATCAGCATTGCACACTTATTCACGTCATGCTCTCGCTGCTCTGCATGCACCCGGCGGTCATGAGGCACCTTTACCAAGATAGTATACTATGCACTTCCCGTCATCCCAGACCCCATTTTTGAGTTACGGCCCAATTTAGCCCCCATAGTTTTTTTTTAGGTCTCGAGGGTGGAATTTTGGGAGGTTATCCTCTACTTGGGCTGCCTTATATGCGAGTCGACGTGGATCTGTGGGCTCTTAAACCATTTTCCGCCCGTAGAAGCCATGGGTCGGAGATAGGGCTACAATGTTATAGCCCTGACTCTCCAGCTCGCACTCACCATCAGCGTAGCTCCCCACTGCGAGTGTGGATTCTGCCCAATAATGTAACTGCTTCTTTTTGAAGAGATAAAAAGAAGCATGTATGCTGGAAACTCTGGGAAAAAAAGAACACTAACTGCAGCAAATACAGAGCAGATCTGTCATTGCCTGAAAGAGAAAGACAGTTAGTGTTTCAGGTGTGGACGTGTCATTGTTCTACCAGGCTAGATGAAGGAGCCCCACCTGAAACATTAGCTTGCCATTTCCTAGCTCAGATGCTGATGGATCTTCTGTGTACTTCCCATCTTCCCCCTTTCTAAGGGTAACTGACGGTGAATAATGGTGTCGTTCTGTATAGTGCTGTCTTAGTGTATTCGATACAATTGATTTTTATCCTTTCCCGAAACCAACCTTTTATAAAAGGACCAATGCAGCAAGTTAAACTGCAGTGACCATATATTGAAAATTGATCAGCAAAAGGCCTGTGGAAGAGGCTGTGAGGGGATAATCTTCCCATAGTAGCCATGGGTGTGGCAACAGTCGACAGTCTTAGACATTCATTACTTCTTTCAAGATGCGGTTTGCGACAGAAGCTGGGTTGGTGGTGTTTACTTTGATCTGTCAGCGTCGTGTGCCTCCCTAACCAGGCGATCAAAGCAGGACAGTCAGAGGAGGTGGGGGAAAAGGATCTGTGTCCATTGATCTACGTGCTGTTCAGATTCCACAAGGGTCCTGTGTGTAAACCAATTCCGCTTCATGTGGTTTTCTCACTAACCACTTCATTCCTCTCAAACAACAACCCCTCATTTAACCAGGGTGTCAGATGTGTGTGCTTTCCAACAGCCTGCTGACCAACTGATCCAGGCCAAAATCTTACTGGAATAACAACAGAAAATGCTGGAAAAACTCAGCAGGCCAGGCAACATCCGTGGAGAGAAAATAGAGTCGACGTTTCGGGTCAAACCCTTTTTCAAAACTGGAAAGGAAATGAAATAAATCGAAAGGCAGGGCTGGGAGAGAACAAAAGAAGTGAAGAGACATTAAGAGGTATTCAAAACCAGACGAGATGGTGATAGGACTAGTGGAGACAAAAGACGGCTCTGGATTAGGTGTGAAATGTTCTGGCAGAATGAGATCTTACTGGGTTTGTTAAACATGCTTAAACACAATGGCAAATACAGAGTGGCAGCGAAGAGGTAATGATTAAAGTGGGCATTGCTGCTGAAACTAGGAGCCAGAAATGGGGAAGGATTTCAGTTCCCAGCCCTGGCATCTTGCAACATGCACAATGTTCATTGGGAAAAGATGTAAACATAAGGAAGGTATTTATATTATTCTGATAAAGGTACATCTGTCCTACTCATTGTCATGCTAGCACATCACAGGTGGAAAGTGATTAATTGACTCAGATAAATAATGCACTGTTAACTCACTGTTAAATAAATGATCCTGATTGCCTACCATATGGCCTCAGGTAGGAAAACTAATGATGATATTGTCTACTATCCACAAGATGTACTGCAGCAACTCACCATGGCTTCTTCAACAGCACCTCCCAAACTCCACCACCCAGAAGGACAAGGGCAGCAGGTACACGGGAACACCATCACCTCCAAGTTCCCCTCCCAAGTCACACACTAACCTGACTTGGAAATATATCGCCCATCCTTCATCGTTGCTGGGTCAAAATCCTGGAACTCCCTCCCTAACAGCACTGTGGGAGTACCTTCACCACACGGACTGCAGCGGCTCAAGAAGAAGACGGCTCACCATCACCTCATCAAGGGCAATTAGAGATAGACAATAAACACTGGCCTTGCTAGCAACTCCTATATCCCGAGTATAAATACATTTTAAAAAACAGCCAGCAAGAACAGGGCAGAGTGTCAGCTGTGGCTCAGTGGGTAGCACTCTCACCTCTGATGTCAGAAGGTTGTGGGTTCAAGTCCCACTCCAGAGACTCGAGCACAAAAATCTAGGCTGACACTTCAGGGGAATGCTGCACTGTCGGAGGTGCCGTCTTTCGGATGAAACATTAAACTGAGGCCCCGTCTGCACTATTTCGAAGACGAGCAGGGGAGTTATCCCCGGTGTCCTGGCCAATATTTATCCCTCAACCAACATCATAAAGACAAATTATCTGGTCATTATCACATTGCTGTTTTGTGAGAGTTGGTGTGCGCAAATTGGCTGCCACGTTTCCCACATTACAACAGTGACTACACTTCAAAAGTACTACATTGGCTATAAAGCGCTTTGAGACGTCCGGTGGTCGTGAAAGGTGCTATATAAATGCAAGTCTTTCTTTTTATCAGAGGTGGTTTCCATATTGCCACGATCAATGCCAAAGAAGATCAATTAGTGTGTAGAGAAATGGAGCCTATCCCACTTCTCAATCGGCAACGTATTGAAAAAGGTGGAATTCAGGCGGATGTTTGAGGTGGAAGTGCAGTTTCCTACGGAACTGACGGATCAGCTGATTGTGCTGGCTTAGGACTCTTGAATGATTCCGCTGCCTGTTTTCTCTCACCAGCGCTGTTTAATGTCAGGGTATTCTGAATACAATGGGACAGTCGGGAGGTATGGAATTATTCCCATTGCGTTTTAACTGGCTGGAGATCCCATTCAATGGATGGTAATTACAATCTGTTTTGCTAAATAGATTCCTATTAGTGATAACCAGTAAAATATTCATTGATTCTGTCTCAGAGGTAGCATTGAATGCTTTATACTTGGGCTCACTGCTTTATGTCAAAGCAAACATTAATGTACTTAATTAGTTAATTCAGAATTACTAACTTTTTTTTCTCCTGTTAAAGGTTTCATCAAAATTATCTTTAATATAGTTCCTTTTTTGAGGGGCCTTCACCACCATAAAGGCCATATCCTCCCTGATCAAGAAAAACAGAAGAAATGTCAGTTTCTCGTGAAATTTAATGAGGTGCTAATGAAATCACAGGAATGTCTAGATTGCAGCTGCGTGACGGAAAGAAGCCAACGACATCGCACCTGCAATAATTATCCTCTAACAGTTCACGAGCAGCTAATGAGCCCTGGGACTGGCATGAATGGTGAAGCATTGGTTGATCCCGCTGGGGAGGGCACAATCATTTTTTGAGAAATGGATGAACACCAGTGAGGAAAAGCACATTTTTTGCGCAGGCAAAAGTCACTGTTGTATTGAAGCAACCCGCACGTTTTTAGCGGGCAAAAGGATACTCCCCCAAAGAAGGCAACGACTGTGTCAGGGAGTCATCTCATCTCATTGAAACTTATAAAATTCTAACAGGGCTAGACAGACTAGATGTAGGAAGGATGTTCCCGATGGCAGGGGAGTCCAGAACCAGGGGTCACAGTCTAAGGATAAGGGGTAGGCCATTTAGGACAGAAATGGGGGGGAATTTCTTCACCCAGAGAGTGGTGAACCTGTGGAATTCTCTACCACAGAAGACAGTTGAGGCCAACTTATTAAATATATTCAAGAAGGAGTTAGTTATATTTCTTAAAGCTAAAGGGATCAAGGGATATGGGGAGAAAGCAGGGACAGGGTACTGAATTTGGATGATAGCAAAATACTGCAGATGCTGGAAATCCGAAATAACAACAGAAAATACTGGAAAAACTCAGCGGGCCAGGCAACATCCGTGGAGAGAAATTAGAATCGACGTTTCGGGTCAAAACCCTTTTTCAAAACTGGAAAGGAAATGAAATAGATCGAAAGGCAGGGCTGGGAGAGAACAAAAGAAGTGAAGAGACATTAAGAAGTATTCAAAACGAGACAAGATGGTGATAGGACTAGTAAAGAGACAAAAGATGGCTCAGATTAGGTGTGAAATGTACTGAATTTGGATGATCAGCCATGATCTAATTAAATGGCGGAACAGGCTCGAGGGGCCAAATGGCCTACTCCTGCTCCTATCCTCTATGTTTCAAACAGTCAATGAATGTGCGTCTGTTGCTGTGAGGACACGGCGGGCAGGTTAGAATAAGTTGCACGACTTTTAAAAAAACATTACTGTAAAGTGGGAATACAGGACATGTATGGACGTGCAAAAAAAGTAGGACTTGTGAATAATGTCTTTTTGTTTCTAAAAAAAAAAGCACTAAGCTCAAAAGATTTCAGCGAGAATACAACAAATTAGCGATTTCAGATGAAAATAGCATGGTAATGTAAATGCTATTATGCATGCAAAGTTGGCAAAGAAAACTCACGACAGGAAGGAACTTCCTGGAATCGAAGCACCCTGTCTCGATCCACACTGCTTTTATATTTAAATGTTAAACTTGATATGCAGTTGAAGGTTATAGCTTGCAGCGGGACGTGGAGCCGCACACATGGAACCACTGATTCTTTTCAGGGCAGAACTCTCAAGTTTTTCAGAAAGAAAGACTTGCATTTATATAGCGCCTTTCATGACCTCAGGACGTCCCAAAGCGCTTTACAGCCAATGAAGTACTTTTCAAGTGTAGTCACTGTTGTAATGTAGGAAACACGGCAGCCAATTTGTGCACAGCAAGCTCCCACAAACAGCAATGTGATAAATTGTGGCCAGATGTTTTAGTGATGTTGTTTGAGGGATAAATATTGGCCAGGACACCGGGGAGAGCTCCCCTACTCTTCTTCGAAATAATCCCATGGGATCTTTTACGTCCACCTGAGAGGGCAGATGGGGCCTTGGATTTATCCAAAAGACAGCACCTCCAACAGTGCAGCACTCCCTCAGTACTAAAGTGTCAGCCTAGATTTTATGCTCAAGTGCCTGGAGTGAGACAGGAGACAGAGCTTGGCAGGCATGATGCCTGCAGAGATACAAGGAGACTGAAGAACTTGTGGTAGGTACCATATTCAAAAAACTATGATTTGCACAATGATACATCTATGGCCGCGATTTTATTAATGGAGGCGGGTTGGGTGCGGGTCAGGTGGTTTCCGGTTTCCAGTCCCACCCCAGCTGCATCTGCTCCACAGACGTGATTTTGTCTTGATTGTCCTTGTTAAGCCCACCCTGCGGACTTGCCGGCAAATTAACAGGAAGCGGGTCAGATGACGTCATTTGATGACGCGTCATCTGCCGGTTTCCTTAAAGGGACCATGCACAATTTTATTTTGACAGTTGATTTCTCAGTGTTTGACAACATTGAGGTGCTGCAAACACTGACAATCACTGCACAAAGGTGAGTTCTTGCACCCAGGCTCTCCAATTACTCCCTCCATAGGCTGGAATAGATGACAGCTGCAGGTGAGGTTTCAGAAACGATCTGTCACTGGTAAGAGAGGTTCACCCAATGAGGTGGCACTGGACATGGATTAAAAAACTTGTAACCTAAAGAAATGTGTAAATGTATTAAAAATGTAGTACCCAACATTTTCTTTCCTCTGAGACTCACCATGTGCAACATTGGACCCTTCACACCACTTCTGCAGCTGTCATCATTCCAGAAACATTACAGCAGACTCACAACATGTCACACTTACCTAGCATGGTGTCTGGACATTGGGAAACCCGAACCAGAGGCGGCAAAATTCAAAAATAGGCTGACAGCTACTGGCAAGTACCTGTTAATAGGCAGGTAAGTGCTTACTACCGCTTCCCGCCGCTAGGTGTCGGGTCCATTCGCAAATCAGGGACCCGATGAAGGGATAATTACTAGTTCTAGCCCCTTTAGGGCTACCCCAGATCAGGCGTATTCCTCAGACGTTCACTTTCAACTAAAGTTTGAGGTAGCCGAATCCTAAAGACGCTTAATTGGGTCAAAAGGTCCGGATTATCTCTCCCTAAAGGAAAGGAACAACCTGAAAATGTTACCGTCCTCCAGCTAGCACTTTTAATAAGTTTTAAGGCCAGAATTCTTTCAAAAGATAGTGTATTTTTCTGAATAGATTATATGGCTTATTCCTTCACACCGACACCTGGGAAAGCTGTTTGGAGGCGGGTTGACGGCGGGATCGCAACCCGCTGTCAATCAAAACAATTTTAACCTATAACCCACCTCCAAACCTGCCCTCTGAGCGGTGACAAAATCGCGACCTATGTGTTCACACACACACTGATTGTGGACAAGCATGAGTCTATGTAATGATGATGCAATACCCAAACAGATTAGTGCGCTTATTTACCATGGGCTAAAAGTTACTTGTAAGGCCGGCGGGTGGGGTGGGGTGTGGGAGGGTGGGATTTCCAGTCACAACTTCAACTGGGCAAAGATGCCGTGCCAAATTGGGTATATGTCTCCATCCCCACAGTCAGGGCAGGTGGTCCATTCCTGTGGAGGTGCAACAGGGTCACCCATAGTGAGGAGGTGCTGGAAAATCAGCATGGCACCCTGTAAATTCAAGAAAGTCATTTACCCGCAGAGAGCAAAGATGCTGCATTCCGAAAGAAGAGGCCCCTCTGGGATTAGATTATTTTTGTTTCTTTTACATTCTAGAGGCCAATAATAGGCTCGCAGTGGAACCCACTCTTGCTCTCCCAGGAATGGCCCAAACCGCTGCCATGGTGTAGCTGGCCCAGATCGGGGTTTCCAATGGAGGGCAAATGAGGTGAAGGGAGTGGAACCTGGTGCATTTGGGTTCCAGCCCCCTGTGGGAGAAACGCCTGATTTACGCCTTGTCCCAACCCAGGAATATCATAAGAACATAAGAAATAGGAGCAGGAGCAGGCCATTCAGCCCCTCGAGCCTGCCCCGCCATTCAATAGGATCATGGCTGATTGTATCTTGGCCTCAACTCCACTTTCCCGCCCGCTCCCCATAACCCTTGACTCCCCTGTAGCTCAAATATGTGTCTATCTCCGCCTTGAATATATCAGGCCCCTCGTCTTCACAAAAACAAAAATAACCCAATCCAGAAAGGCACCAAGCAGCATTATCCATAGTTGCATCTGACATCAGCATGCATATACATGCTGGAGGAGATTTTGATACTAATGTGGAGGAAGAAGTGCAAAGAGAGGCACCTTGGGTTCAAATGTAGAAGAGCAACTAGGGGTGAGTGTTGATTTTTATGATTCAAGCACTTTGCAAGCTCAGTATCATTTAACCTCTACTTCCTAATGTACCTCATTTTCTTTTACTGATTGATGTCCTACATGATGGGCCTTGGCTCCCTGCCTTGGTTTTTCCAATTTAAAAACTGTCACTTATAGCATGGTGGAGGAGTGTAATGTCTGCTTGGTTGATGGATTCCTCCCTTTCGCCCCCATCCACCCTCCTCCTGTTGTTGCTAGATCAGAACTCGGAGGATCATGCTGAAATGCCTCCGTTAACGTGTAATTATTACAGCTAGATCTGTAATGGAACATAACATCTGAACCACCAGAATAGGCAGATAGGACCTGGGTTTAGTGCCTTATCTGAAGTATTAGGAATGGGCAATAAATGATGGCTTTGCCAGCAACACCCACATACCATGAATAAAAAAAAAATTGCACTAGATTATGGTCAAGATTTTCTGCTTCAACATAACCTGTAGAACAACAGAAGCACCTATCAGGAGATTCCATATCGCCAACCTGTGATTTTCTGCCCATTAAAATGAATGGTTAGAAAATCACAGCTGGGATACGGAATTTCTCAACATACGCTTCCACTGTGCATAAGGAATATTGAAGTGGAAAATCCCAGTTTGTGTGTTCAGGCCAAGGTGTGAGATTCAAACCCGCAACCTTCTGACCTGGAGGCAAGAGTGCTACCAACCCCATTAAGTTGGCGTGCCGCTTGTGTGCAGTGCAATAGTATCTATTATGTGACCTGAATTATATTTTAACTTCTTGAACTTGGCTGAGGTAGCAGCACCCACAACTCAAAAAAACAAATAAAATGACACTGAAGTAGAGGACTTCAATCTAGGCTAATCCCAAAGAGATCAACTTCCATGTAGAATTGACTCATCCTCACATACAGTTATACTCAGTAGCTACTGTGTAAATTATTATGGAGAACGTCAAATCTTGCTTTGGATAAAATCTTATGGAACACAATTTAGATCAAGTTCTGACCTGATCCTTTTTCAATGGTGGTTTGAGACATTGGTTCATAGCAGGAGTAGACATTCGCCTCAATTCTGGACAAATTGGGACGGCACACGTTTGTGACATGGACTCACTTGCGCCTACTGTGTGGGAGGTGGGTTGTACCGACATTTTATGAAATAAGGACTGCCCCCCCTTTCCCTTCCTCCAGTTTGAATGGGCTGCAGGCTAAGCTTGCCCAGAGAGCTTGGGCTGAATCTCACTTGGCCTCTGGATTACAAAATCCAGCTAGGATGCAGCTCACCATACAAGGGGAAGTTGTGCTGGCCAAAAATTGGACCAGTTGTTCGCAATGGTGCACCAGAGATCAGGAAGCAACTCTGCTCTCTTTGATGCTCAGGATTTGCCAGTGCTGCTGCAGACGGTAAACCAAAGGATGTTGGATGCCATCTGAATGGAGGGAGGTTGCCAACTGAGTAAAATGCAGTCTCCAAGCAACCTTGTACCTGACTGTAAATGGGGAGGAAGGGAGCTGCTCTCGGGGGGGCAACGCAAAGTTGAGCATGCTCCTCACTTTTGCACCCATTTCTTGTGAAGCCCATGAAGCAGGGCACAAACCCAAGTTGACAACTGATGTACCCTTTGGGAGGTACCATTTTGCCATTTTGCACACACTCTTTCATCGTACATGGCACACTTTCTGTAAAGGTGGGGGTGGCAGCTGAGGAATAGCAAACAGATGTAAAGGGATCCAGTCGAAGCTGGTCCTCTGCTGTTGGGTTTCTCTCAGTGGAGTCGGCGGCCATGGAAGCAAAGGATAGCCCTGTTCTAAGAGCCAGCTACTCCTTCAAATAATACCAGCGCCGGGGAATGACACACAATGAGGATACCACAGCTGCTGATATGCCCAAATGATATTTGTGGTCAGATAACATCTTAAGATGGTCATTTACCTCATTGCTGTTTGTGGCACCTCGCTGTGTGCAAATTAGTTGTCACTTTTGCCTACATAAGAACGGTAACTACACTTCAGAGGTAATTAATTGGCGACGAAGCACGTTGGGATGCCCTGCGGATGTGAAAGGTGTTATATCAATGCAAGTTCACTTATTCTATTTAATTAAAAAGGCTTTGCAATAAATATATTTTCATTGCCCTGCGCATTATTTTTTGGCTCCCTCTGATATCTTATCTATTCCGGTCCACTCTTGTAATCATCCTAATGTACACAAGATGTGTATCAGGAAGTGCTTAGGCAGTGATTTATAAAAGTTCTATTA
The DNA here is from genome assembly GCF_052327205.1 of Somniosus microcephalus. Classification (NCBI taxonomy): domain Eukaryota; kingdom Metazoa; phylum Chordata; class Chondrichthyes; order Squaliformes; family Somniosidae; genus Somniosus; species Somniosus microcephalus. The sequence goes on from NC_141010.1 coordinate 14,858,315, forward strand.
GCAGACTTTCTAAAGAAAGAAAGAAATAAGCAGAAAGGAAGACGTCTAAAGGGTCAAGATTTGAAGGCTGGTCAGGTGAAAAGTCTTTATGGGATGCTGGCTCAGTGATTTCCTCAAACTGAAGAAGGCCATTGTCTGAACATTTGTTTCAGAAACCTCAGTGTACTGAAGTTCAGTCATGAAGTGCGCCTATTATCAATGTTATCAAGTTAGGCTTTCTTTCCCCAACTGTCTCCTTTCCTGACTCATGCTGGTGAACAGTTTCACCGGTGCTAGCCTCCCTCCAGCACTTTGCTCGAGTGGCCATTCTCCATGTGTGACACTGGACGGTGAGAGTCGGCAGGCTATTCAACTGTGGCCACCAAGGCATCCAAGTCCGACCCTGTCCTCACTCAATGTCCACATCAGCAAATTCTGACCAGACCAGGGATTAAAACTGGGACTTACTGGTCTCTGAGGCTGAGTTCCAAAGGGATATCCCTTGAAGGCCAAGTTGATAAGTATGTGTAATTGAGCTATACAAAGCAAAAGTTCACCCGGTTTGTGCCGAGTTATCTGATCTGAACCATGGCCGCAATATTGGTGCTACAATTGGACTAGGGAGAGGAAAGCCAGTCAAAATTCCCCATCTGGTTGATATCCAGTGATCACTGCTGGAAAGTTCATGTTGGGTGAGGCTAGGATCGGACTCGGATGTGATTCCCTCCTCCCCATGGCCAAATAGAAATGACCCAACACCCTCTTATTAGAAAATGGCTACTGGCAGGAAACGGTGTAATTCTGGCGAAAGTGAGTTCTGGCCAAAATTCATACCACTGGCTGTCGATCTGCCTGCTTTTCGCCTTTGGGACCTTAGTATTTGGTTAAACTTTTCATTTTTAGCATCCTTATATGGTCTTTAGGTCTAAAATGATATCCTGATTGTGCACAACAACAATTTGCACTTATACAGCGCGGTTAATAAAGGAAGATATTCCAAGTGCTCCACAGAAGAAGAGATGACTGGACACAAGAATATTGCAGGAGGGTTAAGATTGGAGACCAAAAGCTTAGTTGAGGAGATGGGTTTTGAGAAGCCTTCCAACATTGGAGAAGAAGGTTGATGAGTACAGGGAGAACATTGCTGACAGTAGGGCTGAGACAGCTGAAGGCTTTGCAACTGATGGTGGGAATGGATGGAGGGTGGACCCAAAAAGATGCCAGAATGAGACAGCGCAGGACAGGGCATAAGGCTATGAGAGGTTTTTAGGAAGTGTCTGGTGAGGCCTTTGTGACATTTGTAGGTGAGGATGAGAATTTTAAATTCAATGCGCCAGGGGGACAGGGAGCCAGTGTAGATCAACGAGGATGAGGTTGTTGGGCCAGAGGCGTTAAGTGTGGGTCAGGATGTAGACAGCAGAGTTTATGATAAGTTGGAATTTATGGAGGCTGGCAATTAGAAGGCTGGCAAAGAGATTGTTGGAGCAATTGAGTCCGGGGGATGGCGAAGGTGTGGCTAAGAGTAATGGCAACAGATTGAGGGTGAGGTGGGGTGGAGTGGGTAATATTGCAAAGGCGAATGCATGCAGTCTTGAAGCTCAGTTCAGGGTCAAACAGAGCACCAAGCCTGATTCAACCCGAGTCAGCAGCCAGGAAAGAGGGGGTGGAGTGAAGAGCAAGGGAGTGGAGTTTAGGATGTGGGTCACACGTTGGCTTTGGTCTCCCTAGTGTGCTTTGGAATGAATCCTGGCTCACTGAGATGAGGAGGAATTTCGTCACCCAGAGAGTGGTGAACCTGTGGAATTCTCTACCACACAAGGCAGTTGAGGCAAATTCATTAAATATATTCAAGAAGGAGTTAGATATATTTCTTAAGGCTAAAGGGATCAAGGGATATGGGGAGAAAGCAGGGACAGGGTACTGAATTTGGATGATCAGCCATGATCTCATTAAATGGCGGAACAGGCTCGAGGGGCCAAATGGCCTACTCCTGCTCCTATCTTCTATGTTTCTATGTATCCATGAATTAATGTCAGATATGTAGTCGGACAACGCAGAGGCAGCGGTGGAGACGAGGTACCCAAGAGCTGGTGGGGCTGATAGGTCCTTATTCTGGCAGGGAATTAACACTGGCTCATTAATCACGTGGCTGAGTTCACACTGTGGTCAAGGGACTGCATGAGTTGACAATTTGTGCAGCCTTTATCTCCAGCGTCTAAGTCTTGCCAGTGAAAGAGTTAATTAAAAGTCATTATGGAGCAATGATGCCGGACATTGGCAGCATTCAGCAGAAGCATTACATGTGGGAGTAAGATTATACATCTGGCTGCCAATGAGTCGCAACAAAGTTGCTTTTCCTCCAATAACTGGACACTGACCACCCACACAACCATCCGTTATACGCTGTTCGGGAGACTCGGACTGCTTTATTTTTCGTCCTCCTCCCCCGAGAGCACTTACCCATGCTGAGATGCAGTTCCACAGGCACTTAGCACTCTACAGAGCTTCCCCCCCACCCCCCTACACCCCTCGCCCCCCACCGCCCCCCCCCCCGCTAATAGCCCTTTCTAGATAACAGCATTGGCACGTCATTCAAACTCTAATCAGCCAAGCTCTAATCATGTCCTCGCCGGAAATCCACATAAGTTACTCTACTGATCTGCCTGGCTCAGTTCCACATCGACCAGTGCACTTACCCCCCAGGGAGAGTAACTTTATAAAGTTATATTGAGTTTATAGAATTTCAGCTCATTTTACAAGTGATCTGAAGGGAAAGTGCAAAAGATTAAATCGTTCCATAATTCTTTTTTTTTAAATTTTGTTTGTATTATCTAGTTATAACCCTTTTAGTTCTCAACATTTTCCTCTTTACTAATGACATTGCACTTTGATGGTCACCGGTACTTTATAATCTGTAAGCACACATCACTCTTTTATAGATTTATTGTGTCGCAAAGAATTAATAGCAAGTTTTCAGAATACAAGGACATATTTATATAAATGTAGAATGCTGGAGATACTCAGCAGGTCAGGCAGCATCTGTGAAGAGAGAAACAGAGTTAACGTTTCAGGTCGATGGCCTTTCGTCAGAACTGGAAAAAAGCAGGAAATGGAACAGATTTTTAAGCAAGTGAAGAGGCTGGGAAAGGGGGGAGGGGATGAAAGAACAAATGGGAAGGTCTGTGATAGGATAGAAGGCAGGAGAGGTTAAGAGACATTAAGAGATATTCAAGGCAAGAGGAGATGGTAATGGGACAGGTTAAGAAACAAAGGATGGCTCGAGATGAAGTGTAAATTGTGCTGGCAGAATGAAATACAGCTGCCATGTGGGAGAGAAAAAAAAAGACATAGAAACATAGAAGATAGGAGCAGGAGTAGGCCATTCGGCCCCTCGAGCCTGCTCCGCCATTTAATGAGATCATGGCTGATCATCCAAATTCAGTACCCTGTCCCTGCTTTCTCCCCATATCCCTTGATCCCTTTAGCCTTAAGAAATATATCCAACTCCTTCTTGAATATATTTAATGAATTGGCCTCAACTGCCTTCTGTGGTAGAGAATTCCACAAGTTCACCACTCTCTGGGTGAAGAAATTCCTCCTCATCTCTGTCCTAAATGGCTTACTCCTTATCTTTAGACTGTGACCCCTGGTTCTGGACTCCCCGCCATCGGGAACATCCTTCCTGCATCTAGCCTGTCTAGTCCTGTTAAAATGTTAAAAGTTTCAATGAGGTCCCCTCTCATTCTTTTAAACTCCAGCGAATATAAGCCCAATCGACCCAATCTCTCCTCATACGTCATTCCTGCCATCCCAGGTATCAGTCTGGTGAATCTTTGCTGCACTCCCTCCATGGCAAGAACATCCTTCCTCAGATAAGGCGACCAGAACTGCACAAAATACTCAAGATGTGGTCTCACCAAGGTCCTGTACAACTGCAGCAAGACATCCTTGCTCCTGTACTCGAATCCTCTGGCTATGAAGGCCAAAATACCATTTGCCTTCTTAACCGCCTGCTGCACCTGCATGCTTACCTTCAGCGACTGGTGCACAAGGACACCCAGGTCTCATTGCACTTCCCCTTCTCCCAATCTATTGCCATTCAGATAATAATCTGCCTTCCTGTTTTTGCCACCAAAGTGGATAACTTCACATGATTCCACATTATACTGCATCTGCCATGCATCTGCCCAATCACCCAACCTGTCCAAATCATACTGGAGCTTCTTGGCATCCTCTTCACAGCACACACACCCACCCAGCTTTGTGTCATCTGCAAACTTGGAGATATTACATCTAGTTCCCTCGTCTAGATCATTAATATATATTGTGAATAGCTGGGGTCCTAGCACCGATCCCTGCGGTACCCCACTAGTCACTGCCTGTCACTCAGAAAAAGACCCGTTTGTTCCAACTCTTTGCTTCCTGTCTGCCAACCAGTTCTCTATCCAGGTCAGTACCTTACCCCCAATCCCATGTGCTTTAACTTTACACGCTAATCTCTTATATGGGACCTTATCGAAAGCCTTCTGAAAGTCCAAATACACCACATCCACTGGTTCTCCCTTATCTATTCTACCAGTTACATCTTCAAAAAATTCCAGTAGGTTAGTCAAGCACAATTTACCTTTTGTAAATCCATGTTGACTTTGTCCGATCCTGCCACTGTTTTCCAAGTGCTCTGCTATTACATCTTTTATAATGGACTCTAGCATTTCCCCCACTACCGATGTCAGGCTTACCGGTCTATAATTCCCTGTTTTCTCTCTACCACCTTTTTTAAATAGTGGGGTTACATTAGCTACCCTCCAATCCATGGGAACTATTCCAGAGTCTATAGAATTTTGGAAGATGACCAGCAATGCATCTACTATTTCTAGGGCCACTTCCTTAAGTACACTAGGATGAAGATTATCAGGCCCTGAGGATTTATCGGCCTTCAATCCCGTCAATTCCCCTAACACCATTTCCCTACAAATACTGATTTCATTCAGTTCCTCCCTCTCATTAGACCCTATGTTCTCCGACATCTCTGGGAGATTATTTGTGTCCTCCTTTGTGAAGACAGAACCAAAGTATGTATTTAATTGGTCAGCCATTTCTTTGTTCCCCATTATAAATTCCCCTGATTCTGACTGCAAGGAACCTACGCTTGACTTCACCAATCTTTTTCTCTTCACATATCTTTAGAAGCTTTTACAGTCAGTTTTTATGTTCCCTGAAAACTTACTCTCATGCTCTATATTCCCCCTCTTAATTAATCCTTTTGTCCTCCTTTGCTGAATCCTAAACTGCTCCCAATCCTCAGGTTTGCTGCTTTTTCTGGCCAATTTATATGTCCTCTCCTTGGATCTTATGCTATCCCTAATTTCCCTTGTTAGCCACGGTTGCACCACTTAATTTCCAGTTCACACATGCTCGATTTTATAGAGATCTTTAGTTAATTGAAATGTCTACTTTTTATTTCATATGGAATATTCAATTCCTCTCAGTTGCTTTTTTGCGTGTTTCAGAAACCAATATTTTTAAGATGTAATTAAGAGTGTAAGAATTAAGAGCAGACGTAGGCCATACGGCCCCTCGAGTCTGCTCCGCCATTCAATAAGATCATGGCTGATCTTCGACCTCAACTCCACTTTCCTGCACTATCCCCATATCCCTTGATTAAAATTATGAGGGGCCTAGCTAGAGTAGATAGGAAGGACCTATTTCCCTTAGCAGAGAGGTCAATAACCAGGGGGCATAGATTTAAACTAATGGGTAGAAAGATTAGAGGGGAGTTGAGGAGAACTTTTCACCCAGAGGGTGGTGGGGGTCTGGACCTCGCTGCCTGAAAGAGTGGTAGAGGCAGAAACCCTCATCGCATTTAAAGAGTACTTGGATATGCACTTGAAGTGCCGTAACCTACAAAGCTATGGACCAAGAGCTGGAAGGTGGGATTAGGCTAGACAGCTCTTTGTCGGCCAACACAGACACGATGGGTCGAATGGCCTCCTTCGGTGCTGTAAATATCTATGATTCCCTTAGTGTCCAATTTAAATCTATAAAAGCACGACACTCCCTGACCCAATAAATTGGTTCCACTGTTGCTAGTTCATACGAATATGGTAGATTGTCTTCTCTTAAGTGTTTTTTTCTGCCAATTTTTCTTCCCCCCCGCCACCCCTATCAAAGTTGGTGAAATAAAGAATAGATTGGCCTTCCAAAGCTAGGCTTTATTAACTTTAAAATCAGCAGCATATCTTTCCACATCCAGTCCCAACTAAAGCTAGAAAAGGACTGAATTTAAGGTAGCCACAACACATCATGTGATCATCAACTACCAATGAGATTACAACACATATCCCAAGGCAGTTAACAAACAACGAATCACAATACTTTTACTAATCAAGGAATAATCACCACATTCACCCCTCCTTTTAAAATATACTCCAACCTAATAACTTTTACAATTTACAATTAATTATTTACAACTAAACTATGCACGAGAATAAAACTATTTACATAACACAATACTAAATGAACAACAACAAATAATAACATTACGTATAAGTATTAAGTATCTCGCAACTAAAACAATATACTATAATATTTCAACAATTTTTAAAACATTACTATCAATTTAAAAGTCCATTTTCAATCAGTCGACCGGATATCTTGTTCGTGTCGACCTTCTTAACCTTGGTGAAATTCCTTGCCCTCCCACGCCAGAAGGCACAGAAGTATCTTCAACAGGAAGGCTATCCATATCCCAATTCTCAATGGTTTCCGGATTAGAAATCCCATCAGAAGATGAACTGGGACGGTCATAAACATCTATCAAAGGCTGACTAATAGAAGTATGATTATCTGCAATCGGATTGGAAATATTCGTAGTATCTGTAACAGCATCCACATTATCCGAATCATGACCATTATTAATATCCTCAGAAGAGGGCTGGCCCCCACAAGGAGCCAAGTCTTTAATTGAAACAGTACTTTCTTTCCCATCTTGGAATCAAATATGAGCATATTGGGAATTTGCCTCCAACAGCTCCACCTCCTCCACCAAGGGGTCATATTTTGACAATCTAACATGGCATCGAAGCAACACAGGTCCCTGCATAGTAAGCCATGAAGGTACCGAATATCCTGTAGTAGATCTCCGCGGATAGTTAAAGAGCCTTTCATGGGGGGTCACATTAGTAGCCGTTGAAAGCAATGATCTAATGGAATGCAGGGCATCAGGCAGCACCATTTCCCACTGTGTATTCTTAAGGTTCCGGGATGTCAACGCCAACATAACTGCCTTCCAGATCACCCCATTGTATCGTTCACACTGTCCATTACCCTGGGGATTATACGGGGTAGTTCTACTAGTAGAAATTCCCCGACTCTGAAGGTATTCCTTCAACTGGGAAGACATAAAAGAACTTCCCTGATCCGAATGGATATACGCAGGCATCCCAAAGATGACAAAAAGTTGAGTCAAACATTTAATAACTGTAGCAGCTGATACATCTGCACAAGGAAAAGCAAAAGGGAACCTTGAAAACTCGTCCACAACAGTAAATATATATCGGTTTTGAGTAGTTGAAGGAAGAGGTCCCTTAAAATCGACACTCAAACGTTCAAAAGGAGAAGTAGCCTTTATAAGATGAGCTCGTTGAGGCTTAAAGAAATTCGGTTTACACCGAGCACAGATAGAACATGATGAAGTCATCCGCTTGACGTCTTCAACTGAAAAAGGCAAGTTCTTACTGCGTACAAAGTGTATCATCCTCGTAACCCCAGGATGACATAAGGCATTGTGAAGATTAATAAGCGTATCTCCGTGAATCACAGAACAATAAGCCCTCGACAGTGCATCAGCAGCAACATTATCCTTCCCCGGACGATAAACTATGTCAAAATGGTAACATGCCAACTCAATCCTCCATCTCATTATTTTATCATTTTTAATCTTTCCAAAATGTTTAACATCAAACATAAAGGACACAGATTTTTGATCAGTTACCAACGTGAAATGTCGCCCCGATAAATAATGTCTCCATTTACGCAATGCTTCTACTATTGCGTATGCCTCTTTTTCTATTGAGGAATGTCTTTTTTCACTATTATTCAAAGTACGTGAGAAAAAGGCCACAGGTCTTCCATTTTGGTTCAAAGTAGCCCCAATTGCAAAATCCGAAGCATCCGTCTCAATCACAAAGGGAACCTGCTCATCAATGGAATGCACAACTGCTCCTAAAATATCCTTTTTAAAATTCTCAAAACATGTCCTGGCCTCCCATGATAGAGGATATGTCGTAACCCGAATAAGAGGCTGGATCTTCCGTGAAAAATTTGCAATCCAATTAGAATAATAAGAAAACAGTCCAACAACTCGTTGCAAAGCCTTAGAATTAGTAGGACAAGGTAAATCGATCAATGGTCGCAGACGTTCTGGATCTGGTATAATCTTATTTCCCGAAATAATATACCCCAATAGATTTACCTCAGTAGTCGAAAAGATACATTTCTCTTTGTTAAAAGTTAAACCAACTTTTTCCGCAGCTTGAAGGAATCTTTTTAAATTAGAATCATGCTCCACCCTTGATTTGCCACACACTGTGATGTCATCTAAGTATGAAAAGGTGTCAGAGAGGGAGTTATCACTTATAAAAGCATCCATTGCCCGTTGAAAACAAGCAACACCATTAGTAACACCAAATGGTATTCGGCAAAACTGATACAGCTTTCCACCAGCCTCAAAGGCCGTATATGGTTGATCCTTCTTAACAATAGGAATCTGATGATAAGCACTCTTTAAATCGATAGTGCTAAAAACTTTATACTGAGATACTTTATTGATAAGCTCATCAATCTTAGGCAAAGGGTACGTGTCTAATTGAGTATACCTATTAATAGTTTGGGAATAGTCTATCACCATTCGTTTCTTGTGTCTCTCATTAGTCGTGACAACTACCTGTGCTCGTCAAGGCGAACAACTAGGTTCAATGATTCCTTCCAATAAGAGACGTTGAACTTCAGAATTAATAAATTCTCTATCCTGACTACTATATCTTCTTGACTTGGTAGCAATTGGCTTACAATCCGACATCAAATTGGAAAAAAGTGATAATGGAGGAATAGATAAAGAGGTTAATCCACAAACAGATAAAGGTGGCTTAGTCCCTCCAAATGAAAGACTAAGAGACTCGTGTAACTGAAGCACATCATGCCCAATCAAAATATCCGCACAAAGATTAGGCAAAACAGATAGGCGTATATCAGTATACGTATTACCTAGAAGAACCATTTTCACAAAGCAACAACCAGCTATTTGTGAAGTAAGGGTCGTCTGAGCCATACACACCTGATACGTAACAGGCGAAATTTTCAAATGCTTCTCCTTCGCAAACTGAAGACTTATAAAACTCTCAGTACTGCCCGTATCTATAAGGGCCTTCACTTCCAACCCATTAACTTGAGCCGTAACTATAGCTTTGTTTAGACCATGAGCAAATGCAGCAGAAATTGATGCAATAAACGCCCTATCTAAAGGCTGAATAGTCACAGAAGAGGTAGTGGAGGAAGACCCTCCCACACCAGGAGAAGGGAAGGTAATTGAACCTGATGATTTGCACACACGTGCATAATGACCTCTCTTGCCGCATTTACTACACACAGCCTCCCGAGCAGGACACTTCAGACGAGGGTGCCGGATATTCCCACAAAAATAACACTTCTGAATCCTAGAGGCAATGGCTGCCGAAGTAGAAACTGTTTCAAAATCTAGTAAACCACTCCCATTAAGTCCACATAATTCCTTTTCATCCGAAACTGCCGAAACCATAGTCGCAGGCCGATTAAAAAGAGCATAAGAATCCGAACTTCTCTGAGCCACATCCAATGTAGAAGCTTGCTCAAAAGCACTTTTAAGATCCAGAGTCTTATTTTCTAACAACCGCTGACGAATTGATCTAGACAGTAATCCATTAATAAAAGCATCCCGTACTGATTCGTCCTTATATTCTTCAGCCGTCACAGCCTTATAATTACAGTCAACACTAAGGCACCGAAGTGCTTGTAAATAAGTATCCAAAGATTCTCCCACCTGCTGCCTATGGGCAGATAGAAGATGACGTGCAAATACCTCATTCTTTGGTTTAACAAAAATCTTTTCCAATGTAGAAATAGCCTCTTCATAAGTTTTACAGTGCAAAATATATTTATATACATCCGGGTCAATGTAGTTGATCAGCATATTCAGCTTATTTAGAGCCTCTTGATCCAACACGCCCAAAAAGTTTTTAAATGTACAATACCAATGTTTCCATTTATCATCCACTCCAGCAGAATTGGGGTCAGCCTTGAATCGTTCTGGTTGAAGATATCGCTCCATTCTAACATAAAGTTAATAAATTGAAATAAAGAATAGATTGGCCTTCCAAAGCTAGGCTTTATTAACTTTAAAATCAGCAGCATATCTTTCCACATCCAGTCCCAACTAAAGCTAGAAAAGGACTGAATTTAAGGTAGCCACAACACATCATGTGATCATCAACTACCAATGAGATTACAACACATATCCCAAGGCAGTTAACAAACAACGAATCACAATACTTTTACTAATCAAGGAATAATCACCACAGTTGGTGACCCCCACCTTGGGCACAGTTCCACTACACATCCTGCAGTGCCTCGCTGAAGTAGGTGTTACTGATTTCTGAGCCTTATCAGTGAACGTTGACAAGCTATTTGACCATTGGAAGGGTCACAGATGAACCTGAAGTTGTCCACACATACACACTTCCAGGCGGTGATCAGAAGTGGGAAGACTGGCCTCCCACCAAATCCAAGGACAATTCTAGTGCCCTTATTGGTACCCTGTCTGACCTCAGCACGGACTGAGGAATTGAACCTCTGGGCCGGTACGGCTCAACCCCTCACTGGCTAAACTTGCTGAGCCAGTGGAAAAGCCATATATTTACTTCTAGCACATTGCATAGCTGAGAAAGAGCAGTGTTTAGAGAAAGGGGAAGTGAATCATCATAAAACAGATTTTCAGTATCAAAATATTTGGCCAGCTATACCAAAAGCAATGCATCATTTTGTTGTGTTTCTTAGGGTAACATTTAAAAATGACAGTCCGATTCCGTTTCTCCATCGGATCCAGCCACATCCTACTTGGTTGAGAGGCTGGAAGCAGCATGGAGATCTAGCTTTCAGGATTTCATCAATGCCACTCTGAAGGTGGTCGTTAGGTGTTCTAGCCTTCAGCTGTCTCAGCTCTAAGCTCTGGAAATCCCTCCCTAAACCTCTCCGCCTCTCCATCTCTCTCTCCTCCTTTAAGATGCTCCTTAGAACCTACCTCTTTGACCAAGTCTATCCTAATATCTCCTTATGTGGCTCGGTGTCAAATTTTGTTTGATAATCGCTCCTGTGAAGCGCCTTGGGATGTTTTACTACGTTAAAGGCGCCATATAATTAAAGTTGTTGTGTGGGAACAGCTAGGTTTGACTCCTCCTCTGACTTTCCCTCCTTCACTGTAGGGAAGCACTGAGGCTGAGGTTGGATAGTTAGATGTGCTGGAATTACAGGTATAAACCTACATGCCACCACTCCATGATGCTGTGTGGTAGAGCTCCAAAGAGTTGCCATTGTGTCATGTGAAATGATTCTCTGCTATTAACAGGTGTGCAGAGGTTTGAAAAATGATCTGTAAACCCACCAACCCTGGCCTGCAGGAACTGAATGGATGAGAAGAGATTAGTCTCCATTGCAGTCTAACCTTTTACTAATCCAGCAAACAAAATTCCCAGCTGAATTTGATTACAAGACACACGAGGATTCAGCACAAACTGAGATTTGTTAGAAGGATATGCTGATAGGGTTAGATGAAGTAGGGTGGGAGAAGGCTCGTGTGGGGCATAGATTAGGGAACGGTAGTACTGGACTAGTAATCCAGAGGCCTGGACTAATGATCCGGATACAGGAGTTCATCATTCTTCCCCCACCACAGCAACTGGGGAATTTTAATTCAGTTAATTAAATAAATCTGGAATAAAAAGCTAGTATCAGTAATGGTGACCATTGAAACTACCGGATTGTCGTAAAAACCCATCTGGTTCACGAATGTCCTTTAGGGAAGGAAATCTGCCGTCCTTACCCGGTCTGGCCTATATGTGACTCCAGACCCACAGCAATGTGGTTGACTCTTAACGGCCCTCTGAAATGGCCCAGTAAGCCTCCTGAAAGAAAGAAAGACTTGCATTTCTATAGCGCCTTTCACGACCACCGGCCATCTCGAAGTGCTTTACAGCCAATGAAGTACTTTTTGGAGTGTAGTCACTGTTGTAATGTGGGAAACGCGGCAGCCAATTTGCGCACAGCAAGCTCCCACAAACAACAATGCGATAATTGTAGAATTCGCAAAATTAATATTGTATTATAGGGGTCCTTTGGCAGAAGAGGCCTTGTTTTAAAGACTGTTTTTAAAAGAAGCCCAGAAAAAGAGACACATAAAATGGCTGCCAGACCCCGTGACTAGCTTTTTGGACACTTTAAAATGGTTCCTGCAGTCCCCAGGCAGCTTTTGTGGATTCAACCCACAGTAAATTCTGGAAGGCGTTTCTGAGAAAATGAAACCAGACACGTACGCATACATATAGATTGGATGCAGATCCAGCTAGATCGGCCTGTAGATAAAGGCCATCAAAATGTTTACCCGGACAAAAGGGAACAGTTTCATATTCATGAGAAGAGCATCAAAGACACCAAGAAGACATTAAAACATTACCAGGTCATTCCAGACCAGAGATGGCCGTCACCGGCCATCCCGAAAGCAGTTTAAATATAATAACTACCCCGCTGTGCGATAAGCCCACCAAAAGTTAAACAAAGACTAACCTTGATTTGGGCGGGAGAAAGAGGCTTCTCCTGAGAAGTATATCTGGGGGAACCCGGGGGTAGCAAAAGAGTACAGTCATCGTGGTGCTATCATCGTGTTTGGTGGTATCATCGCTTGAAGAAGAAGAAGAAGAAGGTGATTCGAGTCTGCATCCCACCCCGGGGTAACCATCGGGAGATCGTCGACAAACCCCGGGCCGTTTGATGAGACAAAGAGGCAGGAAACTACAGAAGAAACCTATATGAAAGCCGGCTAGAGGCTTCCAACCGTGGTCAAGCAGATGGTCTCTTCCCCCACATCAACATCCAGGCCCGCTGAGATCCAGCCTGTCCATGACCTTCACCTCGAGGAAGAGAAGGCATGTCGCAGCTCGCATCCCGCAGCGCTGACCACGAGGAGACAGGATGCCTGAAAGGATCAAAACACAGACCTGTTTCAAAACCTTGCAATTCCTAGTTGGATTGGTGAGCATGTTTCTGGCCCTACATAATCGGATCTAGATAGGTTTAAGGGGGTGGGCATTTTTGGTATAATTAACATGAGTTGTTGTCCCTCGATGTTGCGTGTGTTTCCCCATTTCATGATGACTTTGGTAAAGTGTAATATGCCTGTATCTATTTTAGTTAGTACTGTATTGTTATGATTTGTTTTTCCCTCCCATGTACCCTCTCATTTGCTTGCATTTGATTTGTTTTTCTATATGCAATAAAATTTCATTTCGTTTCATTAAACTTGGTCTATAAGAGTATTCTCTGCATTGTAGTTCCTGCACCTAAGTCCAGTGTCTAGAACCTAAGGGGCGAGTGGGTCGAACCACTCAAGGTTTTACTGTGCAAAAGAGAGAGAGAGGCCTCTGGCGAGAGAAACCTCTGCGATCTCGGAGAGAAAACCCCTTACATAATGACCAGATAATCTGTTTTTGTTATGTTGGTTGAGGGATAAATATTGGCCAGGATACCAGGGATAACTCCCCTGCTCTTCTTCGAAATAGTGCCATGGGATCTTTTACATCCACCTGAGAGAGCAGATGGTTTAACGTCTCATCTGAAAGACAGCACCTCCGACAGTACGGTACTCCCTCAGCACTGCACTGGGAGCGTCAGCCTAGCTTTATGTGCTCAAGTCCCTGGAGCGGGACTTGAACCCACAAACCGTCTGACTCAGAGGCGAGTGTGCTATAAACTAAGGCCACAGCTGACACACTGACGGCAATGAGGGATTGCCAGCAGTGCCCACATCCCATGAATGAATTTTTAAAAAAGGCACAGACCAGTTGGGCTGAATGGCCTGTTTCTGTGCTGTAAATTCTACGTAATTCTATGTAAGACACCATACAGTCTGACCTGAAAGTGAGCAGTTTTTGTAATCTTGACTTTTACCTTGGTTCTTACCTACAGTTTTAGCTTCATCTACACACTTCTGCTCCAGCATACCTTCTACCTTTCTTCAGCTGTGAGACGGGGATGGTCTCTGCACCACAGATGTCTCCATGGCTGCAATTAGTGTCAAAGTGTTTGAAGCTGCATTTAAGTCGAACAATACAGGCGAGTGTGGTCGCCCCGGGCACAAGCTGGGTGTTACTGTAATGGTCGATGTTGGAGGTGTACTAATTGTGGGGGGCTGGGACAGATCTTTTCTAACAATTCCCTTCTCCCTCCCTGCTCCCGAATTGGATCACTTCTCCACCGCAAAGCTAATGGCTAACGTTTAGTTCGAGAGTAACATTATGGGGGAGAAATTCAGTATCGCCCTGTTTGGGGCACGATTATCGGCTGGACGCAAAGTTTAGTGCCTGGCGCTAATTATCACCTCTGACTGCAAACTGGCTTTTATCGCCCCTGGAGTTGATCAGAGCGCTAAATCAGGTGCTGCACACTTGTCTTAAGGCGCAAAGTCCGAGGAGCAAGGAGCTACCTCAGAGCGCTGGCAAAGCTCATGTGATGTCAGTCAGCAATGGAACACAGACACACTGGCGCCGGCCAGCTCTTAAAGGGGATTGGGTCGATCTTGCTCTCCATCCACACCCTGCTCATTGCAGCCTTGAATCTAGGCCTGGAGAGACCTGTACATTAAATCTGTTGGAAAGAACAATGGAGAGGCCCAGGGAAAGAGCTCAGAGTGCAGCCCCCACAGTCTCTTCTAAATCGATGCAAGGAAGATCAAATAAAAAATAACCTGCAAAGTGCTGCTCAGTACCCAAAACTTCTCAACACAGCTTTGAATATCTCCTGCACTCTCTCTCTCTCTCAGAATGCATGGTGAAAAAATTTCACAGACAAGAAAAGGCAGGAAGCGGTCACCTTTAAATAGCGCTCCCCCAATCCCTTCCCAACTGCAAAACGCTCCCCTCAACCTGTCATTGCTAGCGGCAGGCGGTAAGGCAGGGGGCGCCACTCAATATCTGGTCCGGGGCGCTACTGGGGCATTGCATGTTCGACTGACGTCACGATCTGCGGGCGCAGGAGATCATGGCGGTAGTGTTTAGCGCTGCCGCAAAATGTCTAGTCAATTTTGTGAGCAGCGCAAACATTGCCCCGCCCGGGCACTAGTTGCTTTGCGCCACATTAGCGCCCTCTTAAGGCGCTAACGGGAGGTGCAAACCAACCAAATTTTTCCCCCTATGTCTCAGTGAAATCACTCTGGCCAGAATTTTCTGGGGAACGCGCGGGCACGATTGGGGGCGGGTCGGGTGGGAAATTTGAAATAAGTTCCCGCTGTCATCCTGCCCCCACGCGCCTTTCCCTCGGGCACGTTTGCCAGTGCGGCAGAGGCGGGCGACCTAAATCAAATCATTACCACGTTGTTGTCAGACCCTCAAGAGCCGTTTTCAGCCTACCTTTCGAAATTCCCAGCTTCCCCCTCACAGCTGGTCACTTTCCTCAGGCAGAAGCTGTTGCTGACTGCATTCCCAGCACACATTTAGCTCTCTACAGGCTACAAGTGTTTCCAGCAAGTCACCATCCAGTCTCACCTCATTGTTACAACCTATCACGCCATTGACAGCTTGCTCCTCTGATCTCTACTTGACCTGCCATCTATTCCATCAGCATGGGTGCCATTTATTCTGTCTCACCTTGGTCCTCAGAATCAGACCACGATCAGCCCCAACACCAGCAGCACCAGGCACACCAGCAGCACCAACAACAACACCACCAACCTTCTCCTCAACCATCTGATGCTGCACAGGACAGAGGGCATCAGCGCAGGACTGCACCGCGCCGGAGGTGATACCCCCAACACAGGGTATACAGGCAGAGGATGAGCGTCCTCAATATGACTGACCAGCAGTGCCAAAGGAGGCTCAGGCTATCGTGCCAGGTCGTCGCAGACATTTACACATTGCTGGAGCAAGACCTGCAGCCCAGAGGAGTGGGTGGACACGCCTTACCAGTGGCTGTCAAAGTCACCAGCGTCCTCAACTTCTTCACCTCAGGCTCCTTCCAGGGATCTGCAGCAGACATTTGCGACATTTCGTACTCAGCCACCCACAGATGCATCACACAGGTCACCAATACCATATTTGACAAGTCAGCCAATTATATCAACTTTGCCACTGATGAAGCCAGTGTTACTGAGCGGGCGCTCAGCTTTGCCACACTGGCTGGCTTCCCATGGGTGCAGGGCATCATCAACTGCACACATGTGGCCATCAGGGCACCCCATCATAACCCAGGAGTCTTTGTCAACCACAAGGGCTTCCACTCCCTCAGTGTGCAGCTGGTCTGCAACCTTAGGAAGATCATCATGCATGTGTGTGCCAAATTCCTGAGCAGCTGCCATGACTCTTTCATCCTTCGCCAGTCCACCCTCCCTCAGCTCTTCGCACCTCCAAACAGACATTCCGACTGGCTGCTTAGAGACAAGGGCTATCCACTGAAGACATGGCTCATGACACCATTGAGGAGGCCAAGTACTGAGGCCCAGGAGAGATATAATGAAAGCCACATTTCCACCAGATGTGTCATAGAGCAGACAATAGGCATGCTGAAAATGCGCTCTAGATGCCTTGACAGGTATGGAGGAGCCATTCAGTAGGCACCAGCCAGGGTCTCCAGAATCATCATGGTCTGCTGTGCCCTGCACAACATAGTGCAGCAGCGAGGATTAGCGCTGCATGAGGAGCAAGGCACTACGCACACAGCCTCTTCAGAGGAGGACGAGGAAGAGCTGGAGTATCAGCTGGAAGACGAGGAGGAGCTGGAGGAACTTGCGGGCCACATCCCACCAGCACCCGAGCACATTGCTACCCGGGAGGCCAGGGATGGGCTCATCATGTCCAGATTTACTTCACTTTATGCAGGTTGGCACCACTCCACAGCAACACCATAAAGGATTCCTACAATGACCAAGCCATTCCTTTCACACTGACCACCATTGCTGGAGATACCATTATGTCCCACCATTCACTACAGCTCACTAAGCCACTTCCAATGGTGCACACAAATGTGTCCAAGTCCGGAAAGTGGTGAAAATAAAGATTTTTATGGTTGACAATACATTAAAGGAAACTTGACATTAACATTGACTACAACACCCAAGTGGCTACCCTTGTGAATTTGCTTGTGTGTCATCTTTGTCTTCCGTGTGCTTCTACGAAGTGCTACCCACTGTGGCTTCAGCAGAGGTAGAGGCAGCCTGCTCACTTCCCTGCTGCGACTGCTAAGACAATCTTGGCGGACGTCCTCTGTGTTTTGGAGCCTGTGAGGGCCCTGCCAAAGTCTGCTCCTCCTGCGACTGTCTGGGGCTCTGACTGAGGGGGTGGCAATGGAGGAGAAGTGTAAACACTTTGAAAGGAGCCCCCACCTCCATGTCCCCTCTCACCGTCATCCCTCTCATGGGCCACCCGCACTTCCCTGCTAGCAAGGAGCTGGGGACCCACGTCTATGCTGACATCCCTCCTAGACAGGAGGTCTATGAGCCTCTGCCATCTATGCTCCATAGATATCCATCTATCCTCCGCAGAGACCATGTACCCCTGTGGGTGGCGCATTAGCTGCTCCATCCAGGTGGCCATCCTTTCCATGGAAGAGCCTACAGTCGCCATCGCCTGCGACACGGTGGTGCTCATGTTGGAGATGGACTCCTCCATTCTCTGCACATTTGCAGACATCGTGCTTGCAAAACCTCTCAAGGCCTCCTGCACTTCTTGCTGCACCTCCAGGATCGCCCTCTTTCTGGATGGCCCCTGAGGTTCAGCGTCTGCATGCAGCTGAGCAGTGCTGGGAGCGTCCTGCGTCCTCCGGCGAGGAGTCTCCACTGCTGTCCCTGTCTCCACCATCTGCTCTTGCTCACTTGTGACTTGTGACAGACCCAGTGACAAGACTACTCTATCTCGTGTGGAACCCACCGAGGTGTGCGTCTCTGCGCTGGTGCTGGGTGTGCTCATGTCTGGTGACGCTGTGCCCTCAGAGGCTGGAGGCATCTTGCTCTTCCTCCTGGAGAGTGGGGGGTGGACTCTTGATGGACCTGTGGGAGAATAAAGGGATGAGTTAGATATGCCATATGAAGAATGGGTAACGATACCCTTATGCACATGCTGACCATTCAGTGGCTGATGACATCCGTCCCCATATGAGTGACTGCTATATGCCATGTAGCTGTATGACATGTAATTCTGTCACCAGGTTGCTGAGATGTCTCCCTCTTGCTGTCTCCCACCTCCAGCTGCTCGGCCACTCCTGATACTTCCAACGCAGCCTCCTCTGCTGCTGTGAGGGTACCAAATGGTGGAGGCCCACCTCCAGTTCTCTCCCTCTCCCTCTTATTGTGGGCTGTCTTCTCCTGCAAGGAGGAAAAGAAGAGAAGGTTGAGTGAGAGCGATGGAATGAGTATAAGGAATGGACAAATGTGAGAAGTCGCACAACACCAGGTTATAGTCCAACAGCTTTATTTGAAATCACAAGCTTTCGGAGTGCTGCTCCTTCGTCAGGTGAAGTGAAGAGATGCATATAGCCACAGCATATATAGTCAGGGAACACTGACGGATGATTACAGGTAATCTTTCTAACTGCCCTTTATCATACCTCGGCAGAGAGATAATCACAGCAATCAAAGGTGTGAATGGTGTCCAAACAGGTCAGTCAGGAAAACATTACATCAAAGAACAATGAGGTGGGGTCACAAGGGGTCAAATGTTGCAGATGCTGGGGTCTGTATGAAAACAAAAAGCAAACAAAATTTTTTTTTGCTGGGAATCACAGCATCTGTGTAGAGAGAACAAGCCAACGACGACTCAAGTCTGGATGACTCTACATCAGGTGGGGTTACATGTAGCATGACATGAACCCAAGATCCCGGTTGAGGCCACCCTCATGGGTGCGGAACTTGGCTATCAGTTTCTGCTCGAGGTGTGATAAAGGGCAGTTAGAAAGATTACCTGTAATCATCCAGCAGTGTTCTCTGACTATATATGCTGTGCCTATATGCATCTCTTCACTTCACCTGATGAAGGAGCAGCACTACGAAAGCTTGTGATTTCAAATAAAGCTGTTGGACTATAACCTGGTGTTGTGCGACTTCTCACATTTGTCCACCCCAGTCCAACACCGGCATCTCCACATCATGGCTTATAAGGAATGGATGGGTTACATCTTTAGAGGAAGACGATGGTGGATTGAGGTGGCAATGCCAAGTGGCCTCCTTGTGTGTTGTTAGTTTATATGATTGCATATGGATGAGGGCGAGTGTGAGGGGTGGTTAATAAGATGGGGATGCGATAATGTAGATAGAAAGAGAGGGATGGGTGGACGTGCAAGGTATGTTGGTGTGAGCGAGGATGTGTAGGAGTAGGGCTGGGAAGGCAGAGTGATGGGGGGGTGATGAGAGGCACAGCAGGATGAAGTTGGGTGTGGCTTTGTACTCACCTTTCTTGATCTAATGAGATTATTGAAATGTTTGCGGCACTGCACCCAGGTCCTCCTGAACACATCCCTGCTGTTGACCTCCCTGGAACTAGGCTCTTTTTGTCCCCTGGGGAGGTCTCTTCCGCCCATTGGAAGGGAAGAGGACCTCCCTGTGTGCTCTGGCTCCCTCCACAAGCATATGGAGTGAGTCATCGGAGAACCTGGGTGCAGCGCTGTACCTCTGTGCAGTCATGTCTCCAACTGTTTAAATCAAAACCTCCCATGTGCTGCCTGCACACTCCTAGATGAACCTTCAAATGCAATGTGGCGATGGCTCCTTTAAATATCCCGGCTGAAAACGTGTCATCGATGACTTCATCAGACCTGTACCATTTAAAGGGCCGGGTAACACGCAGCGTGGGCTTAATAGGCCCCATTAGGGCAAAGTCGATTTCTGCAGCAGGATGGAAGCAACAACGGGGTCGCAAGCCACCATGCTGCCCGCCCGCACCCAACCAGCCCACGTACAGAAAATTCTGGCCATGAGTGGGGCGATTGGCAAGCTGTTTCAGAAAGACCTCAAGCACTACATACAGACCTCTTGCCTCATCATTCCAGCTTGCACTTAGATTTGTAATATATCAATGAGTTGCAATAATAAGTTCTGATATATTGTCACTTTGCAGCTGTTCTATTGCAACTATTATATATGTTGCCAAAAGAGCTAAATAGTCCTCTTACCCCAACTGCTGGATTACCTCAGACAGCAGCTCGACTGAATTAATTCATCTGGTGGCATAGTGGTTAGCACTGTTGCCTCACAGCGCCAGGGACCCGGGTTCGAATCCAGCCTCGGGCGACTGTCTGTGTGGAGTTTGCACATTCTCCCCATGTTTGCGTGGGTTTTCTCCAGGTGCTCCGGTTTCCTCCCACAGTCCAAAGATGTGCGGGTTAGGTTGATTGGCTATGATAAATTGACCCTTAGTGTTAGGGGGATTAAATACGCGGGGTTACGGGGATAGGGTGGGATATGTGTCGGTGCAGGCTCGATGGGCCGAAATGGCCTCTATCTGCACTGTGGGGTTTCTGTGATTTGTGATTTCTGTGAATATTATTGACTGTCAGAAGTTAAATTTTCAGTAGTTTGCCTTCCTGATGTATGCGCCCCACCTACAGACCCCTTCGAGCTCTGCTCATGACCATTGATTGGGATATTAGGAAGAGGAGTCAGCCATTCAGCCCCTCGAGCCTGTTCCGCCATTCAGCTAGATCATGGCTGATCTGTATCTACCCGCCTTGGTTCCATAACCCTTAATGTGAAGTTTTTTTTATTCGTTCCTGGGATAGGCGTCGCTGGCAAGGCCAGCCTTTATTGCCCATCCCTAATTGCCCTTGAGAAGGTGGTGGTGAGCTGCTTTCTTGAACCGCTGCAGTCCGTGTGGTGAAGGTACTCCCACTGTGCTGTTAGGGAGGGAGTTCCAGGATTTTGGCCCAGTGATGATGAAGGAACGGCAATATATTTCCAAGTCAGGACCATGTGTAACTTGGAGGTGGTGGTGTTCCCATGTGCCTGCTGCCCTTGTCCTTCTAGGTGGAAGAGGTCGCGGGTTTGGGAGGCGCTGCCGAAGAAGCCTTGGCGAGTTGATGCAGTGCATCTTGTAGATGGTACACACTGCAGCCATGGTGCGCCGGTGGTGCAGGGAGTGAATGTTTAAGGTGGTGGATGGGGTGCCAATCAAGCGGGTTGCTTTGTCCTGGATGGTGTCGAGCTTCTTGAGTGTTGTTGGAGCTGCACTCATCCAGGCAAGTGGAGAGTATTCCATCACACTCCTTACTTGTGCCTTGTAGATGGTGGAAAGGCTTTGGGGAGTCAGGAGGTGAGACACTCGCCGCAGAATACCCAGCCTCTGACCTGCTCTTGTGGCCACAGTATTTATGTGGCTGGTCCAGTTAAGTTTCTGGTCAATGATAACCCCCAGGACATGACCTGATTGAATGGCGGAGCAGGCTCAAGGGACCGTATGGCCTACTCCTGCTCCTAATTCTTATGTTTTTATGTCCTTTGATATTGAAGAAGACAGACAGAATCTCATCTAATTTTTTACAGTGAGTTCTTTGATGATTGACATATGAGCTGAATGGCACTTTCGCGTGAGATTGACTTAAGTGAATTTGCCTCACTCTCTCTGCCCTCCCACATCTGATACCAGTGGCAAGACGAAGTCTGGAGTTGGGTAGGGCTGGAGTGGATGGCCAGCAGCATCCAATGCACCCATACCGACAACCTGAGCCTGCCACTAGGCCGTGCCTTCTTAGTTGGAGAAGTTAGCATATCTGCCCACTCCGACTGAATCGCCACAGCATTCATCCTGCACTGAGGAGATGGGTTTCTCTCTATCACCCTGGATTCAAATCCGCGGGTTACCCTCACCTAGTTTAGCCTGTGAATCGACACAGTTTCCTGGGATATGGCACAAGCAACCACTTGGAGCCATAGGTGAGAGTTGTCTAAGCAGAAAGGGCCCGAGATTGGGGACCATCCGAGGGATGCGGCACGCCCCTAGTTAGAGGTCCTATCTCTGCTACTTAACACTACACCCTACAAGTGGCTCAGTAGGCAGCCCACTTCCTCTCAGTCAGAAGGTTGTCAGTTCATATCCCACTCCAGAGCCTTTAGCACAAAATCTAGGCTGACCCTCCTAGAGGGAGTGCTGCTCTGTCAGAGGTGCCGTCCTTCAGATGAGATGTTAAGCCAAGGCCCCGCCGGCCCTCTCAGGTGGACGAAAAAGATCCCATGACACTATTTCGAAGAAGAGTAGGGGAGTTCTCCCCTATGTCCTGGCCAATTTTCATCTCTCAACTAACATCACTAAAACAGATAATCTGATCATTATCACATTACTGTTTGTGTGATCTTCCTGTGTGTAAATTGGCTAGCATATTTCTTACATTACAACAGTGATTACACGTCAAAAAGTACTTCATTGACTGTAAAGCACTTTGGGACACCCTGAGGTTGTGAAAGGCGCTATATAAATGCAAGTCTTTCTTTCTTCAAAGGGATACACCTGAAACATTAACATATCTTTTCTCTTTGCAAATGCTGACTGATCTGTGTATTTCCAGCATTTTCTGTGTTTGTTTAAAAATAAAATTTGCTTATTTAAAATGCTTAAATCAGCTCCAGGTAATTCACTGTCTGCCTCTGGCCCGCTGTCAGTTGTGAGACAGGAACGGGTATGATAGTGAGCTAGTGTTGCCTTCTGATTGTGGAATGCGCTGCCAATTGGGCTTATTGAAGGTGCATGTTGTAAAAGCTTTGGGGCCAAAATTCGATTGCTTTGCACCTCCCGAGGGGGCGTTAACGGGGCGCAAAGCAACTAGCACCAGGGCGCGGCGCCGCTAACGCCTCCCATGAAATTCAGCGGGAGGTTAGCGGCGGCAGTAGACGGTAGCACCCCACGGCGCTGCGCCTCCGGTAATGACATCATCGGCGTGCGCAGCGCCCCGCTCACGCCCCGGCTTGGATCGCGTCCCCTGACCTACCGCCAGACGCCATGTCCAACAGGGTCAGGTTGGCGATCTTGCAGTCAGGGGCGGCGATAATTAAAGGGCAGGTGCCGGGCGGCCATTTGTTTTGGGCCACCTGTCAGCACCTGCCCCCTCTGCTGTCTCCCCACGGGGTGCCGGTTGCGATCGGTCAGTCCGGCACTCCTCTTGAGTGCCGGGCTCTTTTGCCGGCATCCCGCTCCCTGGTGGTCCAGCGGGGCCCCGGTTCACGCTGCGCTAGGCCACTCCCCTTTAATCAGGGAAGGAAGGCCTGCAGTACCGCGGCGCTACGTACTGACGCGCGTGCCACTGCTGCACATAGCGCCGCGATATTCCCTGGGAGCACCCCAAGAGGGAGGGGGAGCGCTTCCAGTAGCCCCGCCTCCTGCTTGGGGTGCTACCATTCAATTTCGGCCGCGGGGGTGCTAACATTTTCGGGGCGCTACCGAAGTTAGCGCCCCAAAGGGGGCGCGACTGAATTTTTTCCCCTTTATGTTCACAAATCTAAATGATGCAGCTAGGGTGGCAGGAATAAAATAAAAACTAGGAGAGCTGAAAATCGGAAATAAAAATAGAAAATTTGGGGGCTACACCATCAGCCTATCAACATAGGAGAGAGAGAAATCATTAATGATTCAGGCAGGAGCCTTCAAACCATCACTGCCTGTTTACAGGTGCAGAGTTGCTGTATATTGTAGCATTATCTCTTGTAAGTCACTTTCCTATATTAACAGAGCGTTAAGTGTCAGTTTGTACAGTAAGGATATATGACGTGCGTCCAAATATAAGAAACTGTTAGATAGATGCCACAGGGTGAAATAAGGCAGCATTGATGTCACTTTGTTAAGTATTGTGTTGCCCCACAGTTTCCACGTTTGCAGAGTTTCAGACGCAGGCGCTGTTCATTCGATTGCATCTCAAAAGCAGCATGAAAACCACCTTTGTAGGGAGACGAGTTTCTGTACTGTGTGGCGTCTGCATCCGCAGTTCTCCACCCTTTCATCCCCATCCCCAATTGGCTGCAGGATTGAATCCATCCTAAAATTCCCTCTGCTGTGACATTGTTAATTTAACCAGGATTTTGTTTGCACAGAGCTGGAGAGACTCTTCACTGTTATCACATCGTTGTCATTGCCGTGTGGTACAAGATGTTTTCATTTAATTTAGCCAAAAAGGACCACGGTGACCTTTACCCCCCACACACGATGGTCTCTGATGATAAGGCGCTTCATTGAGCTCCCTATAACAAAACGCAGTGACCTTTTCAAAAAAGAAGACAGGAAACATGGGAAAGATTATAGATCAGCGACCTCATATGGAGAGACAATTACCACAGACCAGGATAGTGATATCATAAACATCAATCCCACTCGGGAGATTGTCATCTGATGTGTCAGAGTACAAAAGTGAGTGAAATGCTCACTAAATGTTGAAAGAATTTATATATATGTATAAAATGCACGTTGTTTGCCTTAATGGTGATAAGAAGCATTTCCCTCTTTAACAACAGCATCAAGTGCTCACGAAGTCTAGTTACAGTCTACACTCCTACAACATACAGGCTTTTAAAACCAAAAGGAAATTCTCAAACTTGGTACAGGAAACTTTTTTTATCCGGCACCGACGGGACCGGCGTGGTGCCGGTTGATCAAAAAGTCCGGATTGCAGAGAGGTATACTTACCAAGGTACGAGAGCCCCGTACACGGCCACAGGTATGAGAGCCCCGTACACGGCACTTGTGCAGGAGCCCCGGTTACACGGCACTTGTGCGGGAGTCCCGGTTACACGGCCACAGATCCAGGAGTCCCTGTTGCACGGCCACAGGTGCAGGAACCCTGGTTACACGGCCACAGATCCAGGAACCCCGGTTACATGGCCACAGATCCAGGAACCCCGGTTACATGGCCACAGATCCAGAAACCCCGGTTACACGGCCACTAATATATAGTAAAACTTGCCTGAACCTACTCCTGAATTTTGCCGGTTAAGAGAGATTTCCAGATAGTTAGGTGCCGGTTAAAAGAGAGATTCCTGTATTACTAAAATGCTTCTTGATTCTTATTTTCTAAATAAATAAACGGTCAATTGTAGCTCAGGCAGAGTTTGAGCACAGCTCTTGCTCTATGACTCTGACCAAGTACCTCAATCTCCAAAGAAAAAGACAGGGACAAGAAAAGACCACTAGGCCCATCAAGCTCATCCCTGTAATATTCTAACTCACCCAATCTGGCCTCCAATTGCATGTTGAATTCCCCTAATGTCGTTGCCTCCAGTTCCTTGCCTGGTAGATTAATTCAACCATTTTTTTCCCTTTGGGTAAAGATATTTTCTATTATCCGTTTTAAAGTAACTTTGGACTCATTTTAAATTTAGGTCCTTTTGTCCTAATGTCCTGACGCATCTTGAAGTAACTTGTGGGTTCATCTTATCTATGCAATGTCAGCCTTTGTTCAGTGGTGGCACTCTTGCCTCTGAGTCAGAAGATCATTGGTTCATGACTCACTCCAAATACTTGAGCACATAGGGAGCGATCTTGCCAGCCCTGGGAAGGCGGGTATGGAGGCGGGACTGCCGGGAAAATGGCAGAATCTGGGGTCGGGTGCGCATCCCGCCCCCCAACCAGCCTCCGTGCCATCTTGCCAGGAGGCGGGTAGCCGACACGCCAGTGACACCGAGGTGAGCAGTGGGTCTGCGGGGGTTGGAGGGGTGCAAAAGTGCACTGTGAAGGTAGGTGATTGGTGCAAATGTGGAGAGGTAAGTATGTGAGGTGAGTGGAAAGTGTTAGAAAAAGTTTACTTACCTTTGTTTCTTCCTGCAGGCTTCAAGAGTTGGGGATGCGGAGAGTCTCGCATCTCACTGGCAGAGATGGCAGATGGCTGCTGCATTCTCCAATGCAGCAACCATCTAATTTCTGCTAAAGAAAGAGGTTTGATGAGTCTTGAATTCAAGAACTCATCAAACTACAGAGTATGTCAGTGGCTGACAGCTTCACAGAGCTGTCAAACGATGACAAATTCATCTGTCAAAAATTTTTGACAGATGAAAGGTCATATGCAGACGTTCTCTGTAACCGGCTTCCCCTTAATTGCCCTGCTAAGCTCGCTGGGCGGGCTTAACAAGGTCAATCAAGGGAAAATAGCGTGGGTTGGCCAGAAGTTGATGGAGGCGGATCTAAAACCCAACAAGTGGGAGTCCCGCCTCCAAAAGCTTCCCATTGGCAAAATCCAACCCATAATCTTGGGTGACACTTCAGTGCAGTAGTGAAGGAGCGCTGCACTGTCGGAGGTACTGCCTTTCAGATGAGACGTTAAACCAAGGCACCATCTGTCCTCTCAGATGGACACAAAAGAACCCATGGCACATAAAGAGCAGGGGAGTTCCCAGGTGTCTGTGGCCATATTACTCCCTTAATTAACATCACTAAAACAGATTATCTGGCCATTTATCGAAATTCGGTGCAGGGTTTGCGGTGGCGGTAAGAATTCACGTCACGATCTTCTTCGCCTGGAGACCGTGACGTCATTGCTGTGCGCATCGCCCCAGTAGCGCCCCGGACCCAAACTTCATTTCCGCCCCCTGCAGCATCGCCGGGCGATGACACCGACAGCTGCAGGAGGCGTTGATCGGGAGGCCGGACGCTTCGAAGCGAAAGTTAAAGGGGAGGTTGCCGAGGTAAGTACCTAAATTTCTGAAATGGTTTTGGTCAATTTTTTTTTACTTGTCCTGGGTCGCTGCTGGAGTGCATGGGGCTGATCGAGCCGGATGGCTGTGCTGTCGGGGTTCCAGCTAGCAGTGATGGCCCTTCCCTTTAAAGGAGGGAAGGAGCCTTGTAACGCGACAGCATTGCACGGCCCAGTTTAAGAGTCTTAAACTTAAATAAAGTCAAAAATATAGGTATGAGGGGCCAGTTGGCTAAGGTAGACTGGAAAAATAGATTAAAAGGTATGGCGGTAGATAAGCAGTGGCTAGCATTTAAAGAAATATTTCATAATTCTCAACAAAAATACATTCCATTGAGAAACAAAAACTCCACGGGAAAAATGATCCATCCGTGGCTAACTAAAGAAGTTAAGGATAGCATTAGATTGAAAGAAGAAGCTTATAATGTTGCAAAGAATAATAGTAAGCCTGGGGATTGGGAGAGTTTCAGAAACCAGCAAATGATGACCAAAAAATTGATAAAAAGGGAAAAAATAGAATGAGAGAAAACTAGCAAGAAATATAAAAACAGATTGTAAGAGCTTCTATAAGTATGTAAAAAGGAAGAGAGTAGCAAAAGTAAACCTTGGTCCCTATGAAAACTTTTGATAGAGTGGATACAGAGAGTGTTTCCACTTGTGGGGAAGAGCATAACTAGAGGCCATCAATATAAGATAGTCACCAATAAATCCAATAGGGAATTCAGAAGAAACTTCTTTACCCAGAGAGTGGTGAGAATGTGGAACTCGCTACCACAGGGAGTGGTTGAAGCGAATAGTATAGATGCATTTAAGGGGAGGCTGGAAAAACATATGAGGGAGAAGGGAATAGAGTGTTACGCTGATAGATTTAGATGAAGAAAGGCAGGAGGAGGCTTGAGTGGAGCATAAACGCTGGCATGGACAGGTTGGGCTGAATGGCTTGTTTCTGTGCCATATATCCTGTGTAATTCTGTGTAATTCCTTTGCTGTGCCAACTCCTCTCTCTCAAAAGTTTCCTTAAGTAGATGTTCCCTTTGCTTACCCCCCACCACCCCATACTTTTCACCCAACACTGCTTGATGTTTGTAACATTTGCATATTGAATTATCATTGGCCCGCAGGCATCTGTAAGGAATACCTATTATATTCACATGTGATCACATGCTGAGTTGTCATTGGCCTGCAGGCATCTGTAAGGACTGCTATTGTTTAGAAGACCCAGGCTAGGGCCCGAACTCCATCTTGTCCCCACTGTGCTGTGTGATTGAGATCACAGACCTGATGCTTCATAAAAGAGTTTAAACTGTAATACTCCATTGTCCTGCAATTTATTATTTTTGTACAAAGTGTGCAAAACAAGACAATGTTCATTTATTCTTTCACCGCTGAAGCATTTTTGAGCATTTTATTATGTTAAAGGCGCTATAAAAGTTCACGTCGTTGTATCATCTCAATGACATTTCCCTTCTTCTCACTGCACTCCAGAGTTTGAACTTTCTTTCCTCCTAGCTCATCCCCATTACAGTTGGGATCACTTTTGCTGCTTTTTTTCTCTCCAGCCTTCAGATAGTTTCCTCACTACAGCAGTGTGAGATTTCTGTTTGCATGAGTATCCTAATGATTTCAGTTTAAGTTAGATTGGCAAGCTAATCCTGACTGATGCCAGATTTTAGGACAGGGTTGTGCTTTGTACCGTGCTGAATAAAAATTTGAAAGAGATTCCAAACAAAATATGTAAAAGCTAACAGTGCTAAACTGCCAAATACACAAATACAATCCTGTAAATGGCTATAAACTTTGACAAAATAACGAATGAAATTCTTTTATCTTTTTTAGAAAGGTTAATATATTCCCATGGGGGGAAATAACAGGTGTTATCAAACTATAATCCCATCTAATTGGATGTTATTCTGAGATTTGAAGGAATCGGTGACTATTAGCCCATAATTTATGTTAAGAATGTTATTCTAATTACTGAACACACCGATCAGATTTGTCAAACTAAATGTTACACTAACTAGGAAGTTGCGAGTCTGGACAAAATGCACCATCCTCCTGCTCACCAGCTCTACAATACATCCCTGTAGACAGGTCACGCTACAAGAAATTGGACATCACCTGCGCTCCTAGGGACCTCTAAAGAAAAGAAAGATTTGCATTTACATAGGGTCTTTCACAACCTCAAGACGTCCCAAAGCACTTTACAACCAATTAAGTAACCATGATAGGGTTCCCCTTGTCTTCACCTTTCACCCACCAGCCTTCACATTCAACGAATCATCCTCCGCCATTTCCGCCACCTCCAAACTGATCCCACCACCAAACGCATCTTCCCCTCCCCTTTCAGCATTCCGTAGGGACCGCTCCCTCCGAGACACCCTAGTCCACTCCTCTATCACGCCCAGCACCCCTTCCCCTTCGCCCGGCACCTTCCCGTGCAAGCGCAGGAGATGCAACACCTGCCCTTATACCACCCCCTTCCCACTGTCCAGGGCCCCAAACACCCCTTCCAGGTGAAACAGCGATTTACTTGTACTTCTTGCAATTTAGTATACTGTATTCGCTGCTCACGATGTGGTCTCCTCTACATTGGGGAGACCAAACGCAGATTGGGTGACCGCTTTGCGGAACACCTCCGTTCAGTCTGTAAGGGTGACCCCGAGCTTCCAGTCGCCTGTCATTTTAATTCACCGCTCCTTTCCCACTCAGACCTCACTGTACTCGGGCTCTTGCATTGTTCCACAGAAGCTCAACGTAAGCTTGAGGAACAGCACCTCATCTTCCGATTAGGCACTTTACAGCCTTCCGGACTCAACGTCGAGTTCAACAATTTCAGATCATAACCTCGACCCCCATTACATTTTTGCTTATATTTTATCCACATCTTTGTTTTGGCCCTTTCCCCCCCCCCATTTTTTTTTCTCTCCCACATGGCAGCTGTCTCTCATTCTGCCAGAACATTTCACACCTAATCTAGAGCCGTCTTTTGTCTCCACCAGTCCTATCACCATCTCGTCTGGTTTTAAATACCTCTTAATGTCTCTTCACTTCTTTTGTTCTCTCCCAGCCCTGCCTTTCGATCTATTTCATTTCCTTTCCAGTTTTGAAAAAGGGTTCGACCCGAAACGTCGACTCTGTTTCTCTCTCCAATGATGTTATCTGGCCTGCTGAGTTTTTCCAGCATTTTCTGTTGTTATTTCGGATTTCCAGCATCTGCAGTATTTTGCTAAAGTACTTTTGAAATGTAGTCACTGTTGGAATTTAGGAAACGCGGCAGCCAATTAGTGCTCACCAAGCTCCCACAAACAGCAATGTGATAATGACCAGATCATCTGTATTTAGGTGTTGGTTGAGGGATAAATATTGGACAGGACACCAGGGAGAACTCTTGAAAATAGTGCCATGGGGTCTTTCATGTCCAGCTGAGAGGGCAGACAGGGCCGCAGTTAACGTCTCATCCGAAAGACGGCACCTCCGACAGAGCAGAACTCCCTCAGCACTGCACTGAAGTGTCAGCCTAGATTTTGTTCTGCAAGTCTCTGGAGTGGGACTTGGATCCACAACCTTCTGACTCAGAGGCGAGAGTGTTACCCACCGAGCCACAGCTAACACTCTCCCAGGCCATTACAAGCCTACCTTGCTTCCTTGTGGTGCTCCTGATCTGAAGTATATCGTATTACTATACTAATACACACATTATACCAATTGATTTATATTTTATTAACATATGCCCCTGCAAGCAAACAGTACAGCTCCCTAATATGTAAACGTTAGATCTGAAAAATATAAGAAGCACAAGCATAACCTTTTGGATGAGATGATCCATCTTGAGGATGAGACGTTAAAGCGAGGCCCTGTCTGCCCTCTCAGATGGATTTAAAGATCCCATGGCAGTATTTGAAGAAGAGCAGGGGAGTTCTCCTGGCCATTATATATCCCGTAACCAACATCACTTTAAAAAAAACGAGATTATCTGGCCATTATCACATTGCTGTTTGTGGGAGCTTGCAGTGTGCAAATTGGCTGCCGCTTTTCCTACATTACAACAGTGATTACATTTCAAAAATGTACTTCATTGGCTGTAAAGTGTTTTGGGATGTCCTGAGGTTGTGAGAGGCGCTGTAGAAATGCCTTTTCTTTCTTTCCTTCTTGCTATTTCTAAAAGTATTGTTGTGCTTCTTTTCACAGTTGATCTTATGGTGTTTTGAAAGGTAAGTGGCTGCATAGGGGAGCCACAATTCTCAGAGCCTTTGGAAAGACTCAAAGGGCATTCCAACCCATTGGCGTCCGGTGCCACAAATGAATGGGGACAGGAGAAGGGAAGTGCCTGGCAAAACTGAAGTGAGAAGAAACTCAATGTGGAGCACAGGGTGTAGTGTTCAGGCAAGTGATGGACAGCTCAGCACCTCATCCCCTGTTTCATCTCTGATGAAATGGGCAGGAAGGGTTGCCCCATATGGTGTCCCATGGAATCTCCACAAAGGCCCAAATGGCAGCACTGCAGCGTGTCTGGAGTGAGCATGAGGCATGAAGGGACGGTGACATTTGGCTGCGGACCATATTACGGTACGCGGCACAACTCGGCATTGCCTCCCTGGTGACTTGCGATTAAACAAATCGGAGTGTACCTCTGCCTGAGTATGTGAACGGGTGGATAATGGTGAGTGAACGCAGGCCCTTATTGGTGCAGCCTGGCCTTCCTGAGTCTGTTGCTCCTCATAAAACATGAATACAGAGGATTTTCCAAAGGGAAACCCATCCACGTTTCTAGGACGAAGCCAAAAATGTCAGTGGCAAATCTCATGGCATTTTTAACAGCTGGTTGCCCAAAAGTGCTTTAAAAAACCCGAAAGAAAACATTTCAATTTCTAATTCTACTTGCTGTACGTTGCTTTAAATTACTTGACGGAGGAATCTCTCCAGATTAACGTCATGGTCCTGCCGGTCGCGGCCGCAGATGGTGACGTTATCTAGGTAGGGGAACGTGGCATGCAGCCCGTTCTGGTCAACCATCCGGTCCATCTCCCTTTGGAAGACCGAAACCCCGTTGGTGACGCCGAAGGGAACCCTAAGGAAGTGGTAGAGGCGGCCGTTCGCCTCGAAGGCTGTATACTGGCGGTCCTCAGGGCGGATAGGGAGTTGGTGATAGGCCAACTTAAGGTCGATGGTGGAGAATACCCGGTACTGCGCAATCTGATTGACCATATCAGATATGCGGGGAAGGGGGTATGCGTCCAGCTGGGTGTACCTGTTTATGGTCTGGCTGTAGTCGATGACCAGGCAGTTTTTATTGCCGGTCTTAACGACCACGACCTGGGCACGCCAGGGGCTGGTGCTCCCCTCGATGATGCCCTCCTTCAGGAGACGCTGCACCTCAGAGCTAATGAAAGCTCTGTCCCCGGCGCTGTACCGCCTGCTCTTGGTCGCGACGGGTTTGCAGTCGGGGGTGAGGTTAGCGAACAGGGAAGGTGGCGGGACCTTGAGGGTGGATAGGCCGCAGGTGTTACGCGGTGGGCGGTTTAAAATCTGTTGGTTGTCGACTGTGAGTGGGGGGAGGGGTCCGCCGTATGCTAGCGTGACGCTTTGGAGGTGGGATTGGAAGTCTAGCCCTAGTAGGACGGCGGCGCATAGCTGGGGGAGGACGAGGAGTTTAAAATTTTTATACTCTGTACCCTTAACCGATAGGGTCACAACACAGTAGCCGCTGATGTCTGTGGCGTGGGATCTCGATGCCATCGAGATCCGGTTGCGCGTTGGCAGGACAGGGAGGGAGTAGTGGCTCACCGTGTCTGGGTGGATGAAACTCTCCGTGCTTCCGCTGTCGAACAGGCAGGTCGTGGCGTGGCCGTTTACTCTGATGTCCATCATTGACTTGGACAGGTGATGCGGGCGGGCTTGGTCCAGTGAGACGGAGGCTAGTGTATAGCTGAGCGAGTCGTTGTAGTCTGCGGGTGAGGCGGTAGTCGGGTCTAGAGGCACGGTGGCGGTCGAGCGTGGTGGGTAAAATGGCGTCTCCCACGAGGTTGGACAAAATGGCGGAGAAGATGGCTGCCCCGTAACTCACATGAGGCACTGCTGGTGTCGGTTGCCTGTATCAAAGATGGCCGCCCCATGACTCACATGTGGGGATGTTGGCCTCTGTTGCCTTGAAGGAAGATGGCCGCCCCCACAGCTCGCATGAGGCACTGCTGGCCTCTGATGATCCACCTCTGCAGGCCTTAGCGAAGTGGCCTTTCTTCAAACAGTTTGAGCAGGTAGAGTTCTTGGCTGGGCAGCGCGACCTCGGGTGTTTCGCCTGGCCACAGAAGAAGCAGCCGGCGGCCCGATCGCGGGGGTCCGATGTCGGAGCCGGTACCGGGGGTGGCGGTCTCGATCGGGTCCGGGACGCCGACGCTGAGGTAGGTCCCGGGGGGGTGCTGCGGGGGGTATCGTGGTCGGGGTCGGTCCTAAGTCCCAGGGTCGCGAGTTACAGTACCTTGAGTATGCCTCGAGGTCCCGATGGGCCACCTCTAGAGAGAGAGCGAGGGCTGCAGCTTTGTCCAGGTCGAGGTCCCTTGCTTCCAGTAGTCTTTGCCGTGAGTAGTCGGACCGCAGGCCTTTCACGAAGGCATCGCGGACATTGTCTTCAGTATTTTCTGCAGCCGTTACCGCTTTAAAGTTACAGTCTCTGCCGAGTGCTTGTAGCACCCGTAAAAATTCCTCCACGGGCTCTCCTGGCTGTTGCGGGCGGGATCTTAGGAGGTGTCTGGCATACATGGAATTTACCGGGGTTTGGTACTGTCTTTTCAGCCGGTTGATGGCGTCCTCGTATGTTTTGAGGTCCCGGATGAGTGCGAATACTTTAGGGCTCACTTGGGCGTTCAGAACTCTTAGCATGGATTTCTGAGGCACGCCGGATTCTCCCAGGTAGGCTTCGAAGCAGCTCAGCCAGTGTTCAAAGTCAAGGGCTGAGTTTGCTGCCTGTGGATTTAGGTCCAGGTACGGTGGTCTGAGGGCTCGCAGCCAGGCAGGCTGCTGTGGCTGTTGTAGCTGGGCGTCTGGCTGGTCGCTTGGCTGGTCGTTTGACTGCTCAAGTGTCGACATTTTAAAATTTAGCCAATAAAATTGATATACCTATCAATTCATCCAATGAAAAGCGACGAGTTAAGAAAGTAACTATAGGTTTTATTGGCTAAATAACAGAGCCCACCCTCGTGGGTGATCGGATCCAACAAGGAGGAATACCAGCCAGTCGACCACCTTTATACCTGGGCAGGTAGGTGGAGCCATGGACGGAGTCAGCAGTGGTCAGCCCAGGTATAACAGCGTGACAAGAGGCGGCCTCGTATAGTGATACAACAGTGTGAACAGTGATAACGATATAACAGTGATAACTATAGTGTAACGATAGTGAACGATAAAAGTGGTTTACCACATTACTTATGCATCCAATACAGCACCTAGAAAACCTGGATGCCCATTTTAATGAAGGTAAAATTTAGCAAGCGTGTACTTCCACGGTAACTAATGGGGAATTGCTTTGATGTGGACATGATGTCATTTTCAACCTCATTAACATAGTACAATGAGGTTCCTGCCTGTTTTAAGAACATAAGAAATAGGAGCAGGAGCAGTCCATTTGGCCCATCGAGCCTGCTCCACCATTCAATAAGATCATGGCTGATCTACAACCTCAACTCCACCTTCCCGCACTATTCCCATATCCCTTGGTTCCCTTAGTATCCAAAAATCGACCTATCTCAGCCTTGAAAAAACTCAACGACTGAGCATCCACAGCCCTCTGGGGCAGAGAATTCCAAAGATTCACAACCCTGTGAGTGAAGAAATTTTTCCTCATCTCAGTCCTAAATGACCGACCACTTATTCTGAGGCTGTGACCCCTAGCTCAAGACTCTCCAGCCTGAGGAAACAGCCTCTCAGCATTTACCCTGTCAAGCCCCTTAAGATTTTCAATGAGATCACTTCTCATTCTTCTAAGCTCTAGGGAATATAGGCCTCGTCAATCAATCTTTCCTCATAGGACAATTGCCCCCATCCCAGGAATCAGTCTGGTGAATAGTTTTCAATAGGAGCTTTCAGCTGCCCATCGAAGCTGGTTGAAGATCAAGTACAATTGATCTTCATCTACATTTCTGCTCCATTACAATCCAATGGCCTTCCTTTATGGGGTAAAATGGAGCATAAAATTGGGGCTAACACTTATTTGAAATGCTGTTTGATCACAATACCTGTCTTTGAGCACAACATGAGCATTTTAAAAAATTAGTTCATGGGATGTGGGTGTCACTGGCAGGGCTGGCATTTATTGCCCAGCCCTAATTGATGAGCCACCTTCTTGAACAGTAGAGGGCAGTTAAGGGTCAACCACATTGCTGTGGGTCTGGAGTCACATATAGGCTAGGCCGGGTAAGGACGGCAGATTTCCTTCCCTAAAGGACATTAGTGAACCAGATGGGTTTTTACAACAATTCGGTAGTTTCATGGTCATCATTACTGATACTAGCTTTTCATTCCAGATTTATTTAATTAACTGAATTTAAATTCCCCCGCTGCTATGGTGGGATTAGAACTCATGTCTCTGGATCAGTCGTGCAGGCCTCTGGATTACTAGTCCAGTAATATAACCACTATGCTACTGTACTCCCTGTGCAGTGAACTTAATCCTACTGCAGAAAAATGTGTCAGGGCGTAACTTTGGTTCCATCTAGTTTCTTTGCATTAACTGAGTAATTAAATTATCAATTTTTTGGGGGGTTATACTAGTCTGGCAGTCGGGGGAGAAGTTAGAATATCAGGGGATGGGGCAACTCGACCCCATCCCCGCCCCTTTAAATTTTAAAGTGGAGAAATCAGGCCATGGACGAGGCTGTCGCATAAGGCTGGCGGGGGCCTAATTAATATACCAAAGTTGGCGTCCGACTTAGATTTAACAGTGAGGGGGAGGCCCGAGCTCTGCCAGCTCCCAAAGTTAACTGGTTCTTTCAGCACTCCTTGCGGACCAGGAGAAGCAGGAGTGCTCCCCCACCCCCAGGCCCCTCGAGGAAACCTTGGGCCTTCTCCGCACCAGCCCTCCCGACCGTGGCCCGGAGCTAACGATCCCTCCCCAGTGCTGGGGACTGTCCCCCCCAAGGGTCCCCAGTTGCGCCTTCCTGCCACCAGTGTTCCCTCCCACCTGCCGACCAGGCTGTCCATCTGCCGTGTGGGAGGGGGCCCTGCAATATGTAGGGGGTGGCCTTGGCGTGTGTGCCCAGTCAGCTCTGCCCCTGACTGTCTGAGCGGTTCAAATCGCTCCCACACCCCTGGGTTCTAGATACCGGACTTAGGTACAGGCGGCGATACAGAAAATCGAGTAGACAAGTGGTTTGGTGCAAGAAAACCGCAAATTTTATTAAAAGCACAATACAACACAATCTTACTGAGAATTACTGATATAGGTTGGCGGTTTATATTGTCAATCTGATCTTACTACCCATAGTTCGAACACCAGTATATTCTTAAGTGGGCTTTACTGTCCGATTTTTCTGTCCATGCATCAAACGCCAATTTATTCCACAAACGCCAGCTTATAACTAGGCCGTTTGTCCCCCAATGCGTCTTCCCGCTGCCCTTCTCTGCCTTTACTGGTTTACCGTTTTCCTCGTCTCATCTCGTCTCGTCTGCCCGTTTGTGGCCTCGTATGTCCTGTGCTTATCGGGTCTCGTTCTCCTCCCGCGTACGGCCCTTGATGTATTAATGGGCGTCCTTGGTGTTGAGCGACGTGGGGAGCGAGAAGAGAACCCGCCACGAGGCCCGAAGCGAGAGCGAGAGGCAGGAGGCCGGAGATAAGAGATAAGAGCTAAGAGAGCGATCACTACCGATGGGCCTACAATTATACCCGGTTCTTCACCCCATATCTGCGCGCCAAATCAGGTCAGTTCTTTGTCTAACTTTTGGCGGGCTCATCTAAATGATTACAGTCATTTGCTTTAACAACTTCTGGGGTGGTTGTCTCCTTGTTTTAATGGCTTCGATATCCTGACTGTTTGTTATTTATGAAAACCTAATCGGGTTTCCTGGCTTGGCAGCTACCTGTGAGCTGTTACCGATTATGTATGCAAACAGGTTGATTAGGTCCATTCTGACTTGATCTGTTCCAAGATGAAGAATGCATATTCTATGTTTACCTAGCTGTCTGGCTTTACAAAGTCTCTTCACAGCTTCATGCATGTTAGGTTTCGTTTCAGGGCCTGCCTTTTTGCAGGGCCTTGCTTTTAAAATCCTGTCGGTTTTGGTCACAAGGTTTCAGAAGCCATTTTGGGTACCCTTTTTAATAACTTGTCCATACAGGGTCTCTTTATCCATAACTTTTTGGGGAATGTGGGAATTTTGAGAACCCTACAAATATATTAATGAGGTCCTGTTGTTAAGATCGGCAAGGGCCGCCACATCCCCGGCCTTGCTGGGTTCTTCCATTGATTCGGCCCCACCTCACCACGCCCCCCCCACCGCACCCCATAAATATTGGGGCCACTATCCAACCTTCTAAATTTCTATGGCCAAAAATTTCCTTGGAGCTGCTCCCGCTTCGCCGCCATAACTTCACAGGAAGTGCAACGGGAACCCTGTGTTAACACTCGTTAACGGGGCTATGTCGCACTTCTGCCGAGGAACCTCCCAGCCTATGCTTTTAGCTAATTGTTTCCGAAGCATCTGGTAAGCACAGGACGAACTCTACAGCATGTGATAATGCTATCCACTGCTCTGCCCACACGACAGCACTCCGAGGAGAAATAATACGCACCTTGATCTGGGGAGCAGTCCCACAATGTTTTGCTTAGGCCTGAGATGGAAGCCATCGAGTGTAAAAATCTAAAACGTGAAGTGTTTTGCTCTGCTGGTCAAACCGTTCCCAGAAGTGGAGTAAATCCACCGGGACAAAGTCTACGAGTTTAATGTAAACAATGGCTAGCATTCCCAAACACGGCCAAGGTGAAAGGGATTGACATCTTTGCCCTTGTCGAAGTCAGAAATCCCCTCCAGTACAATCCCACCATACAGTTTGGTGTTTACTCAACTGTGTGGAGAGACAGAGTCAGGCTAAGGCTTAGGCCTGCTGTGTTTTCTTTAGACTTGATTAACAAAGAGAATGTATGGAGGGAGTATTATAACATAACCGTGGTGATCTTTCATGTTTGGAATTCAGAATGAAGCCACTTAATCTGGAAGATGTAAGAAACTTGCTCTACCCGAGCTGGTATGTGCTCAGAGAGAGTGTTTGAGGGGAGGCTGACAGACTGAAGCAGGCAGAAATAATATTTTGGTTCATTCAAATCACATTTTGTAAATGGGGCCAGACAGTTATCCGAGATAAGCGAGTGCACCTTGTGCATACCTGCAGCAGTCTGTAAATTAGGGTGGATCTTGAAGTGAGACAGAAACTAGCAACCAAGAAATGAAAATTGTTTTTGATAGGTCCATAGCACGGCCGTAAACCCCACGTAAATCGCACTTGTATACGAGTCACTGCTATTTTGTTTAAAAAAAAAGTAGCACCTGTGTATAAGTCACCCCCTTATATTTAAAGGGGTTAAGAAAAATTCCCGAGAGTGTGATTTATACATCGGATGTTACTGTATTTTTCATAATATACCAGACCAAGTTGAGCATGAAGGATCAGTGGGTAGAGTTTCTGCTTTGGGCGCAATTGAGAAATTGCACCCAAGATGCACTTGAAATTGCATGGGTTAGGTTTCAGTTCAAGTTTCCACTAAAATTCACTTGCGTAATCACAAACGTAAAATCTTCCATGAAACAGCGCAATCGGACAGGATAATAGAACATAATTGTTTCTTTTTTCCTCTTTCCATTAAAAAGTATTCCTTGATGTGTTTAAGAGCGGTAACTTGGCGCAGTTTTATTAATACAGCTGAAAATGGGTTTGTCAGCAAAAATAAGCTTTTTTATTAAAGATGTCGAGTCCTCCACCTGTGAGTAACTTGATTTAAAATCACTAAAAATGACTTTAAAAAACTGTACTGATCTTTTGCGCTGGTCCGGCCAACTCTGTTCGAATTGTGCTGATATTCCCAACGGAAACAAACGGAAACTCTATCCCTAGATTTTGGGCAGGATTTTCATTGGGCCGTGGAGGCGGGATTGGAGGCGTGTGGGGGGTTAAAATCTCAAAATCGGGGGGCACGAACCCATCCCACCCCCAACCCACCTCCATGCCAGTTTCAAAGGAAGCGGATACCCGCCCCGCACTGGGACCCGCCTCCCCGAGGCGGGGAGGTGATTAGTGCCAATTAACTGCCTGTTAACAGTGACGTCACCTGTTGCTGGGTGGCTCTTAATTGGCCTGCTGAGCCCGCTGGGCGGGCTCAACAAGGTCAATCAAGTGAAAATCGCGTGGGTTGGCCACAACTCAATGGAGGCGGGACTACAACCCCGAAAGTTGTAGTCCCGCCTCCTAAATCAAAACCCAGCCCATAATCTTTAAGGACTTTAATTAGGATATTTTCAGAGTTCAAAATTCAGGATTAGATGTGACTGCCCATTTTAAAGAGAATAGAGGCACAGATGCATTTAGGGATGGACTCTTTCTACAGCCCAGCCCCTATTGCTGTCATGGTATTGGTTTCCCACCAACATGGCCAAACACAGTGACTGATTCAGGCAGAACATCCCGAATCCGGCAACCTCGGGACGGAGGCCGAGCCGGTTTTCATTTTTTTCCGGACTTCGGAACGTGTTTCTGATGTCCGAAGTCCGGAAACGCCCGAGCCCACGTTTTTGGTGAGCCTCCCTCAGGGTGTCCGGATTCCGGAATATTTTACGGATTCCGGACCCCTGCCACCAATCGTCCCATAGTCCGGATTCTGTAACATTCTGGATTTGGGACGCTCAACCTGTATCTCAAACTAGAATGATAGCATGATGGGCACTTAATTAATGACCACAATTGAGAACCATAAGTATAGCTAGAAATGGATATCCCACATTAAGCACTGAGGATGAAACTAAGGCACTTGTTGGGACAGAGCAGCGAGAGCTTCCCCTGCAGTTGGCCATGCCACACCTGACCTGGAAGTGCTTGATGCTGCCATTTGACGTAAAAAAGTAGGAAAGTGTTCAGAGGCTGGATATTCGGTGGCGAGTGACTCATGTCCTGATTCCCCAAAGCCTTTCCACCATCTACAAGGCACAAGTCAGGAGTGTGATGGAATACTCTCCACTTGCCTGGACGAGTGCAGCTCCAACAACACTCAAGAGGCTCGACACCATCCAGGACAAAGCCATCCACTGCCTTAAACATTCACTTCCGTCTGCAGTGTGTACCATCTACAAGATGCACTGCAGCAACTCGCTAAGGATTCTTCAACAGCAGCTCCCAACCTCGTGACCTCCACCACCTAGAAGGACAAGGGCGGCAGGCACATGGGAAACTCGATTTGCGCTGAACATAATTTGCCCTTAAAATTCATCGATCTTTCACTCTAGTTACGGCGAGTTCTGGTGAATAAGGCTGAAAAAGCAATGCAATCAAGCGAAACTCTACCCCATAATTTTCAAAAGAGCTCTGTCATGTTCTGCTTACAATACTTGGGTTAGTCAAGGAAAGCTCAAGCCAGATGCAGGCCAGTTATTTATGTTTGGCTTAGCTTGAGATTCTAAAGAAAAACAAGCCAGAGCCAAACCAAGCTAGGAGGAGAGTATGAAGGTATTCCCTTCATGTAATGGAGCGACCCCTTCCATCTCAGTCTTTTCCAGGATATGATTGGTGCTTTTTTATGCTTTAGAGAACATTTGCTTAAATATTTATTCAACAATTACTTGGCACTTCAGAGACTTTCCAATTGCTTCTTTCTGAAGTCCTCCCAGAACTGGGATTTGCTTCAAGTAGGGAATTTGTTCTCAGGATATGGGTAATGATGGCAAAGCCGCATTTATTGCCCATTCCTAGCAATGGGTTTTCACTTTCTTGGTGAATTTTCTCACTCATCAAGAGCAGAGTAACGGGAAATGGAAAACTTTCACTCTCAGTTATAGCACAGATAGCGCAGAGTAAAGGTCCCGTCACTCTGCTCCGACAGTGTCCCACAGCTGCAGCCTCTGGAGAGCACCACCCTACTGCATGAGCGTACATCGCCATTGCCCACACCAGCCACCTTTTTGGCTTCTTTAAGTGAGAATGCCAACTTGGCGCCGAATAGTGTTAATGAAGGAGCAGTGGGCCCACGTCGCCTAGGAACTGGGATTAGACATCCCAAACTCATTTCACATAGGATCCTTCTAGGTGGAGAGAAACATTCATCCGTCAGTCTGAACGGCATCACCATCCAGGTCCCAGGGAGGAAAGGGCAGTTTTTTTCAATCATTTTTGGATTGTCAATGGCATTGCTCACTGTAAGGTAGATGACCAGCTTCATAATGACAGGAGCGTCAAATCACGAGGCCACTAAATCTGATTACTTTAAATAGGCGCATCCAAGGGTCAATTATAGGCCAATGGCTGTTGCTGAAAGAAGTCTGCCGATTGGCAGCGGCTTGCAATTGTCCAGCTCCTCCCCCTGAGAAAACTTGCTGACATCACACAAAGGCAGTCTGAGAAGAAAGACGACTGATAGTGACCATGTTTTACAGATTACACTGCCATGCTTGTCTCCCTCCTGTTGGTGAAACTGCCCTTGCATTGGAAACAGAATAGGTTCACTACATGAAGGAGGGGCTCTAAAGGCCCAATGTTGCTTTTAAATGCATTACAACACAAAAATTAAATTAAATACTTAAAAAGTTATAAAATATATAAAATACACTAATTACAACAACAACAACTTGTATTTATATAGCCCCTTGGGTAGTAAAACGTCCCAAGGCGCGGGACAGGAGTATTTTAAGATAAAAAATTTGACACCGATCCACAGCTTGGTCAGAGGTAGGTTTGAAGGAGCGTCTTAAAGGAGGAGAGAGAGGTAGAGAGGTGGAGAGGTTTAGGGAGGGAATTCCAGAGCTTAGGGCCCAGGCAACAGAAGGCACGGCCACCAAAGGTTGAGTGATTATAATCAGGGATGCTCAAGAGGGCAGAATTAGAGGAACGCAGATATCTCAGGGGGTTGTGGGGCTGAAGGAGATTACAGAGATAGGGAGGGGTTTGAAAACAAGGATGAGAATTTTGAAATCGAGACGTTGCTTAACCAGGAGCCAAATGTAGGTCAGTGAGCACAGGGGGTGATGGGCGAACGGGACTTGGTGCGAGTTAGGACACGGGCAGCCGAGTTTTGGATGACCTCAAGTTTACGTAGGGTGGAATATGGGAGGCCAGCCAGAAGTGCATTGGAATAGTCAAGTCTAGAGGTAACAAAGGCATGGATTAGGGTTTCAGCAGTGGATGAGCTAAGGCAAGGGCGGAGACGGGCGATGTTACGGAGGTGGAAGTAGGCGGTCTTTGTTATGCTTGGATATGTGGTCGGAAGCTCATTTCAGGGTCAAATATGACACCAAGGTTGCGAACAGTGTGGCTCAGCCTCAGACAGATGCTAGGGAGAGGGATGGAGTTGGTGGCTAGGTTCTCTAGTCTCTCCACATAACTGAAGTCCCTAATTAATTACAGTTATATGGAGAGACTAGAGAACCTGGGATCGTACTCTTTGGAGCAGCGAAAGTTAAGGGGAGATTTAATTGAGGTGTTCAAAATTACAAAGGTTTTGATAGAGTAGATAGGGAGAAACTGTTTCCACTGGCAGGAGGGTCGGTAACCAGAGGGCACAGATTTAAGATAATTTACAAAAGAACCAGAGGGGAGATGAGGAGACATTTTTTTTATGCAGCGAGTTGTTGTGATCTGGAATGCGCTGCCTGAAAGGACGGTGGAAGCAGATTCAATAGCAACTTTCAAAAGGGAATTGGATAACTACATGAAAAGGAAAAATTTGCTGGGCTATGGGGAACGTGCAGAGGGGTGGGGCCAATTGGATAGCTTTTTCAAAGAGCCGGCACAGGCACGATGGGCTGAATGGCCTCCTTCTGTGCTATATCATTCTATAATTCTAAAATGGAAAGACTTTGCAAAGAGTATTTTATTTTCATATCATTTTTGCAGTAAAAGCCAGTCTGGGGTATTCCTTTAAACTTGACCCCAGTTTAATGACATCAAAAGATTACCAGAGCAGAGTGCGACATTATTACTGTGAAGTAATTTTGCCATGTAACTAAGAGACATCATTGCATAGAACCATGGAAGTGTATAGCACAAGAGGCCATTCTGTCCGCGGTGTCTGTACCAGCTCTTTGTTACAGCAATCCCAAACAAATCCAACTGCCCTATTATCACCCCATGGTTTTTTCTCGGCTTGTTTGGCACCTCGCAGTTCGTCGGCCTAATGTTAATGAGGCAGTGGCTCAAAATGACTGCCACTTATATAGTTACATAGTATTGCACAGAATTTACAGCAGAAAAACAGGCCATTCGGCCCAACAGGTCCATGCCAGTGTTTATGCTCCACACGAGCCTCCTCCCACTCTTCTCCATCTAAACCTATTAACACATCCTTCTACTCCTTTCTCCCTCATGTCTTTCTCTAGCTGCCCCTTGAATGCATCTATACTATTTGCCTCAACTA
This sequence comes from Somniosus microcephalus, assembly GCF_052327205.1. Classification (NCBI taxonomy): domain Eukaryota; kingdom Metazoa; phylum Chordata; class Chondrichthyes; order Squaliformes; family Somniosidae; genus Somniosus; species Somniosus microcephalus. The sequence continues at coordinate 14,901,835 of NC_141010.1, forward strand.
CTCCTGTGGTAGTGAGTTCTCCATTCTAGCCACTCTCTGGGTAAAGAAGTTTCTCCTGAATTCCCTGTTGGATTTATTAGTGACTATCTTATATTTCTGGCCCTTAGTTCGGGTCTCGGCCACAAGTGGAAACATCTTCTCTACATCTATCCTCTCAAACCCTTTCATAATCTTAAAGACCTCTATCAGGTCACCTCTCAGTCTAGAGAAAAGAGCCCTTGCCTGTTCAATCTTTCCTGGTAGGTATAATCTCTCAGTTCTGGTATCATTCCAGTAAAACTTTTTTGCACCTTCTCCAGTGCCTCGATATCCTTTTTATAATATGGAGACCAGAACTGTTCGCAGTACTCTAAGGTTCTATACAAGTTTAGCGTGACTTCTCTGCTTTTCAATTCTATCCCTCTAGAAATGAACCCAAGGGCTTTGTTTGCTTTGTTATGGCCTTATTAACCTGCGTCAGTACTTTTAGTGATTTGTGTATCTGTACCCCCAGATCTCTCTGCTCCACTACCCCATTTAGACACTTATTTTCCAAGGAGTGTGTGGTCTCCTTATTCTTCCTACCAAAATGTACCACCTCACACTTCTCTATATTGAAGTTCATTTGGCAATTACACGCCCATTCAGCAAGTTTATTAATGCCTTCCTGTATTTTATCACAGTCCTCCTCTGTATTAACTACACCGGCCAATTTGGTGTCGTCCGCAAATTTAGAAATTTAATTCCGATTCCCGAGTCCATAATGACCCAGAAATTCGGGTCGGGGGCTTCCTGCGGGTGTAAGCCCCCGACCTGCACTTACCTTGCGCGCCGGCCGTTGAGCTGTGGGCCCCCGTGGAATTCCGATCCGGGGCCTGGTCCAGCTGCCGGCGCGCAGTGCTTGCGTATCCCAGGGCCGCAGTTAGTTCGATGCATCCCCTGGGATCACGTGGGCCATGGGGAGCCAATCGGAGCAGGGAATGCTCCATTCATAAGTTTGACAGGAAGAGCTGTCAAAGCTTATAAATACTACGGGCCCCAAAACATCACTAAATCTTCAAATAATTTTTTTTTAAATCACATTTTTTAAATAAACTATAAATTACATGAAATAACTATTTTAAACAATCATTTAAATTTTTGAAAAAAATAATTTTATTTTTTGACGGGGCTAAAAATAAACTTACCTTGCTTTAAAGTATTTAAAAATAATAAACCTGTGGAAAAAATGTTTTAATTTTAATTAATTCACCACTTACCTTGTAAAAAGCAGGCCTTACGCCTGCTTTTTAAATGTGTAACTTCTGGAGACTTACCCTCCCGGGAAAACCTGCAAAAAAAACGTAAGTTCGATGCGCACGCACAGCCTCTCCCGCACACGTTCGACCTCTTAACCCCTGCTTTCAGGGGAACAGAAGTGCCGGTTTCCCGCGCATGCGCAGTGCATGCAGAAAACCGGCACTTCCATTGGGCCTACAGGTGAGTACCCCATGCGTATTCACCCGTGGAGACCCGAATTTCTGGGCCTTTGGACCCACACCTGGCTGCCGCCTCCCAGCACTTCCGATTTTTGCTTAATTGGCCTTGTTACGGCCGACCTGCGGGTCCCTCCAGGCAATTGCTTGGAGGATGTCAATTTCTCGCATCTGATGATGCGTTGTTTCTTTGAAAATTTAAAGGGGCCATGTCCCCTTTGCAAAAAATGTCAATGGGATGGATTGGTGCTTTATTATATAGAAAGGGGAGTTGACAGTGTCTGTTCTGAGCAAAATTTAATGAATGATATTGCTGGTCATATTATTCCAGAAAGAGATTCATGATTTTTTGACATATGACTTTATTATCTGACTATGAAATGAAAAAGATGCCAAATGTGTTCCAATCATTTGCTTAGTAATAGTAATGCTTTTTTCTCTTAAAGGTGCTGGGAGCTGCAGGAATGGCAGCCCCGAAAACTAAGGCTGCACCCAAGTTCAATGAGGGCTCTCTCCATGCTCTTGTTGAGGGAGTTAGAGGACGTCAGGAGTTCCTCTTCCCTGGAAACGGAAGGAGGAGGTCTCCTCAGCAAACCAAGGCAGCTTGGCTGCAAATTGATGAGGAGGTGAGCTCGAGGTCTGTGTGCAAATGCACATGGGTTTAGTGTCGAAAAAGATTTAATGATCTGCTGAGATCACCTAAAGTGTAGCCTCTGTGTTCTGGGAAATGGAAGTTCAAGAGTGAGGGCTCAGGGCGATTTCCATGTAGAATGTTGGTGGTGACACTGAGCGCAAACCACCATTTATTGGACAGATGATGCCTGGGGTTTGAGAATGTCGGACTTATATTCATCTCCATGTGCCAGCCACCTGTGGTTGAAGCGTTAGCTTACGTGAATCTGGCCTGGCTGAGTGCGTCCCTTGCCCGACGGCCAGCAATGTGGTCGCCTGCTGCTGAATTGGCCACATCCGGCCCGCAAGGCGTCACTCCCCATTCTCCTCCTCGACCTCCTCCTCATCCTCCTCCTCGACCTCTTTCTCATCCTCCAAGGAGGCTGTGTGCTGAGCCACTTGTTCATCCGGCAGCACTAAGCCGCGCTGCTCTTCCTCCGAATCTGACGACCAGGATGAGAGGATGTAAATGGTTCCCATCCCGTTGTTATAGATTTCAGTTGAGGCAAGAAGCGTGCAAGCGCACACTCAAAGTGGCCTGAAATTATTCCAATCAGTTCAAACAGCAGATGTGTGTCAGCTTGACCAGTCACAAGGTCAGTAGATTCGCAAAATCTTATCCCAAACCTCCAACAACAAAGTTGTTGCATTTGAATGTCAGCCATGTTACAGGAGTGCTTTTAAAGTGCTGCACCAATAATGACTACAAATCATGTCCTCCACCAACTCGTCTCCTTGCAGCTGGACTGTTTCTGACAAGACGGGAAACAGGAGCCAGGGGCACGAAAATGGGAAACCTCGATCAAAATAGGATTATCAAGGCAGTTAACAGGTTCTTAACTGCCTTAACTACCTGTCCCACCGGTTGGAGTCGGGTCAGTTTGGGAGCAGCTGAACAGACACGAAAATCGCATGGGGGCGGGATGGAGGCGGGTTGGGTGTCTGAAGCCATTTTTTCCCGATTTTTGCAGCTGATCAGCCTCCAAACCCGCCTCCTCAGGGCTATTAAAATCAAGTCCCACACGTTGTCCCCTTATTTGCGAGTCTACTGTGCGCTACATTATTGAAGGCTTCGAGTGCGGACCAGCGATTTGCGTGCTCTGCTGGGCCAATCGCCCAAATCTCAAAATCCACTGCACTGCTTTATTCTGATAGTACAAGGGGCGCTGAATGAACATGCACAGTTAATGCTGAAACACACTTTGATTAACAACTGAACGCCTCCTGCTTTTTTTGCTCAGTGGCACTTTCAAGCTAATGCTCCACAGTGTCATCAGCATGCACAGATTAGGCAGAAATATCAGCAGTCAACAGGCGGGAATGAAAATAATTAGATGGCGATAATCAGAATTTTTTGTAATTTTTTTTGAATTTTAAAAGGGGTTGTGCTGATAAAACTCCTCGTTAAACTGTAGTGTTCTCATTGGGCAGATAGGCACGTACACACACACCCCTCAAGGCACTTCACAGGCGCGTTATCAAACACACTATAAAGGCAATCATAATTAGCTTTTAGTTTTCCCTCCAACATTCCAACCCCAGCACACTGTGCCCCATGGCCACCCTCTGTAGCAAACAAGTTGCCGCATTCATTTTTTCTGCTGGGTTCTTCCAAAGTCACCGATGTAGTGTATGTAACCTGTACCACCTTAAGAGGATACCTTAAGGTGATGGACTACTTTTTGATGGCTCCTGTACATTGTAGTACCGGTGGTGACCACACCGGTATATAAACCCTGCGGAGCAAAGTGTATCCCAGTTCAGCCCTGACCCTCAATCACTAAAGACCTGTTTAATTATTTCTGTAGTCTGTGTCCTGTTATTCAGCATAACTACATTTGAAAACACAGACTCAACAGTAGCGACGAGTCTGATCTTACCTAGCGGCAGTTGCATCAAAGGAAGCTTCGTTCTCTGAAACGGGCGTCGAACAAGGACATCCACCCTCAACATCCTGCTGGGCACTGCATCGCACGGGAGGCCATCGGGAACCCGGGTTGGTTTCTGGCCACGAGGTCAAACATCAGTGAACATCCCTTCGACGACAGCGGCGGGTAAGCCCGATCGAGCGGCACGGGGGGGAAGTCGGCCGAGTTGTCAGTAAGAGAAGGGGAGGGAAACGACGAAAAGGGCGGAGAACACGACCGCAGCCGGTGTCAGGGGCCGGACTGCAATCGGGGCAGAGACGAGCAGCAGCCAGAAAAGCGTTTATGACCACAAGGACCGCGGGAGCGGCGGGGAACAAGAGCAGCAGCGTAGGGGAAAATAAAGGACCGCTGGGAGGCGTGAATGGCAACAGCACGGGAATCGCCATTTTGAGTCGGCGGGGGAAGAAGACAAGCACGGGAAAAGCCGCCAAGCGCGGGAAGCCGCTATTTTGAAAATAAAATTTAAAAAAAATAATAATCATATCCGAAGGAAAGGAAACTCAACAAGGATGCCAAAAACAGGTAACATCACTGCTTTTGATAACGATGTGGAAGATTGGGCCACTTATGTGGAACGCATCGAAGTTTACTGTACAACGAATGAGGTACCGGAGGATAAGAAAGCACTAACCCTATTAAACTCGATGGGTGTGAAGACGTACGGGTTATTAAGGAACCTTGTAATACCAGATAAACCAGTAGGGAAGAGTTTCGCGGATATTGTTACTATCCTGCAAGAGCATTTAAACCCCACGCCGCTGCTGATAGCGGAACGATTTAAATTCTACAAAAGAATTCAACTTAAAGAAGAAAGCAACGCTGAATTCCTAACCGAACTGCGCAAGTTATCAAAGTACTGTCAGTTCGGTACAGGACTAGCAGACGCACTGAGAGATAAGTTTGTGTGTGGGCTCCTAAGGGAAGGAACCCAGAAGCGACTGCTAGAGGAAAAGGACCTTACGCATTGCAGCATTGCAGGAGGCAGCAGCACGAGGCGCTGCAGAGATACAGCAAAGGCCATTGGAATTCAGCACCAATGAAATGGCATTGGGCGCAGTAAAGTGCTATCGTTGTGGAAGGACAACGCATGACCAGAACCAGTGCTGGTTCAAAGATAAAGAATGCAGGCAATGTGGCAAACTTGGTCACATAGCGAGAGTATGCCGGTCAGGAAAGGAGACCAGCAGCAAAAAGTCGCCGCAGGAGAAGTACAAAAAAGTACACAAGGTGACAGAGAACAGTTCGGATGAACAGAAGATAGATTCAGACTCCAGCAGTAAGGAACTGGGTTGTCTAAAAATACATAATGTGGGTAACACAGCAGACCACCAGACTATCTGGGTTATGCTTCGGATAGCAGGAGTCCAAGTGAAGATGGAATTGGACACTGGATCGGCATTAACGGTCATGAATAAGCAAGATTACAAAAGGTTATTCTCGCACATTCCCCTGAGGGATACGAAGATTGTATTGAAAACATACACGGGGCAAATAGTATACCCAAAAGGAAAGATAAAAGTAAATGTGGTCTACAATGGTAAAGAAAGTCAGAAAATGGACTTGTATGTGTTACCTGATGGAGGTCCGCCACTACTGGGACAGGAATGGATCCGGAGAATAAATGTGGACTGGCATTCCATACAAGCACTGACTGTAGATGCCTGTAAGGAGGACGATGTCAAACCTAAACGACTGTCCAAAATATTAGACGATGCTAAGGAGGTGTTCCAACAGGGACTGGGAACACTGAAAGGAATTACGGCAAACATCAAAGTTGAAGAACTTGCAAACCCAAAATTTTTCAAAGCCAGACCGGTACCTTATGTGATACGACCTGCTGTGGAAGCAGAGCTGGAAGGGCTAGAATGTTCAGGGGTACTGTCCAAGGTGGACTGGAGCGAGTGGGCCACACCCATTGTTCCTGTCATGAAGCGTTCGTTGAGCAACAAGCCGGGGGAACCTGGGAAGGTTCGCATCTGTGGCGATTTCAAGATCACTGTTAATCCGGTTCTTCACACGGTGCAATATCCGCTTCCGCGGATTGAAGATATCTTCGCTTCGCTGTCTGGTGGAAACACTTCACCAAGATAGACCTGGCGCAGGCGTACCTACAGATGGAAGTTGATGAAGCGTCACACCAGTATCTCACAATCAACACACATAAGGGCTTATATCGGTATAATAGACTGGTTTTTGGAGTGGCATCGGCTCCAGCGATTTGGCAAAGGGCCATGGAGCAGGTATTGCAGGGAATCCCAGGCACACAATGCTACCTGGACAACATCCTGATTACAGGAGATGACGATAAGGATCACCTCGCGAATTTGGAGCAGGTGCTCATCAGATTGAAAGAATATGGGCTCAGAGTTAATCGCCAGAAATGTGAGTTCTTTCAAAAGCGAATCTCGTACTGCGGCCACGTCATTGACCAGGAGGGGCTCCATAAGTCACCTGACAAGATCGAAGCTGTTGTGAAGGCTCCTGCACCGGAAAATGTATCCCAGTTGAGGTCGTTCCTTGGGTTGGTTAACTATTACCACAAGTTTCTTCCAAATTTATCCACGGTGTTACACCCGCTAAACACTCTTTTGCAAATGGGAATACCATGGAAGTGGAGCGATGATTGTAAGCGGGCTTTTCAAAAGAGCAAGGCACTGATCACCTCTAAGGAAGTGTTGGTTCACTTTAACCCAACGCTGCCTATTCGCTTAGCTTGTGATGCTTCTCCATATGGTATTGGGGCAGTGCTCTCACATAAGTTTCCAAATGGCTCGGAAGGGCCAGTCGCGTTCGCATCCAGATCATTGACCTCCGCTGAGCGCAACTATGCTCAGATAGATAGGGAGGCTCTCAGCCTCGTGTGGGGAGTTAAGAAATTTAACCATTACCTGCAAGGCCAAAGGTTTACGCTGCTGACAGATCACCAGCCGTTGGTTTCCATCTTCAACCCTAAGAAGGGTGTTCCAGTAATGACGGCGCAGAGGCTTCAGAGATGGTCCCTTTTCCTAGGGGCACATCAATATGATATTGAATTCAAAGGTACAAAGCAACATGGTAATGCTGATGGGCTGTCGCGCCTGCCACTACCTACAGTGGAAGAGGCACCGGCAGTTGACCCTGTCGAGATATTTCACTCGACCATCATCGAATGCTTACCAGTCACCAATGCGGGTATTGAGAGAGAGACCCGAAATGACCCGACACTGTCTCGGGTTTACGACTTGACAGTGAAGGGATGGCCAGCACATGGCGAACCACTGTTACCAGCATTCTCAGCCAGACGAGAACAGCTGTCCGTATGTCAAGGAACATTGATGTATGGAACAAGGGTGATTATTCCTCCTAAATTAAGGGAGAGAGTTCTGAAAGAATTGCATGAAGGTCACCTGGGGGGAGTCAAGATGAAAAGCCTTGCTAGGGCTTATGTGTGGTGGCCAGGTATCGACAAACAAATAGAGGATCTGACTAAAAGCTGCTCAGGGTGCCAGAAAGTTCAAAATGCACCTCCAATTGCACCGCTGCATCCGTGGGAATGGCCTTCAACCCCATGGCAACGTGTGCATATCGACTTTGCAGGTCCATTCATGGATTCCATGTTTTTGATAGAGAAGCACATTCTAAATGGCCAGAAGTGATTAAGATGTCGACCACTACCTCTGAGAAGACGATCGCAGTTCTAAGAACCATATTTGCAAGGAATGGGTTGCCGGAACAAATATGTTCAGACAACGGACTACAGTTCGTGTCAGAAGAATTCCAGAAATTCATGAAAAAGAATGGGGTGAAACACTATACATCTGCCCCATATCATCCGGCTACAAATGGGTTGGCCGAGAGATTTGTACTAACGTTCAAAAAGGCGATAAAGGCCATGAGCGAAGACCATATTCCACTACAACACAAGGTGGACAATTTCCTGATGGCCTATTGAAACGCCACGCATGCAGTGACAAATCAAAGCCCTGCCATAATGTTCTATAACAGGAGGTTGCGGTCCCGGTTGGATTTGTTAAAACCCAATGTGCGAAGGGAAGTCAAAAACAAGCAATTCCAGCATGTAAATAACAAGGCCACTCGTAGTTTCGAAATAGGACAACCAGTGTTGGCCAGGGGCTATAGGGATGATAAATGGCAATCCGGAACAATTCGTGCCTGACAAGGACCCTTGATGTACACGGTAGACGTTGGAGAGAACGTAATACGACGTCATGCTGACCAACTTGTGGAATCGAGAACAAGGGTCGACCCCATGTCTACGGCAGAGACACCAGTTGAAGAATTTATTGAGCCTGTAGCATCTACCTCAGACTCGAACGTACATGATGATGTTCAATCCATAGGAGATCAAATGGATGAGTCATCCCAGCAACGAGAACCAGAGACCCCTGAAAGGCGTTATCCGGCCCGGATCAGGAGGCCTCCTCAGAGACTGAATCTTTGAACAGTTTTGTGTGAAAATTGTATATATGTTATCCATGTAATGTTTAATTTGGGGTGTACACTGTTAAGCTAAAAGGGGAGGAATTGTAGTGTATGTAACCTGTACCACCTTAAGAGGATACCTTAAGGTGATGGACTACTTTTTGATGGCTCCTGTACATTGTAGTACCGGTGGTGACCACACTGGTATATAAACCCTGCGGAGCAAAGTGTATCCCAGTTCAGCCCTGACCCTCAATCACTAAAGACCTGTTTAATTATTTCTGTAGTCTGTGTCCTGTTATTCAGCATAACTACATTTGAAAACACAGACTCAACAACCGACAATTCTGATTCTATTTTTATACAGTAATGGGCCAGAAATTCGCGGCCAGAAGCGTGAGTACGGTCGGGGTACTCACGCATCTGGCCGTTGGAAATGCCGGCGTTCAACAGGAACAGCGCATGCGGGGAACGCCGGCATTTCCAGACCGGAGGTCTATTCACAGCGCGTGCGACTGCACAGGCAGCGCTTGCGCAGTGAACTTTGTGGATTTCAATGATGGATTCAGTGAGGGTAAGTCCTTAGAAGTTACACTTGAAAAAAGCAAGTGTAAAGTTGTTCATTGGCTGCGGAGGAAGATATATTTTATCGTGGAGCTTCTGAAATGCAATATTTTTGTTTGGGAAAGGGAGGGAAGTTATTTTAAGAAATTTTAAGTAAGTTTTAAAGTTAAAATTTTTTTTTTTTTAAAAGGGTTTTCAGAACGGTAGGTAGAAGGAGCAATTGTGGCTGTGTGAATGGAATGTGAGAATGAGTTATGTATGTATGTCCACATATATTCCTTTACGTATATGTATGTATGTTTTATATTCCTTTACTAATGTGTATGAATGTATGTTTTTAATTATGATTTTCCAATAAGTTACTTTCTCTGAAAGTCATAATTAAATAATACATTCATACACATAAGTAAAGGAATATATACATAACACGCAAAGGAATATATACAGACATACATACTTTCAGAAGCTCCACGATAATAAATATCTTCCTCCGCAGCCTCTGGAGCAACTGTACCCATGCTTTTTTCATGTGTAAGTTGTAATGACTTGACCTCACTGAAAGCATTAATGAAAGCGGCGAGTTATACTGCGCACGCGCTGCCTGTGCAGTCGCACGCGTTCTGCCTCTGAACCCCTTCGTTCAGAGGACAGGAAATGCCGGTTTTCCCCACATGCACTGTGCATGCTGAAAACCGGCATTTCATCCAGCCAGATGCGTAAGTACCCCGACCGTACTCGCGCATTTGGAAGGGAATTACTGGGCCAACATTTTACATGTCAATAAAATGAAAAATTTAACAATTGCACGACTTGCCCCCTCGCATCTGCGACTGAGGGTCCAAGGAGGTGCATTGCGCAAGAGGTCACCATCGTACGTATCCTCACACTGTTCCCTTTGGGGAACTGTATGAAGTGGTGGAAGGATTTATGGCCGTGATTAACGCTCATTCCATGACCGTAACCATCTTTGAACCAGCCATTAGGGTGGTTAGTCCTATGGCGGGAGGGTTTTACGGGCTCCCACAACCCATCTGAGGGGGGGGGGGCCACCAACACCCACGGACGCAAGTATCCCGCTGGATGTCCACCCAGAATTTAAAGTTGGAGCTCCGACTCCACTTGTCGGGACTGTCTGGAGTGGGGTTCAAAACCCTACTCCTTCTGGCCCAGCGGCGGGGATGCTTACTGCTACGCAAAAGGCCCACTCCGCACAAAAGGTGACACCCATATGTTTCCTGCGCCTTTTCCCTCCCCGTGACTGGAGCCCTATGCTGCCATTTCACGTTGCTAATCGGATTGGGCCTTTGTCATAGCGGTAGGATCCCCGCCGCTGGGCCAGATTAGGGTAGGGTTTCGAACCCCGCTCCAGACAGTCCCGGCAAGTGGAGTCGGAGCTCCGGCTCTAAATTCTGGGTTGACATCCAGTGGGATATTTGCATCCGTGGGTGTGGGTGGCCCCCCCTCCTTGTATAGCTTGTGGGAGCCCGTAAAACCCTCCCGCCATAGGACTAACCGCCCTAATGGCTGGTTCAAAGATGGTTACGGTCACGGAATGAGCGTTAATCATGGCCATAAATCCTTCCACCACTTCATACAGTTCCCCAAAGGGAACAGTGTGAAGACACGTATGACGACGACATTGCTAAATAAATAAATGGAATTAAAAAAATTCTTTTAGGGCTTTTAAAAGTCTTTAAATTGCTTTAATTCTCTTTAAAACTACTTCAGATTACTCAAAATAATGTAAACATTTTAAAAAGTTTATAAAAGTTACCAAAATCTTCAAAAAACTTCCAAAAACCTATTTAAACTGCTGCTTTGCATGTAAAAATGCTTAGCAGCTTGACAGAAACATTGGGGGCGTGTCCAGTGAAACTGAGACCTCAAGGGGCGTGTCTCACTTGCACTGCACGCTCCTGGCTTCGCGCTGGCTGCACTCCTGGGCGGCGTGACGTCATACGCTGCCCAGGATTCTTCTTTCTGTTTCAGCAAGTGCAGGCGTCCCTGGAGCTGATCGGCAGGAGCGCGGGGTAAGTGCAAAAACGGGGCTGCAAGCCCCGTTCAGCAATTTCTGGCCCAATATATCGGGTACTAGGCCTGGGGCCGACTAGGCCTGTATTCACTAGAGTTTAGAAGAATGAGAGGGGATCCCATTGAAACGTATAAAATTCTGATAGGGCTAGACAGACTGGATGCAGGAAGGATGTTTCCCCTGGCTGGGGGGTCGAGAATGAGGGGGTTCACAGTCTCAGGATACGGGGTAGGACATTTAGGACTGGGATGAGGAGAAATTTCTTCACTCAGAGGGTGGTGAACCTGTGGCATTCTCTACCACAGAAGGCTATGGATGCCAAGTCACTGAATATATTTAAGAAGGAGATAGATAGATTTCTAGACACAAAGGGTATCAAGGGGTATGGGGAGAGAGCGGGAATATGGTATTGAGATAGAGGATCAGCCATGATCATATTGAATGGCGGAGCAGGCTCGAAGGGCCGAATGGCCCAATCCTGCTCCTATTTTTGTATGTTTCTATGTACGCTTAACTTATTAATAAGTTGGGGATAAAGGGGTAGAGTTTCCGCTTTGGACGCAATCGGCGATCCGGGAACAAATTGCGCCCAAAATTGCACTCGTTTCGAGAAGTGTTTCTTTCCCCAAGTTTCCGCTCATTTGCATATCGCTAAATGCAAAATCTGCCATGAACCAGCGCAATTGGGCAGCATTTTAGAATGTGTTTTTAAAAAATATTCCTTGATATACTTAAGAGTGGCAACCTGGTGCAGTTTGATTAATGCAGCTGAAAATGGGTTTATCACCAAAAATGAGCATTTTTAATCACAGTGTCAGGTCCACCACCCAATTTTAAACAACTGAAAATGACTTTAAAAACTATACAGAACCAGTTATTAGTTATATTGGTGTCCGGTAGTCAGTTTCTTCATAAATTTAAAAGAAATTATATTCAAAAGCTTTAAAACACTCCTATTAGTGTCATTGTACCTAAAAACAAAAATTGGCCCATATTTTCCGATGCCTACGGGTATGTACGGGCATGTGCTGAAAACCAGCATTTCCGATCTATCAAAAATGCTCTTGACAGGTCGGACGCCTGCCCTGGAGAAGGGCCTCTGCGGGGAGAGAGTTCCGCTTTCTGCAAAACCTCCGCCAACTGAAAACCCTTCGAAATCTTACGCCTGGTAAAAGTGTAAGGCCTGCTTTTACCAGCATAAGAATTTTAAAAAGTTAACAAAAAAATTTCACTCATTTATAATTTAAACGTACTTTTAAAAAAAGGTAAGTTTATTTTTAGCCCTGTAAAAAACCTCAATTTTTTTTAAAATTTAATTTTTGTTTAAAATATTTAATTTAATGTAATTTTAACTCATTTTAAAAACGTGATTTAAAAAAATTAATTTAATGTGTTAGTGTCTTTTTTCAGTGATCCCCATTCACATATTTGATGGGTCTATCTGTGAAAAGTATGAAGGGGGATTCCCTTCTCCCATTGGCTGGCCTGGCCCACGTGATCCCAGGGACGCTTGTGAACCGCCTGCACACCTGGGATACGTGGGCCCTGCGCATTTTTCGACTGCGGTGAGGCCCAGGATCGGAAGTGTCCGGACCTTGGGAGTCCTCAGGTAAGAGCGTAGATTTTTTTCCGATCGGAGGCCTCCGCACACAGGAAGCCTCCTATCGGAAATTACGGGCCGTTTAAGTTTTAGAGCCTCCTCGAAGGCCCACAAACTGAGTGCAATTAGCGGAAGCTCCAATGGCGATGAAGTCAATCTGCGGCGGGGCTAGTTTTGTTGGGCGAGGCCAGCTTCTCCCGCAATGTTTTTTAAAACTAGCGCTGAAGATCGCAGAAACTCGAACAGAATTTGCGCTTAAAATTCCACGATTGCAGCGGTTTGGACAATTCCGGGCAAATTGCGCCGGATAAAAACCAGGGCAACCTCGCGGAAACTCCTGTCCAATTATCTTATTTTCTCCTGAAAGTTTACAATGAGAGGATTCTCTGTTCCAACCCAGGCTGAAATGTTACCCCCCAATTATTTAGTAATTTTCATTAATTAAAAAAAAAATCAAAAGTTAATACGTCGAATACTATTTAACTGTCTGCCCCATGATCAACACTCTATAACTGTTGCTGAGTAAAGTAATACTGAGCATAATTGTGGAGGGCATTCCACGGGGTCTGCTATTATAGTAACATATTCATATAGAATAAAGATCCTGTTGTTGGCGCATTTGGCAATTATTAAGGATTACTGGATTAAACGAAAATAAGGTATCAGTCAAGAAACTTTATATTAGTTGAGTCCTAATCAGAAAGCTGCAAAAAAGTAGTGCTAACTGCACAGTTTCTTAATGCTATAAATGTAATAGAATAACATTTATTCCATTAAATTCTATATAAGTAGAACAAAATATTTCACAAGTCTCCTGGATGTTTGCTATAAGGCAGTCTTTGTAAATCATACAAAAACGCAAGTTACGGCAAGGGGCATGTTATAGAGAGAGAGTTTTATATGTTTTCTCTATTAAAGAGAGAGCCATAAGCAATGCATGTTGTACCAAAGGTCATGGTGTCCTAGAAAGTGTTATAAAAAGGGCTCAGTGTACATAAAATGTAGTGGCTTGGGGGAAATGTTCATTCATTAAATACATCCAAAGTTTTATCCCCCCTAAATTTTGAAATGAAATTACACATTGAGTAACCTTTCCTTAGACCTGCCTCTTTGATCCAGTTGCAGTGAGAACAATGCCCTATTAATAATTAACCCTAAGGTCCTCTAATACCACCTTCAAGAGCCAATCAGTCGCATTTTCAACAGGATCTTCAAAGCCCCATTTCTTTGAACACGTGCTATGTTTTTGTGAGGGCTCCAATAATACTTGATGGTCAACATTTAACCCTGTAACTGTGTGTAACTTGGAGGGGAACTTGGAGGTAATGGTGTTCCTATGCACCTGCTTTGTCGTGGATGATGTTCGATCACACTCCTGACTTGTGCCTTGTAAATGGTGGAGAGGCTTTGAGGAGTCAAGAGTTGAACCACTTGCCACAGAATACCAAGCCTCTGACCTGCTGTAGTAGCCATATTATTTATGTGCCTCGTCTAGTTGAGTTTCTGGTCAATGATGACCCCCAGGATGTTGATGGTGGGGGATTCAGTGATGGTAATGCCATTGAAAGTCAAGAGAGTTGGTTAGGCTCTGTCTTGTTGGAGATGCCCACTGCCTGGTATTTGTGTGAATGTTACTTGCCACTTATCAGCCCAAGCCTGAATGTTGTTCAGGTCTTGCTGCATGCAGGAATGGACTGCTTCATTATCTGAGGAGTTGCAAATGGAGCTGAGCATGTGCAATCATTAGTGAACAGTCCCACTCCTGGCCTTATGATGGAGAGAAGGTCATTTATGAATCAGCTTAAGATAGTTGGGCCTAGGACGCTGCCCTGAGGAACTCCTGCAGTGATGTCTTAGGGCTGAGATAAGCCTCCAACAACCACAGCCTTCTTCCTTTGTGCAAGGTATGGCTTCAGCCACTAGAGAGTTTTCCCCCGATCACCATTAACTTCAGTATTACTAGGGTGCCACACTCGGTCAAATACTGCCTTGATGTCAAGGGTAGTCACTCTCACCTCACCTGTGGAATTCAGCTCTTATGTCCATGTTTGTAGCAAGGCTGTAATGAGGTCTGGAGCTGAGTGGTCCTGGATTGAACCCAAGTCGAGCAATGGTGAGCAGATTATTGGTGTATATATGATGACTGTATACCATGGTATCTAGTCATCATACTGTAAAGGGTTTTCCATCTGTTTTCAATTTTATCCCCTATGTGTTTCTGTTTGTGCCTTTCCCCCTCCTGGAGGCTGAATCAAGTATGAGACTACAGCATTAATATCCTCGGACATCAAAACTGTGAAACTCCTTACCTCCCCCATTTTCCCTTCATCTTAGAGCAGCATGTGATGGGAGCAATTGGCTGACACAGGAAGGATGACTGCATCTAAACAGAAAGAAAGGTGACTAGATATTAACATTGTGGACTGGGGAAGGAAATAAAGATTTTAATTATGAACAAGCGGAACACAGAATGTTACCTCAACGCAAGTCAGACCAGTAGGGCAAAAGGGCCATAAATTTAAACTAAAAAAAAGTAAATTTAAAACAGTTACAAGAAGAAAATCATTACACAAAGAGTAATCAATTTACCAGGCTGATGACACAAAGATAGGTAGGAAAGTAAATTGTGAAGAGGACATAAGGAGGCTACAAAGGGATATAGATAGGTTAAGTGAGTGGGCAAAGATCTGGCAAATGGAGTATAATGTGGGAAAATGTGAAGTTGTCCATTTTGGCAGGAAGAATAAAAAAGAAGCATATTATCTAAATGGTGAGAGATTGCAGAGCTCTGAGATGCAGAGGGATCTGGGTGTCCTAGTGCATGAATCGCAAAAGGTTAGTATGAAGGTACAACAAGTAATTAGGAAAGCTAATAGAATGTTATTGTTTATTGCAAGGGGAATTGAATACAAAAGTAGGGAGGTTATGCTTCAGTTATACAGGGCATTGGTGAGACCACATCTGGAGTACTGTGTACAGTATTGGTCTCCTTATTTAAGGAAGGATGTAAATACGTTGGAAGCAGTTCAGAGAAGGTTTACTAGACTAATACCTGGAATGGGCGGGGTGTCTTATGAGGAAAGGTTGGACAGGCTAGGCTTGTATCCGCTGGAGTTTAGAAGAGTAAGAGGTGACTTGATTGAAATATATACGATCCTGAGGGGTCTGGACAGGGTGGATGTGGAGAGGATGTTTCCTCTTGTGGGAGAATCTAGAACTAGGGGTCACTGTTTAAAAATAAGGGGTCGCCCATTTAAGACAGAGATGAGGAGAATTTTTTTCTCACAGAGGGTGATGAGTCTTTGGAACTCTCTTCCTCAGAGGGAAGCAGAGTCTTTGAATATTTTTAAGGCAGAGGTAGATAGATTCTTGATAAGCAAGGGGGTGAAAGGTTATCGGGGGTAGGCGGGAATGTGGAGTAATCAGATCAGCCATGATCTTATTGAATGGCGGAGCAGGCTTGAGGGGTCGAGTGGCCAATTCCTGCTCCTAATTCATATGTTCATACCAGACAAGATGGCAGAGTCAAAGAAATTAGAGACATTCAAAATGTAGTCATTTACTGGGCTGGGTGAGTTGCACGCTATAAGAATGAGCCTCAATGGGCCAAATGCCCATTCGCATACTTGACTTTAATTTTTTACGTTCTTATTCCCACGGCTGTTAAATCCCAACCTTGGCAACAGCTGCCCACAATTTCTTGATTTATCATAGAAACATAGAAACATAGAAACATAGAGGATAGGAGCAGGAGTAGGCCATTCGGCCCCTCGAGCCTGCTCCGCCATTCAATGAGATCATGGCTGATCATCCAAATTCAGTACCCTGTCCCTGCTTTCTCCCCATACCCCTTGATCCCTTTAGCCTTAAGAAATATATCTGACTCCTTCTTGAATCTATTTAATGAATTGGCCTCCACTGCCTTCTGTGGTAGAGAATTCCACAGGTTCACCACTCTCTGGGTGAAGAAATTCCTCCTCATCGCTGTCTTAAATGGCTTACCCCTTATCCTTAGACTGTGACCCCTGGTTCTGGACTCCCCTGCCATCGGGAACATCCTTCCTGCATCTAGTCTGTCTAGTCCTGTTAGAATTTTATAAGTTTCAATGAGATCCTCTCTCATTCTTCTAAACTCCAGCGAGTACAATCCCAATCGACCCAATCTCTCCTCATACGTCATTCCTGCCATCCCAGGTATCAGCCTGGTGAATCTTCGCTGAACTCCTTCCATGGCAAGAACATCCTTCCTCAGATAAGGCGACCAAAACTGCACACAATACTCAAGATGTGGTCTCACCAAGGCCCCGTACAACTGCAGCAAGACATCCTTGTTCCTGTACTCAAACCCTCTCGCTATGAAGGTCAACATACCATTTGCCTTCTTAACCGCCTGCTGCACCTGCATGCTTGAATAGTCAATACTGAGGAGTAATCATAGAATCGTGTCTTTCCTCCTCCTGTTTTCAATGTTTCTGGTGGCCTTGGCCCATCAGCGAGGTTACTCAATACAGTCTACTTCTGGTAATTCAAAGTCTGGGTTTTGCACTAAAATATTGATTTATCCAACAATTCGAATTAAGCAAGTGGAGTGGAAATGTAGTGCTAAAGAACTGAATTATTAAATCATTTGAATTCAATGACTGAATAAAGACTTTAAAAAGAAACCTTGATATGTTCAACCAACCTCCAATTAAAAAATTAAGTACAGTTGCCAACTAATCACCTTACTGCATAAAATAATGATTTAATTAAGTAATAATGGACAAATAGAAGTAAAATGGACAGTAATTGGAAAATAGGCAACTTGACGGAAGGACATAAACTCATATTGAATACTTCAGACAGGGTTCTTATCCCAAGTAAAAACTATGGCAACAGACAAAAGCTGACAGGTTTAAGAGGAGGTCATGTATTATAAATTTCATGAACATTTTGAAGACTAGCAGATCTGCCATTGATATTGCTCACAGTAAGTCAAGGATATGCTGTCAAGGACAGGAGTATTCTACCATGTAATTCTGCTGCTAAGCTGGAACTGTGTTTATTCTGTGCTGTTCCTTTAAGGATACAAGGCCCAGGAATTTCCTCAGAACTGCTCACACTCCGGGAGTGTGATGTAAACTCTGTGGCCTAGAAATTGAGTTGACGCCGCGCCAGGGCTTTAGCGCCGGAAATTTAGCGCCGGCGCTAATTCCCTTGCGCGCGCCAAAAATTCAGTAGCGCCGCGCCCAGACGGCTGCCGGCGCTACTGGCGGGCGTGAGTGCCTCCCAATGGGCGCTGAGTGCCGCATTGCGGCGCTAATCCGGCGCTGCGGCACCCGATGCGGTGCGGCAGGCTGGGGAAGTGCAGGCCACCTCCTCCCGTTAAGGAGGCGCTGCCTTCACCCGATCGCTGGCCGTTTGATTTTTTCAAAAATGAGCCCGGCACCTCGGACAAGTGCCGGGCTTGCAGGCCAGATGCATCTGTTCCGCGGGGGGGGGGTGGAGGAGTCCGGGGAGGGAGGTGCGGGCAGGCGGCCGGCGGGAAAGCGGCCGGCCGCCGCGCGACCTTAATGCGCCGGCGCTAACTTGTGCAAGACTCGGTTGCCAGAGTCTTAGTTGCGGCTGCCACGGGCGAGGCGGCCGCAACTGAATTTCGGCGTTCGGGCGCGTTGCCACGGCAACCGGGACGCTGCACACACCGATGACGTCATCGGTGCCGGCGCAGCGCAACCGGCTAACACCGATGGCAGCGCCGAAGTGAATTTCAGAAACGGCTATCATTGCGGCGCTAGGCCCTCTAGCGCCGCAAAATGGGCGCTAACCCTACTGAATTTTCAGCCCTGTCCGCTACACTTCTGGTGAAGTTACAGTGTCGGATTGGGAGCAGCTTCAAGAAAGTTCTGGCCAAGGTCTAATTGCTGTAAATAATAATAATAATAATAATAATAATCAACTTTATTGTCATTGTTAGTGCACAAGTGCAGTACAACGAAATGTAGGCTTGCGGCTCCCGAGAGTGTACATTTAGATTGAGAGATTTAACATTCAACATTCATTTGGCTTGTAATACATAAACATAAACATAATAAAGTGCATTGGCAGATGTGCAGGCTTTAGAGTTTATTTGCAGAGTTCAATAGGATGACAGCCCTGGGAAAGAAGCTGTTCCTAAATCTGGTCGTTCGGGTGCGAATGCATCTGTAGTGTCTCCCAGATGGCAGGGTGGCGAACAAACTGTGGCTGGGGTGGGTAGGGTCTTTGATGATGGTCAGTGACCTCCGTAAACAACGTTTCTGGTAGATGTTCTCAATGGTCGGTAGCCGGGTGCCGGTAATGCGTTGGGCAGTTTTGACTACCTTGGGTCAATTGGAGGCCAATTGCTCTTGGGCCAATTAGAGTTTTGTTCTGTTGCTTGCGCAGTTTCTCGGTAGATTGGAAATGAGTGTAACACAGGCATTTGGTTGTGTGACAAAGTTTGATGCCAGAGGTGTGGCTGAAATGTCTCAAAACTTTAGAAACATAGATGTTATAATATAAATTGCAACGTGGGATTGATAATCCTGTTCAAATCCTGAGCAAAAGGAAAAGGTTGACAAAATTCAAAGGGAAGTAAAATGAATGTAAAGGCAGGAACCGGAATCAGCAATGCAACCTCTGAATTCCCTGTGTGATGGCTGGTGAAGTGCTGCCTCAAGAGGTAGGTTTGAAACAGGTTGCTCTGCTTGTCCCCACAGGGCATCCTCCTCCTGCTGTGTAGCATGCCAGGCAGAAATTGACAGCCTGGGTCAAGTTACCAAGAAGGATGTTCCCGATGGCAGGGGAGTCCAGAACCAGGGGTCACAGTCTAAGGATAAGGGGTAAGCCAATTAGGACTGAGATGAGGAGGGATTTCTTCACCCAGAGAGTGGTGAACCTGTGGAATTCTCTACCACAGAAGGCAGTTGAGGCCAATTCATTAAATATATTCAAGAAGGAGTTAGATATATTTCTTAAGGGATCAAGGGATATGGGGAGAAAGCAGGGACAGGGTACTGAGTTTGGATGATCAGCCATGATCTCATTGAATGGCGGAGCAGGCGCGAGGGGCCAAATGGCCTACTCCTGCTCCTATCTTCTATGTTTCCCTGCAGGATCTGAAAGATAGAAAGACTTGCATTTCTATAGCGTGTTTAACAACCTCAGAACATCCCAAAGCACTTTGCAGCCAATGAAGTACAGTCACTGTTGTATTGTAGGAAGTGCGGCACACAGCAAGGTCCCACAAATAGCAATGTGACAATGACCAGATTATCTGTTTTTAGTGATGCTAGCTGAGGGATAACTATTGACTCTCCTGCTCTTCTTTGAAATAGTGCCATGGGATCTTTTACGTCCACCTGAGAGAGCAGACCGGGCCTCGGTTCAACGTCTCATTCGAAAGACGGCACCTTCGACAGTGCAGCACTCCCTCAGCACTGCACTGGAGCGTCAGCCTGGATTTTGCATTCAAATCTCCAGAGCGGGACTCAAACCCACAACCTTCTGACTCAGAGGCGAGAGTGCTACCCACTGAGCCACAACTGACACCGTCTGGGAATAGATGGGGAAGAAAGTGGCACAGTAAAAGGATGCTGACAAGACAAGACTACTCAATAATAACACTTACCAGGTAGATGATGCCACAGAATTGTTCCATATTCATCACAGGCCCATGCGAAGCCCTCGCACAACATTACAGCTTTGTCATTGCTTACCATGCCTGGGATACCCCAGCAGGGGATTCCTTCAAGCTGCACCGTACATTTGAAAGACCTGCAGCACTAGCATCATAGAAACATAGAAACATAGAAGATAGGAGCAGGAGTAGGCCATTCGGCCCCTCGAGCCTGCTCCGCCATTCAATGGGATCATGGCTGATCATCCAAATTCAGTACCCTGTCCCTGCTTTCTCCCTATATCCCTTGATCCCTTTAGCCTTAAGAAATATATCCAACTCCTTCTTGAATATATTTAATGAATTGGCCTCTACTGCCTTCTGTGGTAGAGAATTCCACAGGTTCACCACTCTCTGGGTGAAGAAATTCCTCCTCATTTCTGTCCTAAATGGCTTACCCCTTATCCTTAGACAGTGACCCCTGGTTCTGGACTCCCCGACCATCGGGAACATCCTTCCTGCATCTAGTCTGTGCAGTCCTGTCAGAATTTTATAAGTTTCAATGAGATCCCCTCTCATTCTTCTAAACTCCAGCGAGTATAAGCCCAATTGACCCAATCTCTCCTCATACGTCATTCCTGCCATCCCAGGTATCAGCCTGGTGAATCTTCGCTGAACTCCTTCCATGGCAAGAACATCCTTCCTCAGATAAGGCGACCAAAACTGCACAGAGTACTCAAGGTGTGGTCTCACCAAGGCCCTGTACAACTGCAGCAAGATATCCTTGTTCCTGTACTCAAACCCTCTCGCTAAAGGGCATTGCACATAAAATCATCCCAACACAACCTAGATGCATGATGCCTGGCCAATTACTGACCCCTAGGACGGGGTGCAGCTCTCCTTGCAACCAGTGGCACAGATTTGCAACTGACCCTCTTCTGATCCTGAGCTACAGAGCCTGTTCCTCGTGGTTATTGCCAAGTACATGTGCCGTGCCATGCAAATAGAGTTGGCAAAACTGGCTGTGGTGCCCGCTGAACCCCCTCGCATGCCTTCTTTCACCTTATACCCCTTCAACCACGAAATTCTGTTTCTGTGGCCCTTCAAAACAGGCCGCCATAACTAATTTTAACTCGATTTACCAACCGCCATGGGACTCTTCACTCAGATATTTTGTTGATCCGTCTGCTCCCATCAAAGTCGGTATTTGTAAGAACTGCTTGCAGAAGCCAGCACTTAAAAAGACTTGCTGCAGAACTGGAAAATAAACAGAAGGGCCTCGGAAACGTTCAGGCGTCAGGAAGAGCACAGATCCGGCTGCTGGTCTGAGCTGTTAATGTACAGCAGCTGATCTATTCTGCGTTATGTTTTTATTCTCAAAGACATTTTTTTTAAAAACACGACATTTCCAGAAGGAAGCCTCAGGATTTCAGAATTGGGAAGCTTTGCTCTCTGCAAAAATGTGTGGGGAAATTGTAAACATGCTCTTTATAAACATGTGTTTTTTCCACAAATAATGCACAGAGGAAATCCACCCCCCACAAAAATTGGGAGTTCAATTGCGTAACAGCAGCTTGAAAATTTTTTAAAATAAAAACTCCTTTAATAAAGTGAAAAAAATTTCAGACTTGTCATGTATATATTTATTTAAGATGGAAGGATAACAAAAATTACTTTAGATGTTAAGGTTAAATTCAAGGCTTATTTTGAAGACTCCAGAAGTACTATTTCTGAGAGTTTTTGAAGAAAAAATTCATATTCATTTATGAATTTTTTTTGAAGGAATTCAAGGTTCCTGGTGAAAGATCAAACCAAAGGGCAACTGTACTGCTTTCAGCTGAAGATACACATGTGAATTTGTGTTACATTAGGTTAAACACTGTAGACACCTGAAAAAATAGCTTGGAGTAAACACTGAGATATTGCATTGCAGCAGACTTCACTAGCAGCCCTCAAGAGGCACGCTGAACTTAGCTTAGCATTGCAGTCAATAATAAATGATTCCGGTTTGAGGCAAAATTATAGAGCTGATAACAGAGCAAGGGTTTATTCTGTTACATATTTCTGCTGCTTGAGTGGGAAAACCAAAACGTAAATTCAGCAAAAAAAATGGAGAACCCAGGTCACTGGGAGAACATCCCTCATTGAAATTTCCTACTGCTTTTAATTTTTAACAGAGGACGCGCAACGGGGAGTGACAGATTGGGAAAAATAAACCGTCAAGTGGCATTGGAGCACATGACACATGAACACCAGTACAGGAGCATTGGTTGTCATTCCATGCCACAAGTGATTTAATTTTCATGAACCCTTTGGTCCTCTGCTGCATATTCTGTTTATTTTGTAATGCACCGTTCTGAAAGGTTTTTTTAATGGGCAGTTGTTAAATAACACAAGGGTTCTCTGTCCTCATTATCTGAGGTTGCGTGTGATGCTTTATTCCTCCAATACTCGTCATAAATCACGACTGTGACAAGACACATGTCCTTCTTTCCTCTACTCTCTTCGAATCGCACTGACTGACAATGAGGTATAGTTCCATGGATGCTAGAGCCCTCCATGACCAAGTGGCCTTCTTTATGTGTCAGCGTTGACTGTGTCGGTAGATTATGGGGAGCTTCACAGACTTTACGGGGTAGATATTAATGCGGAGGCGGGATCTGATCGGGGGGGGTGTGGCTGTAGTGTATGTACCTTTAAGGGGAGAACTACCTTTTTACAGCTCCTCTATACTGTAGTACCGGCAGTGACCACACCTGTATATAAACCCTGAGTAGGGATCTGTACTTTTAGTTTTAGAGTAACCCTCATCCAGTAAACACCTGTTGATTGTTTCTCTGCAGTCTCTGTCGATTTATTGAAGGACACCATACATCAAAATTCACGGATTTAACATTGGCAACGAGTCGATTCGAACCTACCTGCAACTCTGCAGAAGAAGGCCGATTCCACCAGTGCGGGCGTTGACCATCCAGAGAGGACTTGAGCATCGCAGAGGAGGCTGTGGAGAGCTGGGCTTGGTTCTCCAGTCGCGACGATCCAGCGCAGCGGGCTGGCAGCAGGTACGGTGCAGACCCTTCCCGGACGGCGGTGGCTGGAGCCGACCGATGGCACAGAAAAAGGCCGAGCAGCATCGACGGGGTAAGAAAGAGGGTAAAGCGCACAAGGCGCAGCCGGGGTTGAAGACTGAGCGGCGTCAACGAGAGAGGGTAAAGCGCACAGGGCGCAGCCGGGGTTGAAGACCGAGCGGCGTCGACGGAAAAAAAAAAGAGAGAGGGTAAAGTGCACAGGGCGCAGCCGGGTTTCAGGACCGAGCGGCGTCAACGAGAGAGGCACGCAGGAAAACACGCAGAGCACGGCCGGTGTTCAAGGGCTGAGCAGTGTCCACGGGGGAAGAAAGGAAGGGCGGGAGACGCCATTTTGAGCCACAGTGGAGAAGAAGGGAGAGCGCGGGAAGAAAGGAAAGCGCGGGAGATGCCATTTTGAGCCAGCGGAGAAGAAGGGAGAGCGCGGGAGACGCCATTTTTAGCCAGTCTAACCACACCCAGGGATGCCGAAGAGTGGCAGTGTCACAGCGTTCGACAATGAAGTCGAAGATTGGGCGACATATATAGAACACATAGAAGTGTACTGCAAGGCGAATGAAGTGCCAGATGCCAGGAAAGCACTGGTATTGTTGAATTCCATGGGTGCAAAAACGTACGGCTTACTGCGAAACCTAGTAACCCCAGAGTAGCCAGTGGAAAAGGATTTTGAAAGCATAGTGGCAATCCTACAGGACCACTTAAACCCCACACCGCTGCTGATAGCAGAAAGATTTAAGTTTCACAAAAGGAACCAGCATAAAGACGAAAGTAATGCTGAGTATTTAACAGAACTGCGCAAGCTATCGAAACACTGCCAGTTTGGAACGGGGCTAGCAGATACTTTAAGGGACAAGTTTGTGTGTGGGCTTCAAAGTGAAGGAACCCAGAAACGGCTTCTATCAGAAAAGGATCTTACGCTGGACAAGGCTTTCAGCATGGCAGTATCACACGAAGCAGCCGCACGGGGCGCTGCAGAGATACAATGGAGACCGCAAGAATATGGCACAAATGAAATGTCATATGGAGCAGTGAAGTGTTATCGCTGCGGCAGAACAACACAAGACCATAAGGATTGTTGGTTCAAGGACCAAGTGTGCAGACAGTGTGGAAAAGTAGGACACATAGCAAGTGTCTGCAGATCGGGAAAGAAAACCAGCAGCAAGAAATCTCCACAGTGGAAGTACAAAAAGGTACATAAGGTGACGGAGAGTAGTTCAGACGAGCAGAAAAGTGATACAGACTCCGGAAGCAAGGAGCTGGGTTGTCTGAAACTACATAATGTAATCAAAATGGAGGATCACCAAACTATCTGGGTCACGCTCAAGATAGACGGAGTCCAAGTGAAAATGCAATTGGACACAGGATCAGCCCTAACAGTCATAAACCGAAGGGACTACAAGTGGCTATTCTCACATATACCTTTGAGAGATACAGAGATTGTCTTGAAGACGTACACGGGGCAAAAAGTCTACCCCAAAGGAAAAATAAGGGTGAACGTGATATACAACGGCAAGGAAACACCAAAAATGGACCTATATGTATTGCCAGATGGAGGACCACCACTACTAGGACGTGAATGGATCCGGAAGATACAGTTAGATTGGCATTCCATACAAGCACTGACGGTAGATGCCAAAAAGGATGACAACGTCACACCTGGACGACTGTCAAAAATGCTAACTGACGCACAAGAAGTGTTTCAGGAGGGACTTGGAACACTAAAAGGCATAACAGCGATGATCAAAATAGAGGAAAATGCAAGCCCAAAGTTTTTTAAGGCCAGACCGGTGTCTTATGCGATCCGCCCAGCCGTCGAAGCAGAGCTGGAAGGGTTAGAATGTTCTGGAGTACTGTCCAAAGTGAACTGGAGCGAGTGGGCTACACCCATTGTTCCTGTAATGAAGAGGTCATTGAGTAATACGCCTGGGGAACCAAAGAAGGTTCGCATCTGTGGGGACTTTAAGGTGACAGTGAGCCCAGTCCTTCACACGGTACAATATCCGCTTCCGCGGATTGAAGATATTTTTGCCTCGCTATCTGGAGGAAAACGCTTCACTAAGATTGATCTGGCCCAGATGTACCTGCAAATGGAGGTAGAAGAAGCCTCGAAACAATACCTCACGATCAACACTCACAAAGGTCTCTACCAATACAACCGGCTGGTGTTCGGGGTAGCATCAGCTCCGGCTATTTGGCAAAGGGCAATCGATCAAGTCCTGCAAGGGATTCCAGGGACCCAGTGTTATTTGGATGACATCCTGGTCACGGGCGAAAAGGACAGTGATCACCTCGCCAACCTGGAGCAGGTGCTCACTAGATTGAAGGAATATGGGCTCCGAGCTAATCGCCACAAATGCGAGTTTTTCCAGAAGCAGATCTCGTATTGTGGCCACGTTATTGATGATGAGGGGTTACATAAGTCCCCTGAAAAGATTGAGGCAGTAGTCAAGGCTCCAGCACCGGAAAATGTGTCACAACTGAGGTCATTCCTCGGGCTGGTGAACTACTACCATAAGTTCTTGCCGAATTTGTCTACAGTACTACACCCACTGAACACCCTACTGCAAACGGGGGTACGATGGAAGTGGAATGACGAATGTAAACGAGCTTTCCAGAAGTGCAGAGAATTGATCACATCAAAAGAGGTGTTGGCTCATTTCAACCCAGCACTACCAATTTGGTTGGCATGTGATGCATCACCCTATGGTATTGGTGTGGTGCTGTCACACAAATTCCCAGACGGCTTGGAGAGGCCAGTAGCCTTTGCGTCTCGGTCACTAACCTCAGCCAAGCGTAACTACGCCCAGATTGACAGGGAGGCCCTCAGCCTAGTGTGGGGAGTAAAAAAGTTCAACCACTATCTGCACGGGCAGAAGTTCACCTTGCTGACTGACCACCAACCACTTGTCTCCATCTTTAATCCAAAGAAGGGCGTTCCGGTGATGACTGCGCAACGGCTACAAAGATGGTCCCTTTTTCTAGGGGCGAACCAATATGAAATAGAGTATAAGGGCACGAAACAGCATGGAAACGCTGATGGGCTATCACGCCTGCCATTGCTTACTGCGGAGGAAGCACCAGCAGTGGACCCTGTCAAAATATTTTATTCGACTATAATTGAACGCTTGCCAGTAACTAACGCGGATATAGAGAAGGAGACCCGAAATAACCCGACACTGTCTCGGGTATATGAATTGACGGTGAAGGGATGGCCAACACATGGCGACTCACTGTTGCCAGCATTCTCATCCAGAAGAGAACAGCTGTCAGTATGCCAGGGGACCTTGATGTGTGGCTCCCGAGTGGTAATTCCACCCAAGTTAAGGGAGAGAGTGCTCAATGAGCTTCACGAAGGCCATCTGGGAGGGGTGAAAATGAAAAGCCTTGCTAGGGCTTATGTGTGGTGGCCGGGGATCGATCAGCAAATCGAGGACCTGACAAAGAGCTGCTCAGGATGCCAGAAGGTCCAAAATGCACCATCACATGCCCCTCTACACCCATGGGAGTGGCCCTCCTCTCCATGGCAAAGGGTGCATATTGATTTTGCTGGTCCATTCATGGACTCAATGTTCTTAATAGCCGTGGATGCGCACTCGAAATGGCCTGAGGTGATCAAAATGTCCTCCACCACCACGGAGAAAACGATTGCAGTCCTACGGACCATATTTGCCAGGAACGGCTTGCCAGAGCAGATTTGCTCTGATAACGGACCACAGTTTGTGTCCGAAGAGTTTCGGAAATTTATGAGAAGGAATGGGGTAAGGCATTGCACATCCGCCCCGTATCATCCAGCCACAAATGGATTGGCTGAGAGGTTCGTACAAACCTTTAAAAAGGCAGTAAGGGCCATGTGTGATGACGACATTCCACTGCAGCATAAGGTGGACAATTTCCTGTTAGCCTACAGAAATGCGACACATGCAGTTACCAACCAGACCCCGGCCATGATGTTCTTTAACCGAAGGTTGAGATCTCGTCTGGATTTGCTCAGACCAAATGTACGAAGAAATGTTGAGAATAAGCAATTCCAGCACATCAATGAGAAGCCGACAAGGAGCTTCAATGTCGGGCAACCAGTCTTGGCCTGCGACTACCAAACAGAGAAATGGCAACCAGGAACGATATGCACACGGCAGGGGCCACTAATGTACACAGTGGATGTTGGGGAGAACATTGTGAGACGCCATGTCAACCAGATCCTAGAGTCACAGGAACGAGTCAACCCCATGTCTCGCGTACCTGGTGATGAACCCGACATACAGGTAGCATCTACCCCAGAAACAGTAGCATCGGAAGCTGGTGAACCAACCGACGACAGGGGGGCAGAATCGCCTCCGCACCAAGAGCAAGACACTCAGGAAAGGCGCTATCCAGAAAGGATCGGGAAGCCGCCCCAAAGACTGAATTTATAAATGGACTATTTTCAGTTAATGTTGCATGTTAAAAGTGTTAACTGTTAAATGAATGTTATGGTACTGTTAATCTAAAAGGGGAGGAATTGTAGTGTATGTACCTTTAAGGGGAGAACTACTTTTTTACAGCTCCTGTATACTGTAGTACCGGCAGTGACCACACCTGTATATAAACCCTGAGTAGGGATCTGTACTTTTAGTTTTAGAGTAACCCTCATCCAGTAAACACCTGTTGATTGTTCCTCTGCAGTCTCTGTCGATTTATTGAAGGACACCATACATCAAAATTCACGGATTTAACAGTGGCGATAGCAGCAGCAAAGCACAGATGATCGTTGGGATGCTTGGGAATGTCCGATTTCAATGTGGATGCCTCGTTATCATTTTACTTCCGGGTTTTGCATCTCCAATGCGCGTGAGCAGGAGTGATGCACACCCGCAAGACGCAATTTCACCTCGACTATTTAAAGGGCCAAATGCAAAGATGAAATTTGGAAGAGTTGGAAGCAATGTAGGAGAGAGAGAAAAATTTAGAGATTGAGTCAGGAAGGGCAAAGGTTGCACCCTGGTTCAACGAGGTGTCGCATGATGTACTGTTAGGTGCAGCGAAGGAGGTCCTATTCCCCAGCAATGGCAAGAAGAAGATGCCTGCTGCATGGCTAGAGGTGGCTTGAGAAGGTGAGTAGCAGGAGTGTAGTGCTCCGCACCTGGATCCAGTGCAGCATGCAGTTTAATGACCTAACCAGATCAGCAAAGGTGTGCACTGTTGCAGATTGACCTATATCACCCTGCCCTCACTCTGTCTTGTCAAGCGTATTCCATCACATCACTCCTCACATCCACTTAGGTTTCAGCACCACCCATCGTTCCATTTCTATGCAGTTCCTCACCTCCCTCTTTCTCCATCCACCAATGCCAGTCACCCCAATCCTTCTGTAATGTGATACCACCTCAATCAGCTCATCCGATTCTCAGCACACATCCTCAAATGCATGCCAGTGCCTCTCGTGGTGCATCCGCCTGATAGTCGCCCTCACCGAATGCACTGCATCCATTGGATGCACACATGCCTTACAGACACTCATAGGTCTGTTGCGCCCCCTTGCAGGAGAAGAGAGCGCAAAATACAAGGGAGATGGAGAGGAGGTGGGCCATCACAGACCATCTAGTTGATATCTGCAGAGCAGGAAGCCTTGGGGATAAGTGGGATATCAACGTCCCTGAGCATTGGAGATGGAGAGACTCGGACTTCACTGCTGCATGGTGACAGCATTAAATATCTCCGAACCGCATCTCATACAAGACTAAGTCATGTTGACTTGATTTCAGCACTGAATGAAATATGATCACCTTAATCATGCTGAAACTCAACATTTTTAAATTCCCATGGGAAAATGATATCCGTCTCTTCCCTCCTCGAGGGCCATCACGCTAAGAACAGCAGTCCCTGCCCCTTGCAGATGACGTTTCCTCAGAAGAGCTGATTCCTTCTGAGGATGCACCAGTACAGGACACATGTGTACCCGACACCAGAGCACTTTGGTGGGTCCTGTTAGAGAGTTAGATGGGATCTCACCTGGTGAATCACAGGTCACAAACACGCACGAGTACAGAGTAGTGGTAGGGACAGCTGTGGAGATTCCGCGTCGGACGGTGCAGTCCTCTCCAAGCTCTGCTCAGCTGGACAGAGCTGCTGAAGCCTGGGGACCATCAATGAAAAAGAGAATGATAGATGGTCCGCAGCAAATGTGCGAGGTACTGGTAGTCCTGCCAGGCACACTTTCCACAATAGTACATAGGATGAAGGCATCCAGTTCAAACATTTGTGGATTGATGTCGCAGGTCATTGCAAGGGTGTCTTCCATGGATAGAGTGGCCTCCTGTGTGGAACTTCAATCACGGAACACTAATCAATCCCTGCAGGCTTTGACCATGGCCGTGAAAACTATAAATCCAAAGATTTCTACCGCCTTAAACAGGATGACACTTGGGCCACGTCCGCTTCCTGCCTTTTTTTGTTGGTGACATTTTTGCACCACACATTCTGAGAGAGAGAGAGACTTCTGGAGAGATTCAATGCTGTGTGAAGGAGTTTTGGGTACTGAGCAGCACTATGCAGGTTCATTTTGATTTGATCTTCCTTGTATCGATTTAGAAGAGACTGTGGGGGCTGCACTCTGAGCTCTTTCCCTGGGCCTCTCCATTGTTCTTTCCAGCAGATTTGATGTACAGGTCTCTCCAGGCCGAGATTCAAGGCTGCAATGAGCAGGATGTGGATGGAGAGCAAGATCAACCCTCCCCTTTAAGGACTGGCCGGCGCCATTGTGTCTGTGTTCCATTGCTGACTGACATCACATGAGCTTCGCCAGCGCTCTGAGGTAGCGCCTCGCTCCTTGGCCTTTGCGCCTTAAGAGAGGTGTGTAGTGCCTGATTTAGCGCTCCAATCAACACCGGGGGCGATAAAAGCCAAGGTTGCAGTTGGAGGCGATAAATAGTGCCAGGCGCTAAACTTTGCGCACGGCCGATAATCGCGCCCCAAACGGGGCAATACTGAATTTTTCCCCCTAACTGTTTAATTCCAGACTGTAGATACCAGTGTTTCATTTGAGGAAGTTTAAAAAATTATTCCAAGGACTAATTTGTAGGGTTATTGGGAAAAGATGAGGTGTGGGACTAGATTGGACTAGAGTCACATAGGGCCGAATGGCCTCCTTCTGCGCTGTAATACGATTTTGAGACCAGAAGACATGGCTTCAATCCAAAAGAAAGTTTAACCTTCTATCATTAAGATTCAAATTATTTAAACAGAGAACTAAATTTTGCATTTATCAAAGAATTGAGCAGATTTTCCCACAGGGACAGCTAGATTTCCCTCTGAGCACTAATGTTAGTGGAAAAAGGTCTGTGTGTGCGCATGAAACAGGCAAATTTATTTCGTATGTGAACCGTCTTTTTTTTGATCGCGATCGTGAGCAGAGAAAAATGTATTCTTTACTGTCAGGTTGTGTTGTTGCAGGGAACAAAAAGGAATAAAACAAAATCAGTGCTTCATCAGAGGTCAGAAGGCCTGTGAGTTCAGACTGCGGCTGGCAGTTATATATCAGAAAGCTGCTTGCTATGCAAATCAGGAGTGTAATGGCCTCCATAATTCACACACTTGGTAATTTATTGACTGCTCAATGTCTCTTTATTACTGAGCAAAGCTGCACAAAACACGTAACATAAAACAAGGTGATTCAGCACGGCTTCAAACCAGTTTGAATGTTTCACTTAATCATATGCTGAGATCTACTTTAACTGCAAGCTGTCCCAGTGAGTAATGATCCCCCAAGTGTCTGTCTGTCTGTTAACTGTATCAACAGAACGCAACATAACAAGCCCATCTAGCAAACTTCAGGAGCAATTAAAGGCCTTTTTCAGAATGTTTCTGCATTGGTGCATGTCCCACGACGCAGGTCAAGTGGCTTTTGAATTTCTGCAGCTCAAGGGAACTTTGTCTCCCATCCATGCCAACAAATAATCCAGCCAAAGGACCATCTCCGACAGCTTTGAAAGGTCCACTCGCCACAACTAATGGAATTTAAGACTCCAATGGGAGCTCATATAGGCCAGCAAGGACAGGGGTAATGGGCGAGTGGGACTTGGTGTAGGGCAGGATATGGGCAGCGGAGTTTTGGACGAGGTGAAATTAAGAGAGGGTGGAGGATGGGAGGTCAACCAGGAGAACAATTGAGTCAAGAGGTGATTGAGATGAATGACCTCCAACAACCACAGCCAACTTCCTTTGTGCTAGGTATGATTCACTGCAGGAGTTCCTCAGGGCAGTGTCCTAGGCCCAACCATCTTCAGCTGTTTCATCAATGACCTTCCCTCCATCATAAGGTCAGAAGTGGGGATGTTCGCTGATGATTGCACACTGTTCAGCACCATTCGAGACTCATCAGATACTGACGCAGTCCGTGTCCATATGCAGCAAGACCTGGACAACATTAAGACTTGGGCTGACAAGTGGCAAGTAACATTCGCACCACACAAGTGCCAGGCAATGACCATCTCCAACAAGCGAGACTCTAACCATCGCCCTTTGACATTCAATAGCATTACTGTTAAATCCGTGAATTTTGATGTATGGTGTCCTTCAATAAATCGACAGAGACTGCAGAGGAACAATCAACAGGTGTTTACTGGATGAGGGTTACTCTAAAACTGAAAGTACAGATCCCTACTCAGGGTTTATATACAGGTGTGGTCACTGCCGGTACTACAGTATGCAGGAGCTGTAAAAAAGTAGTTCTCCCCTTAAAAGGTACATACACTACAATTCCTCCCCTTTTAGATTAACAGTACCATAACATTCATTTAACAGTTAACACTTTTAACATGCAACATTAACTGAAAATAGTCCATTTATAAATTCAGTCTTTGGGGCAGCTTCCTGATCCTTTCTGGATAGCGCCTTTCCTGAGTGTCTTGCTCTTGGTGCGGAGGCGATTCTGCCCCCCTGTCGTCGGTTGGTACATCAGCTTCCGATGCTACTGTTTCTGGGGTAGATGCTACCTGTATGTCGGGTTCATCACCAGGTACGCGAGACATGGGGTTGACTCGTTCCTGTGACGCGAGGATCTGGTCGACATGGCGTCTCACAATGTTCTCCCCAACATCCACTATGTACATTAGTGGCCCCTGCCATGTGCATATCGTTCCTGGTTGCCATTTCTCTGTTCGGTAGTCGCGGGCCAAGACTGGTTGCCCTACATTGAAGCTCCTTGTCGGCTTCTCATTGATGTGCTGGAATTGCTTATTCTCAACATTTCTTCGTACATTTGGTCTGAGCAAATCCAGACGAGATCTCAACCTTCGGTTAAAAAACATCATGACCGGGGTCTGGTTGGTAACTGCATGTGTCGCATTTCTGTAGGCTAACAGGAAATTGTCCACCTTATGCTGCAGTGGAATGTCGTCATCGCACATGGCCCTTACTGCCTTTTTAAAGGTTTGTACGAACCTCTCAGCCAATCCATTTGTGGCTGGATGATACGGGGCGGATGTGTAATGCCTTACCCCATTCCTTCTCATAAATTTCCGAAACTCTTCGGACACAAACTGTGGTCTGTTATCCGAGCAAGTCTGCTCTGGCAAGCCATTCCTGGCAAATATGGTCCGTAGGACTGCAATCGTTTTCTCCTTGGTGGTGGAGGACATTTTGATCACCTCAGGCCATTTCGAGTGCGCATCCACAGCTATTAAGAACATTGAGTCCATGAATGGACCAGCAAAATCAATATGCACCCTTTGCCATGGAGAGGAGGGCCACTCCCATGGGTGTAGAGGGGCATGTGGTGGTGCATTTTGGACCTTCTGGCATCCTGAGCAGCTCTTTGTCAGGTCCTCGATTTGCTGATCGATCCCCGGCCACCACACATAAGCCCTAGCAAAGCTTTTCATTTTCACCCCTCCCAGATGTCCTTCGTGAAGCTCATTGAACACTCTCTCCCTTAACTTGGGTGGAATTACCACTCGGGATCCACACATCAAGATCCCCTGGCATACTGATGTAGTGTATGTAACCTGTACCACCTTAAGAGACTACCTTAAGGTGATGAACTACTTTCTGATGGCTCCTGTATATTGTAGTACCGGTGGTGACCACACCGGTATATAAACCCTGTGGAGCAGTTTGTATTTCAGTTCAGCCCTGACCCTCAATTACTAAAGACCTGTTTAAGTATTCTGTTGTCTGTGTCCAGTTATTCAGCATAACTACATTTGGAAAACACAGACTCAACAGTGGCGATGAGTCTGATCGTACCTAGCGGCAGTTTTGCATCCAAGGAAGCTTCGTCCTCAGAACGGGCGTCGAAAAGGGGCATCCGCCCTCATCATCCTGCTGAGCACCGCATCGCACGGGAGGCACCGAGAACCCGGTTTGGATTTGCTGGCCATGAAGTCCACCATCAGCAACAGGCAGTGATCATCCCTTCTACGACAGCGGCGGGTAAGCCCGATCTAGCGACACGGAGAGAAAGTCGGCCGAGTTGTCAGTGGGAGAAGGGGAGGGAAACCGAAGAAAAGGGCGGAGAACACGACCGCAGCCGGTGAAAAGGGCCGGACTGCAATCGGGCAGAGACGCGCAGCAGCCAGAAAAGCGTTAATGTCCATGAGGACCGCGGGAGCGGCGGGGAACAAGAGCAGCAGCGTCGGGGGAAATAAGGACCGCTGGGAGGCGAGAACGGCAACAGCGCGGTAATCGCCATTTTAGTCGGCGGGGGAAGAAGATAAGCGCGGGAAAAGCCGCCAAGCGCGGGAAGCCGCCATTTTGGAAAAATAAATAAAATAAAGGAAACTCAACAAGATGCCAAAAACGGGTAACATCACTGCTTTTGATAGCGATGTAGAAGATTGGGCCACTTATGTGGAACGCGTTGAAGTTTACTGTACAGCGAATGAGGTACCGGAGGATAAGAAAGCACTAACCATATTAAACTCGATGGGTGCGAAGACGTACGGGTTATTAAGGCACCTTGTAACACCAGATAAACCGGCAGGAAAGAGTTTCGCTGAGATTGTTACTATCCTGCAAGAGCATTTAAACCCCACGCCACTGCTGATAGTGGAACGATTTAAATTTTGCAAAAGAATTCAGCTTAAAGAGGAAAGCAACGCTGAATTCTTAAGCGAACTGCGCAAGTTATCAAAGTACTGTCAGTTCGGTACAGGACTAGCAGACGCTCTGAGAGATAAGTTCGGGTGTGGGCTACTAAAGGAAGGAAACCAGAAGCGACTGCTAGAGGAAAAGGATCTTACGCTGGACAAAGCTTTCAGCATTGCAGCATCGCATGAGGCAGCAGCACGAGGCACTGCGGAAATGCAGCAAAGGCCATCGGAATTCAGCACCAATGAAATGGCATTGGGTGCAGCAAAGTGTTATCATTGCGGAAGGACAACGCATGATCAGTACCAGTGCTGGTTCAAAGATAAAGAATGCAGGAAATGTGGCAAACTTGGTCACATAGCGAAAGTATGCCGGTCAGGAAAGAAGACCAGCAACAAAAAGTCGCCGCAGGAGAAGTACAAGAAAGTACACAAGGTGACAGAGAACAGTTCGGATGAACAAAAGACGGATTCAGACTCCAGCAGTAAGGAACTGGGTTGTCTAAAAATACATAATGTGGGTAACACAGCAGACCACCAAACATGCTTCGGATAGCAGGAGTCCAAGTGAAGATGGAAATGGACACTGGATCGGCATTGACGGTCATGAATAAGCAAGAGAACAAAAGATTATTCTCACACATTCCCCTGAGGGATACGGAGATTGTATTGAAAACATACACGGGGCAAAGAGTATACCCCATCGGAAAGATAAAGGTAAAGGTGGTCTACAATGGTAAAGAAAGTCAGGGAATGGACTTGTATGTGTTACCTGAGGGAGGTCCATCACTACTGGGACGGGAATGGATCCGGAGAATAAATATGGACTGGCATTCCTTACAAGCACTAACTGTAGATTCCTGTAAAGAGGACGATGTCAAACCTAAACGACTGTCCAAAATATTGGACGATGCTAAGGAGGTGTTCCAACAGGGACTGGGAACACTGAAAGGAATTACGGCAAACATCAAGGTTGAAGAACATGCAAACCCAAAATTTTTCAAAGCCAGACCGGTACCTTATGCGATACGACCTGCTGTGGAAGCAGAGCTGGAAGGGCTAGAATGTTCAGGAGCACTGTCAAAGGTGGACTGGAGCGAATGGACCACGCCCATTGTTCCCATCATGAAGCGTTCGTTGAGCAACAAGCCGAGGGAACCTGGGAAGGTTCACATCTGTGGCGATTTCAAGATCACTGTTAGTCCGGTTCTTCACACGGTGCAATATCCGCTTCCGCGGATTGAGGATATCTTCG
The DNA here is from genome assembly GCF_052327205.1 of Somniosus microcephalus. Taxonomy (NCBI): domain Eukaryota; kingdom Metazoa; phylum Chordata; class Chondrichthyes; order Squaliformes; family Somniosidae; genus Somniosus; species Somniosus microcephalus. The sequence goes on from NC_141010.1 coordinate 14,937,526, forward strand.
CTTCGCTGTCTGGCGGGAAACACTTCACCAAGATAGACCTGGCGCAGGCGTACCTACAGATGGAAGTTGATGAAGCGTCACGCCAGTATCTCACGATCAACACACATAAGGGCTTATATCGGTATAATAGACTGGTTTTTGGAGTGGCATCGGCTCCAGCGATTTGGCAAAGGGCCATGGAGCAGGTATTACAGGGAATTCCAGGCACACAATGCTACCTGGGCGACATTCTGATTACAGGAGATGATGATAAGGAACACCTCGCGAATTTGGAGCAGGTGCTCACCAGATTGAAAGAATATGGACTCAGAGTTAATCGCCAGAAATGTGAGTTCTTTCAGAAGCGAATCTCGTACTGCGGTCACGTCATTGACCAGGAGGGGCTTCATAAGTCACCTGACAAGATCGAAGCTGTTGTGAAAGCTCCCGCTCCGGAAAATGTATCCCAGTTGAGGTCGTTCCTTGGGTTGATTAACTATTACCACAAGTTTCTTCCAAATTTATCCACGGTGTTACACCGGCTGAACACTCTTTTGCAAATGGGAGTACCATGGAAGTGGAGCGAGGACTGTAAGCGGGCTTTTCAAAAAAGCAAGGCACTGCTCACCTCTAAGGAAGTGTTGGCTCACTTTAACCCAACGCTGCCTATTCGTTTAGCTTGTGATGCTTCTCCATATGGTATCGGGGCAGTGCTCTCACATAAGTTGCCAAATGGCTTGGAAAGGCCAGTCGCGTTCGCATCCAGATCATTGACCTCCGCTGAGCGCAACTATGCTCAGATAGATAGGGAGGCTCTCAGCCTCGTGTGGGGAGTTAAGAAATTTAACCATTACCTGCAAGGCCAAAGGTTTACGCTGCTGACAGATCACCAGCCATTGGTTTCCATCTTTAACCCTAAGAAGGGTGTTCCGGTTATGACGGCGCAGAGGCTTCAGAGATGGTCCCTTTTCCTAGGGGCACATCAATATGATATCGAATTCAAAGGTACAAAGCAACATGGTAATGCTGATGGGCTGTCGCGCCTGCCACTACCTACAGTGGAAGAGGCACCGGCAGTTGACCCTGCCGAGATATTTCACTCGACCATCATCGAATGCTTACCAGTCACCAATGCGAGTATTGAGAGAGAGACCAGAAACGACCCGACACTGTCTCGGGTCTACGACTTGACAGTGAAGGGATGGCCAGCACATGGCGAACCACTGTTACCGGCATTCTCAGCCAGACGAGAGCAGCTGTCCATCTGTCAAGGAACATTGATGTATGGAACAAGGGTGATTATTCCTCCTAAATTAAGGGAGAGAGTTCTGAAGGAACTGCATGAAGGTCATCTGGGGGGAGTCAAGATGAAAGGCTTTGCTAGGGCTTATGTGTGGTGGCCAGGTATCGACAAACAAACAGAGGATCTGACTAAAAGCTGCTCAGGGTGCCAAAATGTTCAAAATGCACCTCCAATTGCACCGCTGCATCCGTGGGAATGGCCTTCAACCCCATGGCAACGTGTGCATATCGACTTTGCAGGTCCATTCATGGATTCCATGTTTTTGATAGCGGTAGACGCACATTCTAAATGGCCAGAAGTGATTAAGATGTCGACCACTACCTCTGAAAAGACGATCGCAGTTCTAAGAACCATATTTGCAAGGAATGGGCTGCCGGAACAAATATGTTCAGACAACGGACCACAGTTCGTGTCAGAAGAATTCCAGAAATTCATGAAGAAGAATGGGGTGAAACACTATACATCTGCCCCATATCATCCGGCTACAAATGGGTTGGCCGAGAGATTTGTACTAACGTTCAAAAAGGCGATAAAGGCCATGAGCGAAGACCATATTCCACTACAACACAAGGTGGACAATTTCCTGATGGCATATCGAAACGCCACACATGCAGTGACAAATCAAAGCCCTGCCATAATGTTCTATAACAGGAGGTTGCGGTCCCGATTGGATTTGTTAAAACCCAATGTGCGTAGGGAAGTCGAAAACAAACAATTCCAGCACGTAAATAACAAGGGCACTCGGAGTTTCGAAATAGGACAACCAGTGTTGGCCAGGGACTATAGGAATGATAAATGGCAATCCGGAACAATTCGTGCCCGACAAGGACCCTTGATGTACACGGTAGACGTTGGTGAGAACGTAATACGACGTCACGCTGACCAACTTGTGGAATCGAGAACAAAGGTCGACCCCATGTCTACGGCAGAGACACCAGTTGAAGAAGTTATTGAGCCTGTAGCATCTACCTCAGACTCGAACGTACATGATGATGTTCAATCCATAAGAGATCAAACGGATGAGTCACCCCAGCAACGAGAACCAGAGACCCCTGAAAGGCGTTATCCGGCCCGGATCAGGAGGCCTCCTCAGAGACTGAATCTTTGAACAGTTTTGTATGAAAGTTGTATATATGTTATCCATGTTATGTTTAAATTGGGGTGTACACTGTTAAGCTAAAAGGGGAGGAATTGTAGTGTATGTAACCTGTACCACCTTAAGAGACTACCTTAAGGTGATGAACTACTTTCTGATGGCTCCTGTATATTGTAGTACCGGTGGTGACCACACCGGTATATAAACCCTGTGGAGCAGTTTGTATTTCAGTTCAGCCCTGACCCTCAATTACGAAAGGCCTGTTTAAGTATTCTGTTGTCTGTGTCCAGTTATTCAGCATAACTACATTTGGAAAACACAGACTCAACAACTGACAGCTGTTCTCTTCTGGATGAGAATGCTGGCAACAGTGAGTCGCCATGTGTTGGCCAGCCCTTCACCGTCAAATCATATACCCGAGACAGTGTCGGGTCATTTCGGGTCTCCTTCTCTATATCCGCGTTAGTTACTGGCAAGAGTTCAATTATAGTCGAATAAAATATTTCGACAGGGTCCACTGCTGGTGCTTCCTCCGCAGTAGGCAGTGGCAGGCGTGATAGCCCATCAGTGTTTCCATGCTGTTTCGTGACTTTATACTCTATTTCATATTGGTTCGCCCCTAGAAAAAGGGACCATCTTTGTAGCCATTGCGCAGTCATCACCGGAACGCCCTTCTTTGGATTAAAGATGGAGACAAGTGGTTGGTGGTCAGTCAGCAAGGTGAACTTCTGCCTGTGCAGATAGTGGTTGAACTTTTTTACTCCCCACACTAGGCTGAGGGCCTCCCTGTCAATCTGGGCGTAGTTACGCTCGGCTGAGGTTAGTGACCGAGCCACAAAGGCTACTGGCCTCTCCAAGCCGTCCGGGAATTTGTGTGACAGCACCACACCAATACCATAGGGTGATGCATCACACGCCAACCGAATTGGTAGTTGTTAAGTCTGTGTGTTATAGTAAGAATTACTACACAGACCACAAGAGTAAATTCAACAGGTCTTTACTGGTTGGAGGTCGGACTATACTGAATACAATATTATTACACTGTGCTTATATACCGGTGTGGTCACCACCGGTATTACGTATACAGCAGCCAAAGAAAGTAGTACCTTTCTTAAGGTGGACCAGGCTTAAGTTCTCTTAAGGTGGAACAGGTTACATACACCACAATCCTCCCTTTTTAGCTTAACAGTCATATCCCCAAATAAACATAACATATATACATATATAACTTCAGGTATAACAGTTCAAAGGTTCAGTCTCTCAGGAGGCTTTCTGATTCGGCTTGGATAACGCCTTTCAGTGGTCTCTGATTCTTGTTGTTGAGGTGCCTCTTCTAGTTGGTTGCCAATGTATTGGGTGTCATCATCATCAAATACATTCTCGGCCGAGGTAGATGCTTCAGGTTCATGAACGTCTTCCACAGCTGTCTCTGTCACAACCATGGGTTCGACCCTTGCTCTCGACTCTACCAGTTGATCCGCATGACGCCTTATCACATTATGACCAATATCTACGGTGTACATCAGAGGTCCTTGTCTGGCCCGGATTGTTCCGGACTGCCATTTGTCGTTTCCATAGCCCCTTGCCATCACTGGTTGTCCTACGTCGAAAGTTCAAGTGGTCTTGCTGTTAATATGCCGAAACTGTTTGTTTTCCACTTCCCTCCGCACATTTGGTTTTAACAAGTCCAACTTGGACCGCAACCTCCTGTTATAAAACATCATAGCAGGACTTTGGTTAGTCACGGCATGATCGGCGTTTCTATATGACATCAGGAACTTATCGACCTTGTGTTGCAGCGGAATCTGATCATCATTCATGGCCTTAATAGCCTTTTTGAATGTCTGGACAAACCTTTCAGCCAACCCGTTTGTCGCCGGATGATATGGGGCAGAGGTATAATGTTTAACTCCATTCTTCTTTAAGAATTGTTGGAATTCTTCCGATACAAACTGTGGTCCGTTGTCCGAACAGATCTGTTCTGGCAATCCGTTCCTTGCGAATATTGTTCTTAACACCGCAATTGTCTTTTCTGAAGTAGTGGTATTCATCTTGATGACTTCTGGCCATTTGGAATGTGCGTCCACCGCGATTAGGAACCTGGAGTCCATGAATGGACCAGCAAAGTCAATGTGTACGCGTTGCCATGGGGCTGAAGGCCATTCCCATGGGTGTAGCGGTGCTATCGGAGGTGCATTTTGCACTTTTTGACACCCAGCGCAGCTTTTCGTTAACTCCTCAATCTGTTGGTCAATACCCGGCCACCATACGTAAGCCCTAGCAAGACTTTTCATTTTAACTCCCCCCAGATGACCTTCATGTAGTTCTTTTAAAACCCTTTCCCTTAACTTGGGAGGAATAATCACTCTTGTCCCGTACATCAAAGTACCATGGCAGACGGACAGCTGGTCTCGCCTTGCCGAGAATGCCGGTAACAGAGGATCACCCCGTGTTGGCCATCCTTTCACTGTCACCTCGTAGACTCTGGACAGTGTCGGGTCGTTCCTGGTTTCTCTTTCAATACTTGCGTTGGTGACAGGTAAACACTCGATAATGGTCGAATGAAATAACTCAACAGGGTCAACTTCCGTCGTGTCTTCATCTTCAGGTAGTGGCAGGCGCGACAGGCCATCAGCATTGCCATGCTGTTTCGTACCTTTGAATTCTATCTGATATTGATGTGCCCCTAAGAAAAGAGACCATCTCTGGAGACGCTGTGCTGTCATCACCGAAACACCCTTCTTAGGGTTAAAAATGGACACCAACGGTTGATGGTCCGTCAGAAGTGTGAATTTTTGGCCCTGTAGGTAATGATTAAACTTCTTCACTCCCCATACAAGGCTAAGGGCCTCCCTATCGATCTGCGCATAGTTGCGCTCAGCGGAGGTCAATGATCTGGATGCAAACACGACTGGCCTTTCCGTGCCATTTGACAATTTATGTGAGAGTACTGCCCCAATACCATATGGAGAAGCATCACAAGCCAACCGAATAGGCAGTGTCGGGTTGAAGTGAGCCAACACTTCCTCTGAGGTGATCAATTCTTTGCTTTTGCGAAATGCCTTCTTACAGTTTTCGCCCCAGTCCCATGGTACCCCTTTCTGTAAAAGAGCGTTCAACGGATGCAGCACTGTGGATAGATTTGGCAGAAATTTATGGTAGTAGTTAATTAATCCTAGAAACGACCTCAACTGAGAGACATTCTCCGGAGCGGGAGCCTTTACAACTGCCACTATCCTGTCAGGAGACTTATGAAGCCCCTCCTGGTCAATGACATGACCACAGTACGAGATCCGCTTCTGGAAGAACTCACATTTCTGCCAATTTACCCTAAGTCCATACTCTTTCAGTCTGTTGAGCACCAGTTCCAAGTTAGCGAGATGCTGTTCATCACCATCACCTGTGATCAGAATGTCGTCCAGGTAACATTGTGTGCCTGGAATTTCCTGTAATACCTGCTCCATGGCCCTCTGCCAAATTGCTGGAGCCGATGCCACACCAAAAGCCAGCCTATTGTACCGGTACAACCCTTGATGCGTGTTGATCGTGAGGTATTGGCGTGACTCTTCTTCAACCTCCATCTGCAAGTACGCCTGCGCCAGGTCTATCTTGGTGAAGTGTTTCCCACCAGACAGTGAAGCGAAAATATCCTCAATCCGTGGAAGCGGATACTGCACCGTGTGAAGCATCGGATTAACGGTGATCTTGAAATCTCCACAGATGCGAACCTTCCCTGGATCTCCTGGCTTATTGTTCGCAGGACGTTTCATAACGGGAACAATGGGCGTAGCCCACTCACTCCAATCTACTTTAGACAGTACCCCTGAACGTTCTAGTGCTTCCAGCTCCGCTTCAACCGCAGGTCGTATTGCATAGGGTACCGGTCTGGCTTTAAAAAATTTTGGTTGTGCATGTTCATCAATCTTGATGTTTGCCATAATTCCTCTCAGTGTTCCCAGTCCCGGCTGGAACACCTCTTTAGCCTCATCCAATATTCTGGACAATCGTTTAGGTTTGACAGCTGTTTCCCCGGAATCTACCGTTGGTGCTTTCAAGGAGTGCCAGTCCATATTCATTTTCCTAATCCACTCCCGTCCTAGTAGTGGTGGACCTCCTTCAGGTAGCACATATAAGTCCATTACTTGGCTTCCTTCGCCCTTGTGGACCACTTCTACCTCTATTTTGCCGATGGGGTACACTCTTTGCCCCGTGTACGTTTTCAATATAATCTCCGTATCCTGTAAGGGAATATGTTGGAATAACCTTCTGTAATCTTTCTTATTCATGACCGTCAATGCCGATCCAGTGTCCAATTCCATTTTTACTTGGACTCCTGCTATCTTAAGAGTGACCCAAATTGTCTGGAGGTCTGTATCCTTACCAACGTTGTGTATTCTTAAGCTATCCAGTTCATTGCTGCTAGCGTCTGAATCTGACTACTGTTCAGTCAAACTGTTCTTTGTCACCTTGTGTACCTTTGCATATTTTCCTTGCGGTGACTTTTTATTGCTGGTCTTCTTTCCTGACCGGCATACTTTAGCTATGTGGCCAAACCTGCCACACGTTCTGCATTCTTGGTTTTTAAACCAACACTGGTTCTGATCGTGCGTTGTCTTTCCACAACGATAACATTTGACAGAACTCAAACCCAATTTGTTTGTACCTAGTTCCGGTGGCCGTAGCTGCATTACTGCCGTGCCTCTCGCTGCGGCCTCGTGTGCTGCTGCCATAGTGACCGCCTTCTCGAGAGACAGCTCATTCTCCTCGAGCAGTCGCCTTTGTGTATCCTGTTTAAATAAACCACACACAAATCTATCTCGAAGTGCCTCTGTCAGTCCCGTTCCAAACTGACAATATTTTGCTAGCTTACGTAATTCCATCAAATATTCAGCATTGCTTTCATTTTGCAGCTGTCTTCTATCGTAAAATTTAAATCGTTCCGCTAGCATCAGCGGCGTGGGGCTAAGATGATTTTTTAGGACAGTAACAATCTGTTCGAACGTCTTATCCGCCGGTTCATCTGGTGATAACAGGTGTTTCAATTGCCCGTATGTCTTCGCACCCATTAAGTTTAGTAATGTTAGTGCTTTATCTGTCTCAGGAATTTTATTTGCCTTACAATAGTTTTGTATGCGTTCTACATACATAGCCCAGTCTTCTATATCACTGTCGAAGGCATTAATGTTCCCATGTTTAGGCATCGTAGCAATTTATCGTATTTTTAATGTTATCTAAGATGGCGGCTTCCCGCTCTTGCCGTCGTCCTCCGCCCACAAAATGGCGGTTTTCCCACGCTTGGCGGTCTTCACCCGTCCCCCGACGCTGTCTCCGCTTCATCGCGGCTCTCGCGCCTTCAGTTTCCCCAGACGCTGCGCCTTTAGCCCGAATGCGGCCCTTATCTCCGGTCGCGATCGATGTCCCGCGCTGCGCCTCTCGCTCGAAAGCGGCCCGGCCCTTATCTCTGGTCGCAATCGACCTCACCGCCCTTATTCCTCCGTCTTCCCAGCCCCGTCTGTACAGCCAACGCGATTGACTTTCTGTCGCGTCGCTGCCTGGCTTACCCACCACGAGGTAGTAGAAGAAGCTGACAGTCGCTGATGGAGGCTTCGAGGTCAGGATGTCTTCTGCACTCCGGTTGCTCGATGCCTGCCGCTCGACGTGTCTTCCCGTAGGTGATGAGGGTGGAAACCTCTCTTCGACGTCCTGTCTGTGGACGAAGTCGCCGTGGAAATTACTGCAGCTGGGTAAGAATCGGACTCGTCGTCACTGTTAAGTCTGTGTGTTATAGTAAGAATTACTACACAGACCACAAGAGTAAATTCAACAGGTCTTTACTGGTTGGAGGTCGGACTATACTGAATACAATATTATTACACTGTGCTTATATACCGGTGTGGTCACCACCGGTATTACGTATTGTGGTAAACCACTTTTATCGTTACACTATAGTTATCACTGTTGTATTGTTATCACCGTTATCACTGTTGTATCACGATACGAGGTCGCCTCTTGTCGCGCTGTTATACCTGGGCTGACCACCTCCGACTCCGCCCATGGCTCCACCTACCTGCCCAGGTATAAAGGTAGTCGACTGGCTGGTATTCCTCCTTGTTGGACCCGATCACCCACGAGGGTGGGCTCTGTTATTTAGTCAATAAAAACCTTTAGTTACGTTCCTAACTCGTCGCTTTTTATTGGACGAATTGATAGGTATATCAATCTTATTGACTAAATTTTAAAGATGTCTACTACTGACCAGCCAGGAGCCCTCCCAGAAGCACAGCCACAGCAGCTTTCAGACACCGGGCTACACCAGCCACACCAGCCGGCTTGGCTGCAAGCTCTCAAACCACCGTACCTGGATCTAAACCCACAGGCAGCAAACTCAGCCCTCAACTTCAAACACTGGCTGGACTGCTTCGAATCCTACCTGGAAGAATCCGGCGCCCCGCAGAGATCCAAACTAAGACTTCTGAACGCCCAAGCGAGCCCGAGAGTATACGCACTCATCCAGGATACGACTACATACGAGGCCGCTATCAACCTACTGAAACAGCAGTACCGCAGCCCGGTAAATTACATGTACACCAGGCACCTCCTAAGATCCCGCCCGCAACAGCCAGGAGAGTCTGTAGCTGAATTTTTACGGGCGCTAAGAGCACTCGGCAGGAACTGTGACTTTAAAGCGGTGACGGCTGTTGAAAATACGGAAGATAATATCCGCGATGCCTTTGTGAAAGGCCTACGGTCCGACTACTCACGGCAAAGACTGCTTGAAGCTAAAGACCTCGACCTGGACAAAGCTGAAGCCCTCGCTCTCTCCCTGGAGGTGGCCCATCAGGACCAGGAGGCGTTTTCCAGGTACTGCTCGCGACCCTGGGACTCGGGCCCGACCCCTACCGCAATACCCTTCGCAGCGCCGCCCCCGGGACCTACCTCAGCGTCGGCGTCCCGGACCCGACCGGGCCCGCCACCCCCGGTACCGGCTCCGACATCGGGCACCCGCGATCGGGCCGCCGGCTGCTTCTTTTGCGGCCAGGAGAAGCACCCGAGGTCGCGCTGCCCAGCCAGGAACTCTACCTGCTCAACCTGCAGGAAGAAAGGCCACTTCTCTAAGGCCTGCAGGAGCGGATCTTCAGAGGCCAGCAGTGCCTCATGCGAACTGTGGGGGCGGCCATCTTCTTTCAAGGCAACTGAGGCCAGCATCCCCACACGTGAGTCATGGGGGCGGCCATCTTTGATCAAGGCAACCGACCCCAATAGTGCCTCACGTGAGTTATGGGGGCAGCCATCTTCTCCGCCATTTTGTCCTACCTCGTGGGAGACGCCATTTTACCCACCACGCCCGACTGCCACCGGGCCCCCGGACCCGACGACCGCCTCGCCCGCAGACGACAATGACTCGCTTACCTACACACTAGCCTCCGTCACTCTGGATCAAGCCCGCCCACACCACCTGTCCAAGTCGATGATGGACATCAAAGTAAACGGCCACGCCACGACTTGCCTGTTCGACAGCGGAAGCACGGAGAGCTTCATCCACCCAGACACGGTGAGCCACTACTCCCTCCCTGTCCTGCCAACGCGCAACCGAATCTCGATGGCATCGAGGTCCCACGCCACGGACATTAGCGGCTACTGTGCTGTGACCTTGTCGGTTAAGGGTACAGAGTATAAAAACTTTAAACTCCTCGTCCTCCCCCAGCTCTGCGCTGCCGTCCTACTAGGGCTGGACTTCCAATCCCACCTCCAAAGTGTAACCCTAGCATACGGTGGACCCCTCCCCCCACTCACAGTCGACAACCAGCGAAGGTTAAACCGCCCACCGCGTAACACCTGCAGCCTATCCACCCTCAAGGTGCCGCCACCTTCCCTGTTCGCTAACCTCACCCCCGACTGCAAACCCGTCGCTACCAAGAGCAGGCGGTACAGCGCTGGGGACAGAGCTTTCATTAGCTCTGAGGTGCAGCGTCTCCTGAAGGAGGGCATCATCGAGGGGAGCAACAGCCCCTGGCGTGCCCAGGTCGTGGTCGTTAAGACCGGCGATAAAAATCGCCTGGTCATCGACTACAGCCAGACCATAAACAGATACACCCAGCTGGACGCATACCCCCTTCCCCGCATATCTGACATGGTCAATCAGATTGCACAATACCGCGTATTCTCGACCATCGACCTTAAGTCGGCCTACCACCAACTCCCTATCCACCCCGAGGATCGCCAGTACACCGCCTTCGAGGCGAATGGGCGCCTATACCACTTCCTTAGGGTCCCCTTCGGTGTCACCAACGGGGTCTCGGTCTTCCAAAGGGAGATGGACCGGATGGTTGACCAGAACGGACTGCAGGCCACATTCCCCTACCTAGATAACGTCACCATCTGCGGCCGCGACCGGCAGGACCACGACGTGAATCTGGAGAAATTCCTCCGTACAGCCCAACGGCTGAACCTCACCTACAATAAGGAGAAATGTGTGTTTAACACCTCGCGCCTTGCCATCCTTGGCTGTGTAGTAGAGAACGGACTCATCAGCCCCGACCCCGAAAGAATGCGCCCCCTCATGGAGCTACCCCTCCCCCACTGCCCTAAGGCACTTAAGAGAACCCTGGGGCTCTTCGCCTACTATGCCCAATGGGTGCCCAATTATGCGGACAAAGCCAGACCCCTCATGAAGTCCACATCCTTCCCCCTTACGGAGGAAGCGTGCGCAGCCTTCTCCCTCATTAAGGGAGACATTGCCAAGGCCACTATGCACGCAGTGGATGAGTCCATCCCCTTCCAAGTCGAGAGCGATGCATCCGACTTCGCCCTAGCCGCCACCCTTAACCAGGAGGGGAGACCGGTGGCCTTCTTCTCAAGGACCCTACAGGGCCCTGAGATCCGACACTCGTCGGTCGAGAAGGAGGCCCAGGCGATTGTGGAGGCGGTACGACGCTGGAGGCACTACCTGGCAGGCAAACGATTTACCCTCCTTACCGACCAACGTTCGGTCGCTTTTATGTTTAATAACAAGCTGAGGGGCAAAATCAAGAATGACAAGATCTTGAGGTGGAGAATCGAGCTCTCCACCTACGATTATGATATCTTGTACCGGCCAGGTAAGCTGAACGAACCCCCCGATGCTCTGTCACGAATTACATGCGCCAGCGCGCAAAGTGATAGACTTCAGACCCTCCACAACGACCTCTGCCACCCCGGGGTCACCAGACTTTACCACTTCATTAAGGCCCGCAACCTGCCCTACTCCATCGAGGAGGTCAGGACCATAACCAGGAACTGCCAGACCTGCGCCGAGTGCAAACCGCACTTCTTTAGGCCGGACAGAGCAAGCCTGATCAAGGCCACCCACCCCTTCGAGCGCCTGAGCATCGACTTTAAGGGGCCCCTCCCGTCCTCTGACCGTAATGTGTACTTCCTCAACATTGTTGATGAGTACTCCCGTTTCCCCTTTGCCTTCCCCTGCCCAGACATGACCAGTACCACGGTCATTAAATGCCTGAACGACCTCTTCGCCTTGTTCGGGTTCCCAAACTATATACATAGTGACCGGGGCTCCTCTTTCATGAGCGAGGAACTCCGTCAGTTCCTACTAGCGAGAGGTATTGCAGCAAGTAGGACCACCAGCTACAACCCCCAAGGGAACGGCCAGGTGGAAAGAGAGAACGCGACGGTATGGAAGGCCGTCCTCTTAGCCTTAAAGTCTAAGGGCCTCCCAACCTCCCGCTGGCAGGAAGTCCTCCCGACAGCGCTGCACTCCATCCGGTCACTACTTTGCACTGCCGTTAACGCCACCCCCCATGAACGAATGTTTGTTTTCCCCAGGAAGTCGACTACGGGAACCACTCTACCAACCTGGCTGACCTCTCCGGGGCCCGTCTTGCTGCGAAAGCACGTGAGGGCCCATAAAACAGACCCCCTGGTCGAAAGGGTGAACCTCCTGCACGCCAACCCCCAGTACGCCTACGTGGCTTACCCAGACGGGCGGGAGGACACTGTCTCCTTACGAGACCTCGCACCCTCGGGCACTCCGGAGACACCACCTTTACCCCCCCCCACCACCCCCCCAATTCCAGCCCAGGTAGACGGCATGCCGGAACCCCACGAGCCTTCGCCGACCACGCAGACACCAGCACTAACACCGGATAATGCAGCACCGCCGCTGCGACGATCGGAGAGGCTTACGAGGCCTCCGGACAGACTGACATACCAGAACTGGTAGTACACTTCACCCCACCGGACTCAAATCTAAACAAGGGGTGAATGTGGTAAACCACTTTTATCGTTACACTATAGTTATCACTGTTGTATTGTTATCACCGTTATCACTGTTGTATCACGATACGAGGTCGCCTCTTGTCGCGCTGTTATACCTGGGCTGACCACCTCCGACTCCGCCCATGGCTCCACCTACCTGCCCAGGTATAAAGGTAGTCGACTGGCTGGTATTCCTCCTTGTTGGACCCGATCACCCACGAGGGTGGGCTCTGTTATTTAGTCAATAAAAACCTTTAGTTACGTTCCTAACTCGTCGCTTTTTATTGGACGAATTGATAGGTATATCACGTATACAGCAGCCAAAGAAAGTAGTACCTTTCTTAAGGTGGACCAGGCTTAAGTTCTCTTAAGGTGGAACAGGTTACATACACCACAGTAGTGCTGGGTTGAAATGAGCCAACACCTCTTTTGATGTGATCAATTCTTTGCACTTCTGGAAAGCTCGTTTACATTCGTCATTCCGCTTCCATGGTACCCCCGTTTGCAGTAGGGTGTTCAGTGGGTGTAGTACTGTAGACAAATTCGGCAAGAACTTATGGTAGTCGTTCACCAGCCTGAGGAACGACCTCAGTTGTGACACATTTTCCGGTGCTGGAGCCTTGACTACTGCCTCAATCTTTTCAGGGGACTTATGTAACCCCTCTTCATCAATAACGTGGCCACAATACCAGATATGCTTCTGGAAAATCTCGCATTTGTGGCGATTAGCTCGGAGCCCATATTCCTTCAATCTAGTGAGCACCTGCTCCAGGTTGGCGAGGTGATCACTGTCATTTTCGCCCGTGACCAGGATGTCGTCCAAATAACACTGGGTCCCTTGAATCCCTTGCAGGACTTGATCCATTGCCCTTTGCCAAATAGCCGGAGCTGATGCTACCCCGAACACCAGCCGGTTGTATTGGTAGAGACCTTTGTGAGTGTTGATCATGAGGTACTGTTTCGAGGCTTCTTCTACCTCCATTTGCAGGTACGCTTGGGCCAGATCAATCTTAGTGAAGCGTTTTCCTCCAGATAGCGAGGCGAAAATATCTTCAATCCGCAGAAGCGGATATTGCACCGTGTGAAGGATTGGGTTCACTGTCACCTTAAAGTCCCCACAGATGCGAACCTTCTTTGGTTCCCCAGGCGTATTACTCAACGTCCTCTTCATTACAGGAACGATGGGTGTAGCCCACTCGCTCCAGTCCACTTTGGACAGTACTCCAGAACATTCCAACCCTTCCAGCTCTGCTTCGACGGCTGGGCGGATCGCATAAGGCACCGGTCTTGCCTTCAAAAACTTTGGGCTTGCATTTTCCTCTATTTTGATCGTCGCTGTTATGCCTTTTACTGTTCCGAGTCCCTCCTGGAACACTTCTTGTGCGTCAGTTAGCATTTTTGACAGTCATCCAGGTGTGACGTCATCATCCTTTTTGGCATCTACCGTCAGTGCTTGTATGGAATGCCAATCTAACTGTATCTTCCAGATCCATTCACGTCCTAGTAGTGGTGGTCCTCCATCTGGCAATACATATAGGTCCATTTTTGGTGTTTCCTTTCCATTGTATATCACGTTCACCCTTATTTTTCCTTTGGGGTAGACTTTTTGCCCCGTGTACGTCTTCAAGACAATCTCTGTATCTCTCAAGGGTATATGTGAGAATAGCCACTTGTAGTCCCTTCGGTTTATGACTGTTAGGGCTGATCCTGTGTCCAATTCCATTTTCACTTGGACTCCGTCTATCTTGAGCGTGACCCAGATAGTTTGGTGATCCTCCATTTTGATTACATTATGTAGTTTCAGACAACCCAGCTCCTTGCTTCCGGAGTCTGTATCACTTTTCTGTTCGTCTGAACTACTCTCCGTCACCTTATGTACCTTTTTGTACTTCTCCTGTGGAGATTTCTTGCTGCTGGTTTTCTTTCCCGACCTGCAGACACTTGCTATGTGTCCTACTTTTCCACACTGTCTGCACACTTGGTCCTTGAACCAACAATCCTTATGGTCTTGTGTTGTTCTGCCGCAGCGATAACACTTCACTGCTCCATATGACATTTCATTTGTGCCATATTCTTGCGGTCTCCGTTGTATCTCTGCAGTGCCCCGTGCGGCTGCTTCGTGTGATACTGCCACGCTGAAAGCCTTGTCCAGCGTAAGATCCTTTTCTGATAGAAGCCGTTTCTGGGTTCCTTCACTTTGAAGCCCACACACAAACTTGTCCCTTAAAGTATCTGCTAGTCCCGTTCCAAACTGGCAGTGTTTCGATAGCTTGCACAGTTCCATTAAATACTCAGCATTACTTTCGTCTTTATGCTGGTTCCTTTTGTGAAACTTAAATCTTTCTGCTATCAGCAGCGGTGTGGGGTTTAAGTGGTCCTGTAGGATTGCCACTATGCTTTCAAAATCCTTTTCCACTGGCTACTCTGGGGTTACTAGGTTTCGCAGTAAGCCGTACGTTTTTGCACCCATGGAATTCAACAATACCAGTGCTTTCCTGGCATCTGGCACTTCATTCGCCTTGCAGTACACTTCTATGCGTTCTATATATGTCGCCCAATCTTCGACTTCATTGTCGAACGCTGTGACACTGCCACTCTTCGGCATCCCTGGGTGTGGTTAGACTGGCTAAAAATGGCGTCTCCCGCGCTCTCCCTTCTTCTCCGCTGGCTCAAAATGGCATCTCCCGCGCTTCCTTTCTTCCCCCGCGGATGCTGCTCAGCCCTTGAACACCGGCCGCACTCTGCGCGTGTTCCTGCGCGCCTCTCTCGTTGATGCCGCTCGGTCTTGAACCCCGGCTGCGCCCTGTGCGCTTTACCCTCTCTCGTTGACGCCGCTCGGTCTTCAACCCCGGCTGCGCCCTGTGCGCTTTACCCTCTCTCTTACCCCGTCGACGCTGCTCGGCCTTTCTCTGTGCCGTCGGTCGGCTCCAGCCGCCGCCGTCCGGGAAGGGTCTGCGCCGTACCTGCTGCCAGCCCGCTGTGCTGAATCGTCGTGACTGGAGAACCAAGCCCAGCTCTCCACAGCCTCCTCTGCGATGCTCAAGTCCTCTCTGGATGGTCGACGCCCGCACTGGTGGAATCGGCCTTCTTCTGTAGAGTTGCAGGTAGGTTCGAATCGACTCGTCGCCAATGTTAAATCCGTGAATTTTGATGTATGGTGTCCTTCAATAAATCGACAGAAACTGCAGAGGAACAATCAACAGGTGTTTACTGGATGAGGGTTACTCTAAAACTGAAAGTACAGATCCCTACTCAGGGTTTATATACAGGTGTGGTCACTGCCGGTACTACAGTATACAGGAGCTGTAAAAAAGTAGTTCTCCCCTTAAAGGTACATACGCTACAATTACCATCGCTGAATCCCCCACTATCAACATCCTGGGGGTTACCATTGATCAGAAACTGAACTGGACCAGCCATATAAATACTGTGGCTACAAGAGCAGGTCAGAGGCTGGGAATTCTGCGGCGAGTGCCTCACCTCCTGACTCCCCAAAGCCTTTCCACCATCTACAAGGCACAAGTCAGGAGTGTGATGGAATACTCTCCACTTGCCTGGATGAGTGCAGCTCCAACAACACTCAAGAAGCTCGACACCATTCAGGATAAAGCAGCCCGCTTGATTGGCACTCCATCCACCACCTTCAACATTCACTCCCTCCACCACCGGCGCACTGTGGCTGCAGTGTGTACCATCTACAAGATGCACTGCAGCAACTCGCCAAAGCTCCTTCAACAGCACCTTCCAAACCCGCGACCTCTACCACTTAGAAGGACAAGGGCAGCAGACGCATGGGAACATCACCACCTACAAGTTCCCCTCCAAGCCACACACCATCCTGACTTGGACCTGTATCACCGTTCCTTCACTGTCGCTGGGCCAAAATCCTGGAACTCCCTTCCTAACAGCATTGTGGGTGTACCTACACCATATGGACTGCAGCGGTTCAAGAAGGCGGCTCACCACCATCTTCTCAAGGGCAATTAGGGATGGGCACTAAATGCAGGCCTAGCCAGCGACGCCCACATCCCATCAATGAATATATTTTAAAAAAGAGGTGATAAAGACATGATTGGGGGCTTCAGCGGCAGATAGGCTGAGGTAGGGCAGAAGCAGGTGATGTTACGGAAATGAAAGTAAGCTGTCTTTGTGATGGCAGGCAAGGTTGGAAGCTCAGCTCAGGGTCAAACTGTATGTTGAGGTAGCGAATGGTCTGCTTCAGTCTGAGACAGTAGCCATAAGTGGGATGGAGTATGGAATTTTTGGTGGGGACCAAAGACAATGGCTTCATTCTTCCCATTGTGCTGCTAGAAGAAATTGCAGCCCACCAAAACTGGATGTCAGTCAAGCAGTCTACAACACATAGGTAGTAGAGGTATGGAAAAAAGCTGTGGAGAGTTAGAGTTGGGTATCGGCAGCCTAGATGTGGAAACTGACCCTATGGCCGGGATGTTACCTGAAGAGGTGCGTTGCGGGCGGGTCTACTGCCTTCCGGGGTTCCAGTCCCGCCTCTAGTGATGTCCGATGCACAGATGCTATTTTGCATCAATTCGCATTGTTAAGCCCACCCTGCGGGCTTGCCGGCCAATTAAGAGAAAGCCGGTGTCAGATGACGTCAGTTGATGATGCGTCATCTGTCAGTTTTCTTTAAGGGGCCACCACCATTTCTTTTTGACAGATGATTTTTTCAGTGTTTGACAGCATTGAGGTGGTGCAAACACTGACAATCACTGTACAAAGGTGAGCCCTTGCACGCAGGCTCTCTAGTGACTCTCTCCTTAGGCTAAAATGGATGGCAGCTGCAGGTGAGGTTACAGAAGCAATCTGTCACTGGTGCGAGAGGTTCTCCCAATGAGGTGGGACTACACAAATACTTCAAAGCTTGTCACGTACAGAAAATTCTAAACATATTAAAAATGAATTTCCCAACATTTTCTTACCTATGCAACTCACCAGTGTCCCATTGGATCCTTCACACCACTTCTGCAACTGTCATCTAAACACAAACATTAGAGTAGACCCACAGCACGCCACACAAACCCTGGCGAGGTTTCCCAATGTCGGGAAGCCCACAGTAGAAGTGTCAAAATGAGAAAAAGCCTCTTAACTGCCTGTTAACTACCTGTTAACAAGCAGTTAAGTGGCTATAATCCTCTTTCCGCTGCTAGGAGTCGGGTCCCTGCGCAAATCAGGGACCCGACTCCCGGGAAGATTGATTGGAGGCAGGTTGGAAGCGGGTTCGGGACCTGCTGCCAATCTTTTTGATTTTGCCAGCAGTCCCGCCTCTAAACCCGACCCCTGAGCACCGGCAAAATCGCCCCCTATGTGTGTGGATGATGTTGTCAAGGAGTAACATAGAAACATAGAAGATAGGAGCAGGAGTAGGCCATTCGGCCCTTCGAGCCTGCTCTGCCATTCAATGAGATCATGGCTGATCATCCAAATTCAGTACCCTGTCCCTGCCTTCTCCCCATATCCCTTGATCCCTTTAGCCTTAAGAAATATATCCAACTCTTTCTTGAATATATTTAATGAACTGGCCTCCACCGCCCTCTGTGGCAGAGAATTCCACAGGTTCACCACTCTCTGGGTGAAGAAGTTCCTCCTAATTTCAGTCCTAAATGGCTTACCCCTTATCCTTAGACTATGACCCCTGGTTCTGGACTCCCCGGCCATCGGGAACATCCTTCCAGCATCTAGTCTGTCCAGGCCTGACAGAATTTTATAGGTTTCGATGAGATCCCCTCTCAATCTTCTAAACTCCAGTGAGTATAAGCCCAATCGCCACAATCTCTCCTCATACGTCATTCCTGCCATCCCAGGTATCAGCCTGGTGAATCTTCACTGCACTCCCTCCATGGCAAGAACGTCCTTCCTCAGGTAAGGTGACCAAAACTGCACACAATACTCAAGGTGCAGTCTCACCAAGGCCCTGTACAACTGTAGCAAGACATCCTTGTTCCTGTACTCGAACCCTCTTGCTACGAAGGCCAACATACCATTTGCCTTCTTAACTGCCTGCTGCACCTGCATGCTTACCTTCAGCGACTGGTGCACAATAACACCCAGGTCTCTTTGCACTTCCCCTTCTCCCAATCTATTGCCATTCAAATAATAATCTGCCTTCCTGTTTTTGCCACCAAAGTGGATAACCTCACATTTATCCACATTATAGTGCATTTGCCATGTTTCTGCCCAATCACCCAACCTGTCCAAATCGTACTGGAGTTTCACGACATCCTCCTCACAGCTTACCCTCCCACCCAGCTTTGTGTCGTCTGCAAATTTGGAGATATTACATCCAATTCCCTCGTCCAGATCATTAATATATATTGTGAACAGCTGGGGTCCTAGGACCGATCCTTGCAGTACCCCACTAGTCACTGCCTGCCACTCGGAAAACGACCCGTTTATTCCAACTCTTTGCTTTCTGTCCGCCAACCAGTTCTCTATCCAAGTCAATAACTTGCCCCCAATCCCATGTGCCTTAATTTTGCATGCTAATCTCTTATGTGGGACCTTATCGAAAGCCTTCTAAAAGTCCAAATACACCACATCCACTGGTTCTCCCTTATCTATTTTATCAGTTACATCCTCAAAAAATTCCAGTAGATTAGTCAAGCATGATTTGTCATGTAGATGAGGAAGAGAGGCGGCCAAGAATGGATCCTGGTGACACTCCCAAGGTGATGGTGCAGGAAGTGGGAACAGTAACCATGGTTGGAGAGGTTGTGGTTACAATCTGATAGAGTGAAACCGAGCAAGGTTAATTCCACTGAGCTGGACAAGCCCAAGGCACTCAAGGAGCTTGGTGTGGCCGACTGTGCTAAAAGCTGTAGAGAGGTCAAGGAAAACAAGAAAAAATAATGCACTACTACCACAGTAACAGAGGATGCCATTTGTGACTTTGGTTAATATCATTTGGTACTATAAGAGGGGCAGATACCGAATTGGAAGAATTCAAACAGGGACTTGCGGAAAAGATGGACGTGGAAATGGAAAGTGACAACCTATTCAAGGATTTTGGAGAGAAAACAGAGGTTGGAGAGAGCGTGGTAGTGTGCAAGGGTCAAGGGTGAGTTTTTGTTGAGTCAGAGGATAGTGATGGCATTTTTTGATCGGGAGACGACAGTGCCCGAGGACAGGGAACCATTTACAATGTCAGCTAGCGGTAGAAGTATTTGCAAGTGAACTCATGCTGGACATGGGCCCATAGCACAAAAGTACCCTTAATTTCCCAGCACTATCATCTTCATTGGCTCAGTGGGTAGCACTCTCGCCTCTGGGTCAGAAGGTTGTGGGTTCAAGTCCCACTCCAGAGACTTGAGCACATAATCTAGGCTGACACTCCCAGTGCAGTACTGAGGAAGTGCAGCATTGTCCAAGATGCCATCTTTCGGAGTAGACGTAAAACCCATGCCCTGTCTGTCCTCGCAGGTGGATGTAAAAGAGCCCATGGCACTATTCGAAGAGGAGCAGGGGAGTTCTCCTGGTTTCCTGGTCAATATTTATCCCTCAACAAACACCAAAAACAGATATCTCATTGCTGTTTGTGGGACCTTGTGGTGCACAAATTGGCTGCTGTGTTTCCCTACATTACAACAGTGATCACACTTCAAAAGGTACTTCATTAGCTGTAAATCACTTAGGGACGTCTTGAGGGTGCGAAAGGCACTATATAAATGCAAGTTTCTTCTTTCATCTTAATGAGCCCTAAGTTCACAAAAAAGTTTATAAAATCCACAGTTCACTATTAAACGTAGCTTCCAGTTTCAGTTAACACCCAGTCACTGTGAAGCATTGCAGTACATGTACTTCACACCCACGTATTTCCAATCCTCCCCACAGGCCTTTACCGAAGCTTAGGAAAATACATTCCTACACAAAGTCTCCATTTGGTGGTTTGGCTAATGGTTGCCTGGTTCAATTACACCTTGATGATTTTCAAACCAAAATGAAACCCAATCATCTATTCAAAGATGTCGTTAGTATTATTTCTGCTGATATATGTTTTTTTTGACAGAACGTAAAATGTGGTTTTATTAAGAATTAGTGTAAAAATGTATACTTTAGATTGGCTTACATAATTATGTATGTTCCGTACAGTGTATGTTACCACAACTATAAGATCAAAGTTTTCTAACCTTTCTGTTAGTGTTCTGGAAATAGACTTTGAAAACTAACACGACAAACCCATATTTTACATTTCAAAATGTTTTTGTTTTTCATTCTGCCCTCCAACAAATAATAGTCTCTCAACTCCTTCTACACATTATTTATGACTGTGATATTTCAGCTAGGCGAATGGACTGTTGTCTTCTTATTGTTAGGGGTATTTTTCCCCATTATTGGTGGGTGTTCTGGGCACCATTACATTCTTGTTTCTTGTGATGCTGAATTGTCTATTCACCTCATCTTGAATATTACTTTCTTGCCTGTTTGGCTGCATTTAATATACTCGGGACATTAATCAATTTAGGCTCATTCTGTGTTTGTGGTCTTTAGGTCTAACTTTTGTTCTATTCCTACTTTTAAATTCACTGCCATTTTATTGTGTAATGTTTCAGTTTCACCTGTAGTTCTGATTGTCTTTCAATCGTATTCATTTCCTTATTGTACTCACTGTATTGTAAATTTCACTGCCTTCTATTGTGTGTATTGTTGTACACGTTATTGTTTTCTTCTTTCTATTATTCTACTCTCTACATTGTTCTGCTGTTTGTGCAGCACGTGGGAAGTTGTGCGTCCCTACTGACAGCTCACATCAACATAGTGAAGGGCTGGTCATGGGGTGAGCGGCGAAGATGCAGAGCAGGGTTCCAGCGTCTGAATCCGCTTGATTCCCTGTGACATTTTCACTGCTCCTAAAGAACACTTCCTCCTCCCACCAACAGTCATTTCGGCCTTAATAGGCCCCCCTCTCAGAGGGATGTGGAGGAACTAACGGCCACTATTGGAAGAAGAGCACGGGGAGTTCTCGGCCGGTGTCCTAGAGCCAATATTTATCCCTTAACTAACATCACTAAAAAACAGATTATCTGGTCATTATCACATTGCTGTTTGTGGGAGCTTGCTGTGTGCAAATTGGATGCCATGTTTCCTACATTACAAATGTGACTGCACTTCAAAAGTACTTAATTGGCTGTGAAGTGCTTAGGGGCGTCCAGCGGTCGTGAAGGGCGCTATAGAAATACAAGTTTGTTCATTCTACTCCTCGTGTTCTGCCCATTGCACTGTACCCATTGTATCGTTCTGCTCTTTCTACTATTGTACTCATTGGACTGTGGCCTTTGTAGTGGTCTACATTTTGTATTCTACATTTTGGGGGAGAAATTTGATTTGTGCCCAAAACGGCCGTAAAGTCAATGGGCTGACCAGTCCCGAGCCTAATTCAACTGTGTGCCTCATTTAAATGCCACTGGTGAGCTGTGAGGGTGACAAATCGGCCAACTCTGGCATGGAGCCAGTTGGCAGATCGGGTCTGGGGGTGAAGGCGGGGTGGGTGGGTGAAGGCAATCCAGGGGAGGCATTGGGTCAGACTTTCTTTTCTGGGCCCAGGAAGAACACTCTTGCTTTTTCCCCCGGGTCCACAGAAATAAAAGCTGAAAATTTCTTGAACCTTTTTTTGAGCGACCTCCAAGGGTCCCTTTTCAGACTGGGTATAATGCGGCAGAGCTTGCCGGGCGCAGGCTCCGGCTATTTTTATCTGCATTTCGTATTCAGGGTTCAACATCCACATAGTTTCAGGCAGGCCCACTGGATGACTAATAGTCACCCGAGTCAATGTGGTGTGTGGCCTATCACCAGTCCCGATGGGCTGCAACATGAAATTTGGAGGCTTAATGCAAAAGGGGGAGCCGTCAGTTGAATTTTTCCCCCTTTTGCATTGTTCTATATTGTTTATATTGTTTTCCCCATTGTAATGTATTATCACATGGTTTGTCATATGGTTTAGTATGAGCGTGCTCAGTTCGCTCTGGCCTGGTAAATGAGCTGCTGGCCTAGCAACTCATTCTGTCTCTGTCCTTCATTTGTTCTACCCACATATATTATACCCATAGGGGTGATTTTGCCAATGGGGGGCACATTGGAGGTGGGACGGCTGCTTGTCGGGTTTCAGCCCCGCCTCCATCGACATGTGGCCAACCCACGCTATTTTCCCTTGATTGACCTTGTTAAGCCTGCCCAGCGGGCTCAGCAGGCCAATTAAGGGGAAGCCGGTTACAGAGAACGTCAGCGTATGATGTTTCATCTGTCAAAAAATTTTGACAGGTGAATTGTCATCGTTTGACAGCTTTGAGAAGCTGTCAAATACTGACATTCACTGTTGTTTGGTGAGTTCTTGTGCTCAAGGCTCACCAAACCTATTTTGTGAGCAGAAATTAGATGGTTGTTGCATCTGAGAATGCAGCAGCTATTCTGTCATCTTTGCCGGTGAGATGCCGGAGCCTCCACATCCCCAATGGTTGAAGCCTGCAGGAAGAAACAAAAGTAAGGAAACTTTTTCTATCACTTTTCACTCACCTCACATACTTACCTCTCCACACTTGCACCCATCACTCACCTCCACAGCGCACTTTTGGACCCCTCCGACCCACTGCTCGCCTCGCTGACCCTGGCGGGGTTTCCCGATGTCGGGAAGCCTGCACCTCTGGTGGTAAAATGGGGATAATCCTCTTAACTGCCTGTTAACAGACACGAGTGGCTGTAATCCACTTCCCGCCTCCAGCAGACGGGACCCAGCGCGGGTCAGGTACCCGCCTCCTGGGAAGATGGCACAGAGGCGGGTTGGGGGCGGGATGGGCACCCGTCCCCAGATTCTGCCATTTTCCCGGCAGTCCCGCCTCCAAACCCGCCTCCCCAGGGCTGCCAAGATCGCACCCCATAGTATTCAAATCTTTGTATTGGTCTAATATTTGTAAAACTATACATTGTATTTGTTTTACTCTTTATATTACTATTCAAAAATATTACAAAAAATATTCATTACAAAATATTGTATTGTTTTTCTTTTTGCATTATTGCACTCTTCATATTTTTTAACTTTTCATATTGTAGCTTTCGACTGTTTCTATTATTCCACTATTAATATTTACTCTTTGTATTATTTTACTCTGTATTGTAGCCGTTGTATCGTTCTACCATTTGTATCACTCTACTGTTTCTTTGAAGATCAGCCACATAAATACTGTAGCAATAAGAGCAGGTCAGAGGCTAGGTATTCTGTGGCGAGTGACTCACCTCCTGACTTCCCAAAACCTTTCCAGCATCTACAAGGCACAAGTGTGATGGAGTGCTCTCCACTTGCCTGGATGAGTGCAGCTCCAACAACACTCAAGAGGCTTGACACCATCCAGGACAAAGCAGCCCGCTTGATTGGCACCCCATCCACCACCTTAAACATTCACTCCCTCCACCACCAGCGTACCGTGGCTGCAGTGTGTACCATCTACAAGATGCACTGCAGAAACTCGCCAAGGCTTCTTCGACAGCACCTCCCAAACCCGTGACCTCTTCCACCTAGAAGGACAAGGGCAGCAGGCGCATGGAAACACCACCACCTCCAAGTTCCCCTCCAAGTCACACATCATCCTGACTTGGAAATATATCGGCCGTTACTTCATCGTTGTTGGGTCAAAATCCTGGAACTCCCTCCCTAACAGCACAGTGGGAATACCTTCACCACACGGACTGCAGCGGTTGAAGAAGGCAGCTCACCACCACCTTCTCAAGGGCAAGTAGGGATGGGCAATAAATGCTGCCCTGGTCAGTGATGCCCACATCCCAGGAACGAGGTCTTCAACAGTGAGCCCTCTGGAGGAGCAGGGAATGACTGACCGCAACTTCTGGATTTCCACGTGTGGACACCAGGGGCTGGATTTTCATGTAGGAGGCGGGACTACAACTTTCGGGGTTGTAGTCCCGTCTCCATCAAGTTGTGGCCAACCCACGCGATTTTCACTTGATTGACCTTGTTCAGCGGGCTCAGCAGGCCAATTAAGGGCCACCCGGCAACAGGTGATGTCACAGATTGACATTTCATCTGTCAAAAGCTTTTGACAGATGAAATATCAGTGTTTGACAGCTGTTTGAAGCTGTCATTTAGAGATTTAGAGATCTCTCCAGAACAGAAAGCTGAATGCTGCAACTTTTGACAGCTCGCGGCCATTCTGCTTTCTGTGCTGGTGAGATGAGGGACTCCCGAGACCTGAAGGAAGGAAGGCTGTAAAGGTAAGCAAATGTAAGTAAAACTTCTTTAAACACTTTACACACACCAAACACACTTACCTCTGAAATCACGCACCCATCACTCACCTGAACACCGGACATCTCGAACCCTCCAAGCCCTTCAGCCCGACGGTCCGCCTCGCTAACTTGGCGTGGTTTGGAGCCGTCGGGAATCCCACACTTCAGCAATGAAAATAGGGATTAGGCTAAAAACTGCCTGTTAACTACCTGTTAACAGGCAGTTAATTGGCACTAATCCCCTTCCCACCTCGGGGAGGTGGGTCCCAGTGCAGGTCGGGTACCCGCCTCCTTTGAAACTGGCATGGAGACGGGTTGGGGGCAGGATGGGTTTGTGCCCCCCGATTTCGGGATTTTAACCCCCCACACGCCTCTAATCCCGCCTCCACGGCCCAATGAAAATCCTGCCCCAGGAGTTGCTGTCAGTTTCACAGGGTAATGACGGTCAACACTGACGGTTTTGCCAGCATTACAACCGTAAAACCCGGGCCACCATTTTAACTGGTAAATTGCGAGGAATCAGTCAGCTGCATATATATTCTACATAAAATGTCACCTAATTTAATTTCAAATTTAAAAAAAATCTCAGAATTGTTGAGATATTTAAATATACTGTGGAGGCATGCAAGCTGTCACAGTAACTTGGTGCTGAAGTAGTTAAACTGGCCTGATCTGATCGCAATAACTTACATGGTTTATTCCAGAAAGGCTTTTGACTGCTGCAGACAATTGGATGTTATGGTCAGGAAATTACCTGACACCAAGTGTAATTATAGTTATAAATCTGTCCCAACCATAAAGCAACCGAAGACATTTTAATGATTTAGTCAACAGAAATTATATCCTCACCTTGTACTATCCCCGAGGCCATTTAGCACAGCCAGTATTTCTCTTTCAGTTACTTTGAATGTTTTTACATAGAATTACATAGGACATGTGGCACAGAAACAGGCCATTCGGCCCAACCAGTCCATGCCGGCCTCCCCTTAAATGCATCTATACTATTCGCTTCAACCACGCCCTGTGGTAGCGAGTTCCACATTCTACCATCCTCTGGGTGAAGAAGTACTCTAAGTGTGGTCTAACCAAGGTTCTATATAGGTTTAGCATAACTTCCCTACTTTTCAATTCTATCCCTCGAGAAATAAGCCTTGATTTGCTTTTTTAATGGCCTTGCTAACCTGTTACAACTTTTAGTGATTTGTGTACTTGTACTCCAAGATCCCTTTGTTCCGCTACCCCACCTAGACTCGCACCCTCCAAGTAATAAGTGACCTCCCTATTCTTCCTACCAAAATGTAATAGCTGTGTTGAAATTAATTTGCCAATTATATGCCCATTCTGCAAGTTTATTAATTTGTTGCAGTCCTCCTCAGTATTGACTATTCCCGCAATTTGGTGTCATCCGCAAATTTAGAAATTGTGTTTTTGATTCTAAATCATTAATGTAAATTGTGAACAGCAGTGGTCCCAGCACTGATCCCCCTACTTTTACTTCTCTTATCTGCTCTGGTTCATTCCCCATTACAAATCCAATAGCGAATCCTTCCTTGTTGGGCTTTTTACATATGGGTTAGAAAGGAGTCCTGTGCACATTGTAGGAACTCCATTCCCTTATCCCCTTTACCTACCTCTTCTGTCCAATTAATATCGGGGTAGTTGAAATCCCCCATGATTATTATTCTATGTTTTTTACTCATTTCCTTAATTTGTCTGCATATTTCTTCCTCCACCTCCCTTCCACTATTAGGTGGTCTGTAGACTACACCTATTAGTGTGATTGATCCTTTATTATCTTTCATCTCTATCCATATGGATTCTATTTTTGTCTTGCTGATTTCTGCGTCACTTTTTTCTACGGCCATTATGTTATCCCTAATAAGTACAGCTTCTCTACCTCCCCTTTTTCCCTCTCTATCTTTTCTAAATATGTTATACCTTGCAATGTTTAATTCCCAATCCCGATTTTTCTGTAGCCATGTTTCAGTAATCCCTACTATGTCTGGTTCCTCGCAATGTATGATTGCCTCCAGCTCCCCTGTTTTATTATGGAAATTGTGTGCATTGCTGTACAGGCAGTTTAACTCATTTTTAATAGGATTTCCTCTGACCTTATGTTTAACCATCTTTTTAGACTCCTGTTCTATAACGAGACAGGATTAATTAAAAATGTCCTAGTAAAGGATCCCCTTGGAATGAGTGACCATAACATGGTTGAATTCCATATTCAATTAGAGGGTGAGAAGGTTGGATCTCAAACAAGCGTGCTAAGCTTGAATAAAGGAGACTATGAAGGTATGAGAGCGGAATTGAGTAGAGTGGATTGGGAAAATAGATTAAAGGGTAAGACGATACATGATCAGTGGTGTACATTTAAGGAGTTATTTTACAACTTCCAAAAAAAATATATTCCACTGAGAAGAAAAGGGTGTAAAAGAAAAGACAGCCATCCGTGGCTAAGTAAAGAAATTAAGGATAGTATTCGACTAAAAACAAGGGCATATAAGGTAGCCAAATCTAGTGGGAGGATAGAGGATTGGGAAAACTTTAAAAGACAGCAAAAAATAACAAAAAGATTGATTAAGAAAGGGAAGATAGATTACGAAAGTAAATTAGCAAAAAATATAAAAACAGATAGTAAGAGTTTTTATAGTTATATAAAAAGAAAAAGGGTGGCTATAGTAAATGTTGGTCCCTTAGAGGATGAGACCGGGAAATTAATGGTGGGAAATATGGAGATGGCAAAAACACTGAATGAATATTTTATATCAGTCTTTACAGTAGAAGACACTAAGAATATCCCAACACTGGACAAAGAGGGGGCTAAAGGGGGGGAGGAGCTAAACACGATCAAAATCACTAAGGAAGTGGTACTCGGTAAAATAATGGGACTCAAGGCGGATAAATCACCTGGACCTGATGGCTTACATCCTAGGGTCTTGAGGGAAGTGGCGGTAGGGATTGTGGATGCATTGGTAATAATTTTCCAAAACTCCCTGGACTCGGCAATGGTCCCGGCAGACTGGAAAACTGCTAATGTAACACCCTTATTTAAAAAGGGCAGTAGACAGAAGGCTGGAAGCTATAGACCGGTTAGCCTAACATCTGTGGTAGGTAAAATTTTGGAGTCCATTATTAAGGAGACAGTAACAGGACATTTGGATAATCATAATTTAATAGGACAAAGTCAGCATGGTTTTATGAAGGGGAAGTCATGTTTGACAAATTTGCTGGAGTTCTTTGAGGAAGTAACATATAGGGTGGATAAAGGGGAACCAGTGGACGTAGTGTATTTAGACTTCCAAAAGGCATTTGACAAGGTGCCACACAAAAGATTATTGCTTAAGATAAAAAATCACGGGATTGGGGGTAATATTCTGGCATGGATAGAGGATTGGCTATCTAACAGAAGGCAAAGAGTTGGGATAAATGGTTCATTCTCAGACTGGCAATCAGTAACTAGTGGTGTTCCGCAGGGGTCAGTGCTGGGTCCCCAACTCTTTACAATCTATATTAACGATTTGGAGGAGGGGACCGAGTGTAATATATCAAAGTTTGCAGATGATACTAAGATGGGGGGGAAAGTAATGAGTGAGGAGGACATAAAAAACCTTCAAGGGGACATAGACAGGCTAAGTAAGTGGGCAGAGATTTGGCAGATGGAATACAATACTGGAAAGTGTGAGGTTATGCACTTTGGCAGGAAAAATCGTAGAGCAAGTTATTATCTTAATGGCAAGAAACTGGAAAGTACTGAAGTACAAAGGGATCTGGGGGTCCTGGTGCACGAAACTCAAAAGGTTAGTATGCAGGTGCAGCAAGTGATTAAGAAGGCCAATGGAATGTTGGCTTTCATTGCTAGGGGGATAGAATATAAAAATAGGGAGGTATTGATTCAGTTGTACAAGGTATTGGTGAGACCGCACCTGGAATACTGCGTACAGTTTTGGTGTCCATACTTAAGAAAGGACATACTTGCTCTCGAGTCAGTACAAAGAAGGTTCACTCGGTTAATCCCGGGGATGAGGGGATGGACATATGAGGAGAGGTTGAGTAGATTGGGACTCTACTCATTGGAGTTCAGAAGAATGAGAGGCGATCTTATTGAAACATATAAGATTGTGAAGGGGTTGGATCGGGTGGATGCAGGGAAGATGTTCCCGATGATGGGTGAAACTAGAACTAGGGGGCATAGTCTTAGAATAAGGGGCTGCTCTTTCAAAACTGAAATGAGGAGGAACTACTTCACTCAGAGGGTGGTAGGTCCATGGAATATGCTGCCCCAAAAAGCTGTAGAAGCTACATCATTACATAAATTTAAAACAGAAATAGACAGTTTCCTAGAAGTAAAGGGAATTAAGGGTTACGGGGAGCGGGCAGGAATTTGGACATGAGTCTAGGTTCGGATCGGTCATGGCCCTGTGGGTAGCGGAGCGGGCCCAGGGGCCGTGTAGCATGATCCTGCTCCTATTTCGTGTGTCTAATTCTGTTAGATTCAGGAGATGGTTCTGTGATAGTGGATTGGCAGTTAGGATCAGATCAGCCATGATCTTATTGAATGGCGGAGCAGGCTTGAGGGGCCGATTGGCCTACTCCTGCTCCTATTTCTTATGTTCTTATGTTCTTATGTTCTTATAACTCTATTTATTCCCTTGCCATCAATGTCCTCCCTTACTTTATTCTTTCCTATGCTCTCTTTTCCTCTTTTGTTTATATTTAGGCTGGTTACATTTCGTGTAGATCCCTCCCCACATCTTACTAGTTTAAAGCATTTGCCACCTCCCTATTTATCCTTTCCGCTAGGACACGGGTCCCATCCCGGTTCCGGTGGAGCCCGTCCCCATCCCGGTTCCGGTGGAGCCCGTCCCATCGGTACAGCTCCTTCCTGTCCCAGAACTGGCGCCAGTGTCCCATGAAAAGGAACCCCTGTTTCCCACACCAGCCCTTCAGCCACGTGTTAATTCTCCTGATCTGTCTGCTTCTATGCCAATTTGCACGTGGCTCGGGCAATAATCCAGAGATTATTACCCTCGAGGTCCTGCTTTTTAATTTAGAGCCTATCTCCTGAAACTCTTTCAGCAGGACTTCCTCCCTGTTCCTACCTATGTCGTTTGTTCCAACATGGACCATGAAAACTGGATTTACCCTCTCCCTTTCCAAGTTCCTTTCCAGCTGCCATGAGATATCTCTTACCCTGGCACCGGGTAGGCAACACACTCTTCGGGATTCTCATCTTGGCTGCAGAGGACACTAATTATCCCCCTAATTATAGAGTTCCCTATCACAACCACATTTCTATTTTACTCTTCCCCCCCCCCTTGGACAGCTTTCTGAGCCACGGTGCCTTGGTCTGCATTGTGGCACAGGCATTTCTAACGCAGTTTGTTGTGTATAGACTATCGGACATTCACTGGATATTATTAATGATAGAGAAAAATCCATCTGCAGTCAAACAGCAGATTGATTCCCCTTCTCCTTTCCAGAAGGTCTGATTCCATTTCACTGGTCACCTTGTACCAGTGGCTATTTGTCATGTGTGAGTGCCGACAGTGAGTATTCACTATTCAACAGTGGAGGGGGTCACCGCTGTACTGTTAAAGACTACATTGTGTATTTGTATCTGCATTTCAGAGGATGGAGGCTGGGAGGCAGTGGATCAGCAAGAAGTGCTGAATGTGTTGCTTACAGAATAGCCCCAGTGCTACATGGAGATCTTGTAAACCGAGTGATCTCTCTCTCTTTATTTGAATTTGTTTCCAAACACAGAAATCACAGAAACCCCACAGTGCAGATAGAGGCCATTTCGGCCCATCGAGCCTGCACTGACACATATCCCACCCGATCCCTGTAACCCCTACACCAACACATATCCCACCCTATCCCCGTAACCCCACGTATTTAATCCCCCTAACACTAAGGGTCAATTTATCATAGCCAATCATCCTAACCCGCACATCTTTGGACTGTGGGAGGAAACCGGAGCACCCGGAGGAAACCCACGCAAACACGGGGAGAATGTGCAAACTCCACACAGACAGTCACCTGAGGCCGGATTCGAACCCAGGTCCCTGGCGCTGTGAGGCAACAGTGCTAATCACTATGCCACCTATGCACTATGCAACAGTGCTAACCACAACACGCACCAGCTCAGCCCAATCCTATCCTCACACAATGTCCGGGCAACTTTTCACAGGGGATGTTAGATAGTGACCAAAACCGGGAACTCTGGCTGATTTTTCCCATTCCCTAGCACGTGGGCACTGATCAATTGTTGTATCCCAATTGCTGGCCATCTGAGATCAGCCAAGTCAGCACGAACGACTCCAGATAGTGTCATTTCTCTACATGTAAAGAATGTCAATTGCAGTGTAAAAGGCACAGTATTATGTGTTTGACTAATTGAATCAGTTGTTCTGATGTAGAGATATTGTACACGCAGTTAAAGCCTGCTGCATGCCTTTCTTTAATTAACTCTTACAAAATATGTCAGCATGTACTGCCCTCAAGCTACTGGAATGAAAAATGAAAAAGGTCGGTCAGCCTTCAAGATAGTGACTCTCCTTTGTATCTTTTTCCCTGCAATTTATTTTTTCCCCCGTTAACCCACTGGCTCGAGCTGGAGTGTGTGGTCACAGCTACTGGCCCTCCTCTAGTACTTAGCTCAAGTGGTCATTCCTCAGTTGGGCAGATAGATAGGGAGTGCCAGCAGGTTGTCCAATAACAGGAGGCATCACAACCACACCTGATTCTCCCGATTTTTACTTCCATTGACGTCAAAGATGTACGACGGGCAGCCGATTCGCTCTCACCAGTTTTACACTATTGCAAAGTCAAAATCTACCTTAATGTCCTTACATAGGAACAGGAGGAGGCCATTTAGCCCCTCGGGCCTGTTCCATCATTCAATGAGATCATGGTTGACCTGTGACTTAACTCCATATACCTGCCTTTGTCCCATATCCCTTAATACCTTTGGTTAACAAAAATCTATCAATCGCAGATTTAAAATGAACAATTGGCCCAGCACCAATTGCCGTTTGCGGAAGAGACTTTCAAACTTCTACCACCCTTTGTGTGTAGGAGTGTTTCCTAACTTCACTCCTGAAAGGCCTGGCTCTAACTTTTAGGCTATGCCCCCTAGTTCTAGACTCCCCAACCAACAGAAATAGTTTCCCTCTATCAACCCTATCAGTTTCCCTTAATATCTTGAAACTTTGATCAAATCACCCCTTAACCTTCTAAATTCCGGGGAATACAACCCTAGTTTCTGTAATCTCTCTTCATAATTTAACCCTTGGAGTCCGGGTATCATTCTGGTAAACCTACGCTGCACTCCCTCCAAGGCCAGTATATCCTTCCTAAGGTGTGGTGCCCAGAACTGCTCACAGTGCTCCAGGTGTGGTCTAACCAGGGTTTTGTATAGCTGCAGCATAACTTCTACCCCCTTGTACTCTAGTCCTCTAGATATAAAGGCCAGCATTCCATTAGCCTTTTTGATTATTTTCTGTACCTGTCCATGACATTTTATTGATCTATGTACCCGGACCCCCAATTCTCTTTGGACCTCCACTGTTTCTAGCTTTTCACCATTTAGAAAGTAACTTGTTCTATCTTTTTTAGGTCCAAAGTAGATGACCTCACATTTGCTCACATTGAAATCCATTTGCCACAGTTTTGCCCATTTGCTAAATCTTTTAATATCTCTTTGTAATTTTATGCTTCCATCTACACTGCTTACAGTGCTTACAAGTACACATGCTCTTTCCAGAAGGGGTCATTGGATAGTGACCATGAGTAAAGACCCTGGCTGATTTCCCACCCTCCATGGCCTGGGCCAAATATATACACCATCTCACACTTGGCCGAGATCATCCAAGTCAAACTTAAGACCTTCTTGATCTGGTAGCTCACCTCCACAATTAGACTGGTGTATAATTCTCAAGTTAAGGGAAACCTCTAAAACATTACCTGACTCTGCCCTTGCCTCAGCTTATCCGCTCCTGAAACTCTGATCCATGCCTTTGTTACCTCTAGACTTGACTATTCCAACGCACTCCTGGCTGGCCTCACATGTTCTACCCTATGTAAACTTGAGGTCATCCAAAACTCGGCTGCCTGTGTCCTAACTCGTACCAGGTCCCGTTCACCCATCATTGACCTACATTGGCTCCCGGTTAAGCACCGTCTCAATTTTAAAATTCTCATCCTTGTTTGCAAATCCCTCCATGGCCTTGCCCCTCCATATCTCTTTAATCTCCTTCAGCCCCACAACCCCTCGAGATATCTGCCCTCCTCCAATTCTGGCCTCTTGAGCATCCCTGATTATAATCGCTCAACCATTGGTGGCCATGCCTTCAGCTGCCAAGGCCCTAAGCGCTAGAATTCCCTCCCTTAACCTCTCCTCCTCTCTACCTCTCTTTCCTCCTTTAAGACGCTCCTTAAAACCTACCTCTTTGACCAAGCTTTTGGTCATCTGCCCTAATAGCTCTTTATGTGGCTCGGTGTCAAATTTTGTTTTATAACGCTCCTGTGAAGCGCCTTGGGACGTTTTACTATGTTAAAGGTGCTATATAAATACAGGTTGTTGTAGTTGTTGTTATGCAGCCTTTATGTATTGTCATTCTAGAGCTTAGTAAAGATATCGGTTGTTAGTGTGCACTAAATTTGAGCTAGTATCACTGTTATTGTTTATGGGAATGATTCATTCTTGAAGTAAAACTGTACACAAATGACATTTTCTAACTGGCTTTAAAGTCAATTGCTAACGATGAAGAATTAAACAAATTGTCATGTTTGGCAATTTGGTCAGTATTGAACACAAAAGGAGAAATGTAGAGTCAAGACCAACTGAGCTATAAGGGAAACACGCCGCCTTGTAACTTGGAAAAGAAACGTGTTTAACCACCTTTAACAGGGTGTAAAATGTTAGTGAGCATTATTGCTTATTTAACCGCTGCACAGGATATTTCACAAGGCTTGGAAGCCGAATGTCTCCACTTCCCTCAAGGTGTTGGCTCCTGCTGGGGTACAGCTCCGCAGCCAACAGTCGCCCTTCACTACCCCACCCAAGTGGGTAATCGCATCGCCCCGTGTGGCACTTGGCAATGAATACTGCCAGGCTATTCAGTCATGGGATTACTACCGCCAGGCTCCATCCTTTCCTCAACCTATGCCCGCGCACAGGCATTTTCCAGCAGAGCTTCCTAGATAGCAATCAAGAGGTGACGCCCCGGATGATGTTCCCCTCCTGAGCCCAGTGGCACTGAGGCTAATTGTAGCACTTCCGCTGCCAGCCTAACTGAGACCAGCATAAGCACCAGATGAGGAAGTGAGCCCGGGGGCCTTCACTAACACACCCATCAGGGGAGATCTCAGTTTTTCAAACCTGTGGCAAACAAAATGGCAAAAGTGGCCCCTTTAACAGTCATATGTGGGAGCTCCTTCCCAGGGCCACTGTATTAGAGCACAATGGAAGGCTATTTTCATAATCATAATAATCATAATAATCATAATCAACTTTATTGTCATTGTTAGTGCACAAGTGCAGTACAACGCAATGTAGGCTTGCGGCTCCCGAGAGTGTACATTTAGATTAAGACATTTAAACATTCAACATACATTTGGCTTGTAATACATTAACATAAACATAACCATAATAAAGTGCATTGGCAGATGTGCAGGCTTTAGAGTTTATTTGTGGAGTTCAGTAGGATGACAGCCCTGGGAAAGAAGCTGTTCCTAAATCTGGTCGTACGGGTGCGAATGCATCTGTAGCGTCTCCCAGATGGCAGTAGGGCGAACAGACTGTGGCTGGGGTGGGTAGGGTCTTTGATGATGGACCGTGACCTCTGTAAACAGCGTTTCTGGTATATGTGCTCTATGGTCGGTAACCGGGTGCCGGTAATGCGTTGGGCAGTTTTTCAATCTTAACATTTATCTAACTGCCGAATGCGCCGCCCTGATATTTGGGGTTAGCACTCTAAGAAGGAAGTGGAGCACTTGAATTAGCACCTCCCCCCCCCCCACTTGGTGCGCTAAAACTGAATTTTGCGGTTGCCGGCGCTAAAGTTAGCGCCCAGTTGATGTTAGCGCTCCAAAATGGTCGATACCGAATTTTTCCCCCATAGAATAGTACAACACAGAAGGCGGTCATTGGGCCCATCGAGGCTTTTGTACTCCATGCCTCTAGTTATAAAGCCCAGCATCCCATGTGCTTCATTAACTGCTTTGTTACCCTGTCCTGCCACCTTCAAAGATTTGCGCACAAACACCCCCAGTTCTCTCTGTTCTTGCACCCCTTTTAAAATTGTACCATTTAGGTTGTATGGTCGCTCCTCATTCTTCCTACCAAAATGTATCACCTCACACTTTTCTGCGTTGAATTTCATCTGCCATGCGTCTGCCCATTCCACCAGCCTGTCTATGTCCTCTTGAAGTCTATTACCATCTTTCTCATTGTTTGCTACACTTCCAAGTTTCATTTCACCTGCAAATTTCTAAAATTGTGCCCTGTACCCCCAAGTCCAAGTCATTAATGTATATCAAAAACAGCAGTGGTCCAAGCACTGAACCTTGGGGAACACCACTGTATAACTTCCTCCCGTCCAAAAAACAGCCATTCACAACTTTCTGTTTTCTATCCCTTAGACAATTTTGCATCCAGTTTTGTATTTACTGTCTAATGACCCATGCTAGACTGTCTGGGTGTGTGGACATTGGCTCTGAGGGTTAGTCCTATGACGTAGGGTTCATGGTGTAAAACCACTCATGACAGGAGTGCGGATCAGGGGTTTGGGTTTGGAGATTCGTGTACTCGATTCATGGCATGCTCAATCCTGTGCCCACGAATTGTAATGACTTCCATTCCTTAATTCCTGATACCCACGCCTGTCGTCTGAAGCTCAGTGCCAGGACCACTAAATCATAACATGTTCCTGTTAAGGCCTTACACTGTTGACTAGCCTGGCAACACTCGCCACCTACACATGAAGACTAGCGTCACTGGCAAAGTATTGGATGGTGATTAATGCCCAGTGGAACCATATCCTCACCAGAGTCAAAGCCTTCAGGAAAGCAGAGGAGAAAACTAGCTTCACAAAAATGTCAATCCTTCTTGCACTTTAATAGAGCAATAACCTGCAGATAATGGTGAAAATGATGGGTGGGGTGGATGCATCTCTCCAGGTGGAGGATGCTAGAAAGAGAAAATTATAATCCTGTTTGGAAAATGGCTGCTCTTGTCCTACAAAGGCACGCCATCCACCACCCTAAACATTCACTCCCTCCACCACCGGCGCCCCGTGGCTGCAGTGTGTACCATCTACAAGATGCACTGCAGCAACTCGCCAAGGCTTCTTCGGCAGCACCTCCCAAACCCGCGGCCTCTTCCACCTAGAAGGCGCCTGGGAACACCACCAACTCCAAGTTCCCCTCCAAGTCACACACCATCCTGACTTGGCAATATATCGCCGTTCCTTCATCATCACTGGGTCAGAATCCTGGAACTCCCTCCCTAACAGCACTGTGGGAGCACCTTCACCACACGGACTGCAGCGGTTCAAGAAGGCGGCTCACCACCACCTTCTCAAGGGCAACTAGGGATGGGCAATAAATGCCCACATCCCATGAACACTTTTTTAAAAAATCTTCAAGGATGTCACTGATGAATTGTATGGATATATACCCACTCCTCACTGATCATTGATTGACACGGTCTGCATTCATTGAGCTATATCTCGAGAACATTACAACAAGCTACGAGATAATACCACAAGTGATTTGTTCTTAGTTTATTTTTAAATTTTGAGGTAAAGTACTTGGCAGAAAGAAAGAACTTGCATTTATTGGGTCGTGCCAAAGCACCTCACAGCCAATGAAGTACTTTTGAACTGTAGTCACTATTGTAGTGTAATGGCAACCAATTTTTGCACAGCAAGGTCCCACAAACAGCAATGAGATAAATAACCAACTAATCTTGTTCTCGTGCTGTAGGTTGAGGGATAAAATGTTGGCCAGAGCACTGGGAAAACACTGCCGCACTGGAAGTGTCAGCCTAGAATAGGCGCTGAAGTCTCTGGAGTAGGGGTTGAATTTTACAACCGTCTGATTCAGAGACAAGAGTGTTACCACTGAGCCAAGGCTGACACCTGAGAATGCAGTAGATTGTCGCCTTTATCTCCTGTGCATTAAGCATGGCCTGGGTGGAGCACAGAAAGGAAAATCTGGTGGAGAGGCTCACGAGCCTGTTACAGGGCCTGTCTGATTTTTTTTCCATTAGATTAAATGGCGAGCTCTAACACTGCTGTGGGACCCTCTCCGCCAGAGTTTCCTCTCTGTACTTCACGCAGGTGATGTTTAACATCCAAGGGGCTAAAGATGAAAATCTACCCTAACGTGTTTATAAATACCCATCAGATGAGATCTTCATGGATGCGTTTACGGTGTCAGTACATATCGGGAGTAATTTTTGTCTCAACACCACATTTACGCTGAAAAATGGGGGAGCAGGCAGACAGAAATGTTTTACAAAGAAAAAACTCCCGCCCACTGCCAACCTGAGGCCCACCCGGATTGACTTTGAAGCAGGCCTCGACAAGCCCGAAACAGGCCAGAGTCTTATTAAAATATTGAAATGGGGGTCCTACGCCATTTGTAGGACCCTGACGTAGTTTTCAGACAAGAGTGGGCGAGAAAGGACCATGCACGCTCCACCCACTGGTACTGGACGCAGAGCGGCTTTCCCCAGGGTGCCTAAAACAACCGCCAACGACTGCTCCAGAAACAATGCAATAAGTTTTTTTTAAGTGACTCTTGTGGGGCTAGAAGGAGCACGCAAGCTCCTCCTGGCCCTACAAAAATCTTTCCTCCCACTGCTTCCTCACCGCCACCCCCCCCCCCCCCCCGCCTCCCCGAATATGCATGTCTGCCATCGGCACCAGCTCAGCGCTGGCATCTCTCCGAAATTATACGCATGAGGCGTGACCATGAAGACAGTTCAGGCCTCTTATTGGTGCCCATCGAGCGGGCAACCGCTCCACCCACCGCTTGCCCGACGTGCGCCCAACCCAAGAATCAGCCC
This sequence comes from Somniosus microcephalus, assembly GCF_052327205.1. Taxonomy (NCBI): domain Eukaryota; kingdom Metazoa; phylum Chordata; class Chondrichthyes; order Squaliformes; family Somniosidae; genus Somniosus; species Somniosus microcephalus. Next base: position 14,975,482 of record NC_141010.1, read on the forward strand.
CGAAGTGACCAGAGCTATTCCTCCCTCTCCTACCTTGAAGAGAAGTAATCAACGATTTAGGTGGAGAATTTTTATTCTGGCTATTTTTTTTCTCTGCTGCCCCTCTGATGCAGGGCAAAAGGGTTATGAACCCCCTTTTTCCCACGAACATTTTACATTTACCGCAGGAATCAGCAGCAAGGATCAGGAGGCGGGCAATCGGAGCGAGCTGGAAGAGCCATCACAGCACGGTCTAATGGATTCATTGTGGGCGAGTGTGGTCTCTTCTGTGCTGCATCTCACTCTCCACAAACCAAAAAGCGGAGAACTGTGATTCTCGCTGTGTGCTGGGTCGGAGCAAACATGTGTGAACAAGCTGAAGAATGTGATAACAGACACAGGTCTGTTGCATTTCAGTTCTAAAAAAGAAGAAAATCTCTCGCTCTGGGAATAAAAATGTTTAGATGAGTGGCAGTTAGACAAACCATATTTTCATGACAGGAATTTATTGGAGGATGTTTTTTTTCTGGGATTCCAGTTCCGATACAGATAATGTTTGGCCAAAAAATTATCTGTTCCTCGTCTCAGTTCTTCTGAACAAGCACGGCTTGTATTTATTTCTTCAGCTGGCTGTGGGGTTTGCTTTTCAGACACACCGATTAAAATAAAATCAGTAAAACCCTTAGGTATTTCCTCCACCGAGCTTCCTGGTTGCTGGGATATGGTTCAAACCCACCATCAGCCCCTCATTACCTTGCTCAAGCGGCTATTCTTCACGTGTCACAATACTTCTGTGGCTGTCAATCTGTTCAACCACTCCCTCCCCTCCACCTCTGAGGCCATGGTCCCCAGTAAAACCTGTACTCTCTCCCGTCCCACTTTTTGTTTCTCTTGGTATGGCCTCTGTCCTCACTCCCTCAAGTCCAAAGAGTTCAACTGTTTCAGCCATCCATCAGCAGATCTGGTTGGACCACATCACTCTGCTCTGCCAAAACTGCCAGAATTTTCCTAAAGAGCGAAGATAACTATGGTCTTCTTTTCTCCACTACCAACCGTCTCCTTAAACCCTTCTCCTGGCCCCCTCCATCCCCACCACCAAGTGCGAGCTCATGGGCTATACCTCTGCCTCATCCTCCCTTCCCCTTGCCCATCAAGCCAAACTTCCTCCAGAGTCCCCCAAGGGCCTATCCTTGGCCCCTTCCTCTTCCTCATCTACTTGCTGCCCCCTTGACAACATCATCCAAAGGTATACGGTCAGATTCCACTTGTACTCTTAACGACACCCAGCTCGACCTCTCCACCATCTTTGTCGACCCCTCCACTGCCTCTGTGTTTTCAGACAACTTGTCCAGTATCCAGTCTTGGATGAGTCGTAATTTATTCCAGTTAAACATCGAGAAGGCCAAAGCTATCGTCTTCAACATCCACCACAAACTCTGTGTGATGAAATATATGTCTTCATCAGCCCCTGTGTTTTACCTGCATTGTATTGTGTGTACCGGCCCCTTTTCCCCTATTGTGTGTATTGGCTCCGCCCCTGTCTTTTGTCATATAAAGGTCTCAAGAGCTGTATGAGTCATTCTGCCAGACGAATCCGATGTGGAATGACGTGCAATGTTCTTAGTGATTAAAAGCCTTCAGTTGAATCCTTTAACTTCTTGTCCTTGAGTTATTGATGGCACATCAATTTTAATCGCTAAAACACCAAGATGGATCGACTCCTAAAACCAGAGCGCTTGGATCTGGATCCCCATGCCACAGATGCAGCCACACAGTTCGGACACTGGTTCCAATGCTTCGAATTTTTCATCGAAACCTCAGCCACCGCCATAGCAGCCGTGACCGCCACCGGAGACGTGAAACTGGGAATCCTGCGAAACCGGGTGAGTCATCGGGTCTCCCCTCTCATCCGAGATGCCACCAGCTACGAGGATGCCTGCACCATTCTGAAGGCCCACTACGTGCGGCCAATAAACGAGGTGTACGCCAGGCATCTTCTGACTACTTGCACGCAGCGGCATGGTGAGTCACTAGAGGACTTCATGCTAAGCCTAAAAGTACTGGGCAGAGACTGTAACTGTAAGGCCATGTCTGCCACCGTGTACATGGAGGAGCTGATCCGAGACTCCTTTATTGCGGGCCTCAGTTCAAATTACATTCGGCAGAAACTGTTTGAAAAGGAGGGACTGGACTTAAAACAGGCTATGGGCATAGCGCGATAGCTGGATATGGCCCAGAGGAACTCTGAATCCTGTTCCTCAGGCCACGCGGCCCACTCCGCTTCGTGCGCGCCGTGGGGGCCGCCATCTTGGAAGCCATCTTCACCTCCCAGGTCTCAGGCCAGCCCAGCACCGTCGGAGCCCCAGTCTCCACCCAGGAGCCCCACTACTGCCGCGATGCATCGGGGCCCAAAATGCTACTTCTGCGGCCAGGACAAACACTCCAGGCATTTGTGCCCAGCGAAGGGCACCACCTGTTTTAAATGCGGGAAGAAAGGACATTTCAGTAAAGTCTGCAGAGGGAACCCCGCCTCCAACTCCGCCACCGCCGCGTGCGCGCCGTGGGGGCGGCCATCTTGGACGCCATCTTGTCCACCCTCATGGAGTCCACCATCTTGTCCTGACTACACGGACCCCCAGGACCCACTGGTGGCCTCAATCACAGTGGATCAATCCAGGCCGCATCCGTTGTCTAGATCGATGATGGACATAGAGGTAAACGGGAACAAGGTTAAATGCTTGATTGACTGCGGGAGCACCGAAAGCTTTATTCATCCTAGCCTGGTAAAACGACTTTCACTAACGATAGTCCCTACACAGGGCAAAATCGCCATGGCTGATAAGACTCATACCTCAAAAATTATAGGTTTCTGCGCGGTTATGTTGTCGGTAAAAGGCACTGATTACAGAGATTTTAAACTGTTGATAATGCCAGATCTCTGTGTGAGCGTGATCTTGGGTCTGGACTTCCAGTGCCACCACCAAAGTATCACGCTTACCTACGGTGGGTCCCAGCCGCCCCTCACAGTGTGCGGTCTGGCTACCCTGAAGGTCAAGCCGCCCTCTCTGTTCGCCAACCTCGCACCCAACTGTCAACCCATAGCAACCAAGAGTAGGCGGTACAGCTGGGAGGACAGACGGTTCATTGCGTCTGAAGTAGAAAGACTCAAGCGGGAGGGTATCATCGAATGCAGTACCAGCCCGTGGCGCGCCCAGGTAGTAGTAGTTAAGGGTAGCGAAAAGAAGCGTATGGTGATAGATTATAGCCAGACGGTTAATCTATACACCCAGCTAGACGCCTACCCTCTGCCCCGCATAGCGGATATGGTTAACCAAATTGCGCAATACCGGGTGTTTTCCACCATCGACCTAAAATCGGCATACCACCAGCTCCCCATTAGGCCGGAGGACCGTCCATACACCGCCTTAGAGGTGAACGGACGCCTCTACCACTTCCTCAGAGTCCCCTTTGGGGTAACGAATGGGGTCTCGGTCTTCCAGCGGGAGATGGACCACATGGTCGATGAGAACCAGTTAACAGCCACCTATCCATACCTAGACAACGTCACCATCTGCGGCCACGACCAGCAAGACCACGACTCGAACCTCGCGAGATTTCTGAAAACCGCCCTCAGACTCAATCTCACCTACAACGAGGATAAGTGTGTCTTTAGCACCACGCGCCTCTGTATCCTGGGCTGCGTGGTGGAAAACGGGGAAATCGGTCCGGACCCCGACCGATTGCGCCCCCTACGGGAGCTACCTCTACCAAACACTCCCAAGGCCCTGAAAAGGTGCCTGGGGTTTTTCTCCTATTACGCCCAATGGGTCCCCAATTATTCCGACAAGGCCCGTCCCCTCCTGAAATCAACATCCTTCCCGCTCACGGCCGAGGCCCACGCCGCCTTCAACAGCATTAAACACGACATTGAGAAGGCCGCGCTGCGGGCAGTGGACGAAAACATCCCATTCCAGGTCAAAAGCGATGCGTCCGACTTCGCTTTAGCAGCCACCCTCAACCAGGATGGGCGGCCCGTAGCCTTTTTCTCAAGAACCCTCCAAGGGCCCGAGATCAGGCACTCCTCGGTAGCGAAGGAGGCCCAGGCCATAGTGGAGGCAGTGCGGCACTGGAGGCACTACCTAGCCGGCAAACGCTTCACCCTGCTTACCGACCAGCGGTCAGTAGCCTTCATGTTTAACAACAAACAGAGGGGGAAGATCAAGAACGACAAAATTCTCAGGTGGCGGATCGAACTCTCCACGTTTGAGTACGACATAATATATAGGCCGGGGGCCCTCAACGAATCCCCCGACGCCCTATCACGAGGGATGTGTGCCAGCATCCAGGGGGACAGGCTACAGGGCCTCCACAATGGCCTCTGCCACCCGGGGGTCACCCGGCTATTTCACTTTATAAAATCCCGTAACCTGCCCTATTCCATCGAGGAGGTCCGGTCTATGACCAGGGACTGCCGCACCTGTGCGGAATGCAAGCCCCGTTTTTACAGGCCCGACCGAGCCCACCTGATCAAAGCTACACGGCCATTCGAGCGCCTGAGCTTAGATTTCAAGGGACCACTCCCCTCCACCGACCGCAATGTGTACTTTCTCAACATTGTGGACGAGTACTCCCGCTTCCCATTCGCCTACCCCTGCCCAGACATGACCAGTGCCACGGTCATCAAGTGCCTCGGCAGCCTGTTTTGCACGTTCGGCATGCCGAACTACATCCACACTGACGGGGGCGTCGTTCATGAGCGGCGAACTGCGCCAATACCTGCAGTCGAAGGGGATAGCCACGAGTCGGACCACTAGTTATAACCCCCGGGGTAATGGGCAAGTGGAGAGGGAGAACGCAACGGTGTGGAAGGCGGTCACCTTAGCACTAAGGTCTAAAGGCCTCCCTACCTCCCGCTGGCAAGAGGTCCTCCCAGACGTACTCCACTCGATAAGGTCGCTACTGTGTACTGCTACTAACGCCACTCCTCATGAGAAGATGTTTGTTTTTCCCCGCAAATCAACCTCGGGAGTGTCCCTACCTTCGTGGCTCTCCACCCCAGGGACAGTCCTATTACGGAAGCATGTGAGGGGCCACAAAACGGATCCCCTTGTGGAGGCAGTACACCTACTCCACGCAAACCCACAGTACGCGTACGTCAAGCACGCCGACGGGCGTGAGGACACCGTGTCCATAAAGGACCTCGTCTCGGCAGGAAGCGACGACGACCCATCCTCACCACCCCCAGAAGAACCTCCACCATCCCCAGAGGTATCCTCACCACCCCCAGAAGTACCTGCAACACCCCCAGCACATGGGTATGCCCAGGAGGGCACCACGGACTCCCGGTCGGAACCCGAGGTACTGTTGCGATGTTCAGGAAGGACTATCACACCCCCGGACAGACTAAATCTGTAGAAGGGGTGAATGTGATGAAATATATGTCTTCATCAGCCCCTGTGTTTTACCTGCATTGTATTGTGTGTACCGCCCCCTTTTCCCCTATTGTGTGTATTGGCTCCGCCCCTGTCTTTTGTCATATAAAGGTCTCAAGAGCTGTATGAGTCATTCTGCCAGACGAATCCGATGTGGAATGACGTGCAATGTTCTTAGCGATTAAAAGCCTTCAGTTGAATCCTTTAACTTCTTGTCCTTGAGTTATTGATGGCACATCACTCTGTACCCTTCCCACCGATTCTGGCCCATTCCCCAGGAACTCCCACTTGTTGAACTAGACAGTTTTAACCTCGCTCTCCTATTCGACCTGAGCTTCTGTCCCCCATATGCATTCCATCAGAAAGACCGCCTGCTTCTGCCTCCATGACATCACTGACCTCCGCCCCTGCCTCAGCCCATCTGGCGCTGAAACCCTCATCAGCTAACTCAGCCCAGATTGGGGATCATAACTGGAACATTCCTGATCTCTGTACTCAGTACCACACCGCACAGTGCATTTATCCCGAGACATCATGGGAATTGACACTTTTCAATATGTTGAACAAGTTTTCCATCAAAATTGATTTGAACACTTCCTCTTCAACTGAGGCAAGAATATTTCTTTTGGTCTTACAAATACATGAAGAACATCCAGTTATTCATTTGTATCCAATGTCAACACTCCCAGGTCAGGTATTATAAAGGATTCAAAACAGAGCAAAGTTTCTGACATGAATCTGTCATCCAGGTGGAAATGACTTATGAAGTAATACTGGGCGGCCTGCTGGTGGCGCTGTCCAGGGAGAGTACTCAGGCATGGGCCCAGCTTGCTCAGGACATTCTTTAACAGGAACTAGTGAAGGACACAACTAGATCTCCATGTTGAAAAACAGTTGATTAAAGCCTTGTTTAATACTCAGACCAAGTGCCTAGTAGTTTTCTTACATCAGTTTCTTCTACATTATTCCCAAAATGTATATAAACAACAGCTTAAAAAAGCACTCGCTATTGAACTAGTGTGACATCTCCATTTCCAAAACTAGTCATCCTATGGTTCCTCCAAGCCAGGTGTCAAAGGGGTGACTTTAATTTAACCCACCCTCAAGAACTGACACCCGATTTACATCCCGCCTGATTTTATGTTCCATTGACTTTAAAATGAGATGGATGTAAAATGAGCGGCCAACCCAATCTCGTCAGTTTCCCGCCGGGCGGATTAGGTTAAAATTACCAGTCCTCCACCTTGTTTAGTGTAAATTTATAGCTGATTTATGGACTATTCAGTTGCCTGGAGTAGCTGAATTACTGTAATATTGATGTCATACAACAGTGCACTGGTCAAATCATAATGTGCTTCATTCTGATCACCACACACAAAAGAACAGAGATACACTGAAAGCATACAGAGAAGAGCAAGGAGAAAAGATTAGTGGAGCTCAAGTTTTTTTTAGTTCCTGGGATGTGGGCGTCGCTGGCTAGACCAGCATTTATTGCCCATCCCTAATTGCCCTTGAGAAGGTGGTGGTGAGCTGCCTTCTTGAACAGCTGCAGTCCATGTGGTGAAGGTACTCCCACAGTGCTGTTAGGGAGGGAGTTCCAGGATTTTGACCCAGCGACGATGAAGGAACGGCGATATATTTCCAAGTCAGGATGATGTGTAACTTGGAGGGGAACTTGGAGGTGATGGTGTTCCCATGCGCCTGTTGCCTTTGTCCTTCTAGGTGGTAATGGTTGTGGGTTTGGGAGGTGCTGCCAAAGAAGCCTTGGCATGTTGTAGATGGTACACACTGCAGCCACGGTGCACCGATGGTGAAGGGAGCGAATGTTTAAGGTGGTGGATGGGGTGTCAATCAAGCAGGTTGTTTTATACTGGATGGTGTTGAGCTTCTTGAGTGTTGTTGGAGCTGCACTCATCCAGGCCAGTGGAGAATATTCCATTACACTCCTGACTAGTGCCTTGTAGATGGTGGAAAGGCTTTGGGGAGTCAGGAGGTGAGACACTCGGCACAGAATACCCAGCCTCTGACCTGCTCTTGTAGCCACAGTATTTATGTGGCTGGTCCAGTTAAGTTTCTGATCAATGGTGACTCCAGGAGGTTGATGGTCTAGAGAGAAGGTTAACTGTAGCCTCATTGGGATATATAGGGCTCGATTTTCCAAGCACCGAGGAGGCGGGCACGGAGGCGGGACAGCACGTAAAATCGGAGAAATTGGGGGCGGGTGGCAAACCCGCCCCCAACCCGCCTGCGAGCCCTTTTGCCAGGAGGCGGGAGGATGTGCAGCTTCTGGAGGCGCAAAAGGCTTTTAATCCTTTTAGCTGCCTCTTAACAGGTAGTTAACAGACAGAAAAAAGGATTAGTGCCATTTTACCTTCACAGGTGAAGGCTTCCCGACCTCGGAGAACCCCGCCGGATTGGAGGAGACGTGGAGGAGGTCTGCGGCGGTCGGAGGCACCTGGAAGTAAGGTGTAGAGGTGAGTGATGGGTGCAAGTGTGGAGCGGTAAGTATGTAAGGTGAGTGATAAGTTTAAAAAAGTGTTCACTTACCTGTTATTACTTCTGTAGCCTTTAGCTGTGCTGGATCGGGATAGCAGACATCCACCTTGTCAATTTCAGGTAATGGCTGATGGACCCTCCGATCCATCAGACATCTGAAATTTACTTTTTTACAATGTTTTTTCAGTCCTCACCACAAAAACGAATCAAACTAAAGAGAATGTCAGTGTTTGACAGCTTCACAGAGCTGTCAAACGCTGTCATTTCTTATTTCAAGAAGCCTTGACAGATAGCACGTCTGACGTTGATGTGATCTGTCAGTGACTTCTTCCCTAATTGGCCTGCTGAGCCCGCTGGGCGGGCTTAACAAGCTCAATCAGGGGAAAATCCCTCTGAATGGTCAGGCGAAGATGGAGGCGGGACATTGACATGACAAGCGGCAGCCCCGCCTCCAAGTCGCCTCCATTGACAAAATCCAGCCCATAAAGTGTTATTAAATTGAGTAAATAAGGTAAACCTGGAATATTATTTCAAAGTACGAGAGAGATGAGCTCGATGGGCCAAATGGCCTTTTTACTTCACTTGAACTTAACTTGACAGATCTATTCTTTAAACAATTTTGAATAAAAATAAAGTTTCTAAAACATTAAGCTCTGCCAGACTTTGCCTTTTCCCCATTCTCTTATCTTCTCTTTCTTCCCTCTTTCCTTTTCCCGACTCACTGCTGTAACTTTTATTTTACATTATTTATTACCCACATATGCTATTTTATCATTTATTTTTCTTTTTTGTCCTTATTTGTTTGAAGTTTAACAATGCTCACTCTAATTGGCTAACAATTAGTTCTAAAGGCCACTTACTAGCCACTCAGCTCCTCTGCTGCTGAATCCCTCATCCACGTCTTTGTTACTTCTAGACTCGACTTTTCCAACGCTCTCCTGGCCAGCTTTCCACCTTGCATCATCCGTAAACTTGAGCTCGTCCAAAACTCTGCTGCCTGTATCCTAATTCGCACCAAGTCCCGTTCACCCAACACCTCTGTGCCCGCTGACCTACATTGGCTCCCGGTCCGGCAACGTCGAGATTTAAAAATTCTCATCCTTGTTTTCAAATCCCTCCATGACCTCACCTTTCCCTATCTCTGTAATCACTTCCAGCCCTACAACCCTCCAAGATTTCTGCGCTCCTCTAATTCTGGCCTTTTGCGCATCCCTGATTTGAATCACTCCACCATTGGCAGCCGTGCCTTCAGCTCCCTCGGTCCTAAACTCTGGAATTCCCTCCCTAAACCTCTCCGCCTCTCTACCTCTCTCTCTTCCTTTAAGACACTCCTTAAAACCTGCCTATTTGGCCAAGCTTTTGGTCATCTGCCCGGATATCTCCTTATGTAGTTCAGTGTCAAATTTTGTCTGATAACGCTCCTGTGAAGCGCCTTGGGACATTTTATTACATTAAGGGTGCTATATAAATGCAAGTTGTTGATGTTGAATAGATTGCATCATTGGAGAGTTGATAAGAAACTATAATGTGATTTTTGGTCAAACATTGTGCAGCCTGAAATGATCCAGAACCTTGGTCAGTGGTTCAGGGAGTTGCATATCAATGACATCTAGTCAACGGCACTCAAAGGGTTAAAAACAAGCCTTCATTCATTGCTATAATAAACAAACGGTTGGCAGTAAGCTTAAGGAACTATCAATCGTAGAGTTCTGCTGACGTTCATAAAGTGCTCGAGATTTGCTCTTGCGGTTTATGACATCATCTGAGCTACTTGTTTGAATTCCTGCCTTGTAGCTCACTGACAACCATCTATTATTCTAGATTTGTGCTGCAAAACTGTTTAGCAGCAGCACAAAAAAAATCAACTCACACCCTAGAGGCACTTTTATCATCTATCATACTGATGTCATGTCATTACCGCCATTCACTTCTTCACACTGCACAAGTGGGCTCCAGGACAAAGCAGCCCACTTGATTGGCACCCCATCCACCACCTTAAACATTCACTCCCTCCACCACTGGCGTACCGTGGCTGCAGTGTGTACCATCTACAAGATGCACTGCAGCAACTCGCCAAGGCTTCTTCAACAGCACCTCCCAAACACGTGACCTCTACCACCTAGAAAGACAAGGGCAGCAGGCGCATGGGAACACCACCACCTCCAAGTTCCCCTCCAAGTCACATACCATCCTGACTTGGAAATATAACACCGTCCGTTCATCATTGCTGGGTCAAAATCCTGGAACTCCCTCCCTAACAGCACTGTGGGAGCACCTTCACCACACAGACTGCAGCGATTCAAGAAGGCGGCTCACTACCACCTTCTCAAGGGCAATTAGGGATGGGCAATAAATGCTGGCCTTGCCAGCGACGCCCACATCCCAGGAACAAATAAAAAAAACTTCACTGATTTCATGCCACCCTCTATTTAAAAGGTACAGAGTTCCTGTCAGCCATCCTATTTTAATCAGGATAGCCCAATATTAAGCATCAGTGTTCAGAAAATCAGATTTCCAAAGTCAGCACAATCAGCTAATTCTTGATTCCCACACTCCCACCTTAAGCAACAGCTCAAATTCTATAGGTTCAGCAGATTGTAAGTTGAGCAACATGAAGTACAAGTACCATCTACGTATGAAAATGATGGGCAGGAAAAGACCAGCTGATCCATCAAGCCTGCCCCTCACTCACGATGCTTGGAGCATCATGACGAGATACTTCTTATCCCACCGTCTCCACCTAGCCATGTAATCTCCTGGGACAAAAAAAAAAGATAAATCCAGGGCCAATAAGAGAAAAACTACTCTGGAAAGTTCCTCTCCAACCTCCTCAGGTGATTGCAACCAGTTCAAGCTAATATAATTACTGCAATATTCATGCAGCAGTGGGATGAGGAACAAAACCACAGAAATAAGGGGAAAAAAAGACTATTCTGATCATTGTATTAGCATTTCTCCAAAAGTAGTTCATCTGCACAGAATATAACACAAATGGAAAGGTGACAGAAAACAATGGCTATTGTAACAGTGGTTTCAGAATAAGGGGGAACGCTTCAGATTCAGAGTATTTTCCAGAATGGTAGCTCCAAGTTTATGAAGAAGATTTTAATGGCGTCATGAAAATATGGTGCGGCGATAAATTACCACTTAAACAGAAAAACCAGCACCGTGAAAGGTTCTGCCCCCCTTACAATCAAGCAGTGTTTCATGGGGCTCATAAAGAGAAGCGATAGTACGCACCAATGACTAAAGCAAATGAGGAGAGGATAAAAGCATCTGGTATCCTTGGACAGCACAGTTTATTATCAGCACTTTCTTTACTGTTTTGTCTAACATTTGACTTTATATTACTCACAGAGGAAGAGAGGATTTGGGTGACTTTCACCCGTGACAGTGAACATAAGAACATAAGAAATAGGAGCAGGAGTCAGCCATTTGGCCCTTCGAGCCTGCTCCACCATTCAATAAGATCATGGCTGATCTTCTACCTCATCTCCACTTTCCTGCACTATCCCCATATCCCTCGATATCTAAAAATCTATCGATCTCTATATTCAACAACTGAGCCTCCACAGCCCTCTGGGGTAGAGAATTCCAAAGATTCACCACCCTCTGAGTGAAGAAATTTCACCTCATCTCAGTCCTAAATGGCCGACCCCTTATTCTGAGACTGTGACCCCTGGTTCTAGACTCCCCAGCCAGGGGAATCATCCTCCCTGCATCTACCCTGTCAAGCCCTGTAAGAATTTTGTATGCTTCAATGAGATCACCTCTCATTCTTCTAAACTCTAGAGAATATAGGCCTAGTCTACTCAATCTCGCCTCATAGGACAATCCCCCATCCTAGGAATCAGTCTGGTGAACCTTCGTTGCATTCCCTCTATGGCAAGTATATCCTTCCTTAGGTAAGGAGACCAAAACTGTACACAATACTCCAGGTGTGGTCTCACCAGGGCCCTGTATAATTGCAGTAAGAACATGGATCATGGAGATGCAACAAGTGCCCCCCCACCCCAACCTTAACGGGGAGACACCATCGAACCCTGAAGGATGGGTGATCCAAACAACTTTTAAACAAAAGTAACCAAAATAACAAATTGAATCACTACAGATTTGTTGGGTGAAATCAAAACAAAAGCATCATGCAGTGTCCAATAATTGTGGAAGGTCTTATTTTAAGTAGGTCAGTAAAATTGTGGGGCTAAACGACCCTAAGCTCACTGGCATTCTCCTCTTAAAGGGGAAACACCACTAATATTTTCCAAGGCCCCCCCCACCCTGTCTCTGCACCTGCTTAATATCTGTTACATCTCCAGCTTTTTCCAGTTCTGATGAAGGGTCCCAGACCTGAACCGTTAACTCTGTTTCTCTCTCCACGGATGCTGCCTGGCCTGCTGAGTTTTTCCAGCATTTTCTGTTGTTATTTCAGATTTCCAGCATCCGCAGTATTTTGCAATTATATTAAATGAATAGGTCCTATTTTGTGATAGGCTGACATACCCGATTTGGACTCGTGAATCAGAAGTACAATTTCTAAATTTGCGGACGACATTAAATTGGGGTGTGTAGTTAATACCAAAGAAGATCGCGACAAAATACAAGAAGATATTAATAAAGTTGTGAAATGGGCGCATAATTGGCAAATGAATTTCAATATAGATACGTGTGAGGTGGTGCATTTAGATAGGAAGAATCAAAAGGCCGCATACTGCATGGATAATAAGAGTCTAAATCGGGTAGAGGAGCTAAGGGATCTAGGGGTACAGATACAAAAATCAATAAAAGTAGCAATGCAGGTTAATGAAGCCAAAAACAAAGCAAACCAAGCACTGGGGTTCATTTCTAGAGAAATAGGCCTAGAAATTCAGTTGGGCGCCGTTTGGGGCGCCAAGCTCGCCTGGGCGCCGGAATTACCGCTGCGAGCGGAGCCACTAGCGCCATCCCGATATTCAGTTTCAGCGCCCCAAACGGAAGCGGGCCGCTACTCGAGGCTCCCCGCGTCCCGCTTGGGGCGCTGAAACTGATTATCGCAGCGCAACGTGCAACAGCGCCACACGCTGCGGCACGGCACGCTGCGGTACTGCAGGCCTTCCTCCCACTGTTAAGGGGGAGGTGCCTGCAACAGCGCGATCCCCACTCGCGAGTGCCGGCAAATGAGCCCGGCACCAAGGAGAAGCGCCGGGCTCTCGGGAAACAGCCGGCAATGCCGCGGGGGGGGTGGTATAGGAGGCCGGGGACGGAGGTGCTGGCAGGCGGCCGCCGAAAAAGCGGCCGGCCACACCTCCGCCTTAATTTGCGCCACTACCGCCACAGGTAGGCCCTGTGAACCGGTCGCGATTTGCGACCAGCGTTAAAGAGGCGGGCGCGACCAAATATGGTGATCGGGGCGGGAGCGGGGCGCTGCACACACCGATGACGTCATCGGTGGCGGCGCAGCGCTACAGGCTAACGCCGCCATTAGCGCCCCGCTAAATATCGCGGGAGGTGTGGCCAGTGGCGCTAAAGCCACTGAGTGCCCTCTTTGGGCGCTAACTGGTGGCACAGCCCACTGAATTTCTAGGCCTTAGAATTGAAAAGCAGTGATACTGTTCTCTGCAGGGATAGTGCAGGAAAGTGGAGATGAGGTAGAAGATCAGCCATGATCTTATTGAATGGCGGAGCAGGCTCAAGGGGCCAAATGGCCGACTCCAGCTCCTATTTATGTTCTTATAAGTACTTCCCCAACAGTTAAGGATTCTGAATAACAGTCAGCTAAATTTTAAAGTAGCTGCCAGTCATGCACATAACTGAGTAAGTAACACAGTATGTTTGTGTTTGAATATGGCTCAGCTCCCCCTCCCACCTGCAGCTTTGGAGACAACCAAATGAATGTACACAACATTTTCATGAAGTTAGGCTGAGCACATGATTTTGAATGCAGCTGGTTTTTAAAGATGTTGAGCATTGTGATTGAATTAACGGAATAGCTCCCAAGCTAAAACTAGACAGAAATGCATTGTTTCTGTCAAGGTCTTTTTAAGAGATAGGTCTGTTGAAATGTAGGGTTAATGTAAGCAAGTCTAGCCCCATAAAAAATAAGAAAGACTTGCATTTATATAGCGCCTTTCATTACCTCACGACGTCCCAAAGTGCTTTACAGCCAATGAAGTACTTTTGAAGTGGAGTCGCTGTTGTAATGTAGAAAAACACAGCAGCCAATTTGCACATAGCAAACTCCCACAAACAGCAATGTGATAATGACCAGATAATCTGTTTTTTAGTGATGTTGATTGAGGGATAAATATTGGCCAGGATACCAGGGATAACTCCCCTGCTCTTCATCGTTATAGTGCCATGGGATCTTTTACGTCCACCTGAGAGCAGACAGTTCAACATCTCATCCGAAATACGGCACCATCTGGCAGTGCAGCACTCCCTCAGTACTGCACTGGAGTGTCAGCTTAGATTTTTGTGCTCAAGTCTCTGGAGTGGGACTATGAACCCACAACCTTCTGACTGAGAGGTGAGAATGCTGCCCACTGAGCCACGGCTGACACTATAGAGACAAAAACAAGTGCCTCCGCTTGAAATCAATGGAATGAAAATCGGGCGGGTTCTATAAAGAGGTGATCCACTCTGCTAGATTACTGTCCATGCGGTGAAGATGAAAATCTACCACATAGAGATATAGGAGGGAACCCAGGGGCGGGCCACAAAGCTTATTGTTGAACTTAGAGGACTACGTTGTGAGAAAAGGTTGCCAACCTTCAGACTTTACTCTCTTGAGAAGAGGAGGATGAGGGGTCTTGATAGAGGTCTAGAAAAGTTAGATCCAGGAATGTTCTTTCATTGGGCACAGGACTCAAGGCATAGGGGCGCTGTTTAAAGTTAATGGTGTCAAAAGAAAATAAGAAGTTTAGACAAAATGTTTTCAGTCAGAGCATATCTGGATTGTGAAATAGATTAACAGTGAGGCTAGTGAAACAAGAAAGCGTGGCATGTTTTAAAAACAGACGAGACGAATTCCTGCCAATTAATAAGATTCATGGCTGTTAGTTTTAGAATCAGAATAAAGAACTGGAGGGAAGATTTGGAGGGGTAGGCTAGATGGACCCATTGGGCTGGATTTTGTTACTGGAGGTGTGTAGGAGGCGGGACTACAACTTTTGGGGTTTTAGTCCCGCCTCCATCGAGTTGTGGCCAACCCACTCGTTTTTCACTTGATTGACCTTGTTGAGCCCACCCAGCAGGCTCAGTAGGCCAATTAAGGGCCACCCAGCAACAGGTGATGTCACAGATTGACATTTCATCTGTCAAGAGCTTTTGACAGATGAAATATCAGCGTTTGACAGCTCTTTGAAACTGTCAAACACTGACAATCTGTACTCCAAGTTAATTCCTTCCTCTCAGGCTGATTTAGAGATCTCTCCAGAACAGAAAGCCGAACGCTGCAACTTTTGACAGCTCGCGGCCATTCTGCTTTCTGTGCCGGTGAGATGAGGGACTCCCGAGACCTGAAGGAAGGAAGGCTGTAAAGGTAAGTAAACTTCTTTAAACACTTTACACACACCAAACACACTTACCTCTGCACTCATGCACCCATCACTCACCTGAACACCGGACATCTCGAACCCTCCAAGCCCTTCAGCCCGACGGTTCACCTCGCTAACTTGGTGTGGTTTGGAGCTGTCGGGAATCCCACACTTCAGGAATAAAAATAGGGATTAGGCTAAAAACTGCCTGTTAACTACCTGTTAACAGGCAGTTAATTGGCACTAATCCCCTTCCCGCCTCGGGGAGGCGGGTCCCAGCACAGGTCAGGTATCTGCCTCCTTTGAAACTGGCATGGAGGCAGGTTGGGGGCAGGAAGGGTTCGTGCCCCCCGATTTCAAGATTTTAACCCCCCACATGCCTCCAATCCCGCCTCCATGACCCAATCAAAATCCTGCCCAATCTTCAAAACATTGCTGCTAAGTGCTTGTGTGCTAGTATCATCAACAATAAATCACAGAATCACAGAAACCCCACAGTGCAGATAGAGGCCATTTCGGCCCATCGAGCCTGCACCGACACATATCCCACTCGATCCCCGTAACCCCTACACCAACACATATCCCACCCTATCCCTACGTATTTAATCCCCCTAACACTAAGGGTCAATTTTATCATAGCCAATCAACCTAACCTGCACATCTTTGGACTGTGGGAGGAAACCGGAGCACCCGGAGAAAACCCACGCAAACACGGGGAGAATGTGCAAACTCCACACAGACAGTCGCCCGAGGCCGGATTCGAACCCGGGTCTCTGGTGCTGTGAGGCAACAGTGCTAACCACTATGCCACCGTGCTACCAGGCTTCCAGGCTTCGAAGCTCAATTTTGTTCCATTAGAAAATAGAAGGTTAAGAGGGGACATGATCCAAGTCTTCGAAAAAGCCAAGTAAAATTGATAACATAAATGTAAGCAGGCCATGGGAGCAGCGAACTAAAGGGTACGTGTATAAAATTAACAAGTCTCAGACAATACTTGAGATTAGTAGGAATTCTTTACTCACAGAGTAGTGCATGTGTCAAATGGACTCCCAGCTAAAGTAATTAAAGCTCCATCTCTCAATCTACAAGATCACCATTCAAACACTGAGGGCAGGATTTTCATTGGGCTGTGGAGGCGGGACTGGAGGCATGTGGGGGGTTAAAATCCCGAACTCGGGGGTCCCGAACCCATCCCGCCCCCAACCCGCCTCCATGCCAGTTTCAAAGGAGGCAGGTACCCGACCTGTGCTGGGAGCCGCCTCCCCAAGGCGGGAAGGGGATTAGTGCCAATTAACTGCCTGTTAACAGGCAGTTTTTAGCCTAATCCTTATTTTCATTCTACACGCAAAGGGCGGTAGAAGTTTGGAATTCTCTTCCGCAAACAGCAGTTGATGCTAGGTCAATTGTTAATTTTAAATCCAAGATTGATAGATTGCTGTTGACCAAAGGTATTAAGGGATACGGGGCAAAGGCGGGTACATGGAGTTAGGTCACACATCAGCCATGATATTGAATGGTGGAACAGGTTTGCGGGGCTAAATGGCCTACTCCTGTTCCTATGTTCCTAATGGGCTTGGGTCTGGAGCGGCAGCCAAAATGCACACGTGAATGCACACAGGGAATTCAGGTTACACAGGCATGGCAGAGATTAGGGGAAACATTTCCTGGTTGCAAACAGAGGGTAGGGAGGAGACACAGAGAGAGTCCAAAGTTAAAGTCAGAGGTCCTGTGATGTGAGGTTGCCTGCTATCATGTAATCTAGGTTGACTCTTCAATGCCTTGCTGAGGGAGTGCAGCAGGGTCGGAGGTGCCATCTTTCAGATGAGACGTTAAATTAAAGCCCCATCTGCCTGTTCAGGTGAGGATAAAAGATCCTATGGCACCCTATGAAGAAAAGCAAAGTGTGATCTGCTGGCCATCGTGATCCCTCGACCAACACCAACAAAAACAAATTAACTAGTAATTTATCTCATTGCTGTTTGTGGGGCCATGCTGTGTCTAAATTGGCTGCTGTCCTTGCCTGCAAGCATTTTTAAAGTAATTAATTGGCTGTGAAAGGTTTTGGGATATCCTTAGGATGTGACTGGTGCTATATAAACACAGGTTTGTTCTTCGATCCAACAGTGGGGAGTTGCACTAAAATGGTATACATTGACATTGTTTTCGTTAGTTCTCCCCTCTTTCCCCCCACCACCTCCCCAATAAAATGTGAATTCTCCCTGCAGAGCAGTGCCCTAGTTGTACTGTTTTCCCCTAAATACTTTAACAAATAAATACTTTGAGTGTTGGCAATCACAATAGTAGACCTGTGCCCTAAGATGCAGGGCTGGGCTGGGCTGTTTCTGAATAATGGTCCTAATTTGCAGAAGATGAATTTAACTTTTTTTTTTACAAATGTACTGATTGTACTCAGTTGCTATTTGCATCCGTATAAAAACTAACAGTCATACTTGATGTCGGCCCTTCCTTTTTAGCAAACACTGAAATACACAGTGAGATTGACCGCGTCTCTAGCAATGTTCCCTCTCAATATGTTTTGGGCTGCGCGGCCCATTCAAACTTCCGGGCATGCGCGGTTTTTTGCATTGTGAAGCCGGCAAGTGGCCTGCCCGGGACCTCGGCGGGGCTGTGCAGCTTAAAAGACAAGAAAGACTTGCATTTATATAGCACCTTTTACAACCACCGGACGCTTGCAGCCATTAAAGTACCTTTTGAAGTTTAATGTAGGAAACGCGGCAGCTAATTTGCGCACAGCAAGCTCCCACAAACAGCAATGTGATGATGACCAGATAATTTTTTTTGGTGATTTTTTTGGCTGGTGGCTCTTTTTATTTTCTAACTGTCTCTGCTGCTGGCAAATGAGTTGGAACAATTTTTATATTTGGTCCAAATTACTTTTCTTTCTCATTTGTGGTCAAGCTCCAGGGATTAGATCTCCCCCGCTCTTCGAACTAGTGCCATGGGATCTTTTATATCCACCTGAAAGACCAGATGGGGCCTCGGTTTAACATCTCATCCAAAAGACAGCACCTCCGACAGTGCAGCACTCCCTCAGCACTGCACTGGCGTGTCAGCCTAGATTTTTGTGCTCAAGTCTCATGGAGTGGGACTTGAACCCACAACCTTCTAATTCAGAGAGCGAGGGTGCTACCGACTGAGCCACAGCTGACAGTGACAGCTGAATCAGGACCATCACAAGTCAAATCAGGTTATTGCCCCTCTCAAGGGCAATTAGGGATGGGCAATAAATGCTGGCCTTGCCAGCGACGCCCACATCCCATGAATGAATAAAAAAAATGTATTTTTTTATTTCATCTAGTAAATTCATCAGTGAGGCCACATTTGGAATACTGGGGTAGAAATTCCCTTGCGTTTTGCAGAGTTTGAGTGCGAAATTGGCGTTCCACTTATGAATTTCGCGGTGGGTCATTCCACGCCAAAAGTGTGCAAATAAAGTGGTCGCCGCCATATTGCTAAAGTCGCACGTTAGGCGTTCTTTCCAAGCACCTGAAATGAACGCTGACCTCATTTAAATATGTAAATAGGGGTCCTGCGCTTGTATTTGGAACCCCTTTTGGAAAATGGTGCCTGATAGTGTTTCATTGGTTCATTCTTAAGCCCACCCCCACCCCCCCAGAAAATCATGGCGTGAACACTCAGGAAGCTGGCTCAAGCAGCGATATTCAAAGGGATCCTCCGTCAAGGTAAGTCTCTGGAAAGTCATTTCTGGCTACTGGGGACTTTTGGAGCCATGCTTTTGGCTGAGTTTTAGCAGCTTTTGAGAATACAGAGCCTGCGGAGAGCAGACATTTGGCTGCTCCTGCACGGTTTGACTTCATCAGCTGCAGGAGTACCGGAAAAGATGGGAATGTTGCTGGGATTACCATGGAGACTGCCGTAGCAGTAGCAACAGCAACAGCAAGCACGGCAGCAAAGACCCGTGGGGGGGGTCAAAGAAGATGGCGAAGGAGGCAAGGGCCAAGGAGGCGTTACAGCAGGCGGGTCTTCCGCAACAGGATGTTGCACCTCAACATGTCCGAGGAGCAGTGTGTGAGGAGGCTGCGCTTCAGCAGGCAGTCACTGACCTATGTCACCTGTTGCAGCAAGAATTGGAGCCAAACACCAGAGTACACACAGCACTGCCTGTTGCTGGAACGGTAACAGTGGCTCAACGTCTATGGCACAGGCTCATTCCAGGCTGCAACAGGCGACATCAGCAACATCAGTCAGTTTGCTGTCCATACAGCCGTCAGGCAGGTGATGGATGCCCCCTTCGCAAGGAGAGAGCGATACATCGTCTTCCCAACGCAGGCTGCTGATCAGGAGGAGGGAGCTCTCGGATTTGCCCACATTGCTGGGTTTCCCCAAGCCCTCATTGACTGCACACATCACCCTCGTCAACAACCAGCCATGTTTTATAACAGGAAGGCGTTCTGCTTCTTGAATGTTCAGCCGGTGTGTGACCACAGGAAGCGAATAATGCAGGTCTGTGCCCGGTATCCTGGCAGCAGCCATAGCACCTTCATACTGTGCCCGTCCTTGATCCCCCTTGTCTTACACCCAGACCAGTGGCTATCAGGCTGGCTCCTTGGAGACATAGAAACATAGAAGATAGGAGCAGGAGTAGGCCATTCGGCCCCTCGAGCCTGCTCCGCCATTTAATGAGATCATGGCTGATCATCCAAATTCAGTACCCTGTCCCTGCCTTCTCCCCATATCCCTTGATCCCCTTAGCCTTAAGAAATATATCTAACTCCTTCTTGAATATATTTAATGAACAGGGGTATCCTCTCCACACCTAGCTCATGACTCCTGTCAGGAACCTGGGCACAGGCACTGAGCACCGATACAATGACAGCCACACAAATACAAGGGCTTACACTGAGCAATCCCTAGACGTCCTCAAAGGTTCCAGTGCCTGGACTGATCTGGTGAATTCCTGTAGTGTAGACTGGAGCGAGTCTCCAGATCTGTAGGGGTTTGCTACACAATTATGCCATTCAGAGGGGCCAAGCCTTGCAACTGCCATAGGAAGAATTGCAGGAGTAAGATAAAGAATGGGATGAGGAAGATGATGCAGAAGACTAAGGCCGAGCAGTGCTGCCAGAGCTGTTAGGCAACAAATTGAGGAGAGATTCTCCTAAGCAAACCCTCCACTCAGCACACCACAGTTCCACCATTTGCCTCCTCCTTTCACCCCACTTTCTAACATGAATGCCTCAATGGTCTTCCTCTTACATAACTATGAATATAAAGAGCAACATCAATGCAAAACAAATATAACCTCTTTAATTCACATTGTGATTTAACAACTAGTTCCTCTTCTTCATATTGAAATTAAATCACCCTAATGTGCCCACCTTTAGTCACCTATGTGCCTGACCTCTCTGCTCGTTGACCTACCCTGGTGCTTGTCCGAGATTGTTGTCCTGTTGCAGGAGCCTGGGAGGTCGGAGGCTGCTGATCATCCACTCAGGGCACTTGAGATGGCCGTGGTGGGAGATCTCGAGCAGGTCTGGGCCTCGAGGGCCCAGCTGCAGACTGCCGAGTCTCGGCGTCGGCTGGGGCAATCTGGGCCGTTACCTGTGGAGGACCAATAAAAGCACTGGTCCAGAGGCTGGCGGGGAATCATCTTGGTAAAGGCAGCGCAATTCTGGGCCCGGAGATGGGCCCACACAAATTGCTACGCCACTCTGGACACCCATCTTCAAAAAGGTGCATCAGAGAGAGTTCAAAGAAGCTTGATAACATTTTAAGTTATGGAGAGAGGCTGTTGGAATTCAGTGGGGAAAAAGAAAGTCGGGGGCTAATGATGCAAATCTTCAAAATGCTGAAAGGCTTGGATAACACTGATGTAAGCAGCTTATTTAGCTTAAACTGTGATTTCAGAAGTACAAAATTAGCAAGCCTCAAGCAAGACAAGAGATTAAAAGAAATGTTTTTGTCCCCACAGACTGGTGGATATGTGCAATAGACTTCATAAAAGCAATACATCCGCAGCTATTAATTCCTTTAATAAGAACCTGATGAATATCTGGTGAAGATTGAAATTGAAAGGTCAGTACAGATTTAGAGGTTTTAATAGTCTACAGAAGGTGCTGCTTCCTGTGCAACTGGAACCATTGAAATGTCAACTATGGAATGCGACTGGTCAGGGCTGAATAATGTAGGTCACAATGTTAGATAGATCTCCTGAAATTACCACAGGGGATGAAGGAGACATATCACAGATCTTTGTGTTTTGCTGGGCAGAGTCACTTCCCTCAGGAGACTGAACAAACTAAGGTAGCAGCAATGACAGTGCAAAATTGTTCACTGTCTGGTTCATGGAGCAGGTATGAAGGCTCAGACAGCCTTCTCTTGTTTCATAGTCTCTTACGCTCTTATGGCAGATGACATCTCTGCAACTCAGAGACAGAGATTGAAACTAAATAGCAATTCAGACTAATGTAGACGGATAAAATTTGCCAGTCAAATAACATTTATTCACATGTATTATTTGTAAGTTCTCAATGAATTAAAATTTATATATATATATATATATATATAAATAAATGTATTAAAAATGTGACATTTGTACATACTTACGGACTAAGAAAACCTTACTTCCTGTTGTCACATTTTGCCACACTTTTGTATCAACTTTTTTGCCATTTAAATTCCTACGTCAATAATTAGAATGAAGACTGTCCATGTAAACTTGTCACTATGTAATTACACCCTCCCGACAATGGTGTCCTCAGTAATATCACATCTACATGTATAAAGCAGCAATAAACAGAACAGCAGAGTATGTGGAGATCAACCATGAAAGCCGAGAGCGTCGCAGAAAAGGTGCTATAATTCACCCGCATCCTGGTACATCCCACATGTACAAAAGACAAATAGGTCTCGGCCCGCGATATTGTGAATTGCACATTTTCAACTGGATCATTTTGCATCTGTATTATTAATGCTATCCTGGAGACATAGAAACATCAGAGGAGACAAGATTTCTGACAGAGCCCATATCAACAGACTCCAGGCCTTGGAGGCAATGGGAGAGGTTGCTAAACTCACTGCAGACACAGTGCAAATTGTATCACAATGACAGTGTAGGAGAAATCTCTTTCTTACTGCAGGCAAGGGGCATTACTGGAAATCTGTGCCGCTCTAGTCATCACACGCCTGAAAATCTGAGGTAGGGCTAGATTTTCAGGGAGCCGTCAGGCGGGGTTTCAGGCGTGTGGGGGGGGGGAAATCCTGATTTTGGGGGTCCCGCCACCATCCCGCCCAAAACCCCGCCCCATGTAAGTTTCAGGGGTGGCGGGTACCCGCCCCGCACTGGGACCCGCCGAAACCGGGCGGGAAGGGATTGGTGCCAATTAACTACCTGTTAACAGGTAGTTAACAGGCAGTTTTTAGCCTAATCCCTATTTTGAGGGGTTTCGTGTGGGTTTCCCGACGGCTTCAAACCACGCCAGGTTGGAGCGGCGGGCAGTCGGGTTGAAGGAGTTGGGGGGTCGCGATGTCGGAGCTCAGGTGAGTGATGGGTGCATGAGTGTAAAGGTAAGTGTGTTTGGTGTGTCTAAAGTGTGTAAAGAACTTTTACTTACCTGTACTTACCTTAACAGCCTTTCTTCCTGTAGCCGTCGGGAGCCCATCACTCAGCCGGCACTTAAAGCTGAACGGCTGCGATCTGTGAAAAGTGACAGCCTTCAGCTTTGAGTGTCAGTGAGAGTTCTAACTGAGTCTGTGCAGAAGGACTCATGTCAGAACTCAGAGGCCTAGAAATTGAGTGCCCTTAGCGCCGATTTTGCGGCGCTAGAGGGCCTAGCGCTGCATTTGACGCCGGCGCCGAAATTGCCTGGGGCCCTTACGCCGCGGTAGACCGGTAGCGCTGCGCCGGCACCGATGACGTCATCGGTGTGCGCAGCGTCCCGGTTGCCATGCCGACGGGCCCCAGCGCCGAAATTCAGTTGCGGCCGCCTCGCCCGTGACAGCCGCAACTAAGACTCTGGCAACAGAGTCTTACGAGTCTTTGCGCCGGCGCATTAAATGCCCCGCGGCGGCCGGCCGCTTTCCCGCCGGCCGCCTGGCCGCAGCTCCCTCCCCGGACTTCCCCCCCCACCCCCCCGGAACAGAAGCAAGCCCAGCACTTGTCCGAGGTGCCAGGCTCATTTTTTAAAAGATTTTTGCGGGCCGCGATCGGGTGCAGGCAGCTCCTCCTTAAGGGAAGGAGGAGGCCTGCACTTCCCGAGCCTGCCGCACCGCATCGGGTGCCGCAGCGCCGGAATTGCGGCGCGAAACGGCAGTTAGCGCCGATTTACCGCCGCAAAGACCCTCCAGTAGCGCCGGCAGCCGTTTGGGCGCGGCCCTGCTGAATTTTTGGCGCGCGCAGGGGGACTTAGCGCCGGCACTAACTTCCGGCGCTAAAGCCCTGGCTAAGCCAAAACTCAATTTCTAGGCCAGAGTGTCAGTGTTTGACAGCTTCAAACAGCTGTGAAACACTGATATTTCATCTGTCAAGATCTCTTGACAGATGAAATTGCAGTCTGTGACGTCACCTGTTGCCGAGTGGCCCTTAATTGGCCTGCTGAGCCCGCTGGGCGGACTCAACAAGGTCAATCAAGGGAAAATCGCGCGGATTGGCCGGACGTCGAAGTAGGCGGGTCAAAAACCCAAAAGGGGAAGTCCCGCCTTCTTCCCGACAGGTTCGGCAAAATCTACCCCATCTTAAATCCTGAGTCACTCATTTTGTCTCAGATCTGCAGGGATGTTTTCTGCTTTGAGAATGGTGCACCAGATTGGCATGACGGGTCAACTTGGCTCAGTTGACTCTTAACTCGGAGTCAAAAGGTCGTGTTCAAGCCTCGCTCCAGTACCTGAGCACCTAACCTAGGCTCATACTTCAATGCAGTGTTGAAGGAGTGCGACATTGTTGAAAGGTGCTTTTTTTTGGATGAAACATTAAATCAAGGCCCTATCTGACTGTTTAGATTGATGTAAAAGATACCATACAACAACAACTTGCACTTATATACAGGAAACTTTGGTTTATCCAGAGGTTAACTGTCCAGAATGCTCGAGCCACCGGCAAAATGCAGGAGTCGGTTCAGTAAGTTTTTTTTCTTTTCGTTGCTTTTTTTTCCACTAGTCAGGCTCTGCAAGGTCTAGCTAAAGCTGTTGCTTAGCTACAGAGATGCTTGCAAGCTACGGCCGACTGTTTAGAAGCTGTTGAGGGTTTGTTGCTAGATACGGAGCTCAAAAGCTTCCGTATGTTTTAACATTAGTGCTGGTTTGTCCGGCAGTTTTGATGGGACGGCAACAGCTCGGTCCCATCGGTGTCGGATATCACAAAGTTTCCTGTACCATCTTTAAGGTAGTAAAACGTCTCAAGGTGCTTCACAGCAGCATAATCAGACAAAAAGAATTGACACCAAGTCAAAGACGGAGACATTAGGACGGGTGATCAAAAGCTTGGTCAATGAGGGAGGTTTTAAGTCTCAAAAGGAGGAGAGCGAGATGGTGAGGCGGAAAGGTTTAGGGAGGGAATTCCAGAGTTATGGGCCGAGACAATTGAAATCACGGCAACCGATGTTGGGGCAAAAAAAGTTGGGGATGCACAAGAGGGCAGAATTGGAGGAATAGAGAGTTCTCCGAGGGTTATCTTCACTATTTGAAGAAGAGCAGGGAGTTCTCCTCGTGTCTGAGCCAATACTTCACCCTCAATCAACACCAACAAAAATTACAGATGAACCCGCCATTTGTCTAATTAACTGTTTATCAAACCATGTTGTATTTGCTGCTGTGTTTGTTTAAATAGCAACAGTGTCTGCACTTGAGAAGAATGACATTGTGAAGTACTTTGGGATGGCCTGATGAAGCGCTATATAAATGAGAGGTGGGTTTTTTCTTGCTAAATGTCTGGAAAATTTGGGAGAGTACATTCTGCAAGTATTTATTGTCACATAGCTTACCAGTGATGCATTTTTGAGAATTCTACCGTCAAGGTGTATTGCAAACAGGCATCATATGTACTTTGAAACGATAACCTCAAGTTGTGCAAATCTGGCACACAAATAATAAACTGATTGGGCTGCAAACAGTGCACTGTCTTGTTTATTCTATATAAACTGGTGTTTGTCTTTTAAATAGACATCTCATGCATCTCCATACTTACTTTTTCTACACTTAAGTGTAGGTCTCCCATAGATGTAGATGGGGCACTATCTGGAATTGGCATTCTTTGTATCATTCTGCTTTTGTAGTTCCCATGTTAAGCATTTCACTGCAGTGAATAATGCATTCTCTTCTGTAATGAAAATAGCATTAATTTTTATGGATTCAAAATGTTTATTCAGGACGTTGAAGGGTTGCTGATGAGTATCTTCCGTTTGTCTATGTAGTTATTGTCTCAGTGCACTTACTTAGACTGGGGATAACTTATGACATTGCAAAACCATAATGAACCTCTTGCAGTGCACCGAGATTAACTGGAGCCAATGGAAACAGTTGCCTTAGTGTGTGTATTGTGTATGAGATAAATGACATTATCAGTATGAATTCCTACAGTACTGAGATCTTTTCCCAATACAATCTTGTCATGAGTTGTAATTTTTAACCCCATGAGCATGGCCACGCAACAATGAGATGTTTAAGGTCATTTGATTGGCACCCCATCCACCACCTTAAACATTCACTCCCTCCACCACCGGCGCACTGTGGCTGCAGTGTGTACCATCTACAAGATGCACTGCAGCGACTGGCCAAGGCTTCTTCGGCAGCACCTCCCAAACCCGCGACCTCTACCCACCTAGAAGGACAAGGGCAGCAGGCGCATGGAAACACCACCACCTCCAAGTTCCCCTCCAAGTCACACATCATCCTGACTTGGAAATATATCGGCCGTTCCTTCATCATCACTGGGTCAAAATACTGGAACTCCCTCCCTAACAGCACTGTGGGAGTACAGGTACCTTCACCACACGGACTGCAGCGGTTCAAGAAGGCGACTCACCACCACCTTCTCAAGGGTAACCAGGGGTGGGCAATAAATGCTGGCCTTGCCAACGACGCCCACATCCCATGAACAAATAAAAAAACATTTTTTTTTATTATTAGTCTTAAAAGGGAACAGTGTCTGTACCACTGGGTGTAACCCAATACTTCAGATACCAATAGATTCTGGATGAGCCAAGTAGCTGAAGTTCCCCCTGCCTATTCTAATAAACTATGATGGCCCCACAGTACTGACTAAGTGGGCCATAAAGGTCATTTCTGTCCCTGTGCATTCCTATATACCAGTAGTAAAGTGCCAGAATTACAATCATATACCCAAAACTTTTCACCAATCTCACAACTCTATCAATTTCCTCCAAAATACATTTAAGGGGAAGCTAGTTAAGTGCATATCTGTGCTATCACTAAGACCGCCAACTTCCACCTCCATAACATCGCCCGATTCTGTCCCTGCCTAAGGTCACCTGCTGCTGAAACCCTCATCCATGCCTTTGTTACCTCTAAACTTGACTATTCCAACGCACTCCTTGCCGGATTCCCATCTCCCACCCTCCGTAAACTTCAGGTCATCCAAAACTCTGCTGCCATTGTCCTAACTCGCACTAAGTCCCGTTCATCCATTACCCCTGTACTCGCTAACCTACATCGGCTGCCAGGTTAAGCAAGGCCT
This sequence comes from Somniosus microcephalus, assembly GCF_052327205.1. Classification (NCBI taxonomy): domain Eukaryota; kingdom Metazoa; phylum Chordata; class Chondrichthyes; order Squaliformes; family Somniosidae; genus Somniosus; species Somniosus microcephalus. Next base: position 15,002,571 of record NC_141010.1, read on the forward strand.
TGATTTTAAAATTCTCTTCCTTGTCTTCAAATCCCTCCATGGCCTCGCCCCGCCCTATCACTGTAATCTCCTTCAGCCCCACAACACCTCCCCCAAGAGATATCTGTGCTCCTCCAATTCTGGCCTCTTGAGCATCCCTGATTTTAATCGCTCCACCATTGGTGGCCGTGCCTTCAGCTGCCAAGGCCCTAAGCTCTGGAATGCCCTCCCTAAACCTCGCCACCTCACTACCTCTCTTTCTTCCTTTAAGACGCTCCTTAATACCTACCTCTTTGACCAAGGTTTTGGTCACCTGCCCTAGTATCTCCTTCTGTGGCTGAGCAGTGAATTTTGATTGATAATCGCTCCTGTGAAGCACCTTGGGACGTTTTACTACATTAAATGCACTATATAAATACTTGTTGTTGTTGTACATGAGGGAGAAAGGAGTAGAAGAATATGTGGATAGGGTGAGATGAAGTAGGGTGGGAGGAGGCTCGAGTGGAGCATTAACACCGGCATAGACCTGTTGAGCCGAATGGCCTGTTTCTGTGCTGTAACTTATGTAATTCTGTGTAACCTATGTAAGACAGACAGACATGATGGTTAGTTTAGTTCAACCCTGCAGAAGTGCACATCCTGCTGATCATTCACAGAGCAGCATTGATGATAGGCACGGAGACATCCGAACTTTAGACTATTCCAGTCTTATAGATGACTGTATGTGATGCTGAATAGCAGCACTGGGGTTATGAGCCTAGAAAAATGTCTACCTTTTAAAAAAAAAACATTACCCACGACACCTTCCAGCTGCTCACACCATATCATGGAATGGGTTACTATCTCCCACAGAGAAAAAATTCCTGATCGCGGCCAAGACTTCAGAGGGAGGGGTCTACTTGAGGCACTTACCCACAAGTAGTGAAGGATAATTGAAGGGTGCATCAACCTGGACTGTTCTCATACAGAGTTGATTGAGGTCTGGGAGCAGCTCACTTACCTGCTCTGCACTTTTTATTTGTTCTCTGGATGTGGGCAAGGCTGCATTTATTGCCCATCCCTAGTTGTCCCAAGAAGGTAGAGGTGGGTCTTATTCTAGTGATTGTTTCCCCAACTGAGTTTCTTGTTCGGCCACTTCAGAGGGCATTAAGAGTAAACAACATAATGTGAGACTGGAGTCGCATGGAGGCCAGACTGGGTAGGAGTGGCAGGTTCCCTTCCCTGAAGGACATTAGTGAACCAGTTGGGCTTTCATGACAATCCAGTCGCTCTCATGCCTTCTTTTTCCTGGTACCAGCACAAGGGAATGGTAATTTTGCGACCCTTGATGGGATCAAATTCTGCATGGGTACACTCAAACAGCAGCTGGCTGGAAAATGTTGTTTCAAAAAAAAAAATACCATGCAAAATAGAAAGATTGAGGTGTTAGCCACTGTTGAACTGAAGCATGTAAACAGCGATGGATGAGCCAAGTTTGCTTCAGTTATGGTTTTCCAATAAACACCAGAAACTCTGATTCTATTTCCTCCAGTTTAGGTCTTTGAAAAAGCCTTCACTGCGAAATCCTTAGGGTAGATACACATGCCCAGATTGGGCTGGCAAACTCAGGGCTAAATGATGCCACCAGTAGTACATGTGCGCGAAGGTATAAACACTAGTGGCCTCTATAAAAATCAATGGGAATAACAATGCTCAGGTCATTGGACTAGATTCATTATCATCTTCTCTTTTCTTTCTTGCAAGCAAGAAATTAGACAAGGCAGGCAGGAATTTCCTTAGTAAATTTAATAACGAGTTGTGTGCATTGACCCTGTTGGGTTTTTTTTAGCTGCTACAGCTCAACATGTGGGGAGTCTAACCGAACAGCTAGTGGAGGTCCTTCTCCGACATTATCTACTCCCATCAGAAAATATAACTCCTCTTCTCCTCCTAGTGGCAGGGCTCCAACAATGAGAGTCAGCCAGGAGATAAGAATCATGCCAGGGCCTTTACTTCATTCTTATCCCTGCCAGTGAAAGAGCCATCACAGATTGGGGAAAATCATCAGAAGAGGTCCTGCTGCCCTTTAGAATGGACAGCTTGCTCCTCCGAGCCCTAGTATCTCCACCACTGCCTCCAGAGAAGGAAGAATTCAGAAACCTGGCGATAATTTTACCATCAGTTTGAAAGTCAGTAGTTGCTGCTGTTTCCACTGGCAGGAGGTTGGGTAACCAGAGGACACAAATTTAAGATAATTAGCAAAAGAACCGGGTGGCGAAATGGAGATTTTTTTTTTTGCGCAGTGAGTTGTTGTGATCTGGAATGCACTGCCTGAAAAGGAGATGGAAGCAGATTCAATAGTAACTTTCAAAAGGGAATTGGATAAACACTTGAAAAGGAAATGTTTACAGGCCTATGGGGAAGGAGCAGGCAATTGGGGGACTAATTGGAGAGCTCTTTCAATGAGCCAGCACAGGGACGATGGGCCAAATGGCCTTTTTCTGTGCTGTATGATCCGATGATTAACTCTATGATTTTATACTCTGCTTCTGATTACTGGCTGGAACTGAATACAGCCTTGAAGATTGCCTGAGAGCTCTTAATCCTTCTACCAATTCTGGAGTCAAAAAGCAACAGTAACAGAATGGTGCAATCTTCAGACGTTAGTTAAGAGCAAATTTCTTTGGGGGTTCAAAATGTACTCCCTGTGCAGAGGAATTGTCTGCATATGCAAGCATGCTACGATACAGTCCACGTACAGTTCAGTTGGTTACTGGGGTTTAAAGATTGTTCAAACAATGGTCCGTTGCTATTTTGGCTACAAACTGTGAAATTCCACAAGATAGCATCAGTTATATCAGATAATCCTGCACGATGACACCAGTTACTGTCACATGCATGAGTGAAATCTTCTGAAATCACATCATTGGAATCAAAAACATCCCTAAAAAAAGTGCCAGGCAAGGGTGAAAACTGCCGCAACACAGGAAATAGTGAAACGAACTATTAGCCCAATAGATGATGCTGATCGTTGATTAACTCAATTAAAAAGACAGCTAGCATTATCACAGTTGTAACTCATCCTTACAATCTGAAAGAATGGGCTATAGGAGCCTTTCTAAACACACGCCTGGCTGTGGAATAGCAGCACAATTACTGTTGCTTTACTAGTCATTATCTTGTCAAAGGCTGATTTAAGACTTGACTCACTGCTGGGTTTTGTCTGCAAGTACATGCGGCCAGGAGCCATAATTCCTGGCGGCTTACTCCGCCTGTGCCCTGTCGGGCTGTCTGCCAACACTGGATCCTGGTTGTTATATCAGACATGGCTATGTTCTTATTAACCCCTTTGGAGCAGTCACTTAAGGCCAATTATACTACATGAATTGCATCAGTACAGCCGTGCATTCAGCTTCACATATTGCAAGCGGTGGCGAGTTATTATGCAAGTTGAAGTCATCTGAATTGAACTTGGGTAAGTTTTGTGATTCCACTTCAACAAAAGTATTCTTCAACCTCTTCAGATGCGAACCTGCAGCTGTGGCTCAGTGGGTAGCACTCTCGCCTCCGAGTCAGAAGGTTATGGGTTCAAGTTCCTACTCCAGAGACTTGAGGACGCAACCTAGGACTGACGTCCAGTACTAGTACTGAGGGAGTGCCGCACTGTTGGAGGTGCCATGAGATGTTATAACCAACAGGACTAGACAGACTAGATGCAGGAAGGATGTTCCCGATGGCAGGGGAGTCCAGAACCAGGGGTCACAGTCTGAAGATAAGGGGTAAGCCATTTAGGACAGTGATGAGGAGGAATTTCTTCACCCAGAGAGTGGTGAACCTGTGGAATTCTCTACCATAGAAGGCAGTTGAGGCCAATTCATTAAATATATTCAAGAAGGAGTTAGATATATTTCTTAAGGCTAAAGGGATCAAGGGATATGGGGAGAAAGCAGGGACAGGGTACTGAATTTGGATGATCAGCCATGATCTCATTAAATGGTGGAGCAGGCTCGAGGGGCCGAATGGCCTACTCCTGCTCCTATCTTCTATGTTTCTATGTTTCTATGAACTCTCACCTGCCCTCTCAGGTGAGTGTAAAAGATCCCACGGCACTATTCGAAGAAGAGCAGGGGAGTTCTCCCCGGTGTCCTGGGCCGATATTTATCCCTCAACCAACATCACTAAAAAAAACAGATTATCCAGTCATTATCACATTGCTGTTTGGGGAGCTTGCTGTGCGCAAATTGGCTGCCGCGTTTCCTACATTACAACAGCGACTACACTTCAAAAAAGTACTTCATTGGCTTGTAAAGCGCTTTGAGAGGTCCTGAGATCGTGAACGGCACTATATAAATGCAAATCTTTCTGTCTTCAATTGTAACCGTTGCAAAACAAGCTTTTTTAAACGGTATTTCTAACCTCTTGAACATTAGCAGAGAGCTCAAACTCCTGCTGGTACTTTGTTGACACTAAAACATAACCATCATTTGCTGGCCAGATATGTACAATATAACTTGCATCTGATGTCCCCATGCCATCCTTGTCTCAAGCTGGGGTTTTAGCATAACAACACCTGACATGAATCAGTCATTCATGAAAGAAAGACTTATGAAATAATACTGAGCGGCCTGCGGGTGGCGCTGTCCAGGGAGAGTATAAATACTCGGGCATGGGCCCAGCTTGCGCAGGACATTCTTAACAGGAACTAGTGAAGGACACAACTAGACCTCCATGTTGTAAAACAGTTGATTAAAGCTTTGTTTAACGCTTAGACCAAGTGCCTAGTAGTTTTCTTACGTCAACACCCATAGGGGTATACTTTCCATCAGAGGAGAATGATAAAAGGAGCATACAAACTGGGTAAATAGCAGGAAGGGAGTTTTCTGCCTGTTTTTTTTTAAAAACTGCTCGTTAAGGTCTAGTAAGGCCTCATTAGGGACCTGATAACAAGAAAATACTGCAGTTTCTTGCTGGGGGGTAATCTAAATGGTCAGGGAGCTTGGTGTTCATGTACAGAGCTGGAGTTATCGTAATGATGGACGGGCAATATTTGGAAGGATCAGTACAGCACTGGCAGCAGGATTCTGTCAGCCTCAGCGGATGGATGTATCAGACCTACAACAACTTCGTAGAATCATAGAATCGTTACAGCACAGTAGGAGGCCATTCGGCCCATCGAGCCCGTGCAAACCTGTATTTATACAGCGCCTTTAACGCAGTGAAACGTCCCGAGGCGCTTCACAGGAGCGTTATAAGACAAGAATTTGACACCGAGCCACATCAGGAGAAATCAGGGCAGAAGTTGCTGTAGATGGAACAAGATGGCTGCTGCTAGGCTGGCAGTTCCATAAGGAGCAACTTGGGTAGACAGGGTAGATGCAGGGAGGACGTTTCCCCCTGGCCGTGGAGTCTAGAACCAGGGGTCACGGTCTCAGAATAAGGGATCGGCCATTTAGGACTGAGATGAGGAGAAATTTCCTCAGTCAGAGGGTGGTGAATCTTTGGAATTCTCTACCCCAGAGGGCTGTGGAGGCTCGGTCATTGAGTATATTAAAGACAGAGATCGATAGATTTTTGGCTATTAAGAGAATCAAGGGATATGGGGATAGTGCAAGAAAGTGGAGATGAGGTAGAAGATCAGCCATGATCTTATTGAATGGCTCGAAGGGCCGAATGGCAGACTCCTGCTCCTATTTCTTATGTTCTTATGTAACTTCATTGCTTCACCTCTATTCATGGGAATCTCCAGACCTAGCTGACTATCTTCCAACATGTCAGCAGGAGTGGGCAACCTGTGAGTGTGGACTGCATGGAAGACCCAACACTCGTGAAACAACTTACCTTAGGGGCTGGCGCAGAAGCAGCTACCATATCTCATGAGGTACAGTGCGGAGAAGGAGGGGCTATTGCTTCATTATTATGCCAATTATACGTGACTTCCACCACAGAAGCAGGTGTGTCAATACACGGTTTACAATAAGTATACGGGGACCGATTTTAACATCATTCGGATAACCGGTGGGTTAGGGTTGTTGCCGGCATGAGGTGCGGGCCATTTTGAGGCACGGGCCTCATTTACATGCTGTCGGAGAGCCGTGGATGGCGAGTGTCTGCCTCGCTGCAGCTCAGCGGTTGTGGGAGGGTGGGAAATCCTCAGTTCCCGTGCTGAACTGGATGACAGTCACAGTCGAGGGGGGTTGGTGGCGGGGAGAGGGGGAGGATACCGATGGGGATTCAGAAGGGCCGGAAGCAGGCAGGAGTATTTTGTGCGCGAGAAGGAGCACTGAAAAAAACCTGAAGATTGCTAGGGTCATTTTCTGAGTGGTCCCTTTAATGGCCACGGGTAGGTCACTCAACACCTAGTTCACACTCTGCACATTTGAACCTCGAAATTGCAATCGGGGTCTACATACATCATAGGACCCCAATTTACATATTACAAGTGAAACAGGCAGACGTTCCGGCCATCCAGCGGAACCCGACCGGAAAGTGACCCGGCGCCATTTTCGCCCCCCCCCCAACCACCCCATTCGCGCCAGACGGAGCGAGTTAAAATCAGCCCCATCGTGTTTGCATTCTGAGGCGAATCAAGCATCACAAAGCTCGTTGAAGGAGAAGGGAGAAGGCGGCGGGGGGGGAGAAAATCAGAGATATGGGCCGTATGGTACAACCATGGCTGATGGCACCACTGCACGACTTCCTCACAACAGCAGAGAACAGATACAATGAGGCACATTGGCAAGCCGGGGCTGTTAGCAAACAGTCGGGGTGCTACAGCAACCACTCAATTACTTGGAGTAATCAAGGCAAAAATCACACAATATGCTTCCAGAGAAGGATGTCAAAATTGTAACGTTATGGTGCATGTTGCATAATATTGCCAAGGACAACAGCCTCACCAAGCACTTGGGTCAAAAGCAACAACAACTTGTATTTATATAGCGCCTTTAACATAGTAGAATGTCCCAAGGCGCTGCACAGGAGTACTTTTTTTTAATTTTAATTGACACCGATCCACAAGGATAAATTAGGGCAGGTGACCAAAAGCTTGGTCAAAGAGGTAGGTTTTAAGGAGCGTCTGAAAGGGGGAAAGAGAGGTAGAAAGACGGACAGGTTTAGGCAGGGAATTCCAGAGCTTAGGGCCTAGGCAACAGAAGGCGCGGCCACCAAAGGTTGAGCGATTATAATCAGGGATCCTCAAGAGGGCAGAATTAGAGGAGCACAGATATCTCGGGGGGTTGTGGGGCTGGAGGAGATTACAGAGATAGGGAGGGGTGAGGCCATGGAGGGATTTGAAAACAAGGATGAGAATTTTGAAATCGAGGCGCTGCTTAACCGGAAGCCAATGTAGGTCAGCGAGCACAGGGGGTGATGGGCGAACGGGACTTGGTGCGAGTTAGGACACGGGCAGCCGAGTTTTGGATGACCTCAAGTTTACATAGGAGAAAGGTATTCGATACAAGTGCATTAAACATTCATTTGATAACATCGCTGACACTAACTTTACCCTATCGAGATCTAGAATACAAGCAAGGTTTTCAGGCATGCCAGGGTCCAGGATCCTTGACTGCCTGTTTGTTATCTATAAACACGAAAATGTTACTTAACCCAATCTCACTGCATGTTACCTTGCTGAGTGTGTGCCTTCTCTTTCATCACTCGGAGCTGCATGTAACCATACCCGGTCTAGCACAGTTTCTTTCTGCTTTCCTTTCTGCCTTTATCCTGACAAGAATCAAACATTTTCTTGAAAGCTTCAGGGCTTTTGTTTCAACTGCTCTCAGGCTTTGCGGTTTTCAGTCTATTTTATTGTCTTACATACATGACTATGGTTACATGTTCCGTTATTTTCATGTATAAACTTATATATTTTCAAACAGGAAAGGCTGTTTTACTTGTTTATCCTAAAGCCATATGTTCTTCAATCAAAGATTTTGCCAAACTAGGGAGGCCACATTTTTATGTGTGGAGAATTTTTTTTAAACTGAAAGTATTGTTTTCTGATAGCTTAGCTTCATGGTGCCAACTTGGCCATTAGCACAGGGCTGTTGACACTTTCTTCCCGGGGCTGAATGTTATTTGGCCCTGTAGCGAATACAATAGCACGAACACTCAAAAGCTCAAGCTAGGGGCACATCAACCAAAGTCGGAGTGGACAGGCAGTGCCAGCTCATTGCACAGCGCAAGGCAAAGTCCCCGAATTAGGCAAGCATAGATTAGTCCAGCTTTTAACGGGTTGTATGTGCACACAATCATTTTAGGAGATTGTTTTGAAAACATTTAAAGACTCACCACAGCCATCAGGACTCAGTAAAGCGAAAGTAGTGGCATTTAAAAATCAGCAAACCTCGGAAATCATCAAACACAGAGATCGAAGCAGTCCTTCCTACTAAGGGAGCATTCTTGAATTTCTGGTGCAACAGAGTGACAATGTCACAAACCCATTGTTAACTCATGTGAAGGATGTCATTCTTTTTTACTTTCTTTCTAAATTTCTGCCCCCTTTTTTTGCTTTTCTCCTGAAGGTACTGACTCTTGCTGAGATATGGTTCCATGGTTGCAGGGGAGCCCTTCAGTACCTCATCCAAGTACCTCACTCTTAGGGCTGGATTTTCATTCAGAAGTCGGGAAGGAGGCGGGACTACAACTTTCGGGTTGTAGTCCCGCCTCCATCGAGATGCGGCCAATCCACGCGATTTTCACTTGATTGACCTTGTTGAGTCCGCCCAGCGGGCTCAGCAGGCCAATTAAGGGCCACCCGGCAACAGGTGACGTCACAGACTGAAATTTCATCTGTCAAGACGTGTTGACAGATGAAATATCAGTATTTCACAGCTGTTTGAAGCTGTCAAACACTGACAGTCTTACTTCTAACCTGAGTCCTTCTACACAGACTCAGTTAGAAATCTCACCGGCACTGAAAGCTGCAGGCTGTCACTTTTGACAGCTCGCGGCCATTCCGCTTTCTGTGCCGGCTGAATGATGGACTCCCGAAACGTAGAGGAAGGAAGGCTGTAAAGGTAAGTACAGGTAATTTAAACTTCTTTACACACTTTAGACACACCAAACGCATTTACCTTTGCACTCATGCACCCATCACTCACCTGAACACCGACAACTCAACCCCTCCAAGTCCTTCAACCCGACGGCCCGACTCCTCTAACTTGGTGTGGTTTGGAGCCGTCGGGAATCCCACACGACATCCTTCAAAATAGGGATTAGGCTAAAAACTGCCTGTTAACTACCTGTTAACAGGCAGTTAATTGGCACTAATCCCTTCCCGACTCGGGTCAGCGGGTCCCAGTGCGGGACGGGTACCCGCCTCCTTTGAAACTTACATGGAGGCGGGTTTTGGGTGGGATGGTGTCAGGACCCCCAAATTCAGGATTTTAGCCCCTAAAAGCCCGCCTCACGGCACACTGAAAATCGACCCCTAATTAGTGTGCAAAACCTATGTTGTTCCTCTATTTATGAAGGCTACAAAGTCAGAACCTGGGAATTATAGAGCAGTTCACTTGACTTCAGATACAGGCACGTTTCTGAAAGGAAACATTAGAAATGTGTTTATGATCAGTTGGAAAGAGCAGAGGTTTTTAGGGGATCCCAAAATAGCTTTTTGGAAATGGAAGTACTGCCGCACCAATGGTTGGTGGATGGTGGGTGGTCAGCAGCTATTGTGTATCTTGACTTTTCAAAAAGCCTTCAATAAACTGCCACACAGAAGGTAAGGTTGAGTCCTGTGCAACCGATAGGCTGATTTTAAATTGGATAGCGAATTGGATGCATTCCATAGGCAGACAGTAGGTACTAATGGTAGTAGTTCTGCATGGGGTCTCTTGACTAGTGGAGTCCCAGAGGGATCTGTGTCTGGACCATTGTTCTTCACCATCTTTATCAAGGCATTGGGAGAACTATTCTTAAGTTTGATAAGGACACAAAGAAGTGTGAGTAAAGATTTTAGACCGCAGGATGATTTAGATACATTGGGGGAATGGGCCCATGTGTGGGGGGTGGGGTGTTGGTGGTAATCAGGCATGCAAGTTGCACCATGTCTTGAAGGGACAGACTGGATGGAACAGTTGGGTTTTTTTCCTGCCCTTTTTGTATGTTCACGTGGGAGTCTAGACAGTGAGTGTCAGCTTAATCTTCCTGGGGAAAGAAGGGTGCATCAAAACTGAGCCCATCCAATGTCTACACATGAGAAGTCACTGGAGCAGGGGCAGGAACCCCGACTGATTTTTTATCTTCCTTCACCCAGGAGCACCGAGACCACTAGCAGCACCGTACTGTGACCCTGGCTGAGATCTGGCAACTCAGCATGGACCAGGCATTGAACCTGGGATTTTCCTGGTCTATATGGCTCAGTACCACACAAGCTACTGCATTTACCCACAAAGCCAGGGATGTCCAACCTGTGGCTTTGGGGTCACATACGAGAAGAAGGTTGAGAAGAGACCAGTAGGCCCATCAAACCCACTTCATCGAGATATGGTGGAACCTTGCACACCATTGATTCACCCCCATTCCACACAATCTCCTGGGAGAGGCAATAAAAAATAAGATTCGTGCAACCCATTTAGGGAAACCTCTAGGATATTCCTCTCCGACTCCCTAAGGAAATCAAGTAAGACTTCAGGAGGCCATGGCAATTTATAATTGCAGCTAAGCAGTAACTTACCCTCTATAACTGGAAACGTCAGCTTCACACAGGAACTTTTTAATTTCCCTTTTAATGGACAGTAGCCAATCTTCAAGCACCACATGTGCCAGAGAGTGAGGACTCTCTGTAGGGGGAAAAAAAATACTTCCTGGCGTCTAGCCTAATTTTTTGCCTACAAATTTTATATACACTAGTCCTACCATCTCTAATAACCTATCAATTGGACAGAGTCCAATCCCTTCATCATTTCAAAAACCACAATCATATCGCCTCTGTGTCTGCATTTATCTAAAGTAAATAAAGAAAGAAGTTGAATTTATACAGATAGAACTCTCTCACTTCCTCGGGGCATCCCAAAGTGCTTTACAAAGGGTTATCTTTGAAGTACAGTCGCTGTTGTTATAATCCCAACTCTTGGAGCCTACCTTCACAACAAAAAGCACTGAGACTAGTGCTAAAAACCACAATTATTTCCCATCAACATCTTCATTTTCCTAAAGTAAGTAAGGAGGTTGCGTTTATCTAGAATTCTATCACTCTTTACATTACAACAGTGACTACGCTTCAAAAAGTACTTCATTGGCTGTAAAGCCTTTTTGGCGTTCCAAGGTTGTGAAAGGTGCTATATAAATGCAAGTCTTTCTTTCTCCTCTCCTCCAGATCCTCAATATCCTTCATGTGCGGTGACCATATCTGGACACAGTTCTCCAAGTGTGAATATATAAAAATGGTATCCAATATAATATTCTTAATTATAAATGCTATGGTACTAGCATTACAACCTAAAACCATATTTGCTTTCCCTGTAGCCACCCCACACAGTTTGTGTACCTTTAATAAGTGATCCTCTGTTACCCCAGGGTTTATTTCTTGATCTGTGACCTTTAATGGGTACTCCTGTTGTATAAACATGTCTGAATTTCCCAACCCCAAATACATAGCACTGCATTTGTGCACATATAAAGGACATCTGCCATACATGGGTCCATTCCCCAAACTTATCTAATTCGATCTGGGAGCAATTGCTTTGGTCTAAATTACTCATCCCTGCACATATTTTCATGTTATCTGCAAATCTGAAAATGTTTCCATTCATGTACTCATCTAAATCATTTATGACAATGATAAGCAACAATGATCCCAACATGGACCCTTGTGAAACTGCAGGACGATATAGATGGGTTGGTCAGATGGGCGGAACAGTGGCAAATGGAATTTAACCCTGAAAAGTGTGAGGTGATGCATTTTGGAGGGACTAACAAGGCAAGGGAATACACAATGAATGGTAAGACCCTAGGAAAGACAGAGGATCAGAGGGACCTTGGTGTGCATGTACATAGATCCCTGAAGGCAGCAGAACAGGTGGATAAGGTGGTTAGAAAGGCATATGGGATACTTGCCTTCATTAGCCGAGGCATAGAATATAAGAGCAGGGAGGTTATGATGGAGCTGTACAAAACGCTGGTTAGGCCACAGCTGGAATACTGTGTGCAGTTCTGGTCGCCAAACTATAGGAAGGATGTGATTGCTTTGGAGAGGGTGCAGAGGAGATTCACCAGGATGTTACCTGGGCTGGAGCGCTTCAGCTATGAAGAAAGACTGGACAGGCTGGGGTTGTTTTCCTTGGAGCAGAGAAGGCTGAGGGGGGACCTGATTGAGGTGTACAAAATTATGAGGGGCATAGATAGGGTAGATAGAAATGAACTTTTTCCCTTAGTAGAGGGGTCAATAACAAGGGGGCATAGATTCAAGGTAAGGGGCAGGAGGTTTAGAGGGGATTTGAGGAAGAACTTTTTCACCCAGAGGGTGGTTGGAATCTGGAACTCACTGCCTGAAAGGGTGGTAGAGGCAGGAACCCTCACAACATTCAAGAAGCATTTGGATGAGCACTTGAAATGCCATAGCATACAAGGCTATGGACCAAATGCTGGAAAATGGGATTAGATTAGACAGGGCCTGATGGCCGGCGTGGACGCGATGGGCCGAAGGGCCTCTTTCTGTGCTGTATCACTCTATGACTCTATGACTCTATGAAACCACTTGTGATCAGGTCCCATCAGATCAGATCTACTCTCATTAATCACAAACCTCTGTTTACAAGATTTCAACCAGTTACCTACCCAATGTAATATCTGTCCAAAGTAATACCCATTTTCAAAAAAGGGAGACAATTAGAGATGAAATTACTAAATAATTAGAAGCAGCCAACACAGATTTCAGAAAGGAAGATCACGCTTGACAAACCTCAGAGAAGGCAATGTTCTTCTGTGTTTGGCACAGAGTTAGAACAAAACAGGGATAACTTTACTTTGTGTTACAGCTGAATGGTTAATAATGAAACTGAGTGTTGCATGCCCAAAGTATACTAACTAAATTCAGAGATCTTTGCTCCTCCAATAATCTAACTTACTTGCATTGTCACCTCATGGTTCCAGGTGTGGCCATGTTCCCAGCCCTCCCAGTCTCAGCTTCAGTCTCAATGCACTGCCTGACCCAATCCATATCTCCCCATCCACCAGGCACAGCCCCCTCAGTCTCACGAGGAACTGGTAAACTAAATTCAATCGTTAACAACAAGAGGTAATGCAGCAGTGATTTTGGACCGAGTGACAGAGGTAGGGGCCAAGCTTGAAGACTAACATCAAGATCAAGGAAGAAAAGACCCAAGAGGAGCCAAGTAGGACAATCAACAACAACAACCTGCATTTATATAGCACCTTTAACGTAGTAAAATGTTCCAAGGTACGTCACAGGAGCGTTATCAAACAAAATTTGACACCGAGCCCTGTTCCTGGGACTAGGGACAGGGTCACTGGCAAGGCTTGGAAACTAAGCAGAGCCAGGCCTGGTTAGTACCTGGCGGGCTGACCATCAGGGAAAACCAGGTGCAGAAGGTCACGGAAGGAGCCCCGAGGAGGGGCGGTTGGTGAGAAGGTCACGGAAGGAGCCCCGGGAGGGGTGGCTGGTGAGCAGGCCCGGGCGTTGGGCTGAAGATTGTCGGACAGGAGGAATGGTGGAAATGGAATGGCGGCGCGCACAGACGCAGCGGCTTTGCTTCTCCCAGGACGGTGCTGTTATTTGTACTGGACTCATGGGAGCTTGCAAGATCACATTTCGTTGTTCATGTACTTGTGCATTGTACAATGACAATAAAGTTGAATTATCATTATAAGGAGATATTAGGACAGATGACCAAAAGCTTGGTCAAAGAGGTAGCACCTTAAAGGAGGAGAGAGAGGTAAAGAGCAATGTTTCCTATAAGCTGCACGGCCTGCACCACGCCAAGGATCCCGCGCAGCCAGCTTGCTGGCTTTTCAATGCAAAAACCATTCGTGCGCGATATTTTGATTGAGGGGTCTGCGCGGCGCCAAAAAGATTTACAGGGAACATTGGTAAAGAGACGGAGAGGTTTAGGAAGGGAATTCAATCCTCCCTGCTGTATGGAACAGCAAGCTTTCTGGCATTAATCTACTGTGCATTGCATCTGCCACTAGAGGGATCCATTATTATTGCTGTAAATCTATTGAGGGAGTGCTCTCTTGAGATTGAACTTTACAATAATTTGAACCAAGCACTTTCACTAACACAACCAAGTGGGAACTTAGCACGAAAGAAGTTGACTGATCAGATCATTTGAATTGAGCAACATTGAACTAAGAGGAGTAAACCGTTCTTCAGGCTGCAACAGCTGATTTGATTGGACCAGTGCTTCCCATCCCCACCCCACACAGAATAGGGTCATTTTAACTTTTATCATCAGGTGAAAAAGGGTGCTCGTGAATCGGCAGCCCGTGTCACACCACACCTGGTTTTCTTGAAGTCAATGGAATAGAAAATCGGGCGAAGATGTAAAACCAACTCCTCGTTTTCTATCACACATTTTGGCCAGGCGATAACAGTTAAAACGACCCCAATAAGTCATTGACACCTAAAATGTGTGCACCTGGCTGCACTGGACTTTCTGAATATCACCTATAACACAAACTGAAAAGTTAAACCATTTCTAAAGATCTTCTTCTTCTTCTTAGGCAGTCCCTCAGAACCGAGGATGACTTGCTTCCTCATTAAAAATGAGTTCTCAGGTGACTGATGAGTCCAATGCGGGACCTACAGTCTCTGTCACAGGTGGGGCAGACGGTGGTTGAAGGGGCGGGTGGGTGGGGTGCTTGGGTTGACGTGCACTCCTTGCGCTGCCTGCGCTTGGCTTCCGCTTGCTCCCGGCGAAGAGACTCGAGGTGTTTGGCGCCTTCCCGGATGCTTCTCCTCCACTTTGTGCAGTCTTGGGCCAGAGATTCCCAGGTGTCTAAAAGATACTTTGCATTCAGTTAGAATATAACCCCAAATAACAACAGAAAATGCTGGAAAAACTCAGCAGGCCAGGCAACATCCGTGGAGAGAGAAATAGAGTCAACGTTTCGGGTTGAAACCCTTCTACAGAACTGTAGAAGGGTTTCGACCCGAAACATTGACTCTGTTTCTCTCTCTCCACGGATGTTGCCTGGCCTGCTGAGTTTTTCCAGCATTTTCTGTTGTTATTTCGGATTTCCAGCATCCGCAGTATTTTGCTATCAGAATATAACCCCCTCCGGCTGTTTAATGTGAGCTCACGTACATGGCCACAGTCTAACACAGGTCATCAAATGAATATAAGGCGCTGACACCCAACATCAATCCTCCAGCAAGGAGGGAGTGAGACACAACAAGCCCTGGCATCTGAGCTCGCACAAATCGGGGGGATTCCTCTGCATTGAAACACATCTGAATGATTACTGCCTTGGCTTGGATTTGTTAATTTAAAAAATCATAGCTGCATTTTCCCTAAGAAGTTACACCTGGGGAACTGTTGGGGTAGATTTTGACTTTATGCAACAGTGTAAAACAGCTGATAGCAAATCAGCTGCCCGTTTTATATCTCTCCCGATTCAGGAGAGATGTAAAACGGGCTGCCGACTCGCTACCACCCATTTTACACTATCGCACAGAGTCAAAATCGACTCCATTGAGTCTAATAAATCATAGTTCTGTACATGTAGGAGCCTGGACAAGCTGCTCTTCTTTAAAGGCCTATTTCAGACTTTCCTCCACTGAATGGACAAGGCAAGGTACATGGAAGCTAGACCCCATTATACAGGAGCTGTCTGCTTGTAGCCATGTGGTGATGCCTCACCCAGTGGATCAGTTTAAACCCTACCTTCCCTCTCACATATGTGGGAGTCAAGCCAATAACATGTTTTTTTAAGTGTTATTCATTCATTCACTGGATGTGGGCGTCGCTGGCAAGGCCGGCATTTATTGCCCATCCCTAATCGCCCTTGAGGAGGTGGTGGTTGTTGTGTATGTACCTTTAAGGGAATAACTGGTCTCAGACTGCAGTACCGGCAGTGACCACCCCTGTATAAAAGGCCCTAGCAGGCTTCTGTAGTTTCAGTTTCCAGGTTGTCTCCATTCAGTAAAGACTTGTTATAATCAACTCCTGCAGTCCGTGTCTCAATTACACACGGACATAATACTGGCGACAAGTAAGAAACGAACTTACCTGCAACTCGGCAGCACCTCAGACGACGTTATTGAAGGTCGAAGCCAGAAGAAAGAAAAAAAAAAAATCCAAAGGAACTCGAGAAATGGGCGTCGACCGTGGGCAATCACCCTCCAAACCATCGAATTGAAAAGTGCAGGAGAGACTGTCGAGAGCCAGGCTTGGTTCTCCAGTCTGTGGTTTCCCAGCTAATCGGGCTGGTGGCAGGTAGTGCACTGATCCTTCCTGGGCTGCGGCGGGCTAGAGCTCAATCGGGTGGCTCTGCAACGGGGCCGGGCAGCGAGTCGGGAAGCAAAGAGAGCGAGAGAGGGTGGAGCACACAGGGCGCGGCCGGTGCTTCGCAGCCGGGCAGCGTTCGGACCTAAGAAGAGGGAGGGAAGTGTCCCAGAGGGTCCGCTCCATGACGGGAACGGTTCTTCAATTAACGGAGCAAATATTGAAGCGCGATAGAAAAATAAAAATACCGCGGAGAGCGGCGTTGGCAGCGGCAGCGGCGGGAAAGCGTGGGAGGCGTCATCTTAACTCGGCGGGGAAGAAGGAAAAGCGCGGGAGGCACCATTTTGATCCATCGGGAATGAAGGCAAAGCGGGGGAGGCGCCATCTTAGATTTTCAAGATGCCAAAGACTGGCGATATCACTGCCTTCGATAATGCAATAGAAGACTGGACCACGTATGTGGAAAGAGTCGAGGTATATTGCGAGGCAAACGAAATAGCCGATGAGAAAAAGGCATCGGTATTGCAAATTTAATGGGCGCAAGAACGTACGGCCTATTGCGGGACCTGATTACTCCAGCCAAACCGAAGGCGAAGAGTTTTAACGAAGTTGTTGCTATCCTACAGGAACACCTAAATCCTACACCGCTGCTGATAGCAGAAAGATTTAAATTCCACAGGAGAAATCAGCATAAAAATGAGAGCAATGCTGATTACCTTACGGAACTACACAAGCTATCAAAGCACTGCCAGTTCGGAGCAGGACTGGCAGATACCTTACGGGACAAATTTGTCTGTGGACTCCTGAGTGAAGGAACCCAGAAGAGGTTACTCTCAGAGAAAGAGCTGACGCTAGATAAGGCTTTCAGCGTGGCAGTATTGTACGAAGCAGCATCAAGGGGAGCTGCGGAAATACAACAAAAGCCACAGGAATACGGCACCCACGAAATGACACGGGGATTTGCAAAATGTTATCGCTGCGGCAGAACAAACCATGACCAGAAGGACTGCTGGTCCAAGGACAAAATATGCAGGCAATGCGGAAAGATGGGACACATTGCACGAGTTTGCAGGTCTGGGAAGAAGACCAATGACAACAAAAAGGCTACTAAGGAACCGTACAGGAAGGTACAAAAGATGACGGACAGTAGTTCCGAAGACCAGATGAGTGATAATGAATCCGGGAACAAGAGACTAAGCTGTCTCAAACTTCACAGCGTAATCGCAAAAGAGGATCACCGAACCATTTGGGTCACCCTCACGATAGCAGGGTCCCAAGTCAAAATGGAATTGGATACAGGATCAGCTCTAACCGTCATGAATCGACGAGACTACGAGCGGCTATTCTCACACATACCCTTGAGAGAGACATCCATTGTCTTGAGGACGTATACGGGGCAAAAAGTATACCCCAGAGGAAAAATAAGGGTGCCTGTCGAATACAACGGCAAGAAAATACGGAAATTGTATCTCTACATTCTGCAAGATGGTGGACCACCGTTATTGGGACGTGAATGGATCAGAAAGATAAGTTTAGACTGGCACTCCATTCAGGCACTGACGGTGGCTGGTAAAAAGGATGACGACGTCACTCCTGGACGATTGTCAACAATCTTAGCTGACACCAAAGAGGTATTTCAACAAGAACTGGGCACTCTTAAAGGCGTAACCGCCTCGATAAAAATAGAGGAGAATGCAATTCCCAAGTTTTTCAAAGCAAGACCGGTACCATATGCAATTCGCCCAGCCGTCGAGGCAGAGCTGGAGAATGCAGGCGTGTTATCTAAGGTAGACTGGAGCGAGTGGGCGACACCCATCGTTCCTGTCATGAAGAAAACGTTAAACAATAAGTCTGAGGAGCCAAGGAAGGTTCGCATCTGTGGGGACTTCAAGGTGACGGTGAACCCAGTCCTTCACACAGTACAATATCCTCTTCCAAAGATAGAAGATATCTTCACCTCACTATCTGGAGGGAAGCATTTTACAAAAATTGACCTAGCAGAAGCATATTTGCAGATGGAGGTTGAAGAATCCTCTAGGAAGTATCTCACGATAAACACTCACAAAGGTCTTTACCAGTATAATCGACTGGTATTCGGAGTAGCATCAGCTCCGGCGATATGGCAAAGAGCAATGGAACAAGTCCTGCAAGGGATTCGGGGACTCAGTGTTACTTGGACGACATCCTAGTGACGGGTGAAGATGACAGTGAACACCTTGCCAACCTAGAGCAGGTGCTCACTAGACTACATGAACATGGGCAACGAGCCAATCGCCCCAAGTGCGAGTTTTTTAAGAAACAGATATCGTATTGTGGCCACGTGATTGATGAAGAGGGGTTGCATAAGTCCCCTGACAAAATTGAGGCGGTAGTTAAGGCTCCAGCGCCTGAAAATGTGTCGCAACTGAGGTCATTCCTCGGATTGGTGAATTACTACCATAAGTTTTTGCTGAATTTGTCCACAATTCTGCATCCACTGAACGCCCTACTACGAACGGGGGTAGCATGGAAATGGAGCGATGAATGTAAGCGGGCCTTTCAGAAGAGTAAGGACCTAATCACTTCAAGAGAAGTATTGGCTCACTACAACCCATCACTACCGATAAGACTGGCGTGTGATGCATCTCCCTATGGCATTGGGGCGGTACAGTCACATAAATTCCTTGATGGTTCAGAGAGGCCGATAGCTTTTGCGTCACGCTCGTTAACTTCAGCCAAGCGTAACTACGCCCAGATTGACAGAGAGGCCCTCAGCCTGGTGTGGGGGGTGAAGAAGTTCAATCACTACCTGCACGATCAGAAATTTAGGCCTAGAAATTCAGTTGCTTGCGCCACCAGTTTGCGCCCAAAGAGGCCACTCAGAGGCTTTAGCGCCACTGGCCACAACCACCGCGATATTTAGCGGGGCGCTAATGGCGGCGTTAGCCTGTAGCGCTGCGCCGCCACCGATGATGTCATCGGTGTGCGCAGCGCCCCGCTACCGCCCCGAACGCCATATTAGGTCGCGCCCGCCTCTTCCGCGCCGGCCGCAAATAGCGACCGGTACACAGGGGCCAACCTGTGGCGGTAGTGGCGCTAGTTAAGGTGGAGGTGCAGCCGGCCGCTTTTTCGGCGGCCGCCTGCCCGCACCTCCGTCCCCGGCCTCCTACACCCCCCCCTCCCCCCGCGGCATTGCCGGCTGTTTCCCGAGAGCCCGGCACTTCTCCTTGGTGCCGGGCTCATTTGCCGGCACTCGCGAGCGGGGTTCGCGCTGTTGCAGGCACCTCCCCCTTAACAGTGGGAGGAAGGCATGCAGTACCACAGCGTGCCGTGCCGCAGCGGGTGGCGCTGCGGCACTTTGCGCGCCGATATTCAGTTTCAGCGCCCCAAGCGGGGCGCGGGAAGCCTCATTTAGCGGCCCACTTCCATTTGGGGCGCAGAAACTGAATATCCCGATGGCGCAAGTGGCTCTGCGCGCAGCGGTAATTCCGGCGCCCAGGCGAGCTTGGCGCTCCAAACTGAATTTTTAGCCCTTATTCTACTAACTGATCATCAACCTCTCGTCTCCATTTTCAACCCTCAGAAGGGCGTACCGATAATGACGGCACAACGGCTACAGAGGTGGTCCCTTTTCCTAGGGGCACACCAATATGACATCGAGTACAAAGGAACTAAACAGCATGGGGATGCTGATGGATTGTCGCGCCTACCGTTGCCGATGGTGGAAGAAGAACTGGCAGTGGATCCAGTGGAGTTATTCCACTCGACTATAGTTGAATGTCTCCCTGTGACGAATGCAAACATAGAAAAGGAAACACGAAATGACCCGACACTCTCCTGGGTCTCTGATTTAACGGTGAAGGGATGGCCAGCACATGGCGAACCACTGCTGCCAGCATTCTCGCCGAGAAGAGAACAGCTGTCAGTGTGCAGAGGAACCTTGATGTGTGGATCCAGAGTAGTAATTCCACCCAAATTGAAGGATAGAGTGCTCAATGAGCTTCATGAGGGTCATCTGGGAGGGGTAAAAATGAAGAACTTAGCCAGAGCGTTTGTGTGGTGGCCGGGAATCGATCGAGAAATCGAAGAGATGACCAAGAGCTGTACAGGATGCCAGAAGGTCCAAAACGCCCCACCACAAGCCCCTCTACATCCATGGGAGTGGCCCTCATCTCCATGGCAAAGGGTGCACATTGATTTTGCTGGTCCATTTATGGACTCGATGATTTTAATTGTGGTGGATGCACATTCAAAGTGGCCAGAGGTAATAAAAATGTCCTCAACCACCACAGAAAAAACTATCACAGTCTTACGAACCATATTCGCCAGGAATGGGCTGCCTGAACAGATTTGCTCTGACAATGGACCACAGTTTGTGTCTGAAGAGTTCCGGAGGTTCTTAAAGAACAATGGTGTTAAGCATTACACATCCGCCCCATATCATCCAGCCACTAATGGGTTGGCCGAGAGGTTTGTTCAAACATTCAAGAAGGCTATCAAGGCAATGTGTAATGAAGATATACCCCTACAACACAAGGTGGATAACTTCTTGTTTGCCTACCGGAATGCGACACATGCGGTTACCAACCAAACTCCAGCCATGATGTTCTTCAATCGAAGACTACGATGCCGCTTGGATTTGGTTAAGCCAAACGTCAGAAGAGATGTGGAGAACAGACAGTTTCAGAATATGAATGAAAGGCCGACCAGGAGTTTTAAGATAGGTCAACCAGTTTTGGCCCGGGACTACCGCACAGAGAAATGGCAGCCAGGAACGATCTGTACACGGCAAGGACCTCTAATGTATACCGTGGACATTGGAGAGAGCATTGTAAGACGCCATGCTGACCAGATTCTAGAGTCACTGGAAAATGTCAACTTCACACCACGATCTGATACACCTGGCGATGAAACCGAAGTACCAATTGCATCTAC